>NC_064626.1:858766970-859409887 GCF_023864275.1 Schistocerca cancellata | reverse complement strand
CATCTTCTTGTTCTTCTTCGTCATCTGGGAGTTGGTGTTGGCTAAGATCGGTCTGCTGTCTTCTGGCATGAGTGTCATCAAATATTCACCACCTTTCTCGACAATAGCACACCACATGTCCCAGTCATCTGCAGTGGGAACACACTGGTTGGTTATCCTGGTCCTCCAAACATCAGTCTTCCTTGGTGCCCAAACAGGTTCCACATGCGGTATTGTAGCAATATAACTTCATCTGGGTCTCAACTTTTTCACCATTTTAAAGGGAAATGAAGGACAAGAGATTGGGTTCAATGTCTGTTCCACTTCCTCCCTTATGACCTCTTGAAGGGTCTCAGTTTTTTGCTCGCTGTGCAATCCAAGTGCCTTCTGAACTTCCTTTCTCACTATCTGACAAAGAATACTTGTGAAATCAGTTGCTTCCTCCCTCACAGACATTGATACGATGCTTGGAAGCCATTCAAACTTCTTGTGTGTAATTCTTTTTTGATGCATTGTCTCAATATAATGGCACCATTTTATGAAGGCATCTACTGTCGAAACTTCCTTCAGGAATTGGGCTTGGTACATGTCCTCAGCAACACCCTTCATGAGATGTGCAACCTTGTCTTCCTCCTTCATTCTAGGATCCACTATTTTACACAGCTCCAAGACATCTTGAATGTAGGGTGCTGTAGTTTCTCCTGGAAGCTGTGCCCTGCACCTTAATTTATCTTCAGCCTTGCACTTCTGTTGCGTTGTGTGTCACTGAAATCCTTGCGTAGTTCCACCTGGAGTACTTCCCAGCTTGTGAATTTCTCCTCATTGTTCTCATACCATTGCTTGGCAGTGCCCTCCAAGTAGAAAAACACGTTAGCCAAACACACAGTGTCATCCTATTAGTTAAATTTGGCTATACGCTCGTATACCTTCAGCCACTTGTTTGGATCTTGGCCGTTGTCACCAGAGAACCCGGAAGGACGTCTCATGTGGTGACACACCATTGCTGTCATCGTAACATCCTCTTCTGTCTCTGATAGATTGTGATATGTTGAATATGGCTCAAAGTCAGGTTTCTCACTGCATAAATGGTGATTCTATCGTGGCCTCATGGGAGCCACTGTGTTGTCAATGTGCGCTATCACAAGTTCCAATACCTGGCGCCTTCACCAGAATAATGTCTCGTAGAAGAAGGTGTAATTGGATGAATGACAAACACTAACTTCACTTAATGAAGGTTTATTCATCACTTGCGCATACAAGAGTGCAGAGAGAACTGTCTCTGGCCAGAACACATACAATATATATATGTATATAGCTATAGAACATTCCAGTACAATTATGCTTGACATTTGTGGATACTTCTAGAATGTACTCGAACTGAATATAGAAATTAAAATTGTACGGTCCAGGTGAGTTTTGACCTCAGGACCTGCCATGCAACAGTTTAGTGTCATAACCACTACACCACGGTACTACTCAGCTTCTCCTGCGACAATATACTACTGATCTTATAGGCAGTGCAGTTGTCTGCCACCTCTTCATAAAGATTGCAGATTGAATTTTTATTGTGAAAGTGAAAAAATTGTGCTCAAGCAAACACAACAGCAATGGGAGAGAATCTTAGTAGTAACCTGACTCTACAAAAATTTCAGATGATGCAATGGAAACCCCAGGTAAAAATATCAATGGTTCAAATTACAAAAGTTGCAGACTCCAGGTAGGATTATCAGCAGTTAAAATTACAAACGACTCATTCCAGGAAAGTATACTGGGACCATCCAAGACAAGTACTCATGAAAAGAACATAGGTGAACTTATGCAAGAAAACTCTCATTTTTTAGTGTGGACTGAAATAGGTCTGAATGAAAATATAAACCATGTGCTATGTGTTATCAAAGAGTGACATTAATGTAATGGACTTTGAAATAATGCTATCTGTTGATCATATATTGGGCTTTATATATTCATGTTAACATTATGAACTACTTGTGTAAACAGTCTGTACTTGCTAAGTTTCTCAATTCATAACAAGGTAAAAAAGTGACTGATTTTGTGAAATGTGAGAAATTATTTCTGTGTGCACTAACAACAACTACTGGTGATCACTATTTGACTCCACACAAATAAAATATAAAATTGCATAATCATTGTTTTGGATTCATAGCTGTTAATAATACATATTTCAATCATGGAATCTACAGCCACACAAACAAGGTGGTGATGAATTTACGAGGATCATTCAGAAAGTAGGGAACGTTTCTGTCTGATGTTGCTAGGTGTGCACTGATCATGTATATTGTAGTATGTGGATGCTCAGCAGCTCAGTCATCATCCATCCATCCATGACAGTGGGAGCATCTCTGCATGTCTGGTTTTGTCGATATTTGAGTTTGAAATGTGTGCTGCAATTGAAAATCCCGCCAGTTGTGAGGTGCAGTCTGTGATACGGTTTTTGTTGCCAAAAAACCTAAAACCTGTAGAAATTTATCGTGAACTGTGCAAAGTGTACAGAAACAACATAATGAGTGAATGCTCCATCCAGAAATGGTGCATTCGGTTTAAAAATGGCCGAACCATCTTTCATGATGAAGAGAAGAGTGGACGCCTGAGCATTGTGGCTGACGATCTTGTTGCTAAAGTTGATGAAACGATTTGTGGAAACCATAGCCTCACCATAACGGAGCTTTTGCTTTCTTTACCACAAGTTTCACAGACTTTGTTGTTTGAAATTGTCACTCAAAAGCTAGGCTACCATAAATTTTGTGCACGATGGGTGCCCAAAATGCTTACAGAGTACCATAAAGAACAGTGAATGGGGATAACATTGACATTTCTGGAGGCCTACCACAAACATTGTGACTCATTACTGGATTGAATCGTAACCGGTAATGAGACTTGGATGAAACATGTCAATTGTGAGACAAAATTACAGTCCATGGAGTGAAGGCACACAAGGTCCCCCCAAAAACCAAGAAAATGCTTGCAAACCTTGTCAGCAAGGAAGCTGATGGCGACAGTGTTGTAATAGGCAAGGTGTGCTTCTTATTGATTTTCTCAAATGTGGAGCAACCATAAATTCTGACCGGTACTGTCAAACTTTGCACAGCCTTAGAAGAGCAGTTCAAAACAAACGCCAAGGCAAGCTGACATCCAAAATTTTGTTTTTGCATGACAGTGCTCGACCTCACATGGCAAACTACACTAAAGAACTCTTTAATTCATTCAAATGGGAAATTTTCCCTCATCTGCCCTACAGCCCCGATCTTGCACCAAGTGACTGCCACTTGTTTCCCAAGATGGAGAACTGGCTTGCAACGCAGCGCTTTGATGACAACTCAGAACTCCAGGTGGGCGTGACTCACTGGCTGAAGTCTCAGACGGCAGAATTTTACGACGAAGGTCTTTCAAAGCTTGTCCACCGCTATCATAAGTGCCTCAATGTGTTTGGTGACTATGGGGAAAAGTAGTATATCAGTCGCTCTTTCAGATGTATATAATAAAATGTATTTCTTGTACTTAGCTTTTTTTAATGCCAAAATGTTCCCTAATTTTTGAACAGTCCTTGTAGTACTTACCAAGTTGAGGCCAATAAAGCAATGTCATCTTCTTCACTGTCAGACTGTGCTGAATCTGATATAAAGGTTTATAATGAAATGCTCCATAAGATAGTCTCTATTGAAGTTTCTGCATTTCTTACATGATCTGCCCATGCAAAAATCATGATGCTCTCGATCGCATAAGACTCTCAACAAACACAATTTTAAAAGTATTATTCTTCTCTGTGATGTAAGCTTTCAACTGCACCCATATCAAATCAAAGCAATTGTAATGGCAATAGTAAGGTGGCATTCTAATTACTTGGTGGCCATGTTGTTTAGCAATGTCATCTATATTGTAGGTATTGTTTGTTGGTTTATTTATGTTGATAAGCAGCAACAATTCCACTCTCATTCATAATGGATTGTGAAGGATGCTATTGCTCAATGACCAAGTGATAATATCAGCTTTCCTGATATGGATAGTAGGGAATTTCTTCAGCTGCACTGCATGGACACTTGCATTGTCCATCACAATAACTGAATTTGGTCATAGCTATAGTAAATAACTGGTTTGTAAATCATTGTTTAAGTACATTGTATGTCATCTCATTGTGATAATCCTCAGAACTCTTTGACGTTGAAACCTTAAATGTTAGTTTACTCTCAGGAATAAACCCTTTGTCTGACGACTCTGCATGTAAGTAGTTAGGTGACTGACTACCTTTATCTACTACAACGTTAAGACCACCAAGCCCCTTGCTCATTTTGCAGCACATTGATCTTTTGTGATCCTGTTTCATGTGTGTTCCATCAATATAATAAATGTGAGATGTCCCATTTTCTCAAATCTCCTGCATTCTTCTTAAAAATTCAGTCATTTCAGCCACATTATCACTTCTCTCCATAAGGAATTTTCTCCATTGTTCATCTTACGATATCAGAAGACCGTGTCCTTTAATATGAGGGTGAGTTAAATATTAACCATAACCTTTGTTTTCATGTGTTTTTAAATGGAGAGTGATGCACTCTCTGCTCATTGTTGTTTCATTTCCAGTGATTGTTCTCCACAGCTAGAACACTGTCGTACCATTTCTTTAGTCAGAATCACAATGTCAGAGTAAGAGATACCACCATCTGTTGTGCATTGTGTTATAATCAAGTTTCTCACAACAGAGGTGTTAAACTACCCAAAATTTGAAAAGACTTGTGTCACAGTCTGTGGGCAATGCCCTGAGGATGACTCTAATCTATTTGTGACATTTTACAAGGACAAGGACAAGGACAAGGACAAGAAACAGTTGAGAATTCAGTTCACCAATATTGCCAAAAAGTGTCTGTCCATGGCAAAGGTTCTTGCAACAGTCTTTTTTTATTTTAAAGGACTTCTTCTCATTGATTTTCTCCATGAAAATTGTATTATGAATGCTGCTATTGCTAAATTTTGGACCAAACAAAACACGCATATTGTCAGAAAAGGTGTCCATGTTCAATCCAATGTTAATGATAATGTTTGACCCCATGCAGCTGCCCAAACTCAACAAAAAATTGAGGAACTGAATTGTTTTGGGACACACAAGAACATCCTCCCTACAGTTAGTGTGTGTGAATTTTTTTGAAGCTTAAATAAACATAAAAAGATTCCTGTTTTTTATTTGATTCATCTTCATGTTCTTATAATTGTCCATTGACTGCTTTTAAAATCCAAGTTCTCATTCACTCATGAAACTAAATTGTTTGCAGTCTTGAATACATATTGAATACCATATGATGTAAAACATTCTTAGAAGAATAGTCCAGATCACCTACTTCCTTAATATTTTTCCTTCACTTTCCTGGTGACGCATGCGTACATGTCTGAAGTTCACTGTGAAAATACTGACACCACAATATAGTATTTCATGTTAAGACAACACCATAATAGTAACCATATGTCTTTCCCTGTGCAGGAATCACAGCAACTGTGCGGCTACAGGACATAGACATATAGTGACATGTGGAAGTTTGGGTCAGTCCTGGAGGCATGCTCAGATGACTAAGGTAGTAAAGGTTACTCCTCACATAAAGTGGAAAATCTGGTTCAAGTCCCAGTCCAGCACAAATTTTGACTGTCACCAATATATATTGCACAGCTGGAGTCAGATCATATTTACAACTGCAAATGCATTTCTCATACTGCATACAGCTGTCAATTGCAGCAGTATCTGCATGTATGTCTGAAGGACATTGCAGAGTACATTGTAAAAACACAGGCATTGCTATACAGTATAGAATTTGTTTTGTAGTTGGTTCTGGTAATGATGAGTTCCAACAGCATCTTCTTTACCAGTTTACTATGACTTTTATTCATACAATTCAGGCAGGAAACTCCACCAACTTGGCATCTTTAATTTTGATAATACATGACTCAGCTAATCTCATGTTGATTAAAATTTCTCATCCCAATTGCTTACTTTTTCAACTGACTGCACATTTTGTAAGCAAGGTTTATCTAACGCTGTTTCCTATAACAGATCTCCCTCAATATCATGACACACATCCCTGTGCATCATGTGTACATATTTGCTAAGTGACTCTATCTCATCATATTCACTAAATATTTCATTGAATACAGTTTGCACATTCACACACTCATTCATTGCCCCCGAAAGCCACAGTACATTAAACTTCACCTTCCCCCTTTCCTGTGAGAGCGGCACCTTCTACATTTTAGCATATGATATCCAATCATTCACATTGAAATTACAGTCATACATTCAATGATCATTCAGCATTGCATGACTTTCCCATTCATGAAGATGAAAGATCTCACTTTTTCATTCAACCAGCAACTGTAACACCAACATTGGAATCTTTACTGATTACAACATTACCTGAGTACAACAACATTTTCGTTCACAACCACTGCCACTACTTATCTAAAACAACTAAGTAATCATCATCATCATCATAATCATCAGCTTTAACTATTGCAGATTCATCATGACTTATATCAATATCTGATGATCTTTCTTTTTCACAACAAAATATCTCACAGGTGCACCCTTCCTTCTGAGCTACAGCCACATCATTATTATTTGATGATAACCAACAGAAGCATTGTGTGAATCTAAAATTCTTCTGGTGTCATCACCATTGCCAGTGACACTCTCAACTTGTTATGCACATATTCCTTCATCTGTCATAGGCAGTAGCACAGGTCCTGCTTCCAGTGCCTCACAGATGCCCATTGCTGCAATCCCCATCTCATTCACATTCATCACATCCACTCTCCCCAAAGGATTCATTTCTATCCAGTTCGCTAACTACATTCACCTGCTATCTATTCTTATTCATACACTGCTTTCTCCTAAATTTTCTGCTGTGCAGGCCCTAGCCTCCCCACAGCTCATTGTCATCCTATATTCCATCCACTGTAAACATTTCCCATTCCCTTTTATTATAGTTATGCACAATATTTCCTGAATCATTATTATTGAGTCTGGTCCTGTTCAATGTTTAACACTGCCAGCCTCTCTCTGGAGCCTTGTTGAGGGAAATCTCAGTTTTCTAACTGGTTTCCCTGAATGTTGATATTCTGCTGCATCCCATTGTGCTACCATTTCTCTCCTCATCTCCATTAGGTCCAAAATTTTTCTCATTATTCTTATTATTATTCCCCCTATGAAACCTTTTTCTTTTTTATGTAAAATGACTTACCCATAAATATAAATTATTATTCAGTTTTATTTGCAGATGACACATCAGTCGTGATAGAAAATAAAAATGCAGAAGAAAATTCTGAAAAGTCATAAACACTCTAGAGAACCTAGGTATCTGGTTCCATTTAATGGCCTAAAACTAAATATTTCAAAAGTGCAGCTGATTCAGTTTAAGACAAAGCAGTATAAAATAAATGATATTCAAATTATGCATGGAAGTCTGGAACTAAATGAAGCACAACATGTTAAATTCTTAGGAATGCAACTGCACAGAAACCTGGCAGTTCCAGAAACTAGAGGAAGCAATGTGGTGCTGGTGTGCAAGACTCACATGTCCCCTTCATCACTGGACTCACTTGGAGGTGCTTTGTCGATCTTCTTCTCAGGATAGCCGGCTGAAATGATCTGCCCAACTTCTTCTCTGAAGATATGATGCTGTTTGGAGGAATTTTCTCTACCCTTAAAATGATTGCGTACACTCAGGATACTTTTAAATCAACCCTACTATATTTCACTTCCACAAACACAACACCATATAACAGTTTTCTCATAAATTAATCATATTTTGTATGTCCAATGATTCGTGGTACATCAGAAACTATTAATTACTTTTGCAATAAATACAGTTCCAAAAATCTCTCAAGGTTCTCACAAGTTCACCCTCCACAACCCTAGAGAGTCAGTAAGTAAGTAAGTCAAAAGTGTCTTTTCTTTTCTTTTACACAATTCAACTGTTCACAATAATGACTGATGCAGCACCAGCACGGAGTAAGGCGCGCTTGCTTCTGGTGCTGGTCATGTAACTTCTGTGATGAGCATGGCAACCACTTGCCCGTGCCAATCGACCATCACTATTACTGCATTCTCTTGACACACATCCACCCTCTGCACACAGAAAACCAGCGCAAGGTAGACACTCTCCCGTCTCTCAAGGTCGTACGTAAAATATCGGGTGTTCGAGATGGTGGAAAGGCAAGGGTCTCTAGGCTTTGCATTGAAATTCTCAAGGCACTACAACCTGCCATGTTTTGCACACATATACTACCTAAAAAGTAATAAATAGCTATATTATTATTTGCTATATCAGTTTTTGCAATATCACCAGTATAGACACAAAAAATTGTGTACCATAGTTACTTTGAGGCTGTAGTGAGGTACAGTATTGACTTCTGGGGAAATGTTAACAACTTGACACAAATATTAACCTTGCAGAAAAAAATTATAAGAAGTGTGCAGTGCAAAGCCAAGGGAATCTTGTCAGCTACTATTCAGAGACCTAAACATATTAAGCGTTTCCTCGTTGTACTTATACAAAATAATTCTTCTCCTGAATAATAATCCTGAACTGTTTGCTTCAAATAACTTCCAGCCCAGGTACAAAACTAGAAATGAAGGAAGTTTCATGCTTCCTACAAACAGGCTCAATCTTTTTGCCCGAAGCCCACAATATATGGGAATGAAAATATGTAATAAGCTAAAAACCACTATGTTTCAAAAGATTGAAATTAAACTGATAAGTCTCCTGTACACTAAATCAATGACTTAACATGTTGTTATAAGACAATAAAATTTTGATTCTGATTGTGATCTACAAGGGTGGTTTGAAAAGTTCTCAGAACAGCATAGAAAAAAATTACTTATGTCACTGAAACTTTTTTTATTTTTCAATGTAGTCTCCCTGTAGATTAATGCACTTGGTACAATGATTTTCCAGTGCCTTGATCCCATCTCAAAACTTAGTTTCCTCCAGGTGTGCAAAACAGTTGTCAGCACCGGCTATCAATTCTTCATATGAAGTGAATCTTCATCCACTAAGAAAAATTTTCAGTTTTGGTAAGACATGGAAGTCTGACGTAGCCATATCAGGTGAATAAGGTGAGTGTGGCAACAATTTGTACCTTGGTTTGTGTAATTTTGCCATGGTGATGGCACATTTGTGCGGACATGCAATGTCTTGATGGAAGATGGCTTTCTTCCTTGCTAAACCTGGCCTTTTTCATGTATCTTTTGTTGCAATTTGTGCAGGAGGTTAACATAGAATTCTCCAGTAATTGTTTGCCCAGTAGGGGATAATCTACAAGTAGAATCTCCTTCACATCCCAGAACACTGATTGTAGTAACACTGTTCACGTTTATGTCGTACTTCACTTAGCGTAGACCGGTACTGTGTCCTAGGCATGCCCGATGTTAACTGACTGGGCATGGCCCGTGCTGTCTGAGTTGTTGTTGTTGTTGTTACGCCGGCAGAGGTCGCGTCTGAATTCTCGCGTGCCCTCTGGTGGACGGGACTCTACTTGCGGCAACTACCGTCTGTGACGTGCCGTGCCGATGTGTGCCTCCCGCGATCTTTCTGGTGGCTACTGCACTCCTCCTCCTTCGGGAGGGGGGGGGGGGGGTGGGGGGGGTGAAGCCACTGTGATCCACTGCGTCGGAAGGTGGAGCGTCGGGCAGGAGCGATGACCTCCACATCCATTGGAAGGCCGGAGTCGAGGGGATCTGCCAACCCTCTAGCCGGAACCTTCGAATACGGCTGGAAGTGACCCACACGAAGAGCCCCCATCGTCCCACCACCAGAGCCCGGGATAGAACGGGCGACAAGCTGACAAACTCCGGATCCTGTGCCACCTCGGGAGGGGCAAGACCCAGTGGCGGGGACAATGGGGACGACCACAGGTGAACCAGCCTCCTGAGAAACCAGGCCTGCAAGGGGGGCCGGCTCTCGCTGGGGCATCTCGAACGATGGCGATGCTGGTGCTGGAGCTACTGGAGGCTGCCAAGGCTGAGAACCATCACAGTGTGGCAGAGGCACAGCGGGGAGAGGCGGTAATGTCCCCTGAGAAACCAACACGGGTGTCGGCAATGGGGAAGCCGGTGTCCGAGAGGTCGGAGGGTGGGTGCCCAAACGTGGACGTAGCTGACTTTGGTGATGACATACCACCCGGTCCCCCGCCTGGCAAGGTATAGAGCCGGCGGCAATTTCGGCGCAGGACCACCGCTGGTATCCAACGTGGACTGCGACCAAACCAACGTGCCCAGACCGACATACCCAGTGGAAAGCCAGGTACTCCGTTTTGTGAAGACTGGCGAGGACCAGGCCGGAGGAGGTGCAGCAGAGTCCTAGGTTGCGCCCATGGAGAAGCTCTGCGGGGCTGCGTTCTCCCATTGGTGTGGTCCGGTATGCCGTCAGGAAAAACGTCAATGCCTCTTCCGCAGGAAATACGTGCACATACTTTTTCATCTGCATCTTAAATGTGCGCACCATGTGCTTGGCTTCCCCATTCAATTGGGGATGGAAGGGGAGAGAGCAAACGTGCCGAATACCAAAGCACCTACAAAAATCCTGGAAGGTCTGTGAAATTAACTGCGGTCCATTGTCCGAGACCAGGGTGATTGGCAGACCTTCCACAGAAAAGATTTTTGCTAGTGCCTTGATTGCAACTTCTGAAGTGATTGAGGAGCAGTGAACCACATATGGGAATCGAGAATAAGCATCAATGACAATGAGCCAAAAGCCATTGAGAAATGGGCCCGCAAAATCGATGTGAACACGTTCCCATGCTTGGGTTGCCGGCAGCCATGAAGAGAACGCTGCCCTGGGAGATGCCTGTTGGCTCACACACTGGGAACAGGCGGCCACCAAGTGCTCAATTTCTCTGTCAATACCAGGCCAGTACACATGTCTGCGAGCCAAGGTTTTAGTACGGGAGACACCCCAGTGCCCCCCATGTAATAACGTGAGGACCTCCCGTCGTAAACTTGCAGGAACAACCACATGAGGAGCTGTATCATCGGTAGCCAGAAGGAGAACTCCTTCCAAGACCGAGAGGTGGTCTCGTAGAATAAAATAATTACGAAGAGGGTCCGAGGCCCGGCCTGGAGGGCGGGATGACCACCCCTGCTAAATGAGGCGAACTACTTGCCGGAGAACCAGGTCAGCTGCCGTTTCCCTGGCGACTCGAGAACTAGTGATTGGGAAGCCATCAACCGCTTGGCGGGACGCCACATCCAAATGAAAACACATAATCTCCTCTCGATCGAACGTAGGATCCGGGCCGACCAGAAGATGGGAAAGAGTGTCGGCGTTGGCATGCTGTCTGGTAGGGCGAAAATGAATGTCATAATGGTAGTTAGAGAGGAACAAGGCCCAGCGCTGTAGTCTGTGGGCCACCCTATCTGGAATCTGAGAGGCGGGGCCAAAGAACGATATTAACGGCTTATGGTCAGTGATTAACTGAAACTTCGTGCCATACAAGAAAGGGTGAAACTTGGTAACAGTGTAGACAATGGCCAAAGCCTCTTTTTTCCACCTGGGAGTAATGGGCCAGCACGAGACTAAGAGTTTTAGATGCAAATGCCAGTGGTTGCTCGGAACCATCTGCATTGCGATGGGCCAGGACTGACCCCACCCCATACTGCGAAGCATCTGTAGCCAGGACCAATGGCTTATGGGGGTCAAAAGTAGCCAAACAAGGTGCTGATGTGAGGAGGCCCTTCAATGAGGTGAACGCTCACTCGCATGCAGGTGACCAATCAAAAGGAACACCATTGCACAGAAGGCAGTACAGGGGGCGGGCTATGGTGGAAGCCCTGGGAATGAACCGGTGGTAATAGGCTATCTTGCCTAAAAAAGGTTGTAACGCTTTCAGCAAAGCGGGCCGAGGAAGGTCGACGATACCTTGGACCAAACTTCCTAGTGGCTGGACGCCATGCTGAGAGATGGTGTAGCCCACATACTCAATGGACGGTTGGAAGAAGTTTGACTTATGCAGGTTGCAACGCAAGCCCACAGACCTGAATTTGAGAAAGAGGGTGCGAAGGTTGTGCAAGTGTTCCTCCGTGCTGTAGCCTGTGACAATTATGTCATCCAGGTAATTAATACAATGAGGGATCGTCGACGTGACATGCTCAAGATAATGCTGGAATATCGCCGGGCCACTGGATATTCCGAAGGCCAACCGCTGGTATTGGTAAAGGCCAAACGGGGTGTTGACGACCGCCAGCCGTTTGGAGTCCTCATCAAGTGGTATCTGATGATAAGCCTCCAAAAGATCGATTTTCGAAAAATATTGGCCTCCCACCATGGCGGAGAACAATTCATCAGCGCGAGGCAAAGGATAGGTGTCCACCACCAATTGGAAATTAATGGTGGCCTTGAAATCGCCACAAAGACATAATTTTCTCGATGGCTTCCTTACAATAATGAGGGGCGAAGCCCACTCACTAGAAGAAATGGGAAGAACGACCCCTAGGGCTGTCAGCCGGTCTAGCTCTTCCTTTACCTGAGGGCGGAGAGCCAAGGGGATCTGCCTCGCACGTAGAAAACGCGGGCAAGCCAACGCCTTCAATGTTAAGTGAGCTTCAAAATCTGAAACATGCCCCAGGCCCTCCTCAAAGATATCTGGAAAGTCTGAGATCAAAGATTCCAATGATTGATAGGGAACGTCTTCGGAGACCAACCGTATGGTGTCAGTGATAGAAAATCTGAAAGCTTGAAAGGCATCCAGGCCAAAAAGGTTAGCGGAGCTCGCATCACTGACAACAATAAAAGTAATAGGCCGAGTGACTGATTTGTAAGTCACGTCGGTAGTGAATTGATCCAGTAGGGGAATTAACTGTTTACCATAACCGCGTAGACGCCAGTAAAAAGGTGCCAACGGGGGTGATCCAAGGTCGGAATAAGTTTGTGCACTCAACAACGAAACTGCCGCGCCCGTATGTACTTGCAGTTGTAACCGGCGCGACCGAAACGACACCTCAATAAAGAGTTTTCATGCCAATGCGTTGGGAGCCTGGCCCAATGAAACTTCCTGAATGTCAATGTCCATGTCCTCTGTACCTGCTTCCTTTGATCGTTTTGAGGCTGAGCGGCAAACTTTAGCAATGTGACCTTTTTTATTACCTTTGCGACAAACGGTACAACGCTGGGGGCACTCTGACCGATCATGATGTATATAGCACGACGCACAGGACAGCAACAGGGGCCAGCGGCCGGAATTCTGTTTACCCGCCGTGTGGGAGTGGCCATAACGCCCGGATTGTACCGCTCGCACGTCGTCCACTCCGGACACAGTGGACGCGGCCGCGCCGGCCTGAACCGCTGCCATGTCACACCACGCTTCCAGCTGTTGACCTGCAGCGAGAGAGACTTCATACGATTGAGCAATGCGCAGGACTTCCTCAAGGGAAGGGTCATCTAACTGCAGGGCCCATTGCCGGACCTCCCTATCAGGGACCGAACGAACAATGACGTCGCGTATCATAACGTGGGCATACGACTCTCGCGACTGCTCCGTGACAAAATGACACTTGCGACTAAGACCATGCAGGGTAGCGGCCCATGTCTGATAAGACTGATGGGGCTGTTTCTTGCATTGATAGAACTCGACCCTAGCCGCCACAACATGTGTGCGGCGGCGATAATATGAAGACAGCAATGAACACAATGCATCAAAAGACAAGGACGAGGGTTCCTGCAACGGCGCTAGCTGCCACAAAACGTGATACAGTGAGGGAGATATCCAAGACAAGAAGAGAGAACGACATACCTCCGCATCGGCAACATGAAATGCCTGGAAATGCTGCCGAAGGCGATGTTCATATGCGTCCCAATCCTCCACCATCTCGTCATACGGGGGAAAGGGAGGAGGGAACGGCGCTGGAGCAGACTGCATGGAGAGCAACGCCGGAAGCACTTGTTTTGCGGTGGCCATGAGCTCCGTCTGCTTCTCAACCAAAACCCGCACTAAATCCTCCATGTCATGGAGAAGCTGCGAAACTGGAACAACGACGCAACACACGAAAGAACGACCCTACTCGTCGCCAATTGTGTAGTAACACTGTTCACGTTTACGTTGCACTTCACTTAGCGTAGACCGGGACTGTGTCCTAGGCGTGCCTGATGTTAACTGACTGGGCACGGCCCATGCTGCCTGAGTTGTTGTTGTTGTTGTTATGCCGGCAGAGGTCACATCCGAATTCTCACGTGCCCTCTGGTGGACGGGACTCTACTTGCGGCAACTACCGTCCGTGACGCGCCGTGCCATTGTGCGCCTTCCGCGATCTTTCTGGTGGCTACTGCACTGATGCCACAACCTTTCCCATTGAAGGAATTGTCTGTGCTTTCTTTGGTGGCGGAGAATCTGCATGTTTCTGTTGCTTTGACTGTTATTTTGTCTCTGGGGTGTAGTAGTGGACCAAAGTTTCATCTGTGGTCACAAACTGGCACAAAATAATTTTGTTCGTTTCTCCCAAAATGGACCAAACATTGTTCCGATATATCCATTCTCATGCATTTTTGATCAAGTGTCAAGAGTTGTGACACCCATCTTACAGATAATTTTTTCATTTCTAATTCTTCAGGTAAAACGTGATATACCCTTTCAGATGACACCTGGCAGGTGTGAGCAATTTCAAGCACTTTCAATCGATGATCCTCTATGTTCATTTTGTGCGCTTTTGCAATGATTCTGACACATCTTGGCTGACTATCGCATGGATCTAAGCTCTCTCAAACAAGTTTTAATTCATTTGTCCACTTGGAAACAGTTGAATATGAAGGAGCATAGTTCCCCAGTGTATTCTGGAAATGGCATGAATGTCCTTTGCTTTCATATCTTTCTTTACAAATTACTTAATCACTGCTCAAATCTCGATTTTTTTTCCATCTTTGCAAATCACTATGTGGGAACAACAACAGAGTCACATCACCACCACAGCTCTCTTCCAAGAGCACTGATGTGGCATGTGTTTACAGGCAAAATTCCAATGAATATCATGTGAACAACTTGTTGCCCTGGCACTGGTCTCTTGTGGTGATTCTGAGAACTTATCAAACCACCCTCGTATTACCATTTTCTTGCCTATTTTCTCTCCAATTTCTATTATTGTTATGATTTTCCCTATTGTCTATTCCTTTTGTTCTGTAATATAAAGCATTGTCCATTTTTTATGTTGTTGTTGTGATCTTCAGTACTGAGACTGGTTTGATGCAGCTCTCCGCGCTACCCTATCCTGTGCAAGCTTCTTCATCTCTCAGTACCTACTGCAACCTACATCCTTCTGAATCTGTTTAGTGTATTCATCTCTTGGCCTCTCTCTACAATTTTTACCCTCCACGCTGCCCTCCAATGCTAAATATGTGATCCCTTGATGCCTCAGAACATGTCCCACCAACCGGTCCCTTCTTCTTGTCAAGTTGTGCCACATACTCCTCTTCTCCCCAATTCTATTCAATACCTTCCCATTAGTTATGTGATCTACCCATCTAATCTTCAGCATTCTTCTGTAGCACCACATTTTGAAAGCTTCTATTCTCTTCTTGTCTAAATTATTTATCGTCCATGTTTCACTTCCATACATGGCTACACTCCATACAAATACTTTCAGAAACGACTTCCTGACACTTAAATCGATACTCGATGTTAACAAATTTCTCTTCTTCAGAAATGCTTTCCTTGCCATTGCCAGTCTACATTTTATATCTTCTCTGCTTCGACCATCATCAGTTATTTTGCTCCCCAAACAGCAAAACTCCTTTACTACTTTAGGCGTCTCATTTCCTAATCTAATTCCCTCAGCATCACCCGACTTAATTCGACTACATTCCATTATCCTCATTTTGCTTTTGTTGATGTTCATCTTATATCCTCCTTTCAAGACACTGTCCATTCCATTCTACTGCTCTTCCAAGTCCTTTGCTGTCTCTGACAGAATTACAATGTGATCGGCGAACCTCAAAGTTTATATTTCTTCTCCGTGGATTTTAATTCCTACTCTGAATTTTTCTTTTGTTTCCTTCACTGCTTGCTCAATATACAGATTGAATAACATTGGGGATAGGCTACAACCCTGTCTCACTCCCTTCCCAACGACTGCTTCTCTTTCATTCCCCTTGACTCTTATAACTGCCATGTGGTTTCTGTACAAATTGTAAATAGCCATTTGTTCCCTGTATTTTACCCCTGCCACCTTTAGAATTTGAAAGAGAGTATTCCAGTCAACATTGTCAAAAGCTTTCTATAAGTTTACAAATGCAAGAAACGTCGGCTTGCCTGTCCTTAATCTTTCTTCTAAGATAAGTCGTAAGGTCAGTATTGCCTCTCGTGTTCCAATATTTCTATGGAATCCAAATTGATCATCCCCGAGGTTGGCTTCTACCAGTTTTTCCATTCGTCTGTAAAGAATTCATGTTAGTGTTTTGCAGTTGTGACTTATTAAACTAATAGTTCAGTAATTTTCACATCTGTCAACACCTGCTTTCTTTGGGATTGGAATTCTTATATTCTTCTAGAAGTCTGAGGGAATTTCGCCTGTCTCATACGTCTTGCTCACCCGATATACATCTACATCTACATCCATACTCCGCAAGCCACCTGACGGTGTGTGGCGGTTGGTACCTTGAGTACCTCTATCGGTTCTCCCTTCTATTCCGGTCTCGTATTGTTCGTGGAAAGAAGGATTGTCGGTATGCCTCTGTGTGGGCTCTAATCTCTCTGATTTTATCTTCATGGTCTCTTCGTGAGATATACGTAGGAGGGAGCAATATACTGCTTGACTCTTTAGTGAAGATATGTTCTCGAAACTTCAACAAGAACCCGTACCGAGCTACTGAGTGTCTCTCCTGCAGAGTCTTCCACTGGAGTTTATCTATCAACTCTGTAACACTTTTGCGATTACTAAATGATCCTGTAATGAAGCGCGCTGCTCTCCGTTGGATCTTCTCTATCTCTTCTATCAACCTTATCTGGTACGGATCCCACACTGCTGAGCAGTATTCAAGCAGCGGGTGAACAAGCATACTGTAATGGTAGAGTTTTGTCAGGACTGGCTCTCCCAAGGCCGTCAGTAGTTCTAATGGAATGTTGTCTACTCCCGGGGCCTTGTTTTGACTAAGGTCTTTCAGTGCTCTGTCAAACTCTTCATGCAGTATCATATCTCCTATTTCATCTTCATCTACATCCTCTTCCATTTCCATAATATTGTCCTCAATTACAGAGCTATTACAAATGATTGAAGCAATTTCATAAATTCACTGTAGCTCCATTCATTGACATATGGTCACGACACACTACAGATACGTAGAAAAACTCATAAAGTTTTGTTCGGCTGAAGCCGCACTTCAGGTTTCTGCCGTCAGAGCGCTCGAGAGCGCAGTGAGACAAAATAGCGACAGGAGCCGAGAAAGCGTATGTCGTGCTTGAAATGCACTCACATCAGTCAGTCATAACAGTGCAACGACACTTCAGGACGAAGTTCAACTAAGATCCACCAACTGCTAACTCCATTCGGCGATGGTATGCGCAGTTTAAAGCTTCTGGATGCCTCTGTAAGGGGAAATCAACGGGTCGGCCTGCAGTGAGTGAAGAAACGGTTGAACGCATGCGGGCAAGTTTCACGCGTAGGCCACGGAAAATTGGCTCATGCCACAACTGGAGACCTACAGCGCCGACTTCATCTTTCAACAGGATGGTGCTCCACCGCACTTCCATCATGATTTTCGGCATTTCTTAAACAGGAGATTGGAAAACCGATGAATTGGACGTGGTGGAAATCATGATCAGCAATTCATGTTATGGCCTCCACGCTCTCCCGACTTTACTCCATGCGATTTCTTTCTGTGGGGTTATGTGAAAGATTCAGTGTTTAAACATCCTCTACCAAGAAACGTGCCAGAACTGCGAGCTCGCATCAACGATGCTTTCGAACTCATTGATGGGGACATGCTGCGCCGA
This sequence comes from Schistocerca cancellata, assembly GCF_023864275.1. Taxonomy (NCBI): domain Eukaryota; kingdom Metazoa; phylum Arthropoda; class Insecta; order Orthoptera; family Acrididae; genus Schistocerca; species Schistocerca cancellata. The sequence continues at coordinate 859,391,941 of NC_064626.1, read as the reverse complement.
GTGTGGGAGGAACTTGATTATCAGCTTGATGTTTGCCGAATCACTAAAGGGGCACATATCGAACATTTGTGAATGCCTAAAAAAACTTTTTGCGTTTTTGTATGTGTGTGCAAAGCATTTTGAAAATATCTCAAATAATAGAGTTATTGTAGAGCTGTGAAGTCGCTTCAATCATTTGTAATAACCCTGTACATCACCCTTGCATAGACCCTCCATATACTCCTTCCACCTTTCTGCTTTCCCTTCTTTGCTTAGAACTGGGTTTCCATCTGAGCTCTTGATATTCATACAAGTCGTTCTCTTTTCTCCAAAGGTCTCTCTAATTTTCCTGTAGGCAGTATCTATCTTGCCCCTAGTGAGATAAGCCTCTACATGTTCCATAAAAACACGGGAGAACTGCCGGATATCAGTAACTTCCTGCCACGATATTTCGGCTCAGAGTCTTCTGGCCATCTTCAGGTGAATGCCACTGTAGTAGTACTGGCGAGTACGCGCTGAGCTCCGCTATTTAAAGCCTTCTGAGGTGACATTGCGCATGCGCTGCTCAGTGTGCGAGTTCATAACGGCTCCGTGCGCTGCGCCTCGCACCCTCCACTGCGAAAGCCTGGCGTATCGGTGTCAGGTCGATTTCCATCTTTATGCAGATAACTACGTCGACTACGAAGTTTCTCTATAACAGGATTCCAAGCAGAGTTCAGCTGATAACCGCTATTTCGATTGATGAGAGTCTCGTTGTCAGACAATCTTATTTCCACAGATTCATTGATAATCAAGCTCCAAAAGTTTGATGTATGGGCCAAAATTTTTGTGTCGTCGTAATTCATGGAATGGTCTGTGGAAATACAATGTTCGGCGATTGCGGACTTGGTGGGTTGGAGAAGGCGAGTATGCCGTTGGTGTTCCACAATGCATTCCTGCACAGTTCGTGTTGTTTGCCCTATATATGATTTGCCGCATTCACACGGAATTTTGTAAACACCTGGTTTACGCAGGCCCAGGTCGTCTTTAACGGATCCCACCAGTGATGAAATTTTGGAAGGAGGGCGAAAGATGACTCTCACTTGATACTTTCTCAATATTCTGCCTATCTGTGAAGAAATATTCCCAATAAATGGTAGATAAACAGTCGACCTGAAGGCCTCTTCCTCTTCCTTGTTCCGTCGTTTGTAGGTCTTCATCACTCTGTTCACTTGCCTAGGTGAAAAGCCATTCTTCAAAAATACTTTTTGCAGGTGTTCCAGTTCCGCTTGAAGACTGTCAGCATCAGAGATAGTATGGGTACGGTGGACCAAGGTTTTGAGAACGCCCATTGTTTGTGCTGGATGGTGGCAACTAGTAGCTTGTAGATACAGGTCTGTATGAGTGGGCTTTCTGTACACCAAGTGACCAAGTGTGCCATCACTCTTCCGTCGCACCAAGACTATTTATTCCACAATCCATGTTGTTCTGCTTCATGTGTTTGGCTTCAGATGAGATTGTGTGAATTTCATTATCTTCAGGTCCATTATAATCATAAGTAATCACAGTGAAAATAAGCACAAAAGTATGGACCTGCATTCACCTAGGACCTTTGAAAAGTTTAACTATTTAAGTAGCACAACTACTGTGCCATGCAGACTATCTCAACTGCTGCCACACACATCCACCACTACAATGGTACAATAGGACTCACAGCAGATGATAACTTCAGTTGACAACAGGCTACCAATGAAAGACAAAAGGCTGCTTACCCTTAAATACTTTCCATGATGTCACATGCTACTGAATCCAGTTTAAATATTGAAACAACTACCATTCAAAATTAAGGCTATTTCTACAAGTACACATAATGTTAGAGTAATCTCATAACTATTACATTCATTCTGTGACCTCTCATTGCAAAAACAATATAGTATCACATTTGGTATCAACAAAAATATTTTGTCTATTGAGGCCAAAATCTGACTGTGAAGCTATCTGACCATGAGTAGCAGGTATAGGTCAACTCAAGTTAATTATCAGATTAGTTCTACCATAAAAGATGAAGAATCGTTCAAAGAAAGTCTATGCTCAGTAGAGCAGAAATACCCAAATCATACACTATTTGTTGTACGCAACTTTAATCTGGCAGGTATACACTGGGGCATCTATGGATTTATTATAGGTGGTATGAGCAGACAGTCTTGTGAAGTACTTCCAAAAACTGCCTTGAACAATTAGTTACAAACCCAAACACTGATATTTTATTACGAACAGCCTGATTCCTATGGCAGTGTCAGTATAGAGACAGGGATTAGTAATGATCATAGTTTTATTATAGTGAAGATGGTTACTGAAGTTAATATATCCATCACAAAGTCTAGGAGAGTATTTGTGATAGGAAAAGCAGATAAGCAGTTGTTAGCATCCCACTTAGAAAATGAATGGGTTTTATTTAGGTCCAATATGATGATTATAGAAGAATTGTGGGCAAAGTTTAAGCTGATTGTAAATCACTCTTTGAAGATGTGTGTGCCAAATAAGTAGAATAAGGATGGAAAAGACCCAGTGTGGTTTAATAATAAAATTTGAAAAATGCTGAGAAAGCAGAGACTGTTGCACTCATAATTCAAAAAAGAATACACAAATGTTGACAATCAAAAGAAGTTTGATGATGAAGCATGCAACAATTTCCACTGTCATACCTTAGTGAGAGATCTCACCGAGAACCTAAGAAAATTCTGGCCATACATAAAATCACTAAGCAGGTTAAAGGCTCCAATCCAGTGACTTGTCAACCAATCTATAGTGGGAATAGATTATAGCAAAAGGAAAGCTGAAGTTTGAAATTTCATATTAAAGAAATCATTCATGCAAGAGGATTGTCATTTGACTGTTGTACAGACTCCTCCATGGAGGACATAGAAAGAGTCATCCCTCATGCAGAGATGCAACTGAAAGAAGTGAAAACAAATAAGTCACCTGGTCCAGATGGAAACCCAATTCAGCTATGTCCTCTTACTCAGCTTGCATATATTGTGAGTCTCTCACCCAGCGCAATGTCCCAAGTTACTGGAAAAAAGCACACGTTACTCCTGTATCTAAGAAAGGTAAAAGAATGGACCCACATAATTACATACTAATATCCTTAACATCAATTTGCTGTAGAATTCTTGAACATATTCTCTGAGTTTGAATGTAAAAAAATTTCTAGAGATAGAAAAGCTTCTGTCTACAAATCAGCATGGCTTTAGAAAGTATCATTTGTGTGAACCACAGCTCATCCTTTTCTCACCTGGTATCCTGTGAACCATGGATGAAGGGTAACAGGTGGATTCCATACTCCTAGATTTCTGGAAAGTGTTTGACACAGTACATCACTGCAGACCATTGTAGGAGCATATGTATTACGTTCCCAGATCTGTATGGGGCTTGAAGACTTCTTAAGTGATAAAATCCAGTGCATTGTCCTCTTGACAGCAGTGTTCATTAGAAACCAGGGTATCATTAGGAGTGCCCCATGCAAATGTCATAGGGCTGCTCTTACTCTCCATGTACATAAATGATCTAATGGACAGGGTGAGCAGCAATTTATGGCTGTTTGCTGATTGTGCAGTGGTGTATGTGAAGGTGTTATCATTGAGTGACTATAGGAGGATACAGGATGATTTTGTTAGACAGAATTTCTAGTTGGTGCAATGAATGGAGCTTCCTTTAAATGTAGAAAAATCAAGGCTGATGTGTAGGAAAAACAACCCTATAACATTTGAAGCAGCACTGGTTGTGTGCCGATTGGCACAGGCATATTGATTAAATATCTAGGTGAGATATTGCAAAGCAATATGCAGAGGAATGAGCACATCAGGTTGGTGGTAGGGAAAGCAAACATTGACTTCATTTTATTGGGACAATTTTTGGACTCATTTATAAGGAAGACAGCATATAGAACACTAGTATGACCCATTCTTCAGTTTCACTTGAATGTTTTGGATCCTCACCAGGTCAGACTAAAGCAAGACATGAAAACAATTCAGAGGCTACTGCTAGATTTGCTACCGGTAGATTTGATCAGTGAGCAAGTTTAATGGAGATGCTTCATGATCCCAAATGGGTATCCCTGGATGGAGGATGATGTTCTTTTTGTGAGAAACTATTGAGAAATTTAGAGAGTTGGCATTTGAGACTAACTGCACAACAATTCTAATGCTGACAATGTACATTTCATGTAAGGAACATGAAGATAAGATAAATTAAGAGAAATTATAATTTGTACAGAGGCTTATAGATAGTCATTTTTCCCTTGCTCTGATGTTTGGTTTGTTTGGTTTGTGGGGCGCTCAACTGCGTGGTTATCAGCGCCCGTACAATTACCCAATCTTTGCTCAGTCCAATTTCGCCACTTTCCTGGATGATGATGAAATGATGAGGACAACACAAACACCCAGTCATCTCGAGGCAGGTGAAAATCCCTGACCCCGCCGGGAATCGAACCCGGGACCCCGTGCTCGGGAAGCAAGAACGCTACCGCGAGACCACGAGCGGCGGACTTTCCCTTGCTCTGTTTGTGAGTGGAAGAGAAAAGAAAAAGACTGTGGTACCCCCCCCCCCCCCCCCCCATGCACCATATGGTATTTTGAAGTATGAATGCAGATGTAGATACAGAGGTAGAAATATTTAGCAAAATTCCTAAACAAGCTTACATCTGGTTTTACTATATGAAATAGTTATGTTAAAGTTACAAAATACATACAGTCAATTAGAAGAAAATGCATTGTTCTGCTCTCTGTGTACATGTTCTTTGATGCAAATGTGTTACTTCTTATTAGTCACCCTTCTATAGTGGCTTAATATAATTTTCATTAACAGCCATTTACACAAATAATCACTTAAAATACATATAATAATTAATTGTAGGTAGTCATTACATGATATGATTAGATAAAGAACTAGGTAACTCATGCTGCATTCATACCATGTGTAGCATGAGGGGGATTTACAACTGTGGCACATTTGCATATCTATATTTTATAAAAAGATCCACATATATATGTGTTACCTGTCATTGCCTTACATTTGGTACTTCATTTATGTTATGATCATTCCAGTCATTTAATTGTATTAATTTCTGTTATTTGCCATCGTGCTTAATGTTGCAATATATCATCAGGATTTTTATAACATATTCGTTTTTTGTGTTATGTTTGTATGATCTATAACAATTCCCAAAAAATGCAAGATCAATATTATATTTTGTTCATTGTACTCACCATTGTCTTTCATTGAAGCACCTCTCTCATGGCTGCATGGGGAAAAATCTGCATCCACTGGTTACTCTACTTACCTGGAGTTAGTAATGCTTCATCTGCCAGCTCTGGCTCTGTGAGGCAACTACTCATAATTTCACAAGCTCAGTTCGTAGCCCCCTTCTGCTGTAATCTACATGCAGCAAATGGTCATGTCTTTGTAGCAGGCACTAAAATTGTCCAGTATGTTGATGGTCTGATCCTATTCTTAACACATCATGATCTCGAATGTCTTTTCCTAGTTTTAGACAGTGCCATTTGCTTGAAAACCACTTGTATCAATGACAGTGGTTTTACTATTTCAGCTGAGAAATCTTTGATAATTTGCATCTGTTGTGGAAGAATACAATTGACCAGTGCAAGCATTTTGTTAGATCTCTCTTTCCTGCTTGGGTTCAAAGTAAAAATTTTAATAATAATATCTGATCTGTGATTTATATGGTCTGATCACATTTATGAATTATCAAGAAAATGTAAAACAGCATTAATGCAGTTGGATCTGTCATCGTAACATGGTTGCGTGCAGATCTCTAAATACTTTTGATAATGTACGAGGGCCTTCTACAATCAGTCATGCTTCATGTATTCAACACCTCCACATGTGCGCTTTAGAGACTTGAATCAATTTTCGTAACTGCAAATATGTCTTAAAGCAGTATGAATGACTCCGACAGATTCTGTACTAGTGGAAACTATTGAATGCCTGCTGAATGTTCAACAGGTCCCTGTTTATGAGGTCCACATCATAAATGCAGGATCTGTGCACTCTTCTAGTGATGCTACAGGAGTTGGTGTACCAATGATTGTTGAATTCGGTCACACAGTTGTATACCAGATGGAAATCCTCAAGTCCACTATGATGGTTTTAAGAAGGATGGTCTCAGTATAATTAATTCACAAGTTTATATTAATCTCTATTGGTACACTTTGCCCAAGTGTTCACCGATAGCTCCCTGTATCATAACATTTCTACAGTAGTATGTTTATTCTTTACCTCCAAACAGAAATATAACAAACCAGTTTGACTGCCACCAAATCATTCTATTTGCGCTGTGGAAGCAAGAGCAATATGAGATTCTGTCAATTGTGCTGCTATTCACAGTCCCAGGAATGCAAAGGTTTGGGAACCTTCTTTCTATGGGCCTAGCTAATTTTACAATGACAAGGTCGACTAGTTGGCAATGAATGCAAATCTTTCTGACCCTTAAATGAACATCACTCCTTTCCACTTACACCAAACAAGTATCAAGGGCAATGCTCCCTGTTAATGTCATAAGAAAGGAGGAAATGCAAATGGCTTATTATTTTCCTACAGCTCCTCTGAAGCACAGCAAAAAACACTTGCTACAAAATCTTATGAAAATGAAAGCATCCCCCGAAAAAAAGTGTTCCTGTTTAAATGCTTCAAAGATATTTAGATATATAAAGCACTTTTTAGTGTCCTTTGGGTTTATAAATTTTGTTGTGTTAAAAAGATTATATTAACATAAGTATTCCAGTGGATCTTCCCCAAACTGTGTCCTCTTCTGGCTACAGCTGATGTCATATCAAGGTTCTTTAGCTATAAGTTAAATGCTCATATGGCTACTGTGACATTATCTTAAATTTTTGTGCTGATATGTGGGGCATTGTACCATTCCTGTGTGCAACTTGGTACAGGTTATTGATGGTGTGGTTCAAGAAGCCCAAGTCAAGACATAATAATAACAACAACAATAATAATAATAATAATAATAATAATATTTCATCATCAGTTTCTGCGATATTAGAAGTTTCATGTGATCCATCACTTCCTTCTTAATACTGTCCATTACAACATCAGTGATCTAGAATCTCTTCTTCCCTCACCTCCTCTTACTTTCCACATATCCTTTTAAGACTACTTTTATAAGCCCCTCCTTCATTCTTAATATATGTCCAATCCAGTTTCATTTTCTTCTTTTTATTGCATTGAGTAACTGTCTTTGCTTCCCACTCTTCTCACTACCACTTCATTTTTCACTCTCTCCATCCAACTTATTTTTTCCATCCTCTGCCGTGTCCACATTTCAAAAGCCTCCAGCCTCGCTCTATCTTTCCTCCTCAGTGTTCACGTTTCAGCACCGTACAAGAGAACACTCCATAAAAAACAGTTTATTAGCCTTTTGCTTAAATTTCCATCCATATTACTGAAGAAAATTCTCCTTTTCTTATAAAATGCCTTTCTTCCATTGCTATTCTGTTTTTAATTTCTGTCCTGCTCTTCCAGACCACTTCTATTCTGCTTCTGAGACATTTAAAGCTTTGGGCATTTTCTAATACTTCTCCATCCGGTGTTATTTTTAACTTTTTATTTCTTCCCAGTGTCATTATTTTTGTTTTCTTTGTACTTTCTTCCATCCCATAAATCTTTCCTTTAGCTTTAATGGGGGTCTACTATTTCCTGTAATTGTTTTTGACTTGTTGCTAGGAGGACCATGCTGTCTGCAAACCTCAGACACTATATTCTTCTTCCTCCAATTTTTAACCTTGTCATCAAGTGAACACTGATCAGTCATACTTTCTAAGTATAGACTGAAAAGGGTAGGAGACAGACAGCAGCATTATCTTACTCTTTTTCCAAGTTCTATCCAGTTGGCACTTTCTCCTCTCACTTTCACTGATACTTTTTAATTTAATTATAATGACTTTATATGTCATCTGATTTTCCAGTCTACTTTCTTTTCCCTAATTATAGGTGCAAGCTTATCCCAAGCCATATTATCAAAAGCCTTTTCCAGGTCAATAAGTATATTTAGCAAAACTGTTTATGTCTAGTGTTTCTTGGGGTGGTAAATAAATTGAGCAGACTATTTCTTGATGTGGAATGTGCATTGTTACAGCAAACAGTTGGATTTTTAACTAAGTTTACTGCAGTACATATATACTAAAATAAATGAAGAAACTCTTTGAATATGTAGTGACATGAAACAGAGTCAGTAAAATCAGTTCGGTAATTTTAAACTGACAACAAAATGAATTGCTCTCACTGATTTCTTCTACTTCTAGCATTGTAAATGAATTAATATCCAGTAATGCCATTCATTTCACTTCAGTTCAGATTCACATCCTTCATTAGCCTCTGATCACATGTAGTGGAATGGGCCTTACACTGATATACAATAACAATCACTATATTAATTACTGTTTACATTGCATGCACAAATTATATTAACCTGTTTTACAGAATTGTAATCGTAATCCTAAAACTCAATTTCTATACTTCTTGTATCTGTGAATTCTCTTAAATTATAGAATGGATTATTTATTTAACCACTTAAACAAATTACTTTTAAAATTATTGAAAGATGTATTGATTTCAGAATATGGCAATTCATTAAAAATTTTAAACAGTTACCTATTTTTGTCAGCCTAAGCCTAGGAATGTCAAAACACTTCTTGTTTCTGGTGTCATGACATATGTCAAACTCTGCTATGTTGTTTTTCACATACACCAATGTCGCAAAGATGTAAAGATTTATCACCGTCATTATTTTGGTCTTAATGAATAAAGGGCAACAGTGTTCCTTCAACCTTACACATTATTTGTAGCACCCTTTTCGGAATCAGTAATTCATCACTGATGTGGATGGAGTGACTCCATAACAGTGGCCCACAAGATATGCGAGTCCAAAGTAACCTATTCTAAGATATTCATTTCTCTCTAGATCAGATAATTTCCATATGAGACAGGACGTTCTTGATATCTTTCTGCAGATGTGATTGATGTGGGGTTTCAGTTTAGTTTAGTTAGACTCAATGTGTATTCCACGCAGTTTTAAAGTTTTTGCTTCTATGACTTTTGCTAGTCCCAACAGCAGGTATTGAGTTTTCTCTGGATTGGACAGTAGTTTATTTAGATGAGAGCAACTTAGTGTTAAGGACGATGGCTTGTGATTTCTGGCAGAACCAGTTTTAAAGCTTTTGCTTCTATGACTTTTGCTAGTCCCAACAGCAGGTATTGAGTTTTCTCTGAATTGGACAGTAGTTTATTTAGATGAGAGCAACTTAGTGTTAAGGACGATGTCTTGTGATTTCTGGCAGAACCTCAACATGTCTTGATATGTGCTGATTAAAATTATGTTGTCCGCATAGTAGATAACTGACATAACCCCGGCATAATGTGGCAAATCATTAATTGCAACAATTAAGAATGGTCCAAGGACAGAGCCCTGACGCACACCAGATGTGCCTTTTTTTTTTTTGAGTTTGTACAAATTGCCTCCTGTTATTTAGATGAGAATTAGTTATTTCTTATGCTGTATTATTTATTCCATAATATTGTAGTTTGGCTAGTAAGATATCATGGGATACAGCCAAATGTCTAACTCAAATCGCTTAGCTCAAGAGAGACTGTATTCTTATTTTCAAATGCGGTTAATGTCTGACTGATAATTTCAAGACAACGGAAGTGGTATTTTTTCCTTGTCAAAAACCATGCTGTCTACTACAAATATGCACATTTTTTTTGAAGTAGTTACTAAACTGTGTACGAAAAATAGCTTCAAATATTTTGGGAAAGATTATAACAATAAACATTGGCCAGTAGTTCTCAGGGAGATGCTTTTCCCCCTTTTTGTATACAGGTATAACTTTTTGAGCTGGTCAGCAAAAACTCCAAATTCTAAGCATTTATTCATAATAAAAGCATCTAGTTTGCAAATAAGGTGTACTGTATTTTTTATTGGGTAGTTAGCTAGCCAGTAGCAGTTCATGCTTTTCGAGTTAGAAAATTTTGAAACAGCATTTTGTATATCTATTGGTGTGACAAGATCCCAATGAAATTAATGTCCTCCAAGAAGCTGATCAGCAAGTGTATCAGTTGCTGATGTGTTTGACTGGTTAATTCTAGATCTTGATTCATTTACTATAATAGTAAAGTACTTACTGAGCTCTTCCTGCTCAACAGAACGTCTTTAGTTTGAGTAGAAGCGGGTTCTTGTGTTATAATATCCCAGGAAGACTTACATGTGTTCAGAGCTCCTTCTATGTAACTTTGATAGGCAACTTGTTTGATAACTTTGAGTTCACCTTTACATTTCATTTCAGGAAAGCTTTATGTCATGTTGATCTGTGGCACATTTGCAATTACTTTTATACATCTTTTACAGTGAAAGCATATTTTTCCTGATCCAGCAAGGTCATCAGTGTACCATTTAAACTTTTTACCTTTTCTGATTGGTTTAGAACTGTTTCTTTTCAGTGGTGAGCAAGAGTACCATAAATCAATATATGTCTTACAGAAATTATTAGAGTGAGTTTCAACAGTTGATTTATCCACATCATATTCATAGACAAAGTCCCCATTTGCATTTCTAAGGCAGTTTGTGAATAACTTAATATATTCCTCTTTCTCACCTCTAACCTACATAAGGATTGGTTACCTTTTTGCAGTCACATAATCATTATCTGACTTCATTCAATACACAGGAACACTTAAAAGAATCTTTCAGTGACAACTGCTTGGATTTGCAACTATAAGCAACCTTCTTCCTGTTTGGATTTGACAATAACTGCGAACTCCACCCATTAATTACTTCCAGCATTAAGAGATTTCCTGAAGTATCACATACAAGTTGAATTAACAGATGGGGGAATGAATACCAAAGAGGCCTTATTTTTGAATGCTGAAGAGGAGTTCTTTTTGTTACTTTACTTGTTTCAGACAATTAGGGCTCAGATTGCTTGTATGTATCAGAGCAGTTGCCTGACTGCTCATACTGCAGAAACAATTTGTATCTTAGAAGTAACTGCGAGAATGTAGATAAAAATGTTTCAAGAGGAGGGCCATAAAGTGCAAAGGTTTAAAAAACTACAAGGCATCAAGACTGAGCCATTTTAGACTCCATCCACCCATCCATGTCAGCCAGATATGGAAGTGGGGAAAAAACCCCAGTCTGCAAGTGAGTGCAAATTTCTTTCTTTTCTTTTTTTTCCCACACCTATCTTCTGATTGATTTGATGCAGTCTGCCACAAACCCCTCTCCTGCACCAACCTAATCATCTCTGAGCAGCACTTCACCATATGTCCTCAATTATTTCCTGAAGGTATTACGATCTTTGTCTTCCACTACAGTACCATGGAGGTCATTGCCTGATGCCTTAAAACATGTCCTATCATCTTGTCCATTTTTCTTGTCAGCATTTAAATATTACCTTCCTTTGCAGATTTTACAGAGAATCTCCTCATTCCTTATCCGATCAGTCCACCTGATTTTCAACACTCTTCTGTAATACACATCAAATGCTTCTATTCTCTTTTCTTCCAATGGAGGATGGTTACTATCTGCCAAAGTCTTTATGCAGCTGGTTTTAGTCACCAAAAGTCTGCAAGAAAAGAAGCCATTTTTCAGATTTGGTGGTAAATTTTTATGAAAAAGTTTTTGTTTGAACAAGGTAGCCATACTTTTTCCAATAACGATCGTTACACTACAAACCACACCGTGCCCACAGCACAAAGTGGAAAAATAAGCATTGCTGTTTAGGGCTGGATGTATCCAGCAAAACTCAATAGGAAGAAACTCATGTTTTACAAGAATGTATGCTGCCAACAGTTCACTCTTAACCCACCAGAAGAGATGCCTAATATAACTTTGTGCATAACAGCAACAGCATGAACACAGCAAAAACGTATATTTAGAAACAGAATTCAAGGGATTTAAGGGACCAAGCAGACACTTCCAACCATTTCTGAATGTAGAAGAGATATCATCTCCAATGTCCTGCCCCCCGAATAGATAGAAGACCTATTAACCCACCCTCTGTTGAGGAAAGGAGCCCCACCCCAAGAGTTTTGTATCATCCTCATGGATTGGACAGTTAGGGTGAGTTCCCCCTCAAAGAACACAATGTTCCACCACCATGTCGAATGGTACTTGCGCAAGCCTGCCTCGAGTTTACAGTAGTAAAGAATATTGCTTGAGTGTGTGGGACGTGTACCAGATAGGACTAGCAGGGTGTACTGAAAGTATACAGAGAAGGTTTGTTTAATCCGTGGGAGTGTCTCACAGAGATACAAGAGGAACTGAAATGGCAAACTCTTGAAGAAAGATGTAAACTACCACAAGAAATCCTATTAACAAATTTTCAAAAACCAGCTTTAAATTATTACTATAGGTATAGCCTATACTACAACCTTGAAAACATTGCTCACACAGGGACCGTGAGAACAAGATCAGAATAATTACTGCATGCACAGAGGCATTCAAACAATCTTTCTTCCTGTGTTCCATACTTGAATGGGACAGGTAGAAACACCCTAATAACTGGTACAATGGGATGTACCCTCTGCCATGCACCTCATAGTGATTTGCAGAGGGTAGATGTAGATTTAGATGTTGACGTAGAACTAGTGGTCCTGAGTAGCCCTCAGTATGATACTCCTAGAATTGGCATGACTGTTACCACCCATTTTAGTCCTGGTCCCTTACAAGGGAACAATAAAACAGTGACAGTTTTTAACTGTAATCATAAAAACAAAATTATGCCTTTCGGTGTGATCAGACTACCAATGTTCTTCATCCTTTAAAGCCTCATTATACTGACAGGTCTATGAAATGGTACACATGTATATATATGAATGACAAATGAGTACTGTGCAAAATATGATGAAATAACAATAAATACAGACTTTTTCAAAGACTGCTATATTTATTAAGTGTGTGTATATACATACAGAAAACTACAATCACACAAAATGCTTTACAATAAATAATATGCTATTGTGGGCTTGTCAGCCAGAGATCAAAGGTACCACAAATACCAACTGATATTATAATTGGAAGGCTATTTAATATAAGTTTCACAATTAATTCTTTATTTCAGAGCTGGAGGAATGGCATTACACAGTAGAAAAAAATCATGTAAGGAATACACCCCCGCCACATTAGATACACATTAAAATAATAGCAATGCACTGGAGGAAATCAACAGCTGTCAATGTCTGAACATTGTCGCAAGAGTCGTACATGGTACAACACAGTTCTCAATTTTCTTATATCTCAACAATGTTGGTCATAATGCTTCATGCTGTACACGCACATGAAAATTTGGTAACTACATCAAATACAAAAGAAACACTGAAGTGTTATTCTGTCAAAGAATAACTGAAGCAGTTACTCTTTCTAAGTTGTGCTGTTCACTCAACAGTGCTCAGAATGGGATCTCTCCTACCTGTAATTCAAATCAAATTAACTTCCAGCTACCAACCTTACATATTAAAACACCCCTTTGATCCCCTTTTACTATTATATGGACTTTGTTAAATATTCTATGTGCTCTTTCAACAAAATACATGTTTGCTTCATAAGTAGTAAATTTCGCCAAAGTGCAAAATTTCTCTTTTGTCATGGAACCTCTAAAATGTTTCTCATGTCTCATTTCAGATTTCAACTGCTTAGCATATACTCTAAAAGATATTTTTTAAATTAACACAGAACAGTAACAACACAATGAGTAACTTTTTGAATTACTTCATCTCTTAAAAATGAGTATTTGAAGTTGTGCCTCCCCCTGCCCTCCCCTACCCCACCCTGCTAGACAAGGATTACAATACTTGTGAAACATTGCAAAATGCAATTTGAGAACTCTTGATTCATTTTATCAACAGAGAGCCATGTGTGAGTGCACGTTGCGTATCAACTGCTATGCAAATACTGTTGCATACTGACATGACAACTATGAATAAGAAGGGGTGAGTAAGACATAAATATATTGCACATTATACCAGTGCACAGTCTACAGTATGTTGGAGTTCATGGTGTACAGTATGTATGTATATCACTCCTACCTTGTCCACCACTTCACCCCCCCCCCCCCCCCCCCCCGAACTCCAAATTTTGATTCCGTCTTTGTTCCTTTGCAATCCATTCATCTGACTTCCAGGTTTTCGTAATATTGTCAGTTTTTGTGATTTTCTTTTCTCCACTTCTGTAAGTTAATTTCTGCCATAACTACCTACGGATGATGATTATGTTTGCCCATCCAACTATTTCAGTATTCCTCAAGCCTTGCAGCACACTGATAAATTGTGTTCTCATCTTCCTTGCTACTTCAATTGATTTTCATTGCAGAGAGAGAGAGAGAGAGAGAGAGAGAGAGAGAGAGAGAGAGAGAATACATTTTCTCTCTGCAGTCCTCTTTAGTCTCATACATTGTTTTGATGAGTACTGTTCCTTCACTAGTCTTTGATATGCGAAAGATTATACCTCCATATTTTATTAATACTTATAAGTTTTGCTTTCTAAAATTTTAATGCCTGTTACATGAATAAATAAAAATTTTGCTGAGAATTTCCCAATCTGAGTGGCAAGATGCTCAAGATGTGAACACAAAAGAAAAGAAATGGCACAGTCATTACTAACATCCTGCCTAGAGTTAAAAAGAAAGAAACTGGATAACACTTTTAGTTCTTCTAACATAATTCCATAACAAATTTAGGATGGATCTAATATTAATAGAAGCTTCAGTACCAAAGAGCACATGTAACTCTCCCATGAAGAGCTACAACCAGACAAAAAATATTGAAGGCAATGTGCCACACACTGAATAACAACTTGGGGTGCACAGAAAGAAAAATTATATTTTCTGTATGCCTGTCAAATGATGATTAATAATTCATCAAACTCTTGCGTTATTATTTCAAACTTTAGATGAAATGCACTTTGGTTGGAAATATTATTTTCTAGATCTGATGAAGTCCTCTTATTCAAAACTGGTTAATGTGTACATTACAGTTTGGATACTCTTTGGAGACAGAGCACTGAAATGACTATTGAATCTATTACATAAGTAGAAAATAAAGTATTATGTAAGATGACTAAGGATGTCAAGTTTTCATATGCCTAGTTCTGGCATCAGAAGATGAGTGGATCTGTACAGACACTTACTAGCAACATACATTCTCATTTGGTCATTTGTCCAGTCTCATAATGGCAGAGTGGTGACCTGCGCAATCCAGTGTTACAAGTGATGCGGTTTTACTGATATAGTTATCAGTAAAAAGGGAGGATCTGAGAGAACATATAAACTACTGAAAAGAGAATGTAAACAATGGAAAGTCCAGGAAGGATAAACAACATGGACAGATTGCTACTCACCCCAAAGATGGGGCAATGGCTCACAGACCGACATAATGATAAAGAATGCAAGAAATTTCTTGATCTGTTATAAGCATGTGTGCCTCACTTATTATTTACCCATACACATGTGCTTTCCTTTCCTCTTGTCTTACTCTTGTAGGGAACATAATACCTCTATGAAAAATTGATTATTAATGAAGGAAAAAATAAGTAAAATTAGGCTTAATGCCTATTCAATGACAATGTAAGTGTAAGGACTGGCTGTTGCCTTTTTAAAGGAAATGCCTTGACATTCACTTACTTATGAAATTGTGGACAACCTAAATCTGGAAAGCAGACTGGGTATTTGAACCCAAAATATACCCTAACCCCTGTACAGACACACTAGTTAAATTATTAACCAGATGTTCAAAGCATTCAAGTGTACGTTGCATGTTTACAGTGTCTTAAAAAATGCATTCAAGAGTGAGATCTAATTTTTAAGATTACGGAAAGTATGACTAATGAGATATCTGATTGGAAAAAATGAAAGAAAGGGAGTAGGAAATGAAACACAGAGCCATGCATAAAGCGCAGAAAAATGAATACTGACAACTGATGGATATGATGGGAGAGAGAACAGAATCCACACTTTAATGCATCGAAATAAGTTTTATTTGTAGATAATTAATATAGGGAGAGGGAGGGGGAGGGGAATGACAATAAATAAAACAAACAGGAAACACAAGGGGGAGTCTTCTGTAACACAAGAAAATAAAATGAATTCCAACCTAATTTCTGTAGTTTATGGCATCTCCTTATAAGTTACAAAAGTGCACACTGAGTAATTCATGTGTATTTTGCTACACAAATGGTAACTTTGCAGAAGCCCCCCGGCTCTGTAGTTTGTGCATAGTGATTGTCACAGGAAGGACAATGACTGTTAAAATTAAATTTTGAGGCAAGATTATTATACTTCCTCTGATAAAAAACGTAGCTTACTTAGCTTAACTTTATGTATCTCTTCTCCAATATTGTTTTTACATTTCAATTTCTTACAAAAATTCATATATTTTTTACACAAAAAAATGGGATTTTTAAACATGCATCTGAATATAAAACAGGTATGACAAGACAGTCAATCACAGACAGAATATAAATTATGGAATGCTGTATATAACAACAGCACCAGCATCACCTTACATACATGCTAGTATTATATTATAAAATAGTGAAGTCCAGGCATGATAAATACAATTATGGTTCCAACAAATACTGTAATGTTATCAGAATTCATAGCATCACTGTGCTTCCAGAAGAAGTCAACAAGCAAACCAATTGCAAAGGACAAAAATATATATATATAAAAGAGGAACATTAACCATGTAAAATACAAGAAAGAGGCATATACATACCTCCTTATCTAAGTTATACAATGCAAACACTGGACTTTTTTCCTCAAAAGCAAAGTTGCTTACGTTCATTTTAAGGTGAGGATTGAGGCAAAGAGTTACACGACACAAACATAATGAAAGTAGAAGCACAACAGGAAAAATAAAGTTTTTTCCCCTTGCAAAAATGGTTATACTAGAGTACTTCACAGTGTTCAGGTATTTTTGGAGCCATCAATACAAAACACACTAGAAACTCAATAAATGGACATGTGCTCAAAAATGTTTCTTGAAAAACTTTTTTCAGGTACTCATTTTAAAAGCAAATGGAAATACACTAAACGATAAAATTGGCATCATATCAAGCCATTACAATTCTCTCTTCTTTTTCAATCAGCAGTATTTATATCGTTACCGACTGCACTCATTGAATGTGCACAGAGAATCATTTTCTGTTTAGCCTGGCTTCAAGACAACCACTGTCACCATACCTGCAACAAAATAACAGCATAATTATCACAATCAAATGAACACAATTCTCAAATGTTAAATGCTGCACTGTATTGTCACCAACTACAAAACTCCTACATGCAAGTTTAAGGAATAAATTACAGGCTGTAGCATTGATGATTGTGATGATGATGGGATGATGATGATGATGATGCTTATGTGCTTAAGGGACTAAATGACTGGGTCATCAGTCCCTCCATTTGATGAGAGAAACACGTAAAAAGATAAGCAAAAATCGTGGGGACTTGGCTGCTCCAACTGTATAAGCAAGTAAAAAGAATTTTAAAAAGGGTGTGACAGTAGTTGTAACACAACAGGTGAAAGAAAATTGAAAAAAAAAAAAAAAAAAAAGAACCCAGGCACAACAATGTGAGGGGGGAAGAAAGTAGCCTGTGGTAACATGGGGGGTTCCCGCCACAGGGGGAGGCTCTCCCCCACCACAACTACCCTAAACACAGAAAGTGGGCAAATATTATAGTTTAATGTAAAATTCGTTCTTTCTCAGGCAATAAAACATTTTGGCAGTGGCTGTCTTATTATCCGCAAGCATCTAAGGTAGTGATGTAGGCAAGCTGAGAGTGTGCCACAGATCAGCCAGCAGGGCACACTCATCAAGAACATGCGCTATTTTCAGTCGACTACCACTGCTACAGTGAGGAGGATCCACCTGATGCAGAAGGAATTCATGGATGTGTGCCGTGTGGCCTATGTGTAGTCTGCACATCACAACGGCATCTTTCAGAGAGGCCTGGAAAAATGTATGCCACACCTTAGTGGGCGCCTTAATCACTCATAATTTGTTTTGGGTCATAGTAACCTGCCATTACAATTCCCAGAGCCTCAAAATATTGTGTCAAAGTTGCAATCGTAAGTCCATGCCCAGTATTCTGGGGTCACGACGATCTCCTGTAGTTGGGTCTTTGCCTAGATGGTCAGCGAGTTCATTTTCTGGAATGCCTATGTGGTTCGGTGTCCAGATGAATGTCACTGACTTCACAGAGCTGTAAGAGGTCAACCAGGTCCTGGAGGCTGGTGACCAAAAGATTTTTTGGGTAACACCGAGATATGAATTTTAAGCAACTCAAGGAAAAGATCAGAAAGTTCATTGTGGCCAGGGATCTGTGTACCACAAAACCTGAGATGTGGGTGAGTAGCCATTTTGATTGTGTAAGTAGCCAGAAGCTGCTGTTGTCTAACCCACAGTGGTGGAAAACCGGCTTCCGCAAGTTGATTAAAAGTCATATCTCTCCATGCCATGCCAGTGTGGTGAATAGTGTCCAGCAAGCTCAACATGAATGGCTCTCCTGACTAATGGAACACACCCATAGTTCAAGTGGGATAAAAACCAATGCTTTGTACCCAGTCTGCACACCATGAGGAGTTACTAAGAAAACAGAGAGCATTTAGCTTCTTAATGCAAGTTGCCTTGAACCAGCGGACATACGGCTGCCAAATTAGCTCGTTGTCAAATAAAATACTTAAGAATGAAAAGTTTCAACGACTTCAAGTAACTTGTCACAAAGATTAATTTCTGGGAGCATGCACGGACTCAGCAAAAAATTCATAACTTTTGATTTTGCAGGAGAAAACTGATAGCCATGATTCAGGGTCCATTTGTACTCTGCAGACAGGCCCCTGAAGTTGGCACTCAGCACTGTGCAGTGATGCAGAGGCATAGTACAGGATCATCCATATACGACACAAGGACTGTGAGGCCCACTGCTTTTACAATACCATTGATGGTGATAGTGAAAATCTTTACGCTCAGAACCGATCCCCGAGGGACTCCAGTTTCCTGTATATATTGGTTGCTGAGATTAGGAAATTCTGGATAAACATGGGTAAACTCCCCTGGGAACCCGACTCGTGCAGTAGATAGGATGTGATGTCACCAGGTGGTATTGTACGCCTTGTGTAGGTCAAAGAATACACCAATCAGATGTTGGCGCATAAAAGCCTTACACAATGCAGTTTCTAGGTGAACCAGATGATCTATGGTGAACTGGAAAGCCTGAAAACTACTTTGGAATAACGATATATGCCCTCTGTGGCGTCACCTGGGAGCCTACCTAATGTATGCCATGATTTATTCAACTGATATGAATGTACTGTAAACTGAGAAAATAATGCCCATAATATTATGAGTCATTTTGTTGAGTCTGATAATATTTTGTGACAAATATTGTAAATATTTTCTATTACTCTCAGAGATAAAGAATACAATATTTCAATACGTTCCATGAAAGCATGGAACAATGTAATATATGTACACAAGAGCCATGTGTAACACCAATATCGATTGTATGTGAATGTGTATCTTTGATTCTGAAGTGTTTGTTCTTTGTCAGTTAAGGTTATTGATTTGTGTCAAGAAATTTAAAGTTTGTAATGTATGTATGAAAAAGGAGAGAGGATGTTTAAAATAATGAAATTTTATAAAATATGCATGTTCATAAAGAAAAATTTGTATATTGGAAGCTGGTTCATGTTTAGGGAACTTGTGAAATGTAAAAGCTGTAGGAAACCCCCCTCCAAACCGGAACTGGCTTGGCGCAGTGTAAAAGGTGGGTTTGGCGATAGATCTCGGTGGCTCTTTGGTGGAAACGGTACGCAGCCAGTGGCTAGCTGTTGCACGGTAAACATCGAGGGTGGCAAAGGAGGCATTTGGAAGTCGTTTTGTTAGGAAAATAGCCTCGGATGTGGATTTGACTGTTGCATAGTACTCTCAACAATACGGAATGGCTATAACACAATAAAAATCTGTCGCCAAGAAGAAATTGTAAAGAGCATTTAACATCAAGAGCCGTGAGTACAGTTTGCCGCCACGTCACTTGCCACCACTACTTCTCCACTGCTCCACCAACTTCAGGCACACACATATGCATTACAGCATGAACCAGATAATTTGTGAGAGTGTTTTCGATAATAATTCAAGTGCTGTAAACCTGTGTTTGAACCCTAATATTAACCCAATCATGAACCGACGTAGGATCCCCTCCTAAGTGTGCAGAAAACCGAGCATCCTGTTTCTACCAAAATAGTGAATGAGATTTTCACTCTGCAGCGGAGAGTGCGCTGATATGAAACTTCCTGGCAGATTAAAACTGTGTGCCAGACCGAGACTCGAACTCGGGACCTTCATCTTTCGCGGGCAACTGCTCTACCATCTGAGCTACCCAAGCACGACTCACGCCCCATCCTCAAAGCTTTACTTCTGCCAGTGCCTCATCTCCTACCTTCCAGGAGTGCTAGTTCTGTAAGGTTCACAGGAGAGCTTCTGTGAAGTTTGGAAGGTAGGAGACGAGGTACTGGCAGAAGTAAAGCTGTGAGGACGGGGCGTGAGTTGTGCTTGGGTAGCTCAGATGGTACAGCACTTGCCTGCGAAAGGCAAAGGTCCTGAGTTCGAGTCTCGGTCTAGCACACAGTTTTAATCTGCCAGGAAGTTTCAAAATAGTGAATCATTTCTGTGTATTCAATGTGCAAAAACACAGTACCAGAGTGATGAAAAAGGCACATAAATTAAACTTATTTGAAATGTAATTTAGTCTTGATTGCTATCATGAATGATGATGATGATGATTATCCGTTAATCGAGCTCAGTGTTGGGCAATTTGCTTTAAAGGATGGAAGCATAAATTATTCCAGGAGGGGTTACACATTAATTTTGGTTGGATTGAACTTTTTACAGTCAGTTTACAGTATTAAAGTTAGTTAATATTTTTGATTGCACAACTTATTCAGAGACTTAACACTGCAAGGTTTAGGTGAGGCTTCATCTCTGGTTTAAAATATTTTCAGTTAGTTCAAAGGATTAAAAGTTAACTCAAGTCTTAAAAAGATAAAGTTAAAGAAATTCTTTGCAATTATTTCAATAATACGCAGGTGTCTGTACCATTCTTTCTTTCTGTGTAACCTTAGATTAATTTGTTGGGAAAAGAAATCATTTCATGCTCTATATTATCGCTGGGTTAGTTGCAGGTTGCGTTATGTTGTCATTTGTTGAAAGAGAGCATTAATAATGCATAACTTTTTGCCTGCGTATTGAGATTATGTTGGGCTATGTTTATTTAAGACACACTTACTCCCTCTCAAAATATATGTGTCGTTCGAAAAACACAAGGACTGACTTTGCGATGCCTGTCCATATGCCTGGCAGATAGCCCCATTAGAACTGTAGGATGACATGTGTCCAAACCTCTGCCACCTAAAACACCTCTTTGGAGGAAAATAAGGTCTGACATCACACCTATAAACCATGATGCTAACCTTCTTGAGCAAAACGTTGCTATCAAAGGGCAGGATAAAAGCTCCAGTGTCCACTCAATCATCTTTTGAGCTCCTTCTGGATGTTCCGAGCAAAATGTACTCCATATCGTGCCTGATTAGTATGCAGCTCTTGATCAGTTTGTACTGTTAGGTCCTGATAGACAATATCATCTTGGTTTCTACTGAGTTTGTTATGAGGAGAAAAGGAAACTGGTATATTTCCTATCTTTCCACAGGCCAGGAGAGCCGGCGATTGGTTGGCGTGCAACGTTTTGATCAGCAAAGATCCATTTCTAATTTTTTCTATTTCTGCAACCTCCCCAAACTGATCTTTAATATTTTCAACAGAAAACAGTGGGTTCATTGTAGAGATAGATCCGCCATCAGTTCAGGAACAAACCAATAACTCAGCAAACTGTCCACTTCCATTTCTCCTTCCCTGTCTCTTGTCTTGAGGCACGGTCAGAGATGTAAATGCCATAGGATTGTAAACCTCTGCACTAAAATTACTGTTCCTGACTGTTGATATGGCTGTGTTGGCACAGCCACTGTTAAGTTTGATCTGTTTCATAGCAGATCATCTGACATGATGCCACTCAGTGGGCATGACCCCGCCAAGGCAAAGGCCACCTAGCACAGTAGCTGCTGCCTGTAGTCTCTGTATCCCAATGTTGATAGACACCTACTCCTTGGCTGACACAGGAAAGTTACAGCTCAGCATCGGCAGTGCGACAACCAAGAGAGTATGTGACAACCTCACAATGACGGACAAACTTCCGCCCTGGATTTCAGGTACAGAGGCAGATCCACTTGACTGGCAAGAGTGAAAGATAACAGTACACAGTGGAGAGTTAATACACCTCTGTAAGGCATCCTTTCCCAACGGCCTGAACTTCTGTAAAATTTGGAAAGTGGAGGTCAAACCCAAAATGGGGACCAGAATTTAAAAGGCAAAAAAGTTGAGGAGAAAAAGCATAAAAAAAAGCAAAAAGAGCGAAAACCTTCAGAAGTCCAAAGTATAGTCAAAATACCAAAGTAAAAATGTGACCAAATAAAAAGACTCCTATTAGTCATCTTTTACAACAGGCAAGGATGGGCTGTGGGTCTTTTCTAGCTCCCAACACCACTGGGGGTCAGTATCATTACTTGTAACAGGAAGTACAATCAGTTAGGCTTAAAATAGTAGTAGACAAAAGAGCAAACACAATGTTTGTATTACTTTCATTATCCTTATGAAGACTATTTTTATGTGACATATATCCGAACAACTATAACATAGATACCTGAAGAACTGTCCTACAAAAATTAAATTTATTCTCAACAAATTATTCCAGAAATGTGATCTATGGTTGCTTCTTTGAATAATATTATTGTTTTAACAAAGTGATACTAAGGATTGGGTAACAGAATAATGAAGAATATCAGGTTGGTGAATGGGGTTAGGCTATAACTACTGGATGGAATATTCAAATTCAGTATGCAACAGATTTTTGTCATGGAATGATTATAACATTTAAAACAAATCTGCAATTGTTGACACTACCTCTGCTCTAACAGCACTTTCATTTTTATTTGATAATTATTATCTACAAGTTAAATCTTTGAAGATAAGCACTAATGAAGTTCCTGTTATGGGGAGGCAAGTAAACGCAGTTGTTTAGGGACTCTATAAATTTTTAATTTATTTTTTTTTTTAAACATTGTTTCACAATAAGTGAAAAATGAAAGTACAGGAAAATGGAATAAAGGGTAGAACAAGTAAATTATAAGAAATGAAGAATTTGTGACTGTTCCAGAACTGTTTGACTGAGCAGGTAATTTTTGTCACTTGCCATTTACCTCTCTCTGTTTGCATTCTGCACTGTTACTTTCTGGTTCTCTCTCTTACTTACTGATTTCATTAGCCTGTTCCTTAATTTGTCCCCCATCCCCCTTGTTTTCATTTCTTTTTTGTTCCAGTCTGTACCCTATTACTTCCTTTCTGTTTCATTCTCTAACTTTGACTCACTGATCACCAATTACTCATTACCGACAGAAAACTTCAAGTGATGTATATGTCTGTATGTTGTTCACATGGCCACCAATGTTCATAAAATGCATGAATGGGTTTAGTGCTCTTCCTGCTGCCATCTTAATGCAGCTGGTGATCACGCATTTTTCTAAACTTGTGTTCACACAATATTTTTTTGTGTGCAATCACTGAAAACACGAATATGCTACGGGTTGCTGATTTAGCATGCACATACAATTGGTCTACATCGACTATTTGCACTATCCTCGAGAACAAGAACAAGATTAAGGAGATCAATGCTTCAAAGGGACAAGAGTGCCTGAACAACGGTTTTGTATTCTGGATGATGTGAAAAGATTGCTGCGTATATAGATAAATAAACAGCAACTGAAAGGCGACATTAACAAGAACATCATTTGTGAGAAGGCGAGAATGATTCTCGCTGACCTCGTTAAGATAAGGCCACAATCATCAACGGCCGAAGAAGTGTTTATGGGAAGACATGGATGGTTCGAGAAATTTAAGAGAAGAACCAGCATCCACAGTGTTGTGAGGCATGGTGAAGCAGCCAACTCTGGCACAAAAGCAGCAAAGAACTTCATCAGCAATTTCAAGATACTCATAGATTATGAGGGTTATCTTGTACAACAGGTTTCTAATCATGACGAGGCAGATCTATCCTGGAAAAAGGTGCCAAAGCGTGCTTTTATAACAGCAGAGGGGAATGCACTGCCCGGTCACAAGTCAATGAAAGGCCATCTCACACTGCTATTCTGTGCCAATGCAAGTATGATTTGAAAATTAAACCACTGCTTGTTTACCATTTAGAAACTTCACAAGCCTTCAAGAAGTGTAAAGTCCAGAAGAGCAGGTTAAATGTGATGTGGAGTTCAACCAACAAGGCTTGTGTGACACGCGATCTTTTTTTGTGATTGACTCAATGAAGTGTTTGGTCCTTCAGCGAAAAAACATTTGCTCGAGATGAATCTGTTACTCTATGCCTTGCTTGTTATGGACGATGCTCCCACCCATTCTCCGGCCTACAAGACCCCTCCTCGAAGAATTTCAATTCAACAAGATCCAATATCTGCCTTCCAACACCACTCTGTTGCTTCGGCCTATGGACAAGCAGATTATTTCTAACTTTAAGAAGCTCTACACTAAAGCACTCTTAGAGTATTGCTTTGACCTGATTGAAGCTACCCATATCACTCTCAGAGATTTTGGAAATATCACTTCAACATCGTTGCCTGCATCATGAGTATTGAAAAGGCTTCTGCTTGGAAGAAGCTTTGGCCAGAGTGCGATGTCGAATGTGACTCTGCAGCATTTGAGTCAATACCTGTGGAGCCTGTAGTCGATAAGATTGTGTCTTTGGCGAAGATCATGCAACTAGAAGTGGATAACAATGGAAGATCACAGCCAAGAAATGACCTCCAATGAGCTTATGGAGTTTCAGTGTGTTTCACAGAAGGAATTCGTGGAGAAGAGTTCAGAAGAGGAGGAGGAGGAGGAGGAAGAGGAAGAGGAAGAGGAAGAGGAGGAGACTGTGGTGGCAGTGGTGACATCAAAGCAGCAATCTTCTGGCTCGATAAGAGAAATGCTAAAAGCATGAAACTATGGTGCATCATACAATGAAAAACATCACACCAATAAAGCAGTGGCTACGCACACAACAAATTTATTTGACGATTATGTTGTGTCACATTTTCGTCAAGGGTTCAAGCACTGGCAGAAACGAATGGCTATAGATAGCTTGCTAGTACGAAAGAACTAGTTATTTATTGTGATTAATAAAGTACATGATACTGTATGTATACCAGTGGTTGAAAATACCACTTCAGTTGTAAATTTATTTTATTATCACAACCGGTTTCGGGCTCTCATGAGTCCATCCTCAGGTGTTGCAACTGTGCTATGGCCCCCCCGAGTGCCGCGGTGGACGTGTATATGTCCACCGCGGCACTCGGGGGCCACAGCACAGTTGAGACACCTGAGGATGGGCTCATGAGAGCCCGAAACCGGTTGTGATAATCAAAGAAATTTACAACTGAAGTGGTATTTTCAACCTCTGGTATAATGCTTGGTTGCGGATGTTCTTCCAACAGGATTGTTACTGTATGTATAATTTTCTCTGAATAAATGGCATAAATAAAATAAAACTTTTAGAACTTTTTCTGCATGGAATGCATTGCCTATTTTACATTAATTTATATGGGATAAATTGTTTTACTTGATGAGTGTTTTATACTATGAGTAAGATTCTGGGATGAATTCTGCTCGCTATGTGAGGTTCCACTTTATTAATCCCTAGCCATTCAGTATGCATATGATTATGCATACTTCTGGGACCGACGATATCAATAGCAATCCAGAAGCTCAGCTAATGAAATTTCTCTGCTATGGAGGCAGCTGCAATACCAATGATGCTGCTACAGAAGACATGATATCTGGGTAAATACGTTCTCCATTGTGTGCTCTTAAATCAGCACTCACTTGCATTTTGAACGTTTCCTACAATGTTATTATGGCTGGCTACTTCTGTGGTGACATCCCTGCACCACTATTTTGTGATTGGGACATATTTCAGTATTCTTCTCTGTATGAAATTTAAGGATTACCATATATTACAAGGTCTTTATCAGCATGCTCCCAGTAGTGTATAATAACAGTTTACATGCATTTGGTTTGTGTGTGTGTGTGTGTGTGTGTGTGTGTGTGTGTGTGTGTGTGTGTGTGGTGTGTGTGTCCACATCCATCCATCCTTTGAGCACTGCCCTATACGAACTGTTTTCTTTGGATGCATGTTTTTCGTACTTACCAGTAACATGTTAATTAATTAACTCCTGGTATGTCAGCCAAATTAAAAACCACCTTTATCAGTGCTAGAATTTACTCTTCTTTTTTTCTTCTTCATTTCTTTCTTTCCCTTAAGCTGGAGAGTGGGAGAGAATTACAGGTTAATGGAGAAGGGATGTAGGTAAAGACGAAATCAAGGTATTGCTACATTTTTTAAAATGAAACTGAATCCAATTGGATTAATCCAGCCTTCTGTAGCACAAATACTAGAATTATAATCAACAAGTATCTGTCATTCTGGGTAGCTACGCCAAGTATAAGTTTTATGCTGGATGCTAAATACTGTAATACTTGTTACACAGCATGGCTGCCCTGAGATCAATCAACAACTACAACATGACAGCAAGGGGTGTAACCTCAAATAATTTTTTAGCACTGACTGGTACACAACAGTAACATGTGCAACATCAGCAAAGACATAGGGTAATGCCAGCACAGTACAACAACTGCAGGCAATATTTACAAATTGTCACGAGCCATACAATGCATGCAATATCAGTGCATGTTCAGCTTGGATGGGAAGAAATGCATCATAAATCAAAATACAAACATTTCATATGTATAGATCAATTTATAACAACGGCTTTATACTCCTCTGCCGCCAAACAAAGTCTAGTTTTTGAGTGAAGGAACTCAGAGGCAAAAAATAGTTTTGTACAGAATTTTACTTTTCCTTTTCAACAGAATTTTACTTTTCCTCCAGTGTATTTCACTAATTTAATAAATGAACTAGTAGGGCAGCTTATGACATCAGGGTAACAAGCATAAGTATGCAGTAGCTCTATCAGAATATGAAGAGTAACTGAAGAACCTATAGAGAAATATTGTCATTGAGTTAAAGTATTAAATGATGTTATGCTAATAGGATATAGAGAGTTGTTGTTTGTTGTTGTTGTGGTCTTCAGTCCTGAGACTGGTTTGATGCAGCTCTCCATGCTACTCTATCCTGTGCAAGTTTCTTCATCTCCCAGTACCTACTGCAACCTACATCCTTCTGAATCTGCTTAGTGTATTCATCTCTTGGTCTCCCCCTACGATTTTTACCCTCCACGCTGCCCTCCAATACTAAATTGGTGATCCCTTGATGCCTCAGAACATGTCCTACCAACCGATCCCTTCTTCTGGTCAAGTTGTGCCACAAACTTCTCTTCTCCCCAATCCTATTCAATACTTCCTCATTAGTTATGTGATCTACCCATCTAATCTTCAGCATTCTTCTGTAGCACCACATTTCGAAAGCTTCTATTCTCTTCTTGTCCAAACTAGTTATCGTCCATGTTTCACTTCCATACATGGCTACACTCCATACAAATACTTTCAGAAATGACTTCCTGACACTTAAATCTATACTCGATGTTAACAAATTTCTCTTCTTCAGAAACGCTTTCCTTGCCATTGCCAGTCTACATTTTATATCCTCTCTACTTCGACCATCGTCAGTTATTTTGCTCCCCAAATAGCAAAACTCCTTTACTACTTTAAGTGTCTCATTTCCTAATCTAATACCCTCAACATCACCCGACTTAATTCGACTACATTCCATTATTCTCGTTTTGTTTTTGTTAGTGTTCATCTTATATCCTCCCTTCAAGACACCATCCATTCCGTTCAACTGCTCTTCCAAGTCCTTTGCTGTCTCTGAAAGAATTACAATGTCATCGGCGAACCTCAAAGTTTTTATTTCTTCTCCATGGATCTTAATACCTACCCCGAATTTTTCTTTTGTTTCCTTTACTGCTTGCTCAATATACAGATTGAATAACATCGGGGAGAGGCTACAACCCTGTCTCACTCCCTTCCCAACCACTGCTTCCTTTTCATGTCCCTCGACTCTTATAACTGCCATCTGGTTTCTGTACAAATTGTAAATAGCCTTTCGCTCCCTGTATTTTACCCCTGCCACCTTTAGAATTTGAAAGAGAGTATTCCAGTCAACATTGTCAAAAGCTTTCTCTAAGTCTACAAATGCTAGAAACGTAGGTTTGCCTTTCCTTAATCTTTCTTCTAAGATAAGTCGTAAGGTCAGTATTGCCTCACGTGTTCCAACATTTCTACGGAATCCAAACTGATCTTCCCCGAGGTCGGCTTCTACTAGTTTTTCCATTCGTCTGTAAAGAATTCGTGTTAGTATTTTGCAGCTGTGGCTCATTAAACTGATAGTTCGGTAATTTTCACATCTGTCAACACCTGCTTTCTTTGGGATTGGAATTATTATATTCTTCTTGAAGTCTGATGGTATTTCGCCTGTTTCATACATCTTGCTCACCAGATGGTAGAGTTTTGTCAGGACTGGTTCTCCCAAGGCCGTCAGTAGTTCCAATGGAATGTTGTCTACTCCGGGGGCCTTGTTTCGACTCAGGTCTTTCAGTGCTCTGTCAAACTCTTCACGCAGTATCGTATCTCCCGTTTCATCTTCATCTACATTCTCTTCCATTTCCATAATATTGTCCTCAAGTGCATCGCCCTTGTATAGACCCTCTATATACTCCTTCCACCTTTCTGCTTTTCCTTCTTTGCTTAGAACTGGGTTTCCATCTGAGCTCTTGATGTTCATACAAGTGATTCTCTTATCTCCAAAAGTCTCTTTAATTTTCCTGTAGGCAGTATCTATCTTACCCCTAGTGAGATACGCCTCTACATCCTTACATTTGTCCTCTAGCCATCCCCGCTTAGCCATTTTGCACTTCCTGTCGATCTCATTTTTGAGACGTTTGTATTCCTTTTTGCCTGCTTCATTTACTGCATTTTTATATTTTCTCCTTTCATCAATTAAATTCAATATTTCTTCTGTTACCCAAGGATTTCTACTAGCCCTCGTCTTTTTACCTACTTGATCCTCTGCTGCCTTCACTACTTCATCCCTCAAAGCTACCCATTCTCCTTCTACTGTATTTCTTTCCCCCATTCCTGTCAATTGTTCCCTTATGCTCTCCCTGAAACTCTGTACAACCTCTGGTTCTTTCAGTTTATCCAGGTCCCATCTCCTTAAATTCCCACCTTTTTGCAGTTTCTTCAGTTTTAATCTACAGGTCATAACCAATAGATATAGAGAGTACAAAATAAAATCACAGATAGGAATTTAGTGGTCACTGTAAAGCAGGAAACAAAAAGTCATACCACTCACCTAAAACATATGCAAATATTAGCTTCAGATTAGAAGTAAGATGAAGATATTCGGGAAACCTTGAGTCTTCATCACCCTGAGTTGGCAATAGCAACGCACCAATACAAATAATGGCCGCTACAACCACCACATAGTTTGGTGTTTGGTATCTGCCTCCAACTGAAAGAAAAAATTCTGTATCAAAATATTAACATCAGTACTTACAAGTAACACAGCACCTAAAAACTTTCGTACTGAAATGTGTCAAGGTAATTTTAAAGAATTTGGATGTCACCAGCAGTGGGCTCCAAGCGAACATTCACGATGGTGTTCTTAATATGATGCTGTAAACTTTAAAAACAGTGACTTTACATTATTCACAAGATGGCACACACCTCGAGTTTTCCATTGTGTTTCTTTCAGCACTTGTACAGTGTTATCATTATTAGGGAAGAAACACAGAAGAAGTGTGAATACTGAAATTTATTGATTTGAGATGTAATATCACTCATCTAGAATGTCCCAATCTATGAGAGCACAGTGAAAGGTTCTCAGTTAAGTACAGGGGTGATGTTAATATCATTGATACACTTGATCAGTGGAATAGTTTTGTTTATATAGCTTCTTAAAGTAATAGTGTTCATATGTTTTGTTCACATTGGTGGATTCCACAGCATACTGGATTTTCTATTCATGTATGGTTTACTGTCAACAAAAATTCATCCAAAGGTGGTGAGCTTATCAATGATCATCTTCCATTTCTATATTTAACAGTTAAAAATGGGTGCCTCAATTAAAATGTGCAAGCACTTATCTTGAATATGATTCACTTCGAGGACATCTTGAAACTATAACCACAAATTAAACACTGAGAAAGACAACAATAACAAATTGGACAACTGACCAATAATGTAGACTCCACAGATATAACAAAAGACTAAGGAATACATTATAAATGAAGAGCTAACAACATGTAAGCTTTTTTGCATGGTGGGTGCCACTTTTGTGGAACACTGACCAAAATGCAAGTATGAAAGGTTTTGCCACTTTAAAGAGACTTAAATGAGTGCATTAATTTATTACAGTGAATGAATGGGCTGTCTGGCAGTAGTCTAAGCTGTGTCGAAGTAGGTAGCCCTGTACAACAAAAGACAAAGTCAGCTGTACCTGTTGTGAAGGGCAACGTGTTCTCTAGGATGCAAAAAAAATTCTTACTGTTTACCTAGAAAATGGTAAAACAAAAACCACACAAATCTTGCGGGCAATTAGATGAATATAGATAAAAGAAAGTCCTGAATTACATACAACACTAAAACTCTCTTCAAAACAACAACTTGTCCAAATTTTACGAAGGTAACAGAAATAACATATGAACAAGCCTAGAATCATAGAGGTAGACACATGCAGACTGGTGAGACACCTGAAGAGCCAACATCTAAACAAAAGAGCAGGAGGTTACAGACAGGGCCTGTATAAGGCAGTGAAGTTGGGAAGGAGGAAGAATATAATAATGTTGTAAGTAGATTGTTTTAGAAATAAAAAAGTACAAATATGTAGCAGATGCAAGTTCTGCTGAGGGGCATAAGAAAACATTATAAAAAGTAGTAACATGAAGATACCAGAGAAACTAAACCAAAAACTGTCAAGGCTGAAAAGAAAGCAATGGTAAGCACGTGGAATCAGCAAATTTGTCTGTGTACATAAACAAGATGTTTACATGAAATAAAGCCTGAAGTACTCAGAAAGGCCTTTCTTTTTACAGTAAGTCAGGTACAAACATTGTATAACTACAAGTAACAGTGAGAATATTTATTTACAATGTAACAGACTCTTAAAAGCATCAAGAGAAACAATGACTTCTAAAGTTTTTCTGTTCATTATGAGTTTTATTCTTATTACAGTGCACACGGTTGTAAATTTCTATTTCTTCCAGAATGCCCATATGAGTACACTTCTCATTTTATACAAAATCGTAAAATTATTTTCAATCTTAATAACATTGTGACATTCTGTGATTAAGTGGGCAGCAAAGATGGATTTATATTCTCCATTTTTTTCTCCTTGCTTTTGTCCATTCTTTGTATCTCTTCTTTAAGTTTCTGCCTGTTTGGTCAATTTAAAAAGCTTCACAGTTACTATGCTGGATTTTCTATGTACCTGGAGCAGCAAAATTTTTGTTGTTAGTTTTAATATTATGTATAATTAACTGTCCTAGTCTGCCGACAGTCTTTAAAGCAATTCTAAAATTAAGCCTGTGGAAATATACACTGAGCTTATACAAAACATTACCTTAAAAGTGAAAAAAGACAAATTTTAAACATTCTGCAGGATCACTATATTTGTTGACTGTATTCTGCCAAGACTGATATTTATAATTGCTTCTTTCATCAACTATGGAGTAATGAATGCTACTTCTGGATGCAATATGGTGCAACGTATTTAGTTATTTGTTGGTTTCATTAGTATTTAGATGCAATTTGAGTATGCTGATAATTGCATGAAAGATAGCTTTTTATGCTGAGATGGATGGCATGAATTCTGGAAAATGATGACATCTACAGTAAGGACATATGATAGATGAGAAAAACAACTGACGAACATTAGTAAGAGAGAGATTTAATTAATTAGTTGGCATATTTTGCTGATGTTCAACACTAAAGTTAATATTAGGATGAAGTTCATTTATCTTAAGAGCTAACAGATAGCTGTTATTCTTAAATCCTTGATACGGTAACAGAATATCACTTACATATCTTTTATAATGAATTATTTTTGCGCCTCCTGCAGATGTTTACAAATGAAACTTTGTTTTCAAGGCAGTATATTGGCAATAGTGCCTGCAAGCAGAGAACTCACAGCTATTCCTTTCTGAATAAAACTTTTATTGTTGAAAGAAAAGTAGTTAAAATTATAAGTTCAACTATTGTGCCCTGTGATACTGTTTTGTGATTGAGAAGATTTTTTAAAATTATTTCACAAGATTCATCTACAGAGCTGTTTGTAAAAAACTAGTTTTCTTTTACTCTCGTATCTGAAACACATATATATTTATTATACATAGAAACATCCGCATAACAGGCAGTACAATCCAAGGAAATAAGCGAAGTGAATAGGGCTCATTGTGGGATGATAATGGACCTCACTGTTTCAGCCAGATCATAGCAATTTTTAATTGAGAAATTTTTATGGAAGATGTAATTTACTTGCAGCAGCACATGTAATTTTCGCAAATTGGACAGCCTGAATTGTTAACTGATTTGACAATCAGTCTTAGTGGCGTGCTTTCAATTATGCATTTTTATTTGAGTCCTCCATCTTGCTTCTCGTGAATTTTTGGGAACACTAGCTACAATGAAAACAATAGAAAACAGAAACACGTGAATAAAATCAATTTATTTTGCACTTCTGAAAGAAAATACAAAACGAGAACCATTGAACAGCTACTGACTTCATGGGAAGCACAAAGATGAACAGAGCCAAAGATGTCACAAACAAGACCCGGTATGGATGCAAATGTTTGGTCTGTAAACAAGCCTCACACATGGCTAACAGTTCCCTCTCATATGCACTCACTTCATCTGTGAGCACATCACCTTTTTGAGAAAATTCTGTTGGTGAAGCAACTGGCAGCTAACTGGCTGGCATCCACTATGATAGGGAGAAGTGCTGAATACACAGGGTGTACCAACTGGCAGCATTACTAAAGTTGGTCTTTATCTCATCAAAAGCTTGTAGCACCTCTGTGGTCCAAGAAAAGTCGTAGCAGCACCCACTGGCACTGAGTTCTGCTAGTGCTGCAGCGAGACACCTGGATGCCTGCTGCAACGAGTAAATGGTGTCTATAAAAATAAACCATTTCCTGAAAATGGTACAGCTGCTGGAAAACCTCAGGCTGTGGCATCAGTTGTATTGAGTTGACATCCTGTAGGGATGTGATGCTACAAGAGGAGACTAAATGCCCTACGAATTGTACTTTCTATCGTCAGTAAACATTTGTCCTGACTGATCACCAACTGATACTTTGAGAATGTCAAAAACAAACTGTAAGTGCTTTTTCTGTTCTACTATCATCTTTGCAAACACAAAACATCATCTAAATAAGCAAACCAGACGAGAAGTCCACAGAATACCTCTTCTACGAAGCACTGCTGTCATACAACAGAGGTATTCTTGACGTCAAATGGCATACACAAGTATTCGTACAGTCCAAAGCGAGTTATGGCAGTGGTTTTTTGAATGTTTGTGGGTTGGGCTGAAATATGGTGGTACGCCTTTTTGAAGTAAGTTATTCTTAACATCATCGCTTCCACTAACACACTACACTGCTCTGGGAAGCACAAGGACAAGATAGAAAAGTAATGTAACATATTAACAACTTGGTGGAGAAGAGAAACAGTGTGGAAGCTTGTTGCCAGAGGCCTCCCAGTCATGCACAGAAAACTGGATGTCACACAGTGTGAGGTCAGCCAGCATGGCTATAGCACCAAATGGGGGCTGGCCGAACAAAACGAGGTAGTTGAAGGAATGGGAAATGACAATGCATGTCACTCAGCAAGCAGATAGGGGGCACTGTGGTGGTGTTCTCCATTACAACATGGCCCACACATAACATCTGGAGGACTTTACACTGGAAAGAATCATCAAAAAACTGGAAGAGGGATAAAGTGTGATGAGTGGTATTGTTCACAGCATTGTTTCACATGCATGGGGAGCATACCAAACCAAAGGCACTGCTGCCTGAAAGTGAGGAGGTGGTCAGCCATGGTCAACTATAGCAGCAGATGTCTGCTACATTGTACAACAGGCAAGAAGTAGCCCACATCAAACAGCAGGTGAAATTGCAACCACATTTACCAGGGCTGCGAGGGATTCAATCTCACGCTCCACAGTGGCACAGTGACTGCATGGGGGTGGTCTCTTTGCCCAATACCCAGTATCTTCTGTTCCATTTATGGATGGATTCAAAATTGTTCGGCTCCAGACAGCATAGTCAAAAGCACCTGTTCTCAAGATCATGGTGCCGGTGTGTGTTGCGTTGACACCCACACATTGGCTGCACTGTTTGCAGTGGTGCCCAGTGTGTAGGGAGTCACACGCTCTATTTCGATGAGAAAAGGTTCAGCCTGAGTAGCAATTCTTGACATGCCCTCATATGGTGAGACGTGGGAACACACAATGCACCCAAAACCACTGTTGAACATGGTCATTCTGGTGGTCCAGGTGTTATGGTGTGGGCTTAATGTTGCATGGGTGCACTGACTGTCAACTCTCTGAACACAATACACTTAATGGTCGAGGTTAATGTGACACTTTATTCTGTCCACCATGTGAATTTTTTCAGGGGTGCATTTGGCCCCAACTTCATTTTTAAAGTTGACAATGCATGTCTGCATTGAACAGAACAGCTGGAGCAGCTCTTGAAATGAGAGGATACTTGGGGAATGGACTGGCCTGCTCATTACTCCAACTTGAATCCCATCAAGCATGTGTGGGATGTGTTGGAAAGATATACTGCAACTTGTCCACAAGCATCAACAACCATCCAGCAGTTGTCAACCAGACTGCTAGAGGGATAAAACACCCTACAACAAGAACTCCTTCCCAACCTTGTGGCAGCATGGAGTACATTTAGAGTAAGCACTACCATCCATGGTGATCATACACCCTATTAAGAATCACATCTCGCGTTTTGTGACATCCGGGGGCCCATCGTAAGTTGTGGTGACTTCAGTGTACTTATGGTATAAAAGTGTCATTTCTGTTTGTTTCACAGTGTATTTCTTTCAGTTACATTCTGTACCACTCTGTAGCAGTTCTTTCTCTGTATGGTTCAAGTCTCATTGAGCTATGTTACTTGGCAGTAACATATCATGTGCAAGTCACTTTCCATTTAAGTTTTACACACAATTGTATGTTTGGCAGTGGGTAACAGTCTGGTGTGGCACATATGTTTAAAACATGGTATCTCCACATGGTCTCCAGCAGCTGTCTTTCTCTTCTATGAGGTGCAAAGATAGTGTCCAAGAACTGCAAGAATGACAGTTCACTACTGAATTCAATAATCTGCTGATCTATTTTTTTGTCAGATTGTATACTTGTCAGGCAAAAGTCTGCAAGCTTTGAAGGTGACAGGAGGGTACGGCTTAGTCCAAATGTGATGTGTATCATGCGCAGCAGCAGCAATGTGCAAAGAATGTTCATTACCAGGTGTGGCTCGAGTCACTTAGGTGGCAGATACAAAGTGAGATGGAGTAATCCCTTCTTGTAAGCTCCGTAGTTCGTCTTCAGCAGCCTCTAGTTCCATGGTTGCTGCACACAATTTGCAAAGTGACACATTATTTTCCGCCATAATGCCTGTCTTTTCCTCCATTAGGTCTGATAACTTTTCTTTTATGTTATAGTATGCACACACTGAAGTTTCAAAATCTGGTGTGTAGTTGGACATGTGAGGACCACAGCCACTGGAATCCATATCGATCATCTTGGTACCTGGTTCAGCAGTGCTGTGAAAATCACTGGATTGCATCACACTTCATAATAAAGTGTAATGGAAGGCACAAGTGTTGTAAATTTTGTCAGGAATCTTAATAGTTTTAAAATCAATACAGATATGTGCCTGGTGCGAGGATATACCGTATTTATTCGAATCTAAGCCGCACTCGAAAAATGAGACTCGAAATCAAGGAAAAAAATTTTTCCCGAATCTAAGCCGCACCTGAAATTTGAGATTCGAAATTCAAGGGGAGAGAAAAGTTTTAGGCCACACCTCCAAATCGAAACAAAGTTGGTCCATTGTAATATGAGACACAATTTAGGTCGAATGAATGACGATACAGCTACAGTAGTTTGGTTCGAGTCGTAAGCTTAGCAGTCAAGCTTTACCAGGTAGCCATTGCTATGCGTCAGGCGCTCCGTCCGTATTTATACGGGTACCCTTCCTTTTTCACGTGCTTCGTCTGGGTTGTATTGATTGCTTATTTTTCTTTGATCTGATAAGTGCCGTTACTTTGTTATAGGTGTTTACGTCACTCTAAGCTGAAAATGCATTGTTGTACTGTGTCACGCATTGTTTGTCGCATTCTGATAATGAGTTTTTACGACTTGTCGCCGGTCGCGGCATGGCTTGCTTTTGTACGCGCTAACGCCGCTTCCAATTGAAAATAAATAAATAAATGAATGAAAATAAATAAAATCGTCTCATTAGGGAAACAATGGCAAGAGACTGCAATTTGTTGTTACTTACACTGCTGCTTTCTTTGATAATGATCAACAAGAACCAAACAATAGACTGCGTGTGATAGAAGATGTTGTGAAGGAGAGTTTAGCGAAAATTTTTCTCCATTTGAATATCTTTGCAGATGCCTCTTTAGTACATTACCTTCTGCACAGAAATTAGAGTCATCTTAGATTTCAAAATCTAGTCAGTTGTCGTGCTTCATTTCTGACTGTATCTCTAATCGGCGTAAGAATAATACTAATATAAACATGGCATGATAAGTATATTCTTCCGCGATTGCTGTTGTCTCACTCTAGTTTCGTAGTTTATTGGGCAGACAGGATTTAAATGAAGTAGCAGCAAACACAAAAGAATACATGGCAAAATGTTTATATTCGTATTATTCTTATGATGAAGAGAATACTGCATGTGATTCACAATTCATAAAAGTTACTATTAGCAACCATCTCTTGTCACAGGTAGGAAAAAATTCAGAACGTAGAGTTGGCCATATTGACAAACATCCCAAACAGTCTTGCCAGTCGGATTTTCGTAGTACATTGAAAGGCTGCTACATTCGAAGATGAACAATACGGAATTTGTATTTACTTCGTTGGATAATGTATGAAAATGCAGTGGTCGAAACTCGGGGCGGAGAAAAAGCTCGTCTTCCACATTTTCTTTTTTTTTTTTTTAAATTTATTTACTGACGCGCCAGTATTTATCTTTGTGCCTGCAAAGCATGCCTGTGTAGTGCTACATATATTCGACGGCAAAAGTTACTTGTGGCGGCACTTACCAACATTTTACAGAACTTCCGCTTACTTTGCACTCGATTCTAAGACGCAGGCGGTTTTTTGGATTACAAAAACCGGAAAAAAAGCGCGGCTTAGATTCGAGTAAATACGGTAAGTCAATACTATAGTAATGCAAAAAGAACAGTGTCTAGGATGGGTACTGTCACATCAGGTAACATTTAAGTCCCACAACAAGAGCTTCCATGCCAAAAGTTGGAATTTTGGGGCTGTTAGCAGGTGTAAGCCAAGTGTTTGTTTTGATCCACTGGCAGTACACTTACATCTGAGCTAGAGGTGACGAGTTATGTGCGTGATACCCAAGTGTCTGTAACATGTAACCCATGCTATGTGCTGGACATGCCTGGAACGTTGTGTTGGTTTGATATTTGCACATGTTTTTGTTGCAGATACTGAGCATGAGGGTTGATTCCTTGGTTGAGATGTCAATAACCATTGAGTGTCAGTGAATAGCGGCAGAAGCATCAGAAACTTGTGATGAGTCTTGAATCTTCATTCTGTGAATGTTGCCAGATGGGCGCTTCTTCTCAGAGTGGCTAGTCTCATCTACCTGACTGCACCTGCAAGGGGAAGTGCGCTTCCTGGCTTGAGGTCCGAAATATGCATGTTACCAACACTGAGTAGGAATCCATTTGCTGACACTTCAGCACATACTCTGATGATCGTTATGCACCTAGCTGTTGAGAGTTAGTGCTGTGGGGCCTGTTTCTTTGTTTTGCTCCTAGAGAGAAGGGTTTCAGTCACAAATGGTCCAGGTCGAACACAGGAAGAACGTAGGTACCGGAACCACTGCTATAACAGTTGTAAATTGTCGTAGCTATGTTGGGAAAGTAACATAGCTCCAAGTGCTAATAGAAAGCACTGATGCTCAAATCATTGTTGTTATTGTGGTCTTCAGTCCAGAAACTGGTTTGATGCAGCTCTCCATGCTACTCTATCCTGTGCAAGCTGCTTCATCTCCCAGTACCTTCTGCAACCGACATCCTTCTGAATCTGATTAGTGTATTCATCTCTTGGTCTCCCTCTACGATTTTTACCTCCCATGCTGCCCTCCAATACTAAATTGTTGATCCTTGATGCCTCAGAACATGTCCTAGCACACAATTCCTTCTTCTAGTCAAGTTGTGACACAAATTTATCTTCTCCTCAATTCTATTCAGTCCCTCCTCATTAGTTACATGATCTACCCATCTAATCTTCAGCATTCTTCTGTAGCACTACATTTCGAAAGCTTCTAGTCTCTTCTGTTTATTGTCCACGTTTCACTTCCATAGATGGCTACACTCCATACAAATACTTTCAGAAACAACTTCCTGACACTTAATTCTATACTCGTTGTTAACAAATTTCTCTTCTGTAGAAACGCTTCCCTTGCCATTGCCAGTCCTCATTTTATATCCTCTCTACTTCGACCATCATCAGTTATTTTGCTCCCCCAATAGCAAAACTCCTTTACTACTTTAGGCGTCTCATTTCCTAACTAATTCCTTCAGAACCACCAGATTTAATTCAACTACATTAGATTAAGCTCGTTTTGCTTTTGTTGACATTCATCTTACATCCTCCTTTCAAGACCCTCCTTTCAAGACACTGTCCATTCCGTTCAACTGCTCTTCCAGGTCCTTTGCTGTCTCTGACAGAATTAAAATGTCATCTGCAAACCTCGAAGTTTTTATTTCTTCTACATGGATTTTAATTCCTACTCCAAATTTTTCTTTTGTTTCCTTTAGTGCTTGCTCAGTATACAGATTGAATAACGTCGGGGGTAGGGTACAACCCTGTCTCACTCCCTTCCCGACCACTGCTTCCCTTTCGTGCCCCTCGACTCTTATAACTGCCATCTGGTTTCTGTACGAATTGTAAATAGCCTTTCACTCCATGTGTTTTACTCCTGCCACCTTCAGAATTTGAAAGAGGGTATTCCAGTCAACATTGTCAAAACCTTTTGCTAAATCTACAAATGCTAGAAACTTAGGTTTGCCTTTCCTTACCCTATCTTCTAAGATAAGTTGTAGGGTCAGTATCGCCTCGCATGTTCCAACATTTCTACAGAATCCCAATTGATCTTCCCCGAGGTCAGCTTCTACCAGTTTTTCCATTTGTCCGTAAAGAATGTGTGTTAGTACTTTGCTGCTGTGACTTATTAAACTAATAGTTAGGTAATTTTCACATCTATCAACACCTGCTTTCTTTGGGATTGGAATTATTATATTCTTCTAGAAGTCCGAGGGTATTTCGCCTGTCTCATACATCTTTCTCACCAGATGGTAGAGTTTTGTCAGGGCTGGCTCTCCCAAGGCCGTCAGTAGCTCTAATGGAATGTTGTCTACTCTCTATATACTCCTTCCACCTTTCTGCTTTCCCTTCTTTGCTTAGAACTGGGTTTCCATCTGAGTTCCTGATATTCATGCAAGTAGTTCTCTTTTCACCAAAGGCCTCTCTAATTTTCCTGTAGGCAGTATCTACGTTACTCCTAGTGATATATGCGTCTACATCCTTACATTTCTTCTCCAGCCATCCCTGCTTAGCCATTTTGGACCTCCTGTCGATATCATTTTTGAGATGTTTTTGCCTGCTTCATTTACTGTACTTTTATACTTTCTCCTTTCATCAATTAAATTCAATATTTCTTCTGTTACCCAAGTACTTCTACTAGCCCTCATCTTTTTACCTACTTGATCCTCCGCTTCCTTTACTATTTCATCTCTCAAAGCTACCCATTCTTCTTCTACTGTATTTCTTTCCCCCTTTCTTGTCAATCGTCCCCTAATTCTCTCTCTGAAACTCTCTACAACCTCTGGTTTAGTCAGTTTATCCAGGTCCCATCTCCTTAAATTCCCACCTTTTTGCAGTTTCTTCAATTTTAATCTACAGTTCATAACCAATAGAATGTAGTCAGAGGTCACATCTGCCCCTGGAAATGTCTTACAATTTAAAACCTACTTCCTAAATCTCTGTCTTACTATTATATAATCTATCTGAAACCTTCCTGTGTCTCCAGGCCTCTTCCACGTATACAACCTTCTTTCATGATTCTTTAACCAAGTGTTAGCTATGATTAACTTATGCCTTGTGCAAAATTCTTCCAGGCGGCTTCCTCTTTCATTCTTTACCCCCATTCCATATTCACCTACTACTTTTCCCTTCTCTTCCTTTTCCTAGTACCGAATTCCAGTCACCCATTACTATTAAATTTTCATCTCCCTTCACTATCTGAATAACTTCTTTTATCTCATCACACATTTCATCAATCTCTTCCTCATCTGCAGAGCCAGTTGGCATATAAACTTGCACAATTGTGATGGGTGTGGGCTTCGTGTCTACCTTTGCGACAATAATGTGTTCCTTATGCTGTTTGTAGTAGCTTACCCGTGCTCTTATATTTTTTATTCATTATTAAACTTACTCCCACATTACCCCTATTTGATTTTGTATTTGTAACCTTGTATTCACCTGACCAGAAGTCTTGTTCCTCCTGCCACCGAACTTCAGTAATTCCCACTATGTCTAGCTTTAACCTATCCATTTCCCTTTTTAAATTTTCTAACCTACCTGCCTGATTAAGGTATCTGACATTCCACACTCCGATCCGTAGAATGGCAGGTTTCTTTCTTCTGATAATGACGTCGTCCTGAGTAGTCCCCGCCTGGAGATCCTAATGGGGACTATTTTACCCCCAGAATATTTTACCCAAGAGGACGCCACCATCATTTAACCATACAGTAAAACTGCATGCCCTTAGGAAAATTAACAGCCTTTAGTTGCCCCTTGCTTTCAGCCATTCGCAGTACCAGCACAGTAAGACTGTTTTGGTTAATGTTACAAGGCCAGATCAGACAATCATCCAGACTGTTGCCCCTGCAACTACTGAAAAGGCTGCTGCCCCTCTTCAGAAGCCACACATTTGTCTGGCCTCTCAATAGATACCCCGACGTTGTGGTAGCACCTACGGTACGGCTATCTGTATTGCTGAGGCATGCAAGCCTCCTCACCAACGGCAATGTGCATGGTAAAAAAGCTGGCCAAATCCAGAGATAAGCTCAGCCGAAATTTTTTTGAAGAACCTAACGGTGTTCCAAAAGGATAGGCTAAACACTGCTGGCGGTGGTGTTTTTGTTGCAGTTAGAAATAGTTTATCTTGTCGCGAAATTGAAGTAGATAGTTCCTGTGAGTTAGTATGGGCAGAGGTCATTGTTAGCAAACAGAATAAAATAATAATAGCATCTAGAATGAAATTTTCACTCTACAGCGGAGTGTGCGCTGATATGAAACTTTCTGGCAGATTAAAACTGTGTGCCGGACCGAGACTCGAACTCGGGAACTTTGCCTTTCGCGGGCAAGCGCTCTACCAACTGAGCTACCCAAGCACGACTCACACCCCGTCCTCACAGCTTTAATTTCGCCAGTACCTCGTCTCCTACCTTCCAAACTTTACAGAAGCTCTCCTGCAAAACGTGCAGAACTAGCACTGCTGTGAGGACGGGGCGCGAGTCGTGCTTGGGTAGCTCAGTCAGTAGAGCGCTTGCCCGCGAAAGGCAAAGGTCCCGAGTTCGAGTCTCGGTCCGGCACACAGTTTTAATCTGCCAGGAAGTTTCATATCAGCGCACACTCCGCTGTAGAGTGGAAATTTCATTCTAGAAACATCCCCCAGGCTGTGGTTAAGCCATGTCTCCGCAATATCCTTTCTTTCAGGAGTGCTAGTTCTGCATGTTTCGCAGGAGAGCTTCTGTAAAGTTTGGAAGGTAGGAGACGAGGTACTGGTGGAATTAAAGCTGTGAGGACGGGGCGTGATTCGTGCTTGGGTAGCTCAGTCGGTAGAGCGCTTGCCTGCGAAACGCAAAGGCCCCGAGTTCAAGTCTCGGTACGGCACACAGTTTTAATCTGCCAGGAAGTTTCAGTAATTGCATCCTTTTACTGACCTTCCAATTCAGATGATACAATTGCTGAAAGGTTCAAAGAAAACTTGAGTTTTATTTCAAATATGTATCTGACACACACAATTATAGCTGGTGGTGACTAATTTACCCTCGATATGTTGGAGGTATGCATAAAACATCATCCAAAATTGTGCAAAACACATTCTTTGAAAATTATTTCGAGCAGTTAGCTCGAGCTCATGAGCTCACGCGAATAGTAAACAGTTGTGAAAACACACTTGACCTCTTAGCAACAAATAATCCTGAGTTAATAATGAGCATCAAAACAGATACAAGGATCAGTGAACACAAGATTGTCATAGCAAGATTGTATATTGTAGCTCCCAGATCCTCTAAAAATAAACAAAAAATATACCTACTCAAAAAAAGCAGACAAAAATTCACTTGATGCCTTACTGAGAGACAATCTCCACTCCCTCCAAATTAGTAATACAGGTGTAGACCAGATGTGGCCTGAATTCAAAGAAATAGTATCGATAGCAATTGAGAGATTTATAGCAAACGTACTAACAAACAGCGGAGCTGATCCTGCTCGATGCACCAAATGGGTCAGAACACTGTTGCAGAAACAACGAAACAAACATGCCAAATTTAAACAGATGCAAAATCCTGAAGATTGGCGATCTTTTTACAGAAGCTTGAAATTTAGAACGGAACTCTGGTCGTAAGTGAAGTATGTTAGCAGCAAGACACAATCAATGCCTTCTCTGCGTGATAGCAATGGAGATACTATCGAAGAGAGTGCTGCAAAAGCAGAAATAGTAAACACAGCCTTCTGAAATGCCTTCACCAAACAAGATGAAGTAAATATTCCAGAATTCGAAACAAGAACAGCTGCCAACATGAGTAATGTAGAAGTAAATATCCTTGGAGTAGTGAAGCAACTTAAATCACTTCATAAAAGCAAGTCCTCTGGTCCAGACACTATACCAATTAGGTTCCTTTCGAAGTATGTTGATGCCTTAGCTCCATACTTAACAATCATATACAACTGTTCACTCGACGAAAGATCCGTACTCAAAGACTGGAAAGTTGCACATGTCATACCAATATTCAAGAAAGATAGTAGGAGTAATCCACTAAATTACAGGCCCATATCATTAACATCGAAATTCAGCAGGATTTTGGAACATATATAGTGTTCGAACATTATGAATTACCTTGAAGAAAATGGATTATTGACACACAGTCAACATGAATTTGGAAAACAACGTTCTTGCAAAACACAACTAGCTCTTTATTCGCAGGAAGTGTCGAGTGCTATTGACAAGAGATTTCAGATTGATTCTGTATTTCCAGATTTCCGGAACACTTTTGACACTGTACCACAGAGGCAGCTTGTAGTGAAATTGTGTGCTTATGGAATATCGTCTCAGTTATGTGACTGGATTCGTGATTTTTCTGTCAGAGAGGTCACAGTTCTTAGTAACTGATGGAAAGTCATTGAGTAAAACAGAAGTGATTTCTGGCGATCCCCAAGGTAGTGTTATAGGCCCTTTGCTGTTCCTTATCTGTGTAAATGATTTGGGAGACAATCTGAGCAGTCATCTTGGCTGTTTGCAGACGACGCTGTTGTTTATCAACTAATAAAGTCATCAGAAGATAAAAACAAATTGCAAAACGATTTAGAAAAGATATCTGAATGATGCAAAAATTGGCAGTTGACCCTAAATAATGAAGAGTGTGAGGCCATCCACATGAGTGCTAAAAGGAATCCATTAATCTTCACTTACACAATAAAACAGTCAAATCTAAAGGAAGTAAATTCAACTAAATACCTAGGTATTACAATTACGAACAACTTAAATTGGAAGGAGAAGGAACAC
Organism: Schistocerca cancellata; assembly: GCF_023864275.1. Lineage (NCBI taxonomy): Eukaryota > Metazoa > Arthropoda > Insecta > Orthoptera > Acrididae > Schistocerca > Schistocerca cancellata. Next base: position 859,347,670 of record NC_064626.1, on the reverse strand, counting down.
ACAGAAAATGTTGTGGGGAAGGCTAAACAAAGACTGCATTTTATTCGCTGGACACTTAGAAAATGTAACAGATCAACTAAGGAGACTGCCTACACTATTCTTGTCCGTCCTCGTTTAGAATACTGCTGTGCAGAGTGGGATCCTTACCAGATAAGATTGACAGAGTACATCAAAAAAGGTCAAAGAAAGGCAGCATGTTTTGTATTATTCCGAAACATGGGAGAGAGTGTCACTGAAATGATACAGGATTTGGGCTGGACATAATTAAAACAAAGGCGTTTTTCGTTGCTTTGGAATCTTCTCACAAAATTCCAATCACTAACTTACTCCTCTGAATGCGAAAATATTTTGTTGACACTGACCTACATAGGGAGAAATGATCACCATGATAAAATAAGGGAAATCAGAGCTTGTATGGAAAGATGTGTGTTCATTCTTTCCGCCCCATATACGAGATTAGAGTAATAGAGAATTGTGAAGGTGGTTCGATGAACCCTCTGCCATGCACTTAAATGTGATTTGCAGAATATCCACGTAGATGTAGATGGGATTGCCTAGGTCTTGGTGCAGTGAGCGGATCTGCTCATCTAGTGGGAACTGCTGTTCCCTTGTAGCCCTGAGTGAAACCAGCAATGATATACCACCAAATGATTGAGATGACATATCCGTGATGCCATTATGCAAAATGCTGTGCACTTTGTCAGCAACTTTCAACTGTGAAGACATGTCAATCCTATTGTTGGAAATCAGGGCTGTTTTAATGGCAAACAGTAATTGGTTAAACCACACCTGATGCAGGGTTGCAACAGAAACTTCAGCTTTTGTAACTAACATCTGAAGGTGATGCCCAAATTCTGAGGGTGATACATCACTGATTACCTCATTGTTTAGGACCAGTTGCATGTGTAGATATACAATTTATGTACTTGTGGAAGTGCATTGCTCTTGACACATTGATATTTGTATAAAGTTGGGGGACGTGGCACTAATAAAGTCTAACAACCATAGTAAGATCTGAATTTCCAATGTGCCAATGTTAAGTATAAGTCATCACACATGCCATAAGCAGTATGCAAAAGTTCCAACATTCAGCACCACAGAACCGGCATGTACAGCAGTATTGCAGCTTCGCTACGCGGAGGGGGTTATGCAATGCAGCGAACAGGTGGAATGCTTGTTGGCTGCACAAAACCCGGTAATGTCACAGAATTTCCATTGGTCAGAGTTTTCTGAGAGTGAAGGTTGGTATTCGCACTGTCCAAACCATCAATCACTGCCACAGTGAAACGACATCTGTGGCAACCAGCATTATAGGTTCATACTTGATGTTCTGGCTCATTATTCGTAATTTTTGTTGGGTTACAGCTTGTGGGAACACTAGCCACATTAAGAACAGTGATGCAGGCGAATAAAAGCAATTTATTTTGCACTCCTCCATGAACATACAAAATGAGAACCATTCAATAGCTACCCATTGCATGGAAAGTTCAAAGAAAACCGACAAAAATTCACAGAGACGAAGATATCACAAACTAGTTTCTCAGTGATTGCCTTTACTTCATTGATTTATTACATCATTACAAATTCTTTAGTTTGAGTGACTTCTTTTCATACTTATTAAGCAAAAATTTAAATCTTCAATGAGCTTTCCAATTTCTACTTGAAACTTATCAGTGGGAGCTGACTTAATCTTGATGATGTTACTTCATGCGAAAGAGATGTGTGCCTTAGAAATGTGTTCCTTTTCATGAACAACAACAATTTTATTAGCTTTAACGGCTTTGGTTATTTGAATTTTATCAAGACACAGTTTACAATTAATACTACTGCAAATTATAAACTGACTTTGCATCTGTATCATTAGAAATGATTTTAGTTGCTCTAACTGTAACCTTAGCTTACAGACTCCTATTAGCTTTTATTGCATCAACAGCTAATTTAGTATGAATCATAATGTGTTTGGAAATGGATTCCTCTAAAGGGCCTCCTTGGAACCTGCCCCACCCCTATTTAAACAATACCTATTAACATGTCTCATCTGCCTGCACCTGTGTACCTCCACGATGCTACGCTTGTTAATTTAATACATTATTTAAATTTGGACAAGTTGCTATACAATATTATTTGTTTTACATTAAGTGGTTCATACTATGATGTCTTGTCTTGGCCATGTTTGTTGTTACTTTCTCTTTCTATGTAACTTTTCCAATTGTACCTTGATTTTTAACATAGTTATGTATTTTTATTCAGTTAGCCATTTGAAATTACCTTGGTGGGTGAAACTGACTGTAGTGTTAAAAAAAAAGCTGCAATTGGTTCTGTGATTTGTTTTCAATTAATTGCTACAGTTGTGGATACCCTGAACCATCACGTTCCACATCCAGGGGAAAAAAAATGATTACTTATTCCTACATGTAAAGATAATCATGGGTAGGAAACAAACAGAGGCCAGGAAAAGTTTATGGTGAGCATAGATTGGTCTTTCACAGGTCAGAATCGCACTTTATGGGTGAAATCTACTTATTGGAAAATATTAGAGCCCTAAGTAAGATACATAGTTCACTACAGTGTACTTATGACATGTAAGTAGTTTTCCACTTACAGGTTCTCATATAGTAAAATGTTTTTCATTAAGAGTGATACTTTCCAAAACTGTAATTTGCTGTTTCTAATATTTTTTATGTGCTTAAAGGTCTGAAAATATACAGTACAATTTGCAGTTTCATCACGCAGCAACTCACGCTTCTTGAAAATTTAGAGATCATTAAAAAATTTTATCAATGTGGCAGGTCAGTTGTGGGTGCTTATTGTTTGTTCACCAGAGAATTGTGTTGCCACCACTGTTTCTCTATTCAGACCGCACTGTGGTCAAGTTTGGGCAGGATTTCAGTCTACATGATCAGAAGCCACCAGAACACAATGTAATGTGTGAAGTGAGCACAATATTGCAGCAAAAGTGGCCAGTGTTGAGGAAAAGCCAAATGTGTCAGATTCAAGACGACCTCAATGGCTGCAGTATCTGAAACATCAACTAAACGAATACTGCAAAAGGATTTGGGCCAGCCCTTAATGGAAGACCCTTTAAATAGCTATAGAAGGAAGTACAAAACTAGTTTCCACCCTCCCAATCTTATCCATGGAAGTGACTGTCTCTATGAAATAAGAAAATGGATAAATTGCTACTCGCCATAAACATAACATGTTAAGTTGCAGACAGGTACAACGAAAAGAAAGATTAGTGCATAACAATCTTCTCATTGTGTCTGTCTGCAACTCAATGTGTCAACTTCATGATGAGTAGCAATCTACCTTTTTCTCCTTATATAGTTCATATCACAACACGGATTTTTCATTGTTTAAACACATATAGCAGGAGAAATAACCCAAACAACATGTAATGGCATCTACACCTGTATTAGTATTATGTGGCAGCAAACATAGATCTGTAATTAAGTCTGTGAAAACAACTAAATATACAGCACTTTCCTTCAGTACAAACACCTTTCAATTCTTCCTCCTTGCCACACTAAGGTGCTCATTGCCTGATTCAGAAATATTTACATATACAGCTGGTCCAGCCAATTCTAGTTGGCACAAAATTGTGTATAGCACATTGTTTCTCACTGAGGAACAGATTAATGTGGGGATCTGAGGTATTCTTTGAGAGAGAGAGAGAGAGAGAGAGAGAGAGAGAGAGAGAGAGAGAGAGAGAAAGAGAGAGAGAGAGAGAGACCGACCAGGGAGGGAGGGGGGGTTGGAACAGGCCTTTATTACAAATCTTTTGATGACAAAAGAGTAACTCCACACTATATTTATATTCATAATATGAAAAAAGAAGGTTGTATACATGGAACAAGCCTGGAGATACTGACAGGTTTCAGATAGATTACATAATGGTAACACAGAGATTTAGGAACCAGGTTTTAAATTGTAAGACATTTCCAGGGGCAGATGTGGACTCTGGCCACAATCTATTGGTTATGAAATGTAGATTAAATTGAAGAAACTGAAAAAAGGTGGGAATTTAAGGAGATGGGACCTGGATAAACTGAAAGAACCAGAGGTTGTACAGAGTTTCAGGGAGAGCACAAGGGAACAATTGACAGGAATGGGGGAAAGAAATACAGTAGAAGAATAATGCGTAGCTTTGAGAGGTGAAGTAGTGAAGGCAGCAGAGGATCAAGTGGGTAAAAAGACTAGGGCTAGCAGAAATCCTTGGGTAACAGAAGGAATACTGAATTTAATTGATCAAAGGAGAAAATATAAAAATGTAGTAAATGAAGCAGGCAAAAAGGAATACAAACGTCTCAAAAACGAGATCGACAGGAAGTGCAAAATGAGTAAGCAGGGATAGCTAGAGGACAAATGTAAGGATGTAGAGGGTTATCTCACTAGGGGTAAGATAGATACTGCCTACAGGAAAATTAAAGAGACCTTTGGAGAAAAGAGAACCACTTGTATGAATATCAAGAGCTCAGATGGAAACCCAGTTCTAAGCAAAGAAGGGAAAGCAGAAAGGTGGAGGGAGTATATAGAGGGCCTATACAAGGGCAATGTACTTGAGGACAATATTATGGAAATGGAAGAGGATGTAGATGAAGATAAAATGGGAGATACAATACTCCGTGAAGAGTTTGACAGAGCACTGAAAGACCTGAGTCGAAACAAGGCCCCGGGAGTAGACAACATTCCATTAGAACTACTGACGGCCTTGGGAGAGCCAGTTCTGACAAAACTCTACCATCTGGTGAGCAAGATGTATGAGACAGGCGAGATACCCTCAGACTTCAAGATGAATATAATAATTTCGATCCCAAAGAAAGAAGGTGCTGACAGATGTGAAAATTACTGAACAATCAGTTTAATAAGTCACGGATACAAAATACTAACGCGTCTTCTCTACAGACGAATGGAAAAACTGTTAGAAGCTGACCTCGGGGAAGATAAGTTTGGATTCCGTAGAAATATTGGAACACGTGAGGCAATACTGACCCTACGACTTATCTCAGAAGCTACATTAAGGAAAGGCAAACCTACGTTTCTAGCATTTGTAGACTTAGAGAAAGCTTTTGACAATGTTGACTGGAATACTCTTTTTCAAATTCTGAAGGTGGCAGGGGTAAAATACAGGGAACAAAAGGCTACTTACAATTTGTACAGAAACCAAATGGCAGTTATAAGAGTTGAGGGGCACGAAAGGGAAGCAATGGTTGGGAAGGGAGTGAGACAGGGTTGTAGCCTATCCCTGATGTTATTCAATCTGTATATTGAGCAAGCAGTGAAGGAAACAAAAGAAAAATTCAGAGTAGGTATTAAAATCCATGGAGAAGAAATAAAAATTTTGAGGTTCGCCGATGACATTGTAATTCTGTCAGAAACAGCAAAGGACTTGGAAGAGCAGTTGACTGGAATGGACAGTGTCTTGAAAGGAGGATATAAGATGAACATCAACAAAAGCAAAACGAGAATAATGGAATGTAGTCGAATTAAGTCGGGTGATGCTGAGGGAATTAGATTAGGAAATGAGACACTTAAAGTAGTAAAGGAATTTTTGCTATTTGGGGAGCAAAATAACTGATGATGGTCGAAGTAGAGAGGATATCAAATGTAGACTGGCAATGGCAAGGAAAGCGTTTCTGAAGAAGAGAAATTTGTTAACATTGAGTATTGATTTAAGTGTCAGGAAGTCGTTTCTGAAAGTATTTGTATGGAGCGTAGCCATGTATGGAAGCGAAACATGGACGATAAATATTTTGGACAAGAAGAGAATAGAAGCTTTCGAAATGTGGTGCTACAGAAGAATGCTGAAGATTAGATGGGTAGATCACATAACTAATGAGGAGGTACTTAATAGGATTGGGGAGAAGAGGAGTTTGTGGCACAACTTGACCAGAAGAAGGGATCGGTTGGTAGGACATGTTCTGAGGCATTAAGGGATCACCAATTTAGTATTGGAGGGCAGCTTGGAGGGTAAAAATCGTAGAGGGAGATCACGAGATGAATACACTGAACAGATTCAGAATGGCTCTGAGCACTATGGGACTTAACAGCTATGGTCATCAGTCCCCTAGAACTTAGAACTACTTAAACCTAACTAACCTAAGGACATCACACAACACCCAGCCATCACGAGGCAGAGAAAATCCCTGACCCCGCCGGGAATCGAACCCGGGAACCCGGGCGTGGGAAGCGAGAACGCTACCGCACGACCACGAGATGCGGGCTACAGATTCAGAAGGATGTAGTTTGCAGTAGGTACTGGGAGATGATGAAGCTTGCACAGGATAGAGTAGCATGGAGAGCTGCATCAAACCAGTCTCAGGTCTGAAGACCACAACAACAACAACAACAACAACAACAACATGAAAATCTATTGTTTTGGAAGAGTGAAGACAGTATCTGAAACTGCATTTCTCCCACTTTCCAGTATGTATACATTTCTGCCTGCACTGGTTTTTCTAACAATGTCATCAAACATCACATATCCTTAATAAAAATCTTCTGTAACTTCCAATAACATCGAATGGTTAAAAGTCAAAAGCTTTTTGTCATGTACTCCGCAGACACTGTCAGGTACTAACTGACAGCAGTGCTTTTGATTGTCTTATCCTTTTATCAGGGCTGTGCTGTAAGCTGTGAGGTCACTGGTCCTCAGTCCATTACTAAATACGGCAATATTTATATCCTACGTTTGTCATGCTTGCTTCAACCTTTTGATACGCAAATTCTAAACATTATGAGGATCTTTGGAGAAACAGTTCATCCTCATAATGATAGATGTGTCATCAAATGCTATCTGGTATCCATTTTTAAAGCTTGTTCTGCCATGGCTGGTTTCTTGATATAGCATAACAGTAAATATGTCTTTTGTTCTATCTTGAACTGCTCTATACAGTGCGCACTATTTGTTTGATGTGATAGTAGCCGCACTTACAGGATGTCTTATTTAGACAATTGTTTTGAAAACTACAAATCTTCACAGGTCTCATAAGCTGTCATATTTTTGCAGTGTACCTAAAGATTGATTTAGTATTCTTTATTCAGGAAAAAGCCCATCTTTCCCGTCAGTCAGCTACAAAATGGCAAAAACTAAAGATTCTTCCTCTTTTCTTGAGAAATGTTCTGCTTATGAAATGAAATGAAATAAAAAATGTGGCGACATTGTAACCACATTCACGTGTGTGATGATTTACTGTATACACAATCGGCAGATAAAGATGTCATGGAAGGGTAAGACTCCATCTATCACTACCTGCATTGTGATTCTGAATGCCATTCAAGTGTTCCAAAGAGTCCACAAATTATCATGCCCATTGAGCCAAGCAAAAAAAGTGTTGTCAACTTAGTGACAAAAGCAATAAGAAATAAAATCATCTTGTTACTAGTAATGACACAGCTTGAAAACACTTATTCAGGAGAGCCACTGCAAAAGACTCTGAGCACAAAAAAACAACTAGGCTTGTTGAACCCTTGACCAAGGCAGCTTCCTCAAATTTTATCCATAAAATGGTTTGTTTTGGATGGAGTTGGAAGATTTCCCATTGTAACACTGTGCATGTGACTAAAATACTGTCTGCCATACAAGAAATATGATAACATCTAGATGCGCCTACAACAGTCTGACAACTGTGCTGCCAAGGAACTGGGAAAGGAGGTCTATGTAGTTGATTATAGGACTATGTGTAAACATTGAGAACACACAGATGTATCACCACCCGTGACAGAGAGACATTTAATTCAGCTGATGAAACTGACTGTATTCTAGATAGATAAACAAGTCAGGTTTTTAGCCAGACTGTAAGTTAGCAAGCCATTGTTCACGATGAACTGAAGGGGCATTCCTCTTTTATATAGTTTGGGCAACTCATAAAGCATGTGTGGTTTAGGCAACTGAGGGAGTTTATTAATACCATCATCTTCTGGTGATGACTGCTTCACAAGCACTGATGTGTAACTCATTAATCTTGATATTGGGTTTCACAGCAATGTCCATTATGCGTCCTCCTCAAGCATCACAAAAACCATGTGTGGTAATTTGCTTATTCCAAAATAATGGCTGTGTTGTCTTCGTCAGGTGGCATTGCTGAGTTTCTCTGCACAATGTGTAAAGTCCACTGTGTTCAACCCAGTCACACTAGAAGCTGGCAGAATGGGTTTTGAAAGAATCCAGCTTGCTTTATGGTAAACCTCGCCTGTATTCACATTCTGTATTCTCGTGCAATGAACTGCTTGGTCAACAATACTTATTATTTCACACATAGAGAGAATTGGTACAAGGTCAAGTCCTTTTAAGAGCTGCTACAGGTGGTTAACAAGCCCTTAATCATATATTTGTAGTAGGCCTCGAAACTATGAAAAAATTTCATATCACCATCATCAAAAGCCCAATCTGGATAAATTAATTGCTATTTTGTTCACAGCTACATGTCCACGGAAACACATATACCTTTGACAAAAAATTACCTGGTCTAGGGTCTCGTATCAAACCAAATTGCTGCTGCACAGTGCTAGGTGCTGATGGAAGTCTAAGAAATTCTTCTGAAGAGTCTGATGGGCCACCACTTGATTTTCCTGGAAGCAATGTTGCTGGAATGTCCTGTTTACCCATCAGCTACAACAGAGGAATTAATTTTAAAAATAACAATGCTAAATAAATAAATCACAGAACACATCAGACACACAGTACAAGATAGACACTGGGTTAAACTGCTCTTATGGTGACAGCACTTTTTACATACTGTGTAGGTGCTGGTAATAAATGAAATGAAGGCTGACAATCTTGAGTCAGATGTTGATATACAATTAAAAATTCACACGCCATGTCTTTCAGTTATAGTTAGCTTGTATTTTGTTTGTGTCATGATGACACAGATGTCAATATTCAATGAGAATGTCGTTTCTCACTTTTTTTTCGTTAGTAATGTGTGCTTTATTTGTCTTGTAGGAATTTAAAATATATATTATGTGTAATTAGCACAGTGGTATTAGGTTTCAAAGAAGCAAAAAGTTTTTAGATACTAATATATTCTGCAATTGTCCGGAGTCATGATAGTATAGAGTAGATAAAGAAAAGATAATCACTAAATGTAAATTCTTTTTTTGGGTGGAAGATGCTAGTTTATTAGATCTTCAAGGATGTTGTTATGCAGGAATCTAATAGCACAGCTTAAATTGCTGGGATTTGTTTACAAAGAGAAACAAATGAAGACACACAATGTCACTGGCTATCTGCATATGATTCATAATCAACCATCTTCACTTCCCACGATTCATTTTCCTGTTACCAACACCTACACAGTATGTAAATACTGCTGACATCAAAAGTGCACTTCTACCTAGACACTGTAATTCAGACAAATTGGGAAATATTGACAGCTGACTTTCTGGAAGCATTATTTCCTCATTTTGAAGCAAATGACAAATAAAAAGAGAGACAATCCTGAAGAAATGCAATGGCCATGTGTGCGTTAATCTTAGTCAAGGGTGGCACGGACATTACAATATGTAAATAAATGGGATGAGATTACATGAAAATCAGTAGAATGAAAAGAGTCAGTACTGGATATAAACTGCCAAAAATATAGCTTTATTTGGGAGAGGGGGGGGGTGGAGTTGGGGGAGGGGGGAGGGAGTGCAACAGACTGTGGAATAAATAATTTTTTTTATATGAGTAAAACAGCATTGTTATTAACAAGTTTTTTGACAGCTATCACATTCAAGGAAACAACCTCCTTTCTCATAGAAGAGAGAGAGAGAGAGAGAGAGAGAGAGAGAGAGAGAGAGAGAGAGAGAGAGAGAGTGTGTGTGTGTGTGTGGGGAGGGGGGGGGGGGAGAGTCTTAGGGGGAGGATTTTCTGTTGATTTTCCCTTTCCTCGCCAAGTGGTTGCATCTCACAGTGTCATCATGAATTGGATGCAGGAGGTGTGCTGATACAGCAGTGGTACTAAACACAGTCCATGGAAGTACAGTGAGGGAGCTATAGTAGCATGTTCTTGTGTGTTGGTATGTGGCATGATAATGACACCTGTGTTATTTGGTGGCAAATGGCATTGGATAAAGTTTCTAATTACTGTAGGCTTTAATCTGAATGTTTAAATTTGACATGTGTGGCAGATTCATCGGTCAACAAAACAAAAATTAGTCCCAGTGATTCTGAAATTCTAGCCTTCCAGAGAAGATTATGAAACTTGCCCTTGTATTTTGACTTAATCCCAGTTGGATTGCCATTAGTACTTCTTAAGCACTTTGGTGATAAGGATCTGTGAATAACTCACACTATCTGTTCTTTTATTTATTTCACAGTTACATTACCTTAGAACGTATAGTGCATAAATACACTTGCAATAAGTGGAACCTTTACCACGAAATAATTCTCACAATTTATTCTAATTAATTGACTCAATAAGTGCTAATGCTGAAGTGAACCTAAGCGAGATCTATCACAGAAGTAGCAGAGTTCATAAAATGATTGTTGCATCTTTTATAATTTCTAATAGTCGGTGAGTAGAACGAAAATGACTACATTATGTTTCAACTATGCATGTGTCTAGAATCCAACAAAAACTATGGAAATTGCAGGTCGGGGGGGGGGGGGGGGGGGTGTTAGTTTTAAAGCATCTATTAGTTCCTAGATACAATGATCATGCCCAAAATGTTGTGTTTCTACTCATACAAGATTTCTTATTGTTTTGGTCAACCCTGCTCTGATACAGCTGTGTATGCTAGTCTCTTCACCCCTGCATAACTAATCTAGCCTCCTTTTCATGTCCTTTGACTCTTCATAACTGCAGTCCAGTTTTTCTTTAAGTCACAGATAACCTTTTGCTCCCTGTACTTCATCTATGCTACCTTCAGAATAGCTAAGAGTGTGTTTCAGTCAACACTATCAAAGGCTTAGTTTTTTTTCTCCTCTAAATCCACAAACACCTTTCTTCAGTTTACTTTCTAAGGTCAGTGACGAGGTAGATATTGCCTACTATGTTCTTACATTTCCCCAGAACCCAAACTGATCTTTCCACAGTTTACTTCCACCAATGTTTCCATTCTTCTGCAAATAATTCATCTCTCTATTTTTAGCAACTGATGGTTCAGTAATATACCTGTCGGCACCTGCCTTCGCTGATATGAGAATTATGACTGTGGTAATGAAAGGTTTGAACTCACCAAATAATGGAGATGTTCAGTCGCTCAAAGATACATAAACAAGACAGAGAACTTTAATAAAATGTTCCAGAAATACAGTTTGACTGGGTTCAGTGGTTTTGTTGGGTGGGGTGTGGGACGAAGAGTAGGGGAAGGGCAGCTGAAGAAATTTGTGTCTAACAGAATCCTAATGACTGCTGGTGTGTTAATACAGGTTAATGTTTGATTTTAGTGAACATGTGTACAACTTGTTCATCTCAGTACGTTGTTAGGGAAGTCAGCAAGTCAGCATACTGTGAAGCCGACAATGCGGAAAATCTCCTTCCATTACTGAAGTGATGCGATATCTTAGGTTTTGTAGGCCTCATTGATTAATGGTGTGCTTCTAGATGTTCAGCTGAGTTGTTTTTCATTTTACGTACAATATTTCGATGTATGACCCAGTCATAATCTTCAAGTGCTGTGAGCAATGCTGCCTGGGCTCCAATCAGACTCCTTTGTTTTCAACCATCAAACAGCATGGCCAGTGTTGGGAATCAAACAAAGGTTTAAACAACAGTGCAAAATCAATAAGAGTTCATAATCTTGTTGGAGTCCAGACAGTGAAAACACACAATAGAACAGCTTGTAGCTTCTGAAGACGATGTATGGGTTGGTCATCAAAATATTATGTGTAATACGGAAACTCCTGGATGTAAGTACTCCCCAGTCTTCCTTTCATTTCAAACTGAATTTTCCTTTTTATACATTTAGCCAGATTTAACTGTGGCAATTTAAAAAAGTAGCAATAGTTAATAAGCACAATAAGCATAAGCACATGTGTATGTAAAAGACCTCAGAACTATATAGACACCAGTTTCCTTCTAATATCACAGGGAATATCTGTTTACAATTTTTCATATCTAATACCAGCAATTTTACCATCTTTGATGGTGCTGTGAACAGGCTTCCACACCCCATCCCCAAGAAAAAGATTCCCTCTTCTCTCAAACTGAAGGCCACACATTGTTTACCTCCGTCTCCCAACAGCAGCAAACTAGAAAAGCATCATTGTAAGATATTATCCCTACCCCTAAAGTCAGCATGAACATCTTCGGGGTCCCAATTAATGTTTCCTGCAGTTTAGTTCACCCAAAGTTAATCGTGTCATTGGAGAACTGCAACAAATGCAAATGTGTGATGAAGTTATGACAACATTATGAAAAGGACAGATTACCACCCACCATATAGCGGTGATGCTGAGTCGCAAATATGCATAACAAAAAGACTGTCAAAAACAAGTAAGCTTTTGGTCAACAACACCTTCATTGGAATCAGGTGTGTGCATGTGCCTGCACGCACGCACCTCTCACATACATGAACACTGTCTCTGATGCCGAGGCCAGTCTGGCCTTGGCAGCCAGAGATGGTGGTTGTGTTTATGCGAGTTGCATTTGCATGAATGTGTGTGTGTGTGTGTGTGTGTGTGTGTGTGTGTGTGTGTGTGTGTAGAGGGGGGGGGGGGGGGGTGTCTGAATCCGATGAGAGCTTTTCGGGCCGAAAGCTCCCTTGTTTGCCAGTCTTTTTGTTGTGCCTATCAGCGAATCAGCATCTCCACTATATGGTGAATAGCTATGCTTTTCATAATATTGTCATTATTCCATCCGGGGTTTCCATTACGTGATAAGACACAGAACACATGTAATCTCTATTTGATGATATATTCTTGCAGAAAATATACTGTGGGGATGGGTGTGGGGGTGGGGCAACACATAGTAAGATACCTGTGGTTAATAGCAGCTGAGGCGTACCCGATTTAGTTTAGAATCAGGATTCAGACATACTGTTGTGAAAGAAATTAAAACAAGAGTGCCCCACAAAATGCTGAAGAGTGCAAACACACTCTCTCTCTCTCTCTCTCTCTCTCTCTCTCTCTCTCTCTCTCTCTCTCTCTCTCACCCCCCCCCCCCCCCCCCCCTCCCTCTCTCGCACAACCAGGTCTCTGGTTGCTCTGTGACCATACTGTCAGTGGGTGGTGCTTGCAATGTGGCTTTAGCAACAGAGACCTAGCTGTGTGTGTGTGTGTGTGTGTGTGTGTGTGTGTGTGTGTGTGTGTGTGTGTGGGCGTGCGCGCGCGTCACCAATGACGGCCTTGGTGGCCGAAATCTCATTTTCTGACAGCCTTTTTGATGTGTCTATCTGCAACTCAGCATGTCTGCTATACAGTGAGTAGCAACTATCCTTTTCATAATAAAGATGAAACTCTAGTGCCTTACTCAAGCAGAACTAATACGGGAAAAGGAAGAATTGTTACATATATTACGACAGAACTCCAGTTCATAAACATCAAAAGAAATAGATTTTGTGGAAACTGGGACACAAGCATCCACATGTGAATTAACATCGAAAAATAGTACATCCTTAGTAATTGCATATGTATCTCCACTGAGAACCTTGAACTGTTTATGAAGCAACGGATTCCTTACTATGCTATTGTAAGCAGTTAGTAGTCTGTGGTGATTTAAATGTATATACTCTAAAGGATTCTGAAATGAAAAATGATCTGGAAATGATGTTTAGATCCCACAGCTTGATCTCAGTAATTAACTTACATACCTCAGATGGTACAGAAGGGAATACATTTGAGTAGCTGTAAGATTTGTAATGGCCTCATTTTACACTACGGAGGAGTTCAAAGCCACAATGCAAGTAGCCATGTACCTGTAAAACTCTCATACATTCCCAGCTCCTTAGCTGTACGCATGTTTATTATTGTAAACATATTTAAATATGTTTTCTTTTTCTTTAATAGAACCAAAGTTGTAGATGCTTTAATTAAAACTGATTAGTAATACTTATGTAGTACCATAGAACGCAAACATAACAAACTTGGAAAACATATGTTCTATATGCTATGATGTATTCACAAGAATCGGCAGAACTCAATATAAATAAATAAACAAACACATTTTTTGAGATCAAAAGAGTAACAACAAAATTACCTGTTTAGTTGTATGATTTTGCATCTGTATCCTAAATTTATCTGTGATGTTGCAATTCGCCAATGTAACTGCATTATGTCTAACGACGATATCAATACAACAGCGAGGTCTAATAGAACCCTCAGGATCTACAACTGTGTACTTGTTTGGAGCAGTGCACAACACTGGAAAAAAAATTAAGTAGGTTATCTCAGATACGATGACCATTAAAATAATAGTACTGAAAAACAATGATGGGTTACGCAAATATGTTAACTGTTTTGGTAACAATTGACAGTTGAAAATTTAAAATGGTGGTAAACAAGCCTTATAATATGTTTATTTTCCCTAAAAACTGGAATCAAATATTAGTTTGCAGTTTTAGGAAAGTTAGCTGTCATCATATTACTCATGTGGTTACTGGCACAGAACACAATCAATTCATTTGTTCATTCTGTTCCGGAGACTCAGTCATCTGTACATTGTGTTGTGTAGAGCCCATCAAAAAGTCAACACTTCAAGGAAAGAGGAAGAGCCAACTACTTGTGTTTACTCAAGCTAAGCGAAAAGTACCAAATTAAGAGGAAACTCGTTACTTTAGAAAAGCTGTTGCTTTCTCTGTCATGCACTACATGATGACACATATTTATGTAGTGTTTGAAGCTATAATTCCCCCATGAGAAAAAGAAGACTGTCATTCCTTCTGCCTCCGAGTTTCTAAATAGATCAGAAGAGCATATTTGGAAAAAAAAAAAAAAAAAAAGGTTATCACAAAACACATAAACTTAAAACTATAGTTATAAATAACATTTCTTTTTTTTTTGTCCATGAAGAAAAAAAAAAACATTAATGCCATTATAGAACTTTTAACATTTGATATATTAGACCAACCTGAAGGAAAACACTTGTAGTCAAAGAATGACGAAGATATCTGTTGTTATGGGCAGTACAGAGTCAGTAACAAGTTTCATCATTTGAACTGTCATGCCACGGATGCGACTATCATGATGCTGTAAACAGAACCTGGATTCATCAGAAAAAATGACGTTTTGCCAATCGTGCACCCAGGTTCGTCACTGAGTGTACCATCGCAGGTGCTCCTGCCAGTGATGCAGCGTCAAGGGTAACCGCAGCCATGGTCTCCAAGCTGATAGTCCATGCTGCTGCAAACGTTGTCGAACTGGTCGTGCAGATGGTTGTTGTCTAGGAAGCGTCACCATCTGTTGACTCAGGGACCAAGACGTGGTTGCACAATCCGTTACAGTCATGTGGATAAGATGCCTGTCATCTCGATTGCTAGTGATACGAGGCCGTTGGGATCCAGCACGGCATTCCGTATTACCCTCCTGAACCCACCGATTCCATATTCTGCCGACAGTCATTGGATCTTGACCAACGCGAGCAGCAATGTCACGATATGGTAAACCGCAATCGCGATAGGCTACAATCTGACCTTTATCAAAGTCGGTAACGTGATGGTACGCTTTTGTCCTCCTTACACGAGGCATCACAACAACGTTTCACCAGGCAACGCCGGTCAACTGCTGTTTTGTGTATGAGAAATCGGTTGGAAACTTTCCTCATGTCAGCATGTTGTAAATGTCGTCACTGGCACTAACCTTGTGTGAATGCTCTGAAACGCTAATCATTTGCATATCACAGCATCTTCTTCCTGTTGGTTAAATTTCATGTCTGTAGCATGTCATCTTCGTGGTGTAGCAATTGTAATAGCCAGTAGTGTATATTATTTACATATATTGTACAACATATATGAAAAATGCAAAGAAGGTCCACTAGGTAATGTTTATCAGAATCCCTATTACTGTAAAACATCTTTTACTGCAATGTCCCCCACTTTCCAATATGGCCATTGCACAATTTTAGTGAAAAACCATGCATGTTTTTCGAAATGGCCATGCCTCTTTACACATGCGGGAAAAACGAGCACTTAAATTATTCTGTGTGAGCCCCGATTTCTCTTATTTTATCGTGATGATCATTTCTCCTTATGTAGGTAAGTGCCAACAGAATGTTTTCGCAGTCGGAGGAGAAAACTGACGATTGAAATTTCATGAGAAGATTCCGTCGCAACGAAAATTGTCTTTGTTTTAATGATTGACACTCCAATTCATGTATCATGTCTGTGACACTATCTCCCCTATTTCGCAATAATACAAAATGAGCTGCCCTTCTTTGTACTTTTTCGATGTCATCCGTCAGTCCCACCTGATGCGGATCCCATACCGCACAGTAATACTCCAGAATAGGGTGGACAAGCACAGTGTAAACAGTCTCTTTGGCAGACCTGTTGCGCGTTCTATGTGTTCTGCCAATGAATCACAGTCTTTGGTTTGCTCTACCCACAATATTATCTATTTGATCGTTCCAATTTAGGTAATTTGTAATTGCAATCCCTAAGTATTTAGTTGAATTTACAGCCTTCAGATTTGTATGACTTATCACATAATCAAAATTTAGCTAATTTCTTTTAGGACTCATTTGAATAACTTCACACTTTTCCTTATTCAGGGTCAATTGCCACTTTTCGCACCATACAGATAACTTATCTAAATCATTTTGCAAGTCGTTTTGATCATTTGATGAGTTTAAATGACGATAAAATGACAGCATCATCTGCAAACACTAAGACGGCTACTCAGATTGTCTCCTATGTCGTTAATATAGATCAGGAACAATAAAGGGCCTATAGCACTTACTTGGGAAATGCCGGATATTACTTCTGTTTTACTCAATGACTTTCCATCTATTACTACGAACTGTGACCTTTCTGACAGGAAATCACGAATCCGGTCACACCACTGCGGCGATACTCTGTAGGCACAAAATTTGGTTAGAAGACGCTTGTGAGGAACAGTGTCTAAAGCCTTCTGGAAATCTAAAAATATGGAATCAATTTGACATCCCCTGTCAATAGCACTTATTACTTCAAGAGTATAAAGAGCTAGTTGTGTTTCACAAGAACTATATTTTCTGAAACTTCCTGTGTGCGGGACCAAGACTCGAACTCGGGACCTTTGCCTTTCGTGAGGAAGTGCTCAACCATCTGAGCTACCCAAGCACGATTGCACCCTGTCTTCACAGCTTTACTTCTGCCAGTACCTCGTCTTCTATCTACGGGGCGCGAGTCGTGCTAGGGGTAGCCCAGATGGTAGAGCACTTGTCCGCGAAAGGCAAAGGTCCCGAGTTTGAGTCTCAGTCTGGCATATAGTTTTAATCTGCCAGGTTGTTTCATATCAGCACACACTCTGCTGCAGAGTGAAAATCTCCTTCTGGATATTTTCTGACTCTGTGCTATGTCAATGAATCGTTTTCTTCGAGGTACTTCATAATGTTCGAATACAGTGTATGTTCCAAAACCCTACTGCAAATCGATGTTAGTGATACAGGCCTGTAACACAGTGGATTACTCCTACTTCCCTTTTTGGGTAATGGTGTGACTAGAGCAATTTTCCAGTCTTTAGGTACGAATCTTTCTGTGAGTGAGTGGTTGTATATAATTGCTATAAATATGGAGCTATTTTATCAGTATACCCTGAGAGGAACCTGACTGGTATACAATATGGACCGGAGGCCTTGCCTTTATTACGTGATTTGAGCTGTTTTCTTACACCGAGGACATCTACTTCTATGTTTCTCAACTTGGCAGTTGACCGTTGATAGGAATTCAGGAAAATTTACTTCGCCTTCTTTGGTGAAAGAGTTTCGGAAAACCGTGTTTAATAACTCTGCTTTAGTGGCACTGTCATCACTGTTGTTATCGCGCAGTGAAGGTATTGATTGCGTCTTGCCGCTGGCGTGCTTGTATGACCAGAATCTCTTTGGGTTTTCTGCCCTATTTCGAGACAGAATTTCATTGTGGAAATTTTTAAAAGCATCTCGCATTGAAGTACGAGCTATATTTCGAACTTCTGTAAAACTTTACCAATCTTGGGAATTTTGTGTTCTTTTAAATTTGGCATGCTGTTTTCGTTGCTTCTGCAACAATGAGCTGACCCGTTTTGTGTACCATGGGGGTTCAGTATCATCACTTATTAATTTATGTGGTATATATCTCAATTGCTGTTAATACTATCTCTTTGAAAACATTTCACAACTTTTCTACACTTACATGATCAGTCTCTTAAAATGGCATTAAGAGCATTTTTATCAGCTTTTTTAAATAGATATACTTTGTGTCTCTTTTTGATGGTTGTAAGTGTTACGGTATTCAGCCTAGCAGCAACTGCCTTGTGGTCGCCAATCCCTGTATTCGTCACAACACTCACTATTTGTCCAGGATTATTTGTTGCTAAAATGTCAAGTATGCTTTCGCAACCACTTACGCTTCGAGTGGGCTCATGAACTAATTGTTCAAAATAATTTTCTGAGAAAGCATTCAGTACAACTTCGGATGATGTTTTTTGCGTGCCGCCGGCTTTAAACATATAATTTTTCCAGCATATTGAGGGTAGATTGAAGTCACCACCGACTATAATTGTATGGGCAGGGTACAAATTTGAAATCGGACTCAAGTTTTCTTTGACCTGTTCAGCAACTATGTCTTCTGAGTCGGGGGTCAGTAAAACGACCCAATTAATAGTTTAGTCCGATTGTCAGGTATAACCTCGACGCATACTATTTCACATGAACTATCTACTTCAATTTCGCTACAAGGCAAACTACCTCTGACAGCAATAAATACTCGACCACCAACTGTATTTAATCTATCCTTTCTGAACAACACTGTTAGATCATTTGAAAAAATTTTGGCTGAACTTATTTCCGGCTTTAGCCAGCTCTCTGTACCTACAACTATTTGAGGTTCAATGCTTTCTATTAGGGCTTGGAGCTCTGGTTCTTTCCCAACACAGCAACAACAATTTACAACTACAATACCAATCATTTCTACAACTACCTTACTGTGTTTTACCTGCCCACTTTCTAACGGATGCCCCTTCTGTGGTTCCCTGAGACCCTCTAACCTAAAACACCGCCCAGTCCCTTCCACAAAGCCCCCGCTACCCATGTAGCCACCTCCTGTGTGTAGTGGACTCCTGACCTGTTAAGCGGAACCCAGAAACCCACCACCCAATGGCACAAGTCAAGGAATCTGCAGCCTACACCGTCACGGAACTGCCTGATTCAGACCCTCCACTCGGCTCTGCACCAAAGGACCACAGTCGGTTCTATCGACGATGTTGCAAATGGTGAGCTCTACCTTAATCTCGGAAGCAAGACTGGCAGTCTTTACCACTTCCGCAAGCCGCCGGAAACCAGACAGGATCTGCTCTGATCCAAAGCGACACACGTCATTGGTACTGACATGAGACACCACCTACAGTTGGCTGCGCCCTGTACTCTTCATGGCATCCGGTAGCACCCTTTCCATATCCGGAATGACTCCCCCCCCCGGAATGCACACTGGCTTCCTTCCCCTCCTTGGCAGCCATGTTCCTAAGGGGCCCTATTACACACCTAACGTTGAGCTCCCAACTACCAGCAAACCCACCCTCTGTGAATGACCAAACCTTGCGGGCCGAGAAGCTTCCTCTGGAACAGGGGGGACGACTGCATCCGGCTCAGAGACATTGTCAACTACAGATAACGCCCGAAACCTGTTTGTCAAACAAACCGGGGAGGCCCTACGATCGGCCCCTCGGAAAGTTTTTTGCTGCCTGCCAGACTTTGGAATGCTCTCCCACTCGACCACGTGCAGGCAGTACCCGGGGAGGTCACAGCAGTAGACTGATCAGAGGACACGTGGGACGTGCTCGACGTCCCTTGCATCCCCGCGTCCGATCCCCCACAGTGATGCCCCCTGGCAGCAGCCTCAATCTGTGTGATGGAAGCCAACGCAGTCTGAAGCTGTGAGCGAAGGGCCGCCAGCTCAGCTCGGATCTGTACACAACAATCACAGATCCTATCCATTACTGCAGTCACTCCTGTTTCAATCTTGTAAAAATATATAACAAGCGAATGATGTACTCGCATTATTAGTAGCAGGAACTAGCGGTGCGCTCTCGCTGACAGTCTAATATTGTGGTTTCTCCTTTTAAGTATCACATGAAATGTCAAAGTGACATATCAAAACAAGTGACCGCAGGGTAGAAAATTATTTAAAATTACCCATAACAGAGGAAAGGCAATTGGACCTGAAGGGATTCCTATTCGATTCTACTTAAGAGTACGCAAAAGAGCTTTCTTTTCTAGCAGTAATGTACCATAGATCACTGAAGGAACAAAGTGTTCAAGTGATTGGAAAAATACACAAGTAATCCCACTTTCCACGAAAGATAAGTCAAAAAGATGAACACAACTAGAGATCAATATCACAGACTGTTGTAGAATTATGAAACACATTTTATGCTTACATATTAAGGCCTTCTGGAAACTGAAAGCCTTCTGAAACAAACACATTTCTCACAATCCTAACATCCCTCTAAAAAGGAGTATCCCTTCACCAATTTCCCCTCTCTAATTTACAAAATTTCCTATTTCAGCTCTGGTCTAAAGTGTTGACAGGCTATAACAAGGGCATGACCACCAACTGACAGTCCACATGATCAACCGAGTAGTACTGACCACACAGTGATTGAAATGTTGCTGAGCACGACTACTTGACTTCAAGGGCTGCTTCATGACATGTCGCATCTGGATCTTGCCCTCAATAACTATTTCTCTGAATTGCATAAATGGCAATTGTCCTTATAACACATACAAGCCTTCTGACCTCAATCTCCAATAATCGCCATCTGACACCCGCTCTTGTCCCCATGGCTTCAAACTTGACTTGTTCTATACTTGCACCTTCCTCTGTTCTACCTCTCTCTCTCTCTCTCTCTCTTATGCTACTCCTCCACATCAGTGTGTAGCACATGCAAGTCCCACACACGCACCAGAATGGGATCAGTCGTAGCCATATTCCAATCAAGTGCACTTGTTGCTATTCTCTCCTTGCCGTTAGTCACAGTTCCTTCAAACCTTACCACTTACTTCCCAACTTCTTTCTCAGCTAACTCATTTCACTCTATCAATCCCTCACATCAGTAGAGCTGTGGTGTGGTACGACATATTCTGCCAGAATATTGTAGCTGTGTGGGTGTATGTGTGTGCTATGTGCATTTATCATTAATATGCCATTTAGCTTTCCTTACTGTCTTATTGAACATTTGATGAATTTTCAACATACTTTTCGAATAATGGTGTAATTTGATGTGGTTAAGGAATTACGGGACCTTCATTCCCATTATGTTTGTTATATGACTTACTTTCCTCAACAATTATTTTAACCACACTAACACTCCACTTTTTCACTCGAGTTACTGCATCAAAATAATGAAGAAACACATTACAAAAGCTGCAAAATATTTTATTTACATCAGTTTTACTGGAGAGTGTCTTGTATTTTTCCAACACTAGCATAAAATTGAGTTGTCTTGATAGATATTGTGATCACTAAAATCACTGATGAAAAATCTTATTTTGGGATCTCTTTCTGTTAATACTATAGTTAAATTTGTTAAACTACAGTTTTGCATTCACAAGTTGAAGATTTGACTCTTAGTATGTACCTGTACCCGAAACTACTGACTATATTCAACATGTCAATGCTATGATTTGAATAGTTGAATTGCACAACAGTTTTACCTCCACAGAAACCAGGTCATTTCTACCACAATTAATGTTACTAAGCAGTCTCGCAAACTTTAGACTCAATATACCACTTTCTTTACTTGAACATGTTTAAATTAAAAATCTAACAGCTAAATGAAACAATGTTCAAAATAATTGTCCTTAACATTTCGTTTATTCACTGCAGCAAAATTTTACGTAATCCTCTACAAAATAGCTGTTTCCATCTTATGAGGTTTTTATCAGAAAAGAACGTTTTATAGAACAGTCACTAACTTTGCTTACCTCTGAATCTAATTGGAAATTCGTAAGGATTGTATAAAGTTAATACTTGTTTGTGTGACGCTTGCTCTTCAAGATAAAATATGATTGGTGTTGGATATACGAAGACAGGCACTTGAATCGGTCCAGGATGCATTCCAACCACATTTATTCTTGATCACAATCACGTCACTGAAACAGAATATCGAAAGCTGTATGGAATGCACTTAACAATAATTCTATTTTCTACCTGTCTTGTCAATGACTGTATGAACATACGATAGTGACAACGCCGATAACAATTCTTATGCCTTGTCTTCCCATGAAAAACACGATCCCTTCTCATTCACACGTGACGTTGAGTCGAAGAGGTGTACGAAATCTATTAACAAATAACAACTAATTTTATCGTAACAGGTAGGTCTCAAGAACATATCGCAACACTGAAATATAAGGGAGGATTATAACAGTCTCATCAACCTGGCTAAGCTTATCAAACAGCTGATTTTCTCACTTTACTTACTGTAAGCTAGAAATAAAACAAAAATACATACAGAACTATACAACCACGTATGTTAATTGTTCCGTAACTAAAACGACATACAACGTATACAATACAACACTTGCAGTCCAAACCTTTAATTTAAGAATCTCATGCAAACAATAACAACCTTGACTCAATTCATATCTTTCCGGAAAAACAACACAAAGAGCGAAATCATGCTGACAAATTTATAATGATTTGCAGCTACAATCTGTAACAATAATTCATATGCGGTGAATATTATAAAAATCTTCATGTTTTGAAGATAGCCAATGGAAGACAAAATTACTAAAAGTTTTAACTGATTTCCTGCCACAATGAACAAAATTCCGCAATCATGCATGTGTAATTCGAAGGTTGGCAAGGAGCAGACGACATTGACAAAGGTCAGTGCCGTCAACGGCGTTTGTATTGTGTGTGTAATGGCATGATACTGCGACGCTCAACAGCTTGTATATTTGCCTTACAGAAAGCGTTTCTCACGAGTGAAACAGTGGCAATGGCTAAGAAATCTGCTATCGTTTTGTTAGCAGAGGGAGCAGAAGAAATGGAATTTGTGATATCCGTTGATGTCTTGCGTCGTGCCGGCGTAAGTTGCTTCCACAGACGATTTGTATTAATTTTCCATTTATTTATTTGTTCATTCGTAGACAGCAAATGTAACATGGATGTTTTCCGAATGTACATGCAAATTTCATGTAGGCTAAATTCAATTTTAGGAAAATGAAAAGTGTATGAATTTCTTCTACTATCAATAACAGGCGATTTTTATTAGAAAACGAGAACTCACATGTTTTTTATCAAAACGTCTGTAATAGGGGTAAAAGTAAAATTGCATTTTCAGTGAAGTTCGGTGGGTTAAGTTGAGTGCACGTCTCCAGTCATGTTCAGTCTGTCAACATACTTCAAAAGACCGTTTTGTGACAAGAAAGATGGTCGGCACATATCACAGCGATATCATTCAAACATTCAACCTCTACCATGAGACAAAGAACCTTAAAGATGTCTCATAGTTTCGAACATTGTCAATACAAACAGGTAATGACTGATAACTATAAATAATTTTTTGTGGGTAACCTGAGAGAAATGCGATAGATCTTCTGCACTGCCTATAAGGCAACAGAGTGGTATGTGTCAGCCCAGACAGAATGCAACCACACGTTCCGTTTGTCCTGTAGTCATCTAACAGTGCAAATCGTCTCCCTCAAAAGTATAGTGGTGCACAGAAAAACACCTGGAATAGAACCTAGGTCAAAAACATCAGGTTCTCTTCACCAATGAGAAAAAGTTTTATCTAATGCCTATGCCGAGGTTATGAAGGCCTGTTTAACAAAGAGGTTGATCAGTTGTGTTTAGTGCCAATATCATTCATATTTGGGCACCTTATCACTGTCAAAGGTAATCAGAGGGCTGTACAGTGTTGGGACAGCCTATTGTGCAGTCCTACAGTGTAAATTTCAATGACAGGTTCGTATTTCAAGATGATAACGCCCAAGCACACCGTGCCTACCTCATGAACAACTCCATTCAGAAAGCAGAAACCAGTGGAGTGGAATAATCTGTGCCTTCTGCTGACATGAACCGGATTGTGTATGCTGGAGACTAGTTGATATCTGCTGTGTGTAAACACAGATATACTATTCATATATTGGATGACAACAAGAGGGTCACCACTGCAGAAGAAGACAGACTGAAGCAGGAATGTGTTGATCACTTTGTGCACTAAGAAGCATTGAAACATATTGAAATGCATGAGAGTAAAGCAAAATGGTATTGAATGTTCCTCAGCAGCAGGCCATGATTTCACAGTTGTGTGCTTTCGAGAAGATTATTGTTACTTCGATCAGGGTATTGTTTTGTTTTTATTTCACTGTAAAGATTTATTTATATACTTATATTTCATTTTATGATGTTAAAGATGTAAACATATTAACAATTTAAAAGGATAAGAAACCCAGTAGTTTTGTGTTTGGTTTAATATAGTCTCTAAACATATTCAGCTGAATGCTGTGGGGCCTACATAATCATTTCACAGTACAGACATTACCTGAGTAGAATCTTTGTACAGTTCTTAAACTTCCTGGCAGATTAAAACTGTGTGCTGGACCGAGACTCGAACTCGAGTCCTTTACCTTTCACGGGCAAGTGCTCTACCATCTGAGCTACCCAAGCATGACTCATGCCCCGTCCTCACAGCTTTACTACTGCCAGTATCTCGTCTCCTGTACACTTCTGCTTTCATTTTAATTTATTTTCTGATGTAGGTTGACAGTGTGTTGTATAGTTTAACCCAATTATGGCTCGTGTGCCTTGGAGTGTGTGTTGTTTTGTTGTTTTTGCTTGATGTGTATGGAGGGCTGCGTTCTGTTGGGTGTTGCACAGCTACAAGAATCATCATTTGTTTGAAAATTGTGTGTTCATCCTGATACCTATGTGTGTATTTTAGGATACCATTAGTGTTCTTGTTTTTGAATAGTGGTTCCAATGCGTCTGTGGGTGGCAATGGATTATTATTTGGATAACACTATGTTTTAATACAAAATAATTCTTTTAAATGGCAGGTGGTGGCACATCAAAATGTTATTGTACATGTGGCAAGGGACTGGAAATTGTCAGAGTATGCCATCCTTGCAGCTTCCACATGTAAATGTTTGAGATAATTCTTAGAGCAAAACAGTCTGAACTGAATGAATGTCTAAATAGGTTTCATTACAGTGTATTTATAATTTAGGTTTCTACCAACATGAATCCCTAGTAGCTTTGTAGGTTCTATTCGAAGGCTTTGTCACCTTACACTATATTTATCTTATCATTTGTACATAATTTCCCAAATTACATGTAATTTGTTTTATTCAAATTTAGTAGCAGTCTTTTAGCATCAACCAAAGGGTACACATACTTGAGGACTTGCTCAGTAGTTGTAAGCTATACCAGAATTCCTTTTGAGTACATACCAACACACTAGTGTCATTTGCAAATAACTTTACTTTGCCTCCATTGTCAGTGGTTTGTACCTCATTTGTGTATATGAGAACTGGTGTAGGACCTAAAACACTTCCTTGTGTCCTCTTATTTTGACTTTCTTTGTTTCTGATAGTAAACTAATTTTGTGACTGAAATGAGTTGACTTAAGTTCTAAAATCTAGCTTCTATTTTGTTGAAATGGTTCAAACTACATTTGCCAGTTCCTTGGATACCAGGCACTTCCATATATTATTTATTTTTTTTTTTTTTCCTGGAAGGTTGCCATTGTTAACAGTATGAATTACTTTAGAAATAAGTAAATTGACTTCTGCTAGACTAGATTTTGACTCCTCCTCCCCGTGTGGCATGTTATTATTATTTCTTTGATATTTTGGATGATGCTGGATGTATGTTATGGGTTATTAAATTACCACCTTGTATTCATTGCCATTTTTAAACAATGGCTTCATTGGTGGGATTTTTCAGCCTTCCAGGAAACCACTCCTTCAATATATGACAAACTGGCAATGTTCGCGCAAGGTCGTACAAGTGAAGCAATCTTGATTTGAACAGATCAGCATGTCATTAACATTCCATGTTAATCTACATCCACATCTATACTCTGCAAACCACTGTGAGGTTCATGGCAGAGGATATGTCCCATTGTACCACTTATTAGGGTTTCTTCCTGTTCCATTCACATATGGAGGTTGGGAAGAATTATTGTTTGACTGCTCTGTGCATGCAGTAATTATTCTAATCTCATCCTTATGATCCCTGTGTGAGCTAGATGTAGGGGATTGTAGTATATCCGTAGAGTAATCATTTAAAGCCGGTTCTTGAAAACTTTGTTAGTAGACTTCCTCAGGATAGTTTACATCTGTCTTCAAGAGTCTGTCATTTCAGTTCTTTCAGTAGGCCTATCTCTGTGACACTCTCTAACAGATTAAACAAACCTGTGGCCATTTGTGCTGCCCTTCTCTGTATACATTCAATATCCCCTGTTAGTCCTTTCTGGTACAGGTTCCACACACTTGAGCCATATTCATTTGTTGCAGTGACCCTCATACTACAAGCAGCTTTTGAACATTCCAGTTTTTTCCTTAATATGAGTTTCATGTGTTAGCTGCATAATTTAAAAGTCTTCTATTTTCACATTAATATTTTTTCTGTGTGTCTGAGAATTATTTCCGGATCTTTACATCTCTTCCCTGTTTCACACTTCCCCATATGGCTTCTTATTTGTTACCAGATTGTGTTATTAAGCTAACATTTCTCATAATTTTTGCCCAACTAATCAAATTTTGATATTGCCTCCCATCATATAATTCATAAGATGGTGTTATAAACTGTGGGTGCTTTCATTTTATAACTTTGTCCTTTTAGTCATTGAAGAATTTTTAATGCCAGTTGTAATCCAGCAAGTGGGATTCGTTCTACTGTGGGATATGATTCTTGATATGCACAACCTGAAATTTTCCATGGAGTGTGAAGAAAAGGTGTATTAAGCATTGTTCTTGCTTAGCTGTGACAGTACTCCTGCCCAGAACTTATTACTTAGGCTGTTGATAAAGGGTACACATTTATCTGTAGAAAATGTTTGTTTACAAGGCACTTGAAAAGATGTTGACCCCGAGAATTTGCTTATTATTTGTTATTCTTGGAGTTTCATATTTGTGGTGAAATAAGTTTAATTACATAGAAGGTCAAGAACAGATCTTTCAGCAAACTTTCATTCACAAGATTTATATTGAGGTCTCCAAAGACAATTACAGTGACTCTTTCAGGAGGCAGAACAGTCAGCAGTGTTTCTAATTGATCAATGAATATTTCTGTATTGTCAGTAGGTAGTCTAAATATTGGGATGACTATAACTTTTACTTGTATTTCATAGAACTGCACAGCTGCTACTTCAGAATATTTTTTCCACAATCAACGGATATGCTTCTTGCCTTCTTTTATATCTTGTACCTGATTTGGTAGAGGTATACACATTCTCATTTTTTATATTCTTGATACAGTACTGACTTCTCCAAGTTATGAATGTTAATGTCACTTATTTCAAACTCCTACCAGAACTCCACAGTACTTATGCAATAAATATTGATACCATTCATTGCAGCCTCAAGTTCAGATTATTTATTTCTTAGAGGTTAGATGACATAGCTACCTTTAGAACTAATAAGAGAATTTGAAAACATCTCCCTGTCCTTTACCCCCATCACACTGAATTACAAAATGAACTTTCCACTGATTGGAGCTCCTTCAGCTTCCTTACATGATGCTTCTTCAGGTCCTGTATTGATTCATAATCAGATGATCCAACCTCTGAATGTTAATCAAAGGATTCATATATTCAGGATCTTCAACCGTATTTTAATGTTTTCCCTTTCCGCTGGTAAGGCATTGTCATTGTTGCAGTGCTTAAACCAGGCAAAACCCTATGTGTCTTGGCTGATACTGACCAGTTAGCATCACAAACATGCCCTGCAAACTGCTTTAAGGGATGGTAGTCCACTGATTATGCTATTTTCTTGAATCACGGGACCATCTGTTTAGGTTGGAAATAGCCATCCCCCAGATTTTTTCTAAGCACGATCTCAGTGCAGTCCTTTTTTACCTACATAAAGCATATAACACATGCCATCACATTTTGCTTATCCTCCATGACTTGGGATTTTCAGGATTGCTAACAGTTTTTTCATCACTTTTTATTCTGACAGTTGCTTTGTGCTAGAGGTGGCATATCACTCAACTCACCATGGGTCCAAGAGAGTGGTCTCCCAAATGGCTTCATTGCCATCAGTGGGGTAGTGACGTCAATCAGGTCAGTCACCCTCACACTGTATTTCAATGACTGTTGCATTTGTTATAGCTCCCGACCTGTATCCTTGGCTGAACACAAGCTCCAAGGCACCATCTGAGGGTCCTCCATATAAACCCTTTTCCATAACTTCCCCTTCTATCCTGTGAAAATATGAGTAATTCATTTCTGATGTCATACCATGGTCCATTCAATCCCAAATCTCTGCTTGGGTTTGGGCATGTATCACTTGAATGTTATTCCTCAGTCCTGATTTGTGGGACTCCTCTTTGACAACAAGCTGATGTGGCTGCCTTTTATGTGTCAGCTAAAGATTAGCAGCTTGCAAAAGGTTAACACTATCTACTTCCTTGCCCACCCCTGTTAAGGTGTGGATTGTGCTACTCAGGTCTGTATTTATTGTGACCTAGTCTTGTTCCCAATGAACTAGGGCTACTGGATTTATTGTATAGTGGCACCTTCACCTTTGTTTATTGGGCCTAGTGCATCATAATTGAGTAAGACTGGCCAGTGGCCCATGCTGGACTAGCCACATAGACAGCCTCCTTGCTGAAACAGGAGTGTTACCTTTTCAGTTTGAAGGTATTGACTCATTCTCACTTATGCAGTCAGTTTCCTACTTATCCAAGTTATCAGATTCTTTTTAAAAGACATCATATCCGTCATTGGCTTTAGAAACTTTTTATTTTCACTATTTATATTCGGCCTTAAGGCCCTTATTATGTGATATAGTGCAATAGACTCTGCTCCAGCACAAGTCAAACTTCAGAAGTCCTCTGACATGTACACATATCATTGTCATATCTGAGCAGTTTAACAATGTTAACATCTTTAACACAAATACTAATAAGTCACTGTCCTTGTAGACTGTTAACATGTGAACTGAGGCAGTTGATGCAAACATACGAAGGTGAGTCAAATGAAAACTTTAAATATTTTTTTAAATATTATTTATTGTGTGGAAATGGTACAAAGCTGTATCACTTTTCAACATAATCTCCCCCATGCTCAATGCAAGTCCTCCAGCACTTACAAAGTGCATAAATTCCTTTAGAAAAAAATTCTTTTGGTAGTCCACGCAACCGCTCATGCACCGCGTGGCATACCTCTTCATCAGAACGGAACTTGCGTCTTTGAGTGGTCCAGACATATGGAAATCACTTGGGGCAAGGTCTGGTGAGTATGGTGGATGAGGAAGACACTCAAAATGCAGGTCTGTGATTGTTGCAACTGTTGTACAGGCAGTGTGGGGCCTTGCATTGTCATGTTGCAAAAGGACACCTGCTGACAGCAATCCACATCGCTTTGATTTGATTGCAGGCTGCAGATGATTTTTTAGGAGATATGTGTATGATGCACTGGTGACAGTGGTCCCTCTAGGCGTGTAATGCTCCAAAATGACACCTCTTTCGCTCCAAAAGTGTGTCAGCATAACCTTCCGTGCTGATGGTTCTGTTTGAAACTTCTTTGGTTTTGGTGATGAGGAAGGGCGCCATTCCTTGCTTGCTCTCTTCACTTCCAGTTGGTGGAAGTGAGCCCAGGTTTCGTCCCCAGTAACGATTCTTGCAAGGAAGCCATCACCTTCTCGTTCAAAGTGCCGAAGAAGTTCTTCACAAGCATCAACATGTCATTCTCTCATTCCAGGAGTCAGCTGCTATGGCACCCATCTTGCAGACACTTTGTGAAACTGGAGCACATCATGCACAATGTGGTTTGCTGACCCATGACTAACCTGTAAACATGCTGCAATGTCATTCAGTGTCACTCGGCGGTTTTCCTTCACCGTGGCTTCAACTGCTGCAATGTTCTGTGGAGTCACAACTCGTTGTGCCTGACCTGGACGAGGAGCATCTTCCACTGAAGTCACACCATTTGCGAACTTCCTACTCCATTCGTAGACTTGTTACTGTGACAAACCTGCATCACCGTATTGAACCTTCATTCGTCGATGAATTTCAAGGGTTTCACACCTTCACTACGCTGTTCTTTCCTGGTGCAAGTTGCAAGTGGGGTGGCCATCTTTATACTGATACTGCGACGGTATGTGTGCATCCCCACTATGATGCCACCTACAGGCCATTCTGCAAGCTGTTTATAGCATGCTTACCAACTTACAGGATAACTGCACAAAATTTTGTTTTGTTATTACAAATTTAAGATTTTCATTTGACTCACCCTCGTACAACCAAGCAAGGTGGCGCAGTGGTTAGCACAGTGGACTTGCATTTGGGAAGATTTAGGTTTTCGTGAGTTCCCTAAATTGCTTCAAGCAAATGCCGGGATGGTTCCTATAAAAGAGCATGGCTGATTTTCTTCCCCATCCTGTCCTAATCCTATGGGACCGATGACTGTGCTGTTTGGTCCCCTCACCAAATCAGCCAACCATCAGTTGCAATGTGCCTCAACACCCACTGCCTGGACCTTCGCCAAACGCCTTAGAATGTGTTTACATAGATTTTCTTTCATTTCTGTGTACATTGTTTGCACCACCAATTAACACATATTTGCTGTCAGGTGTTAATGATCTATCAGTGATTCAGCATTTCCTTCAGAGGAGCATCAGACGTGATTATACCAATTGTTTTGGTGATATTTGATATAATTGCTGTCACCTTTCATCTGTGGCTATTTGATAATGTAGTTGTTTAGCACTTAATTTTTGTGTTTTCGTATCCTTTCTCTGGGCTTATTCTTGTTTTGACACCCTTTTCAAGTTATTGTAGATTGTGACTTGGTTAAAAAGGTTTTAGAGGCAAGTCAGTCACTTGTAATTTCATTTAAATCAATAACTTAATGTCCTTTACTCACAGGAAACTTAAACTTTGGACTACTTCATTTTAATTGAGATGTGAAATCATAACTATACTTGCATGTACTGTGAGGTATTGGCTGCGGTACATCAGTGTATTTATAGTCTTTTAAAATTTGTCTCTACTTTTAAGGGAAAATTGTTATTACTGTGTTAGCTATTGATTCTTGCCATTGCCCAGGGATTCAGTATTATGCTTGCTTGTTGCCAGTTGCCTGCTTTCTATTAGAATGAGAGTGTAATACTCATTGAAAATAACAAAATATAATTATGTAGCACAACAAATCAATAATTCTAGCCATTGCCCTCAGGGGCTCAGCATTCATTTGGTGACCCCAGGGTTCCTGAGCTAGGGACTGGTAAGTGCTACCAGTCCTCTGCCACCGTAAGCTCTGGGCATGCTTCAGTGACCAGTGTGTGGCGCGAAGGTGGAACGTTGTGTGTCTCAGAGAATGGATATCTTGGTTTGACCACCTGGATTGCGGGGATGGAATAAACATCCATAAAAAAGCCTCAATCTCAAGGTGTGCTGTGTGCTGATGAGATGCATGGCTGTTGAGGTGGAACAGTTGTTAGTGGGGAAACTCTGGGAAACCTGCTGCACCTCAGTTGTACAAGGCTAACTGAGGCAAGCAGGCCTCTGTCTGAGTGGATCCATATTTCCCTAGCTGATTGCAGGACCAAGATGGAACCCTTACAATCTTCTTTTCTCCTCCCAGTCGGGTGTACCTGAGAGTATCCATACACAGTCCTCCAAATGAATGAAGGAGGCTAGCCCTCCTGATAACTGGAACCAGTTGAAT
The DNA here is from genome assembly GCF_023864275.1 of Schistocerca cancellata. Lineage (NCBI taxonomy): Eukaryota > Metazoa > Arthropoda > Insecta > Orthoptera > Acrididae > Schistocerca > Schistocerca cancellata. Next base: position 859,315,731 of record NC_064626.1, on the reverse strand, counting down.
TATAGTAACAGGGCTCAAGGAGTCATAAATAAAAATGTGTTTTTGGTGATTAAGTCGAAGGAGGTTGATGTTTGAAAAAGTGTCCCCCTTCTATATCTATAAAGGCTTGGCTGGATTACTGGAAGCCTGAAGTCTATAAAGTGGCTGAGGAATGGTTCCCTACTGATTGAGACTAACAGGGCAAAGCAGGTGGAACTATTTAGGAAGTCTGAAAAATTTTGTGAATATGATGTAATTGTTGAACTGCATAACACCCTTAACTCTAGCAAGGGTGTGTTCATATGCCGTGACATTATGGACATCAACATAGCCGAACTTAAACAGGAATGGTCATTACAGGGGATAGTAAACAAAGAGCAAAGGATGTGTAGGAATAAAGGAGAAATTGAGAAGACTACCACCTTCATTGTGACCTTCAATTCTCCAACACTGCCTGACCACATCATGGCAGGATTAGTCTGACTTTGGGTTAGGCCTTATGTACCTAACCCGCTGTGGTGCCACAAATGCAGAGTTTTGGTCACACAGTGCTGAGTTACAGGAGTGAAGAGATGTGTGGAAAATGAGGGAAGGCAGCCCATGAAGCTGTGATTGACCGTCCATTTCCAGCAGACTGTGTTAACTGCTCTGGGAGCCACAGAGTTCGAGCCGAGACAGCCCTGTTTTTCCAGAGGAACAAAAAATTCAGAAACTAAAAGTCACCAAGCGGATCCCATATGCAGAAGCCAAAAAGGTTTATAAGACGATGAAACCTCCCATTTCACCACTTCTTCTGCTACCATTGTGCAGAAACCAGTTCCTAAGGTCAACGATTTGATGCAGACGTCGTCCAATGTTCAACCATCCACCATCAGCACGAGTACTTGCATGTGTACATGCTAAGACAAAGCAAGTAAGGATAAAGCAATCCAAGCAACCACCAAAGAAAAAGCAGCAGCAGTTCTGTAGTGAGTGTCAAGGAGGCATATGACAAGCAGAGTGCCTCTCAATGCCTCCTTGCCCCAACTTCGCACTTGGATAGAGGAGTGAACTGATTGAGGCAGGGCTCAACATTGGTCTTGGTTGAGCGTGATTGGTGGTGAAAAAGTGTTTCCATTGTAGGGACAGGGAGAAGTTATCCTGGATGACTGAATTTGGGTGTGGGGCATAAGGTGAGGTCTTTGGAAAGGGCTGATACTTCTGTGGGGCTAAGGCTTTTGGAGAAAAGGTTTATGATTGTGTTTTTGGTCTGTTTAAATTCTGGATTCTGTGTGATGGTGGAAGGGAGTCTTTGGTAGGAGGTCTGTGAGACAGGGTTTGTCAGCTATGGGGGGACATGGGGGAGGTTTGGAGGTTGTAGAGTTTGTGGATAGTGGTAGTCCAAGGCGTGAGAAGAAGTGAACAGGCTGGAGAGTTTTTTCAGATGGCAATGTGCATGTTACTCTAGTTCCTGGAGGGAAAGGATTTAAATGCGTGTTATGGGATCCAGGAATTTGGTATTGCATAGCAGGAGAATTTTGCGGATGGAAAGAACGTATTGCAAGGAGGTTTGGGACCGAGTGATGTGGTTCTGTAGGACAGTGTTGGTGAGGGATTGGTGGAATCTGAACAAATGGAGGCCATTGTGGCAGGAAGGGTGGCAGCCAGAGATGGGTAATTTGACGCTAAAGCCATTTGCGGGGATTCCATGAGCTAAGCAACAGCACAGAAGCAGTATATGGGACTGGGTTCTGGCTAGGTATAAGGAAAATTTTCTGTATTGACAAGACGGAAGGAACAAGGATCCATGGTGGTGGATAAAAAACTATAAAAATACATAAATAACGTTGAATTACGCCCAAAACAATTCGCAAAAATACACCCAAACATGTGGAAAAAGTCATGAGAAGGATGAAAGAGATGAAGTAAGGGGAAACAAGATGAAATCTGAGGGACTAGGCAAATGGTGAAATTCAGAAACCAAATGCAATTGGCATGAAGACACAATGAGATCAAAGAAAAAAATAAATTAAAGGATAGCGATGTGTGTTGCAGCTCTGTGGGTGGATGAGTGTGGAGGAGCAGGACGACAAATGTGACTAGATTAGGTGAAGTTAGTATGTGTGAACTGGAATAAAGAGGAGGAGGAGAGGTTGGATGGGTGGGGACAGTTTGGTAGGCTGAGATACAGGTTCGTGTCACACAGCAAAGGTATGGGAAATAAAATGTGAAAATACGTGAGAGTGATGCAGGAAGAATGATCAGGCTGAAGGTATAGAATTGCAGGAGTAATGTGAGACATGAGATGCTGCACCAACAATTGGCGTGATCTTGTAGGTGGCTGTTGTGCGCGGCCGGTTGGTACAGTGTGGCTCGTAAATACAGTGTGCAGTGCAGTTTTTAAGGCAACAAGAGAAACACAAGAAAGGAAAGAAAGAAGCACGGACACTGAGTATAGTAATGTGTTAGAAAATAGTAACAAAGGAAAACAGCACCGGTTTATGGGGTGGATGAAAAGTTGTCAGGCAAAATGAAACAATGGAAAATCAGGTTGGAATGTAACAGCCTCTCTGCAGAGTCCATCTCTCTCCTCACGCCTACCACTCCCAACACACTTATCTCTTCTACATGCTTTCTTAAGTTCATAAACCCAACCACCCAGGATGCCCCACTGTGCCTAGTTACTATGCTCTCCACTTTCATAGACCAACATCTTCAGCCCGCAACCTACCCTCCTATATAAAACATACCATTTCCTCCACCGACTTTCTACACTTCCTGTTCCCTTATGACTTGGTGCCCTGCTTGTCACTATTGATACCACATCCCTTTATACTAACATCTCTAATGCCGATGGCCTTACTGCTGTTGATTACTACCTTTCCCAAATGCCCGACAGATTCCAAACCCATAACTTCTTTCCTAGTCACCATGACCAGCTATATCCTCACCCACAATTACTTCTCCTTTGAAGGTGTGACCTACCAGCAATTATGGGGTAGAGTTATGGGACCTGTATGGCACCGTCCTATGCCAACCTGTACATGGGCCATTTACAGCAATCCTTCCCAAACACCCAGAATTCCAAAACCCTCCCTGAGATTAGATTCATCGAAGACATCTTCGTGATCAGCATCGAGGGTGAGGACGCCCTATCCACATTCCTCCAGAACATCGAAACCTTCTTCTCCATTCGTTTCACCTGGTCCTACTCAACCCAGCAAACCATTGCCCTTGATGTTGAGCTTCACCTCAAAGATGGCTGCATCAGTATCACTGTCCATGTCAAACCTACTGAACACCTGCAATACCTCCAATTTGACAGCTGCCACTCATTCCATACCAAGAAATTTCTTCCTTGGAGCCTAGCCACCTGCGGCCATTGCATCTGTAGTGATGAGGAGTCCCCATTGATAGGTACCGACGGTCCCACTGAGGCTTTTACAGACCATAATTATCCTCCCAACTGTGTACAAAAACAGATCTTCCATGCTGTATCTTTCCAGTCACACACCACCTCCCAAGTCCCACCGTCTGGCCTCAGAGGAGCATTCCCCTGGTGACTTAGTACCACCGGGAACTGGACCAACTGAATTACTTTCTCTGCTAAGGTTTTGACTGTCACTTGTTGTGCCCTGAAATGAGAAATGTCTTACCCACTATCCTTCCCACCGTTCCTGTAGTGGTATTCTGGCACCCACCAAACCTTTGCACTATCCCCCTCCATCCCTACACAACCCATGCTCCCAACCCCCTTGCCTCATACCTCATACCCCTGTAATATACCTCGATGCAACACCTGTCCCATACATCCTCCCAGCTACTGAAGCCAGGTCAAATACATCATGTATCCCATCAAAGACAGGGCTACCTGTGAAACAAGTCGTGATCTACAAGTTAAGCTGCAACCACTGTCATATCCTACGCGAGCATGACAACCAAGACTCCCCTCTGGTCTTCTCCACCAAAAAACCCAACACCCCCCCTTTTTGCTAACCTCCGGACAGCAGCTAGCTGTCCTACCCTCTCCACCTCGGCCCTGTACGCTCCCACAAGCAACACTTTACCGTCCCCCATCACACCCCTACCCTATCCTGCTATTCCTCCGAGACATTCTTTATTTCAATAACTGCTTCACAGCGTGTGCCATCTAGATTTTTCCCGCCAACACCATCTTTTCTGGATTGCACAGGTGAGAACTCTCTCTGCAATATATCCTATGTTCCCGTAACCCTCCTGGCCTCAACCTTTATTAGTCACCATCCTTACACAACTAGCACTTTCCCCGTTTCCATTCCAGCAACGGAGCCTCAATCTTTTCCTTCTCTCCTTTTCCGCTACCCCCCTCCCCTCTCCCCATCCATCTAACCTCCCTACTGCACCGAGCTGCCCTACCCTCTCTCCACCTCGCACACATGCACAAGCATCATTTTACTGTCCCGTTCCCCCCCCCCCCCCCCCATCCTGCTATCCCTCTTCCTCCCCACCTCAGCCTACTCCTTACTCCCACCACCATCTTGCACTGCTCATTGTGGCCTGGCTTCTGCTGGCAGAGATGGTGGTCATGTTTGAATGAGGTGTGTGTGTGTGTGTGTGTGTGTGTGTGTGTGACGAAGAGTCATTGTTGATCGAAGGCTCACTTTCTGGCAGTCTTTTTGTTGTGCCTCTCTGCGACTATATTTCAACTATATGGTGCGTACTAACTATACTTCCCCCGCTTCCCCCCCCTCCCCCCCATAAACCATGGACATTGCCGTTGGTGGGAAGGCTTGTGTGCCTCAGCGATACAGATAGCCGTACTGTAGGTGCAACCACAACGAAGGGGTATCTGTTGAGAGGCCAGACAAACTTGTGGTTCCTGAAGAGGGGCAGCAGCCTTTTCAGTAGTTGCAGGGGCAACAGTCTGAATGATTGACTGATCTGGCCTTGTAACAAAACCAAAACGGCCTTGCTGTGCTGGTACTGCGAACGGCTGAAAGCAAGGGGAAACTACAGCCATAATTTTTCCCAAGGGCATGCAGCTTTACTATATGGTTAAATGATGATGGCGTCCTCTTGGGTAAAATATTCTGGAGGTAAAATAGTCCCCCTTTCGGATCTCCGGGTGGGGACTACTCAGGAGGACGTTGTTATTAGAAGAAAGAAAACTGGCATTCTACGGATCGGAGTGTGGAATGTCAGATCCCTTAATCGGGCAGGTAGGTTAGAAAATTTAAAAAGGGAAATGGATAGGTTAAAGTTAGATATACTGGGAATTAGAGAAGTTCGGTGGCAGGAGGAACAAGACTTCCGGTCAGGTGAATACAGGGTTATAAGTACAAAATCAAATAGGGGTAATGCAGGAGTCAGTTTAATAATGAATAAAAAAATAGGAGTTCGGGTAAGCTACTACAAACAGCATAGTGAACGCATTATTGTGGCCAAGATAGACACGAAGCCCACGCCTACTACAGTAGTACAAGTTTTTATGCCAACTAGCTCTGCAGATGACGAAGAAATTGATGAAATGTATGATGAGATAAAAGAAAATATTCAGATAGTGAAGGGAGATGAAAATTTAATAGTCATGGGTGACTGGAACTCGACAGTAGGAAAAGGAAGAGAAGGAAATGTAGTAGGTGAATATGGAATGGGAGTAAGGAATGAAACAGGAAGCCACCTGGTAGAATTTTGCACAGAGCGTAACATAATCATAGCTAACACATTGGTTCAAGAATCATAAAAGAAGGTTGTATACATGGAAGAAGCTTAGAGATACTGGAAGGTGGCAGATAGATTATATGATGGTAAGACAGAGATTCAGTAACCAGCTTTTAAATTGTAAGGCATTTCCTGGAGCAGATGTGGACTCTGACCACAATCTATTGGTTATGAACTGTAGATTAAAACTGAAGAAACTGCAAAAAGGTGGGAATTTGAGGAGATGGGACCTGGATAAACTGAAAGAACCAGAGGTTGTAGAGAGCTTCAGGGAGAGCATTAGGGAACGATTGACAAGAATGGGGGAAAGAAATACAGTAGAAGAAGAATGGGTAGCTTTGAGAGATAAAATAGTGAAGAGAGCAAAGGATCAAGTAGGTAAAAAGATGAAGGCTAATAGAAAACCTTGGGTAACAGAAGGGAGATTGAATCTAATTGATGAAAGGTGAAAATATAAAAATGCAGTAAATGAAGCAGGCAAAAAGCAATGCAAACGTCTCAAAAATGAGATTGACTGGAAGTGCAAAATGAGTAAGCAGGGATAGCTAGAGGACAAATGTATGGATGTAGAGGCATATATCACTAGGGGTAAGATAGATACTGCCTACAGGAAAATTAAAGAGACCTTCGGAGAAAAGAGAACCACTTGTATGAATATCAAGAGCTCAGATGGAAACCCAGTTCTAAACAAAGAAGGAAAGCAGAAAGGTGGAAGGAGTATCATCATCATCATCAGTTATCTGCTATATTAGCAGGTCCTTTGGCTCTCCATTTTCTGTGATCCATTGGTTCCTTCTTAAGGCTGCTGTAGGTTGTACCGTCCATCCAGTATCTGGAATCTCTTCCTTCTTTGCTTCCTTTTCCCTTCTACATAACCTTCTAAAACTGTTTTTATCAGTCCATCATTCTTTCTTAATATATGCCCAATCCAATTTTCTTTTTCTTCTTTTTATTACATCTAGTAACTGTCTTTTCTCTCCCACTCTTCTCAGTACCTTTTCATTTTTTACTCTGTCCATCCAACTTATTCTTTCCATCTTCCGCCATGTCCCGATCTCAAAAGCCTCCAGCCTTTCTCTGTCTTTTTTTTCCTCATAGTCCACGTTTCAGTGCCATATAGAAGAACACTCCACACAAGACATTTTATGAGTCTCTTTCTGAGTTCTCTGTCCAGACTGCTGCAGAAGATTCTCCTTTTCTTATAAAACACCTCTTTTGCCATTGCTATCCTTGTTTTAATTTCTGTGGTGCACTTCCAGTTGGTGTCTATCCTGCTTCCAAGATACTTAAAATTTAGCACCTGTTCTAGTATTTCTCCATTCAGCATAATTTTTATTTCCTTATTTCCTCCTAGTGCCAATACTTCTGTTTTATTTGTGTTAATTTTCATTCCCTTTTTTTAAGAGGGTCTATACAAGAACAATGTTCTTAAGGTCAATATTATAGAAATGGAAGAGAATGTAGGTGAAGATGAAATAGGAGATATGCTACTGCGTGAAGAGTATGACAGAGCTCTGAAAGACCTAAGTCGAAACAAGGCCCCGGGAGTAGACAACATTTCATTATAATGACTTCCAGCCTTGGGAGAGCCAGGCCTAACAAAACTCTATCATCTAGTGAGCAAGATGTATGAGACAGGCAAAATACCCTCAGACTTCAAGAAGAATATAATAATTCCAATCCCAAAGAAAGCAGGTGTTGACAAATGTGAAAATTACTGAACTATCAGTATAATAAGCCACGGCTGCAAAATACTAACACGAATTCTTTACAGACGAATGGAAAAACTGGTAGAAGCTGACCTCGGGGAAGATCAATTTGGATTCCTTAGAATGTTGGAACATGTGAGGCAATACTGACCCCGCTACTTATCTTAGAAAATAGATTAAGGAAAGGCAAACCTACGTTTCTAGCATTTGTAGACTTAAAGAAAGCTTTTGACAATGTTGACTGGAATACTATCTTTCAAATTATGAAGGTGGCAGGGGTAAAATTCAGGGAGCGAAAGGCTATTTACAATTTGTACAGAAAGATGGCAGTTATAAGAGTTGAGGGGCATGAAAGAGAAGCAGTGGTTGGGAAAGGAGTGAGACAGGGTTGTAGCCTTCCCCAATGTTATGCAATCTGTATATTGAGCAAGCAGTAAAGGAAACAAAAGAAAAATTCAGAGTAGGACTTAAACTGCATGGAGAAGAAATAAAAACTTTGAGGTTCGCTGATGACACTGTAATTCTGTCAGAGGCAGAAAAGGACCTGGAAGAGCAGCTGAACGGAATGGACAGAGTCTTGAAAGGAGGATATAAGATGAACATAAACAAAAGCAAAATGGGGATAATGGAATGTAGTCTAATTAAATCTGGTGTGCCGTGGGAATTAGATTAGGAAATGAGACACTTAAAGAAGTAGTTGAGTTTTGCTATTTGGGGACCAAAATAACTGATGATGGTCGAAGTAGAGGATATCAAATGTAGACTGGCAATGATGAGGAAAGCATTTCTGAAGAAGAGAAATTTGTTAACATCGAGTATTGATTTAAGTGTCAGGAAGTCGTTTCTGAAAGTATTTGTATGGAGTGTAGCCATGTATGGAAGTGAAACATGGATGATAAATAGTTTAGACAAGAAGAGAATAGAAGCTTTCAAAATGTGGTGCTACAGAAGAATGCTGGAGATTAGATGGATATCACGTAGCTAGTGAGGAGGCATTGGATAGAATTGGAGAGAAGAGAAATTTGTGGCACAACTTGACTAGAAGAAGGGATTGGTTGGTAGGACATGCACTGGGGCATCAAGGATCACCAGTTTAGTATTGGAGGGCAGTGTGGAGGGTAAAAATTGTAGAGGGAGATCAAGAGATGAATACCCGAACAGGTTCAGAAGGATGTAGTTTGCAGTAGGTACTGGGAGATGAAGAAGCTTGCACAGGATAGAGTAGCATGGAGAGCTGCATCAAACCAGTCTCTGGACTGAAGAAGAAGAAGAAGAAGAAGAAGAAGAAAAAGAAGAAGACGACGAACCTAACCTAACGACGACGACGACTACTACTTCTTCCATCCCATAACCCATTGCTGTTTTCCTTTGATATTATTTTCTAATACATTACTATACTCAGTGTTCGTCCTTTCTCTTCTTTCCTATGTTTTTCTTGTTGGCTTACAAACTGCTCTGCGCACTCTGCTTATGAGCCACACTGTTTCAACCGTCTCGGCCGCACACAGCAGATGGCTACAAGACCACGCTGATTATTGTTTAAGAATCTCATGCCCCACGTTACTAACCCTATAACTTCTGACTGATCACTCTTCCTGCATTACTCGCTTATCTTCACGTGTTATTTCCTGTGTCTTTGCTGTATGACACGATTCTGTATCAGAACGTACGTAACCGTCCCCTCTCCTTGTCCTCTCTGTTCCAGTTCTCACTTGTGCCTGTTGTAAGAGGTGACTAAAAGGAGTCTCACACCTTTCGGCCTTTATGCGTTGGTCCCCTGTATAGTTTGACTTCCATTTTTCCTGAAGAGCGAGCCAATTGGGGAAGGGCGCCTTACATGGTGCATCGTGTCCATCGTGCATTGAGATCTTTAGTCCACTTTTTTCGTCGTGGCATTGTAGTCCCACTTGTCTTCTATCTCTTTGGTGAGGACACCTTCCTGTGTGCGTTTTCCTGCACCCACCGTGCAATGTTGTTTTCTGCGCTGACGATGACCATGGAATTATTTGCAACTTGTATCCAGCATGGTAGTCAGTCCGTTGTGGTGGGGCTGCCATGTACCCTGTTGACGCTTGTCACCCTGGGGCATCGGGACTCCTGGCAGTCGGAATACCACTGCAGGAAGGGTGGGAAAAATTGTGGCCAAGACATTACTCATTTCAGGGCCTTTGCTGTGGCTAGGTGGTACCTGTGGGGAGGGCCCCTGGTGGGTGGCATCACGGCAGATGACGTGTGATGAAGCGTACCACGTCATCATTTGCTGGTGATCAAACTCCAGGAGTCTACAAGCATGCATTCAAAGTCTCAATACAATGCAAGGAAGTATGATCCTGAATCGTTGCCCTCCCTTGCCACACCATGGAAGGAACGCCAAGCTAAGGATGGCAGCAAACCTTATTTGCCCTGGTACCTCGTATGTACGAGAGCTGATGGGGAATCCTTTGTCTCAGTTTTTTGTAGAGCATTTAGAGGACAAGTTTGGGGAGGTGGAGGGCTTGTCCAAAATGTGGTCAGGGTTAGTCTTGATAAAAATGTCATCCTCTCCCAGTCATGGCCATTACTCTCTTGTGACAAGCTGGGGAATGTTTGTTACCATCATGCCTCATAAGAGCTTAAATTTATCTCAGGGTATAACATTCCACAGGGACCTTCTTTTGCAGTCTGACAACGAGCTGCGTACCAACGTAGAGTGACGAGGAGTAAATTTTGTCTGGCGCATCCATTGGGGTCCGGGGGATAATCAGGTTGCCACCAATGCCTTCATCTTGACCTTCAAGGGTGACACATTACCCGAGAAGCTCAACGTGATGGTCTGTCACTGTGATGTCGAACCATATATCCCTCCCCCCAATGCAGTGCTGTAAGTGCTGGAAGTTTGACCATATGTCTTCTCGCTGTACTTCCAGCATCACGTGTCGAGATTGTGGATGTCCATCCCATCCCAATACTCCATGTGCCCCGCCTCCCATCTGTGTCAACTGTGGAGAGCATCATTCCCCTTGCTCACCAGACTGTAGCATGGAAGAAAAATCATGGAATATGAGACACTGAACCGATTGACCTACACTGAGGCAAGGAGGAAATTTGATTACCTACATCCTGTGGCTATGGCCTCCTCTTACGCTGCCGCTATGAGAACAGTTGTAGCTTCATCAGTTCCAAGAGTTCCAGTTGACTCTCAGAGCTGGAAGACTACACCTGCCCTGTTGATGGTCGGGGGCACTTTCCTCCCTGTTGCTCCCGCACCACCTACCTCGGGAACACTGTCTCTCCAATTCTCAACCGGAGAAGCATAAGTCTTCTTCAGCTCCTCTCGCTAGGAAGGGATCCCATTGGTTACTCCATTACCAGGTTTCTGCTAGGGGGAAAGATGACACCCGCCAGTGTCTGAAGTGGCCAAAAGCAGCTGGTCGTAGGGCTTCACGATCATCCTCAGTCCCGGGGGCTGAATCAGTGAAGCCCTCCTAGCCAGAGAAAGTGAAGGATCAGTGAGGGAAAGCCAGAAACAAGAGCCCCAAGACCAAGGGAATTGCAGTGGCACCCACACCACTGCTGCCTACAAGCTCTGCGTTTGAGGATGGGTTGTAGATTCTGGCATCCGGGGATGAAGATTCTGGCATGTGCTGAGGACCTAGATCTCGCCAGACCCTCAGATACAATGGATATAGCGTGTTCAGGAAATAAGTCAGTGGCGGCAGGTAACCCTTAGGCATAGACTGTCTCATTGAGTGTTTCATGCCTTCCCAGTCTCACAATCAGGTCATCCTTCAGTGGAATTGCAGCGGTTTTTTCCACCACCTGGCTGAGCTACGGCAACTGTTAAGTTTTACACCTGCTTTCTGCATTCCTCTCCAGGAAACCTGATTCTGGACAATGCAGACACCTGCCCTTCGTGGCTACAGGGGATATTACAAGGACTGTAGTGAATATAATAGTGTCAGGTGGATTTTACGTTTACGTACTGAACTCGGTATGCAGTGAACCTGTGCCCCTTCAAACTCCTCTTGAAGCTGTGGCTGTCAGGATATGGACGATGCAGGAAATAACTGTCTGCAACATATATCTCCCTCCAAGGTGGTGCAGTGCCCTTGAATGTATTGGCTGCGTTGATTGATAAACTCCCTAAACCTTTCCCACTTTTGGGAGATTTTAACACCCATAACCCCTTGTGGGGTAGCACCAGGCTTACTGGCCATGGCAGAGATGTCGAAAATTTATTGTCCCAACTCGACCTCTGCCTCTTAAATACTGGGGCTGCCACACACTTCAGTGTTGCTCAGGATAGTTACTCAGCCATTGATTTATCCTTTTGCAGCTCAGGACTTCTCCCATCCATCCACTGGAGAGCACATGACGACTTGTGTGTTAGTGACCACTTCCCCATATTCCTGTCACTCCCCCGGCTTCAGGCCCACAGACGCCTACCCAGATGGGCTTTAAACAAGGCAGACTGGGTAACATTCACCTATGCTGTTGCTGTTGAGTCTCCCCCATGTGGTGGCATCGATGTTGTGATTGAGCAGATCACTACAGCGATAGTTTTTGTGGTGGAAAATGTGATCCCTCGTTCTCTAGGGTGCCCGTGGTGAAAGACAGTCCCTTGGTTGTCGCCAAAAGTCGCTGAGGCAATTAAGAGCATTGGCAAGCTCTACAGCGACAAAGCGGCATCATTCCTTAGAGCACCTAATAGCCTTTAAGCGGCTCTGTGCCCGCATTCGCCAGCTTATAAAACGATGGAAACAAGAGTGTTGGGAGAGGTGCGTGTCAATCATTGGCTGCCATATGTCACCTTCCCAAGTCTGGACAAAGATCAGATATCTTTTTGGGTACCAGACCCCAACATGTGTCTCTGGTGTTAACATCAATGGAGTGCTCTCTACTGACTCAAAGGCAATTGCTGAGCACATTGATGAGCACTATGCTTGAGCCTCTGCATCGGAGAATGACCTCCCAGCCTTTTGCACTCTCAAACAGCAGCTAGAAGGGAAAGTCCTCTCGTTCACTATACGCCACAGTGAATCCTATAACGCCCCATTTACAGAGTGGGAGCTCCTCAGTGCCCTTGCACATTTCCCCGACACAGCTCCTGGGCCAGGTCGGATCCACAGTCAGATGATTAAAAATCTCACGTCTGCATACAAGTGATATCTCATCATCATCATCATCATCATCATCATCAACCAGATCTGATCTGATGTGATGGTGTCTTTCTGTCGCAGTGGCGGGAGAGCATCATCATTCCGGTGCTAAAACCCGGTAAAAATCCGCTTGATGTGGATAGCTATTGGCCCATCAGCCTCACCTACATTCTTTGTAAGCTGCTGGAACATATGGGGTGTCAGCGGTTGGGTTGGGTCGGGTCCTGGAGTCACGTGGCCTACTGGCTCCATGCCAGGGCGGCTTTCACCAGTCGCTCTACCACTGATAATCTTGTGTCCCTCGAGTCTGCCATCCGAATAGCCTTTTCCAGATGCCAACACCTGGTTGCCATCTTTTATGACTTATGTAAAGCATTCGACATGACCTGGCTGCATCATATCCTTGCCACATTGTATGAGTGGGGTCTCTGGGACCCACTCCAGATTTTTATCCAAAATTTCCTGTTGCTTCATACTTTCACTGTCCAATTTGGTGCCTCCCATAGTGTCCCGTCCCCCCCCCCCCCCCCCCCCCCCCCCCATATTCAGGAGAATAGCATTCCACAGGGCTCTGTATTGAGTGTATCTCTATTTTTGTGGCCATTGATGCCCTAGCAGCAGCTGTAGGGCCATTGGTCTCTTCTTCTTTGTATGCAGATGACTTCTGTATTTCATATTGCTCGTCCAGTACTGGTATTGCTGAGTGGTGCCTACAGGGAGCCATTCACAAGGCTCAATCATGGGCTCTAGCCCACGGCTTCTAGTTTTTAGCTGCAAAGTCGTGTGTCATGCACTTCCGTCGGTGTCATACCGTTCATCCGGAACCTTGAACTTAATGATGATCCACTCACTGTAGGGGAGACGTATAGATTTTTAGGACTGGTTTTTGATGCCCGATTGACTTGGCTACCTTACCTTCATCAGCTTAAGTGGAAGTGCTGGCAGCACTGCAATGCTCTCTGCAGGCTGAGCAACACCAACTGGGGTGCAGATCGCTCTACACTGCTGCAGCTCTACAGAGCACTTGTTCAATCCCGTTTTGACTATTGGAGTCTGGTTTATGGTTTGGCGGCACCCTCAGCATTGCATTCACTTGACCCAGTGCACCACTGTGGCATTTGCCTAGTGACAGGAGCTTTTAGAACAAGTCTGGTGACCAGTGTCCTGTTGGAGGCCAGAGTCCCTCCATTGCGGATCTGACATTCACAACTGCTCGCCAGTTATGCTGCACACATTCATAGTTCTCCTGAGCATCCGAATTACAGTCTCCTTTTTCCACCTGTGGCAGTTCAACTCCCGCATTGGTGGGCCAGGTCAGGGCTCATGATTGCGGTTTGCGTAAATCCCTTCTTTCTGAACTGGAGTCCTTTCCTTTATCACCTTCACTTGCAGTTCATTCATGTACTCATCCATGGTGTACACCTCAGTTGAAGCTTTGTCTGGACCTTTTGCGTGGCCCTAAGGACTCGGTTAACCCAGCCACTCTCCGCTGTCACTTCCTCTCAATTATTTACGTGTTCTGGGGCTCTGAAGTTGTTTACACCAATGGCTTGATGGCTGATGGTAATGTTGGCGTCACCTATGTCCACAGAGGCCATATTGAACAGCATTCCTTGCCCAGTGTATTCACTGCAGGGCTTGTCGCCATATATTGTGCACTTCAGTACATCCGTTCCTGTTCTGGTGAGTCGTTTCCTCTCTGTTCTGACTCTCTGAGCAGCTTACAAGCTTTTGACCAGTGCTACCCTCACCATCATTGGGTAGCCAACATCCAGGAGTCCATCTCTGCCCTGGAACGGTCCAGTCATTCAGTGGTGTTTGTGTGGACCGCAGGACATGTTGGAATTCCAGGCAACAAACTTGCTGACAGGTTGACCAAACAGGCTACGTGGAAACTGCTCCTGGAGATGGACACCTCTGAAACTGACCTGCATTCTGTCTTGTGCTGCAATGTTTTTCAGCTTTGGGAGACATTGTGGCATAACACTATGCACAACAAACTGTGCGTCATTAAGGAGACTGAATGTGTGGAAGTCTTCCCTGTGGACTTATCGCAGGGAATCAGTTGTCCTTTGTCAGCTTCACATTGGCCATACATGGCTCACACATGGTTACCTCCTCTGTCGCGAGGACCCACCTCAGTGTCGCTATGGCTCCAAAATGACAGTCCTCCACCTCTTGCTGGACTGCCCACTTTTAGCCACTCTGCGGCAGACTTTTAACTTTCCCAGCACCCTACCTTTGGTGTTGGGTAACAATGCCTCAATAGCAGCTTTAGTTTTATGTTTTATTCATGAGGTTGAGGTCCCTCTGTGTCCTCCATCCTAGGGCTTTTAGGGTGAAGGTTTTAATGCGTTGCAGAGTGGCTGGCTTTTCCTTTTTTATTCTCATGGTCAGCCAGCCATGGTAATCTTTCTTGTTGTTAATCTCTTCTCCCTGTTTCTTGCGTCTCTCTGTGGTTTTCTTGTCTTGTTTTGTTCAGTGTAGTGTTTGTTGTCCTCCTGTCATTCTTTTGGTTCTTCCTTTCTCCTGTTATTGTGCTATACGTCTCTCCTTTCCGTTGGGTAACTGTTCTACTGGGAACAAAGGACCGACGACCTCGCAGTTTGTTCCCTTTTGCCCCTTTTAAACCACCAACTAGTTCGCACCTACTAACATCACCTAATCTAGTCACATCTGTCTTCACACTTATCCACCCACAGACCTGCAACCCACATTACATTCTTGATATTTATTTTTCTTTGATCTCATTGTATCTTCACCAAAATTGCAGTTGGTTTTCGGCTTTCACCCTCGGCCTACTCCCTCAGATTTCATCTAGTTTCCCCTTATTTTATCCATTTCATACTTCTCGTAATTTTTCCCATGTGTTTGTTTGTATTTTTATGAATTTTTTCAGACGTAATTCTATGTTATTTACATATTTTTACACATTTTATCCACCATCTTGGATCCTTGCTCCTTCCATCTGCATCAATACAGAAAGGTTGCCTTATCCCTAGCCAGAAACCAGTCCCACATAGTGTGCCTGTGTTGTTGCTCGGCTCTTGGAATCACCCCCAATTGTCCTTGCCATCAAATTACTCTGGATGCCACCCTTCCTTCCACAATGACTTCCATCTGTCAAGATTCCGCCAATTCTTAATCCTCACCAACATTGTGCTGCAAAACCATATCCATCAGGCCCAAATGTGTTTGTTAGCTGCAACAGCAAGAGGACGCGCTTTGTTGGAGCAGCACATTGTATTGGTTTTGGTCGAGATAAACTTATGTTGCAGTGTTTTTCTTCGGCACGCCAGTGTATTAAATGCACAAATAGAGTTGACACTCGGCACGCTGGCTGATGGGAGTGGCTGTAAATGGGAAATGCTTTTACAGTCACTCCCATCAGTTACTGTGCCAAGTGTCAATTTTGTTTGCCCATACATGTGCACAGAATCAGCTAAGTGAGAAATCCGTACTGTGCGCATGTTTACTTACATATAAAAGCTGTCTTCAGGATTTTCCCATGTGTGAGACTGCATGTAAAAGCTCGTATGCCAATTTAAAGTTCTCCATTTGCATGTTTTACTGCTCACGTCATGTCTACATAATGTGTCATTGACTGTATCAATACCCGTTTTTATTGTGTGCCATGCGATAAACTAGTACTGTTGTCGTAAGTTGTAGGCTTAAACTAAGTTGTGCTTTTCTAAAGCTTTTAGAACAGTAAGCCTATCTTTGTTCAAAACAGTCCATCTCTAATGTTGATGTACCATTACATGAGGAATAGGTTACTTTGAGAATTTTCAGGCGCTTAAAAAACTTTATTTTCGTAAGTTAGTGGCACGAATGTTTTGGATATGTAATTTATTTCCTAGTAAATCAGCATTTGTGGTCCACAGTTCAACCAAAGAACACATCACACCTGCATTTCATTGTATATCAAAGCAAATAAACCTGTGTTTTTCGGAAGCTACTGTTAACCTTTGCAAAATCTACGAGCAGTTTGTAACGGTTTAGGTACTGTAGCAGATTTGTTAATTAACATATTGTTACATTTAGTTTTCCTTAAAGGTTAGTAGCCTTATATGTTGTTGTTGTCTTCAGTCCTGAGACTGGTTTGATGCAGCCCTCCATGCTACTCTATCCTGTGCAAGCTTTTTCATCTCCCAGTACCTACTGCAACCTACATCCTTCTGAATCTGTTTAGTGTATTCATCTCTTGGTCTCCCTCTACGATTTTTACCCTCCACGCTGCCCTCCAATACTAAATTGGTGATCCCTTGATGCCTCAGAACATGTCCTACCAACTGATCCCTTCTTCTAGTCAAGTTGTGCCACAAACTTCTCTTCTCCCCAATCCTATTCAATACCTCCTCATTAGTTATGTGATCTACCCATCTAATCTTCAGCATTCTTCTGTAGCACCACATTTCGAAAGCTTCTATTCTCTTCTTGTCCAAACTAGTTATCGTCCATGTTTCACTTCCATACATGGCTACGCTCCATTCAAATACTTTCAGAAGCGACTTCCTGACACTTAAATCAATACTCGATGTTAACAAATTTCTCTTCTTCAGAAATGCTTTCCTCATCATTGCCAGTCTACATTTGATATCCTCTCTACTTCGACCATCATCAGTTATTTTGCTCCCCAAATAGCAAAACTCAACTACTTCTTTAAGTGTCTCATTTCCTAATATAATTCCCTCAACATCACCCGACTTAATTCGACTACATTCCATTATCCTCGTTTTGCTTTTGTTGATGTTCATCTTATATCCTCCTTTCATGACACTGTCCATTCCGTTCAACTGCTCTTCCAAGTCC
Organism: Schistocerca cancellata; assembly: GCF_023864275.1. Lineage (NCBI taxonomy): Eukaryota > Metazoa > Arthropoda > Insecta > Orthoptera > Acrididae > Schistocerca > Schistocerca cancellata. Next base: position 859,298,414 of record NC_064626.1, on the reverse strand, counting down.
TTTGCTGTTTCTGACAGAATTACAATGTCATCGGCAAACCTCAAAGTTTTTATTTCTTCTCCATGAATTTTAATACCTACTCCAAATTTTTCTTTTGTTTCCTTCACTGCTTGCTCAATATACAGATTGAATAACATCGGGGAGAGGCTACAACCCTGTCTCACTCACTTCCCAACCACTGCTTCCCTTTCATGTTCCTCGACTCTTATAACTGCCATCTGGTTTCTGTACAAATTGTAAATAGCCTTTCGCTCCCTGTATTTTACCCCTGCCACCTTCAGAATTTGAAAGAGAGTATTCCAGTCAACATTGTCAAAAGCTTTCTCTAAGTCTACAAATGCTAGAAACGTAGGTTTACCTTTCCTTAATGTAGCTTCTAAGATAAGTCGTAGGGTCAGTATTGCCTCATGTGTTCCAATATTTCTATGGAATCCAAACTGATCTTCCCTGAGGTCAGCTCCTACCAGTTTTTCCATTCGTCTGTAGAGAATATGCGTTAGTATTTTGCATTCATGACTTATTAAACTGATTGTTCGGTAAGTTTCACATCTGTCAGCACCTGCTTTCTTTGGGATCGGAATTATTATATTCTTGAATCCGGAGGGTATTTCGCCTGTCTCATACATCTTGCTCACCACATGGTAGAGTTTTGTCAGGACTGGCTCTCCCAAGGCCGTCAGTAGTTCTAATGGAATGTTGTCTACTCCCGAGGCCTTGTTTCGAATCAGGTCTTTCAGTGCTCTGTCAAACTCTTCAAGCATTATCGTATCTCCTATTTCATCTTCATCTACATCCTCTTCCATTTCCATAATATTGTCCTCAAGTACATTGCCCTTGTATGGCCCTCTATATACTCCCTCCACCTTTCTGCTTTCCCTTCTTTGCTTAGAACTGGGTTTCCATCTGAGCTCTTGATATTCATACAAGTGGTTCTCTTTTCTCCAAAGGTCTCTTTAATTTTCCTGTAGGCAGTATCTATCTTACCCCTAGTGAGATAACCCTCTACGTCCTTAAATTTGTCCTCTAACCATCCCTGCTTAGCTATTTTGCACTTCCTGTCGATCTCATTTTTGAGACGTTTGTATTCCTTTTTGCCTGCTTCATTTACTGCATTTTTATATTTCCTCCTTTCATCAATTAAATTCAGTATTTCTTCTGTTACCCAAGGATTTCTACTAGCGCTCGTCTTTTTACCTACTTGATCCTCTGCTGCCTTCACTACTTCATCTCTCAAAGCTACCCATTATTCTTCTACTGTATTTCTTTCCCCCATTCCTGTAAATTGTTCCATTATGCTCTCCCTGAAACTCTGTACAACCTCTGGTTTAGTCAGTTTATCCAGATCCCATCTCCTTAAATTCCCACCTTTTTGCAGTTTCTTCAATTTTAATCTGCAGTTCATAACCAACAGATAACTAATAGACTGTGGTCAAAGTCCACATCTGTCACCTTCCAGTATCTCTAAGCTTCTTCCATGTCTACAACCTTCTTTCATGATTCTTGAACCAAGTGTTAGCTATGATTAAGTTATTCTCTGTGCAAAATTCTACCAGACAGCTTCCTCTTTCATTTCTTACCCTCAATCCATATTCACCTACTATGTTTCCTTCTCTCCATTTTCCTATTCTCAAACTCCAGGCACCCATGACTATTAAATTTTCATCTCCCTTCACTACCTGAATAATTTCTTTTATCTCATCATACATTTCATCAATTTCTTCGTCATCTGCAGAGCTAGTTGGCATATAAACTTGTATTACTGTAGTAGGCGTGGGCTTCGTGTCTATCTTGGCCACAATAATGCGTTCACTATGCTGTTTGTAGTAGCTTACCCGAACTCCTATTTTTTTATTCAGTGTTAAACTGACTCCTGCATTACCCCTATTTGATTTTGTATTTATAACCCTGTATTCACCTGACCAGAAGTCTTGTTCCTGCTGCCACCGAACTTCACTAATTTCCACTATATCTAACTTTAACCTATCCATTTCCCTTTTTAAATTTTCTAACCTACCTGCCTGATTAAGGGATCTGACATTCCACGCTCCGATCCGTAGAACACTAGTTTTCTTTCTCTTGATAACGACGTCCTCCTGAGTAGTCCCCGCCCGGAGATCCTAATGGGGGACTGTTTTACCTCCGGAATATTTTATCCAAGAGGACGCCATCATCATTTAACCATACAGTAAAGCTGCATGCCCTCGGGAAAAATTACGGCTGTATATTCCCCTTGCTTTCAGCCGTTCGCAGTACCAGCACAGCAAGGCTGTTTTGGTTAGTGTTACAAGGCCAGATCGGTCTATCATCCAGACTGTTGCCCCTGTAACTACTGAAAAGGCTGCTGCCCCTCTTCAGGAACCACAAGTTTGTCTGGCCTCTCAACAGATACCCCTCCGTTGTGGTTGCACCTACGGTACAGCTATCTGTATCGCTGAGGCACGCAAGCCCCCCCACCAACGGCAAGGTCCATAGTTCTTGGGGGGACCTTATATATTATCTGCATTTATTGTAAATTAGTGCTGTTTTTGAGTTTGCTAACAGCTGTAATTAACATCAAAACATTTTAGGAAACTAGTAATATTTAGCACAGGCTTTTGCATTGCCTAAATAGAAATATTGTTTTGTGTATCTGCTTCAGTTCTTATTGGGAATTAGCAACTTGTTAGCCCAACAGATTAAAAGATAATCAGCGGGCTTAATTAATGTTATTTGTTCACTGCCTTGAAATACATTGCACCAACCAAAATGCAGCCTCATTGTGAATGCTGTTCTCAGACACGGACTGAGTTGGTTGACATTGGAAAGGAGCAGGAAATCACCCTTACTGGTGTCAAACTATTGGCAGCTGCTGTGAATCAGTGTGTTGAGAGAGCTCCTGAGAGTCGTGTAGGGGCCTATTAATCGTCGGCAGTTTAGGGAAATGGCAGCAAGGGACAGGAAAGGACACCAGGTGCACTCATTGTGTATGCCTGGGGTCCTCATTCAACATGTTGAAGAGGCTTTTACAGCAGCCATTGAAGAACAGGATGCAACCAACTGCAGGTTATGGCACATGTTGGTACAAATGATGCCTGTCGTCTGGGCTCAGAGGTCATTCTTGGATAATTCTGACGACTGGCAGAGAAGATTGAGTCCGGGGACTGACAGAGAAGGTTGAGAATGCCAGGCGTGTGCATGGAGTTTCATTGAGGCTCATAATTTTTCTGCATTGTCTGGAACCGATTGTGGGCCTTTGGTTCCGAGTCGAGTGGAAGGACTGAACGAGAGACTTTGAAAGTTTTGTTACATGGCTGTCACTTCCTGTACTTGCACATTCCTCTCTTGACAGCCAAAACATATCATTCAGCAGGGCTGAAAACTGTAGGATCTCCCTAAGTAAGTTGGGTGTGCACTACATATCAGAGGCTGCTACTCAGGTAGCTGACGTTGTGTGGGTTGCACAGAAGAGATCCTGAGATTAGGTTACTTTCCATCCAATCCTGATACTGATAGAAATTAGGAAACCCAGAAGTATCAATGAGAGATCAAAAGAAATGCCAACCACAGTTGAGACTACTAAAATTCAATGGTAAACTGCCGAAGCATTCGCAGCAAAGTGCCAGAGTTTGAAGTGGTCATGAAAAGTGCTGAAGTGCAGATAATATTATGTACAGAAAGATGGTTGAAACCTGAAATTGTTAGCAGTGAGGTTTTTGGGAAAAATTTAAGTGCATATCGAAAAGATAGGCAGATGGACCTAGACAAGGAACTCGGATCCACCAAGACAGAAATTGAAGCTGCACATGAAATTGTTTGGGCAAGACTCAGTATCAGGGATGGGTATAAAATGATAATTGGATCCTTCTATCGCCCACTAGACTCATCTCCTGATATAACCGAAAACTTTAGAGAGAACCTCAGTTCACTGGTACGTAAGTTTCCCAGTCATACTGTAGTCATCAGTGGAGACTTTAATCATCCAACAATTAATTGGGAAAATTGCAGTTTAGTTAGTGGTGTACATAATACGTGCTGTGAAACTTTACTAAATGCCTTCTTTGGAAACTAGCTGGAACAGATAATTAGAAACATCACTCATGATGGAAATATATTGTATCTAATGGCCACAAACAGATGTGATCTCTTGGAGGATGTCCACATCGAAATTGGTATCGGTGACCATGACAAGGTTTGGGCAACAGTGATTACCGAAGTACGAAGGACCCATAAACCAAGCAGAAAGATATATATCTTCTGTAAACTAGATAAAAAACAGTTGTCACCTCTCAGTAAGGAACTTGAAAGTTTCCACATAGGGTAGGAGCATGTAGAGGAACTCTGGTGCAAGATTAAAAGCATAGTTGACCGTGAGCTGAATAGATATGTACCCAGTAGAACAGTTCATAATGGGAGGAAACCTTCATGGTATACAGTCACCGTAAAAAAGCTTCTAAAGAGACAAAGGTTGCTGCATAATAGGTGTAATAGAAAGGGTAGGGCTATTTATAGAGAGATTTTGAATGAAATGTGTGGCTGTCAAGAGAGGAATGTATGATGCCTACTGTAGCAGAACACTGTCAAATGATATTTCACAAAACGCAAAGAAATTCTGGTCATGTACGAAGACTATTAGTGGCACCAAAGATAGTGTCTTGTCCCTAGCGAATGAGACAGGAACTGAAATTGGGGGCAACAAAGCAAAACCTGAAATGCTTAACTCCATGTTAAAATGTTCCTTTACAAAGGAAAACCCAAGAAAATTGCTTCGATTTAATCCTCATACCACTGAAAAGATGAAGTACCGGGTGATCAAAAAGTCAGTATAAATTTGAAAACTTAATAAGCCATGGGATAATGTAGATAGAGAGGTAAAAATTGAAACATATGCTTGGAATGATGGGGTTTTTTAGAACAAAAAAAACAAAGTTCACAAAATTTCTGACAGATGGCACTGGACAGCAAAACGTCAGTGACTGCGCATGACAATCGTGTATAAAAGGAGCTGTAATGAGAGAGAGAATCAGATGCACCAGCAGTCGCAGCATGTTGACGTTAGCTGAAAAGGTGCATTTAGTTAAGCTATATTATTAGAATGGGGAATGTACTAGTTCAGCGTTACGATCCTATTGCCATAGGAAGGGGATTCGAGCGGGTAAAGGTCTGTTGACAAATGCAGCTGTGGCGAGAATGATTTCGAAGTTCAAAGCCACGGGGTGTTTAGATGATAGACCCCGTAGTGGCCGACCGAACACGAGGCGTAATGCTGCTGAGGCAGTTTAGGAAGAAATGGAGACTGTAGTGGGGTCGTCTATGCACGGGGAAGTCAGCGCTCGTGCAGTTGCACGTCGCACCGGCATTCCATACACTACTGTTTGGTTGGCACTGAGCCATACCCTTCGATGTTATCCGTACAAAATCCATCGGCATCATGAACTGTTACCTAGCGATTTAGTGAAGCGGAGGGCATTTGCGGTGTGGGCGTTTCAAAAGATGGCAGAAGATGACGATTGGTTGAGTAACGTGTTGTGGACTGACGAAGCTCATTTCACGCTCTGAGGGTCTGTCAACGCCCACAACTGCAAAATTTGGGCTACCGAAAATCCTAGAACTGTCGTGGAAACTCCATTAGATGACGAGAAAGTCACGGTATAGGTTGGATTTACCACATCTACTGTTATCAGGCCTTTTTTCTTCGAGGAAATGCATGATTGTGGTTTTGTAACTGCTACCGTGATGGGTGAGAGGTACACCAATATGTTACAGAATCGCATCATCCCCAGCCTGGCTGATAAACACCTGCTGGAACGTACAATGTTTATGCAGGATGGTGCTCCACCCCATATTGCTAGACGCGTGAAAGATCTCTTGCGTGCGTCGTTTGGTGATGATCATGTGCTCAGCCGCCACTTTCATCATGCTTGGCCTCCCAGGTCCCCAGACTTCAGTCCGTGCAATTATTGGCTTTGGGGTTACCTGAAGTTGCAAGTGTATCGTGATCGATCGACATCTGTAGGGGTGCTGGAAGACAACATCCGATGCCAATGCCTCACCATAAGTCCGGACATGCTTTACAGTGCTGTTCACAACATTTTTCCTAGACTACTGCTATTGTTGAGGAATGATGGTGGACATATCGAGCATTTCCTGTAAAGAACATCATCTGTGCTTTGTCTTACTTTGTTATGCTAATTATTGCTATTCTGATAAGATGAAGCGCCATCTGTCGGACATTTTTTTTTAACTTTTGTATTATTTTGGTTCTAATAAAACCCCATGTCATTCCAAGCATGTGTGTCAATTTGTACCTCTCTATCTACATTATCCCCCCTGCGGGTCCGGGGTAAGAATAGGCCCGAGGTATTCCTGCCTGTCGTACGAGGCGACTAAAAGGAGTTTCAACTGTTTCGGCCTTCCATGTGATGGTCCCCCTTGGGGTTTGACCTCCATTTTTCTAAATTTCTACAGAAGTACGAGCCTTTTGGGGAAGGACACCTTACGTGGTGTACCACTGGTCCTAAGTGCACTCAGACCTTGGCACTCAGCATTGCACCGGCGTTGTAACCATACCCACTATTACTCAAATTGGGCCTAAACGCCTTTTGGGTTGTCCCAGTTACGCCCATAGTGCGTCTCCATCTCTACCAGCGATCATGATGGACTTTCCATGGCACCAGAAATCCAGCACGGTAGCCAGCCCGTTGTGGTGGGGTCGTCATGTACCCTCTAGGTTGTAGCCCCCTGACAACACAGGGATCGTACTGCCGATACCTGAGCTGCACCCTCCCCACGTCGGCCAAGGAGTAGATGCCCGTCTCCTTGGGGCATCAGGACTCCCGGCAATGGTCATCCTGCCAGGTGGCCCTTGCTGCGGCTGGGTGGCGCCCGTGGGGAGAGCCCCTGGTCGGAGTGGGTGGTATCGGGGCGGACGTTTCGCAGATGAAACGTCACCACGTATCGGGTCGCTCTGCGGCAGAGTCTTTCAAAAGAAAAAGTACCGTTTCTGGTTCTGGTTCTCCTGCCCCTTCCCCCTTGGCCACTCCATGGGAGGAGGGACAGGCCCGCCGGCTTGGAGCGAAGTACTTCCCCCGCTATTTGGTCTGTTCTCGAACCGATGGGGGGACATTCGCCACCTCCAAGCCCATGTTCTTTGTTCAGCACATTGAGGACATCTTCGGGGAAATCGAGGCTCTCAGCAAGATGCGTTCAGGGTCCGTACTTATCAAGACCACGTCCGCCACACAGTCGGCGGCGCTCCAGGCGTGCGACCGCCTAGGGGACATCCCAGTCTCCATTGTCCCACATCTGGCACTCAATAGGACGCAGGGGGTTATTTTTCATCGTGACCTCCTGCTACAATCTGATGAGGAGCTCAGGGCCAACCTGGAGCGCCGAGGCGTGCATTTCGTCCGGCGAGTCCAGCGCGGCCCCAAAGACCGTCGCATCGACACTGGGGCCTTTATCCTCGCCTTCGAGGGGGACGTTCTCCCAGAGAAGGTAAAGGTGATGTGCTACCGGTGTGACGTGCGACCCTACGTTCCGCCTCCTATGCGCTGTTTTAGGTGTTTGCGCTTTGGGCACATGTCGTCACGGTGTGAGGCTGAGCCCCTCTGTGGCGATTGTGGCCGTCCTCTTCGTGAGGAACATACATGCACCCCACCACCTCGGTGCGTTAATTGTCCTGGCGTCCACTCGCCTAGATCCTCAGACTGCCCCGCATATCAGAAGGAGAAGAAGATACAAGAAATCAAAACTTTGGATCGGCTGTCTTATTCTGAGGCCAGGAAGAAGTACGACCGCCTCCATCCCGTGCCATTGACCACTTCATTTGCCTCAGTTGTGTCCACTCCTTCCGCGGTATCCTCACCCCTCTCCTGTCCCCCCTTCGCCTCCTCCGCCCATCAGGGGGCTCTGCCTCCGCCTCCCAAATCCCTCCCTTCCAAATCCTCCTCCCCCGTGGCCCCCACCCCCTCTGCCCCAGGGGCCATCCTTCCTCCTCCTTCTCCCCACACGCCACCTGAGAAGCGATCCTCTTCTCAGGCGTCCATCGGGGACACGTTCCGGACCCCGGCTTCCGAGGTCCGGCGTTCCAAAACGGACCCCGCGCGTGAGGACCTTCTTCGGGTCCAGCCCACCATCCCTGTGCCTCCTCGGCCTTCCAAGAAGGCCTCCAAGAAGAAGTCTCTATCCCCCTCTCCACCCGGCGCGTTTCGACTGACGCTCCATCCGTGAGTCGCCGCTCCCGGCCGTCCTCAGTTTCGCCGGGACGCTCTGCTGCCAGGCGCTCAGCTGTCCTTTCGTCGGCAAATGATGCTGCCCCTCCTACACAACCAGGGACAGCGGCCGCAGCTGGCGACCAGTCGATGGAACCGGATCCGCCTCCCGTCGGTTGTCGGTTGTAGCGTTGTTCCCTCGCAACCTGGCCCTCCGCGGCCGTCGAGGTGACCAGCTCTTCCCCCGTCTCGTTCACCCAACTTTTTGACTAGCGATGGCGTTGTTTCATTGGAACATAAGAGGTATTCGATCTCATCGGGAGGAATTACAACTGCTCCTCCGCCTGCACTGTCCGCTCGTCCTTGGACTCCAGGAAACCAAGTTGCGCCCGACTGACCGTATTGCCTTTACCCACTATACCTCGGAGCGGTATGACCTTACCCCTGTGGACGGTGTCCCAGCTCATGGCGGGGTCATGTTGCTCATTCGGGACGACGTCTATTACCATCCCATCCCATTGACCACCCCACTTCAAGCAATAGCTGTCCGCATTACTCTTTCTGCTTTTACTTTTTCAGTTTGTACCATCTACACTCCACCGTCGTCTGCCGTTAGTCGGGCTGACATGATGCACCTGATCGTTCAGCTTCCCCCGCCGTTTTTATTGTTTGGCGACTTCAATGCCCATCATCCCCTTTGGGGCTCTCCTGCATCCTGTCCAAGAGGCTCACTCTTGGCAGATGTCTTCAACCATCTCAATCTTGTCTGCCTCAATACCGGCACCCCGACTTTCCTCTCGGACTCCACTCATACCTTCTCCCACTTGGACCTCTCGATATGTTCTACCACTCTTGCCCGTCGGTTCGAGTGGTATGTCCTTTCTGACACCTATTCGAGCGACCACTTCCCCTGTGTCGTTCGTCTCCTGCACCACACCCCATCCCCACGTCCTTCGAGCTGGAACATACTGAAAGCTGACTGGGGACTTTACTCATCCCTGGCGACCTTTCCGGACCACGATTTTCCCAGTTGTGACAGTCAGGTCGAATACCTCACGGCTGTTATCATCCATGCTGCCGAACGTTCCATTCCTCGTACTACTTCTTCACGTCGCGTTTCCGTCCCCTGGTGGAACGAGGCTTGTAGGGACGCTATCCGTGCTCGACGACGTGCTTTACGCACCTTTCGCCGCCATCCTACGTTGGCGAATTGTATTGAATACAAACGACTCCGAGCGCAATGCCGTAGAGTCATCAAAGACAGCAAAAAAGCTTGTTGGGCCTCTTTCACCGGCTCCTTTAACAGTTTTACTCCATCTTCCGTCGTTTGGGGTAGCCTGCGCCGGCTGTCGGGTATTAAGGCCCACTCCTCGGTACCTGGCCTGACCTCAGGTAATGCAGTCCTTGTTGATCGGGTGGCTGTCGCCAACGCCTTTGGCCGCTTTTTCGAGGAGGTTTCAAGCTCCGCCCATTACCATCCTGCCTTCCTTCCCAGGAAAGAGGCAGAAGAGGCTCGGCGACCTTCCTTCCACTCGCTGAATCTGGAAACCTATAATGCCCCCTTTACTATGCGGGAACTCGAACGTGCGCTTGCACTGTCCCGGTCCTCTGCTCCGGGGCCGGATGCCATTCACGTTCAGATGCTGGCACACCTTTCTCCGGCGGGCAAAAGCTTCCTTCTCCGTACCTACAATCGCGTCTGGACCGAAGGTCAAGTCCCCATGCGTTGGCGTGACGCCGTTGTTGTTCCTATACCCAAACCCGGGAAGGATAGACACCTTCCTTCTAGTTACCGCCCCATTTCTCTTACAAGCTGTGTCTGTAAGGTGATGGAGCGCATGGTTAATGCTCGGTTAGTCTGGATTCTTGAATCTCGACGGCTACTTACTAATGTCCAATGCGGCTTTCGTCGCCGCCGCTCCGCTGTTGACCACCTCGTGACCTTGTCGACATTCATCATGAACAACTTTTTGCGAAGGCGCCAAACGGTAGCCGTGTTCTTCGACTTGGAGAAGGCTTATGACACCTGTTGGAGAGGAGGTATCCTCCGCACTATGCACAGGTGGGGCCTACGCGGTCGCCTGCCCCTTTTTATTGATTCCTTTTTAACGGATCGAAAGTTTAGGGTACGTGTGGGCTCCGTATTGTCCGACGTCTTCCTCCAGGAGAACGGAGTGCCTCAGGGCTCCGTCTTGAGCGTAGCCCTTTTTGCCATCGCGATCAATCCCATTATGGATTGCATTCCACCTAATGTCTCAGGCTCTCTCTTTGTCGATGACTTCGCGATCTACTGCAGTGCCCAGAGAACATGCCTCCTGGAGCGCTGCCTTCAGCGTTGTCTAGACAGCCTCTACTCATGGAGCGTGGCAAATGGCTTCCGGTTCTCTGAAGAAAAGACGGTTTGTATCAACTTTTGGCGATATAAAGCGTTCCTTCCGCCATCCTTACATCTCGGTCCCGTTGTTCTCCCATTCGTGGACACAACTAAGTTTCTAGGGCTCACGTTGGACAGGAAACTGTGTTGGTCTCCACACGTCTCTTATTTGGCGGCCCGTTGTACACATTCCCTTAATGTCCTCAGAGTTCTTAGCGGTTCATCTTGGGGAGCGGATCGCACTGTCCTGCTTCGCTTGTATCGGTCCATAGTCCGATCGAAGCTGGATTATGGGAGCTTCGTCTACTCGTCCGCTCGGCCGTCCCTCTTACGCCGGCTCAACTCCATCCACCATCGGGGGTTACGTCTTGCGACCGGAGCCTTCTACACTAGTCCTGTCGAGAGTCTTTATGCTGAAGCTGCCGAGTTACCGTTGACCTACCGGCGCGACGTACTGCTGTGTCGGTATGCCTGCCGGCTGTCGTCTATGCCCGACCACCCCTCTTACAAGTCCTTCTTCGCCGATTCTCTCGACCGTCAGTACGGGTTGTATGTGTCTGCCCTGCTGCCCCCCGGAGTCCGCTTCCGTCGCCTGCTTCGACAATTGGATTTTGCCCTCCCTACCACCTTTAGAGAGGGTGAGAGCCCGACACCACCTTGGCTCCAGGCTCCGGTTCATATTTATCTCGACCTCAGCTCACTCCCGAAGGATGGTACTCCGGCTGCAATGTATTGCTCACGGTTTGCCGAACTTCGTGCTCGACTTGCCGGTCACACCTTTATTTACACCCATGGCTCCAAAACTGACGATGGTGTCGGCTGTGCCTTTGTCGTCGGGGCCGCCACATTTAAATACAGGCTCCTCGACCAATGTTCCAGCTTTACGGCCGAGCTTTTTGCTCTCCATCAGGCCGTTCAGTATGCCCGCCGCCACCACCATTCATCATATGTACTCTGCTCTGACTCACTCAGTGCACTTCAGAGCCTTGGAGCTCCCTATCCGGTCCATCCCTTGATACAACGGATACAGCAGTCCCTCCATTCTTTGGCTGATAACGGTGGTTCTGTCAGCTTTCTGTGGGTTCCCGGACATGTGGGAGTGCCTGGGAATGAGGCTGCGGATGCTGCAGCCAAGGCTGCAGTCCTCCTGCCTCGGCCAGCCTCCCATTGTGTCCCGTCATCCGACGTTCGTGGGGATGTCTGTAAGAGGCTTGTGTCGTTGTGGTGGGATGCTTGGTCATCCCTCCAAGGAAACAAGCTCCGGGCAGTAAAACCGCTACCAACTGCTTGGACAACATCCTCCCGACCATCTCGGCGCGAGGAGGTCCTTCTGACCAGGTTGCGGATTGGGCATTGCCGGTTTAGCCACTGCTACCTGCTCTCCGGTGACCCAGCCCCGCAGTGCCCTTGTGGTCAGGCATTAACAGTGCGCCATGTTTTATTGTCGTGTCCCCGTTTTAGTCAATTTCGTGTTGTCCTGTCCCTGCCATCTACTTTACCGGATGTTTTAGCTGATGACGCTCGAGCAGCTGCTCGTATTCTGCATTTTATAACTTTAACTGGCTTGTCCAAGGACATTTAATCTTTTTACTTATTTTGTCTGCATCTTTGTCGGGTCCTTCTGGTGTCCCCTCCATCCCCTTGAGTTTTACCAGATTCCATGTGCTCAAACAACAGTGACTGGGCGCTAATGACCTTAGCAGTTGAGCGCCCTTAAACCCAACAAAAAAAAAAAAAAAAAAAAAAAAACTACATTATTCCGTGATTTATTCAGTTTTCAAATTTATACTGACTTTTTGATCACCCGGTAAGTATTAAGAGTCAGTGGTGATGAGAAACAGCTGAAATCACTCCAGGTGCTGATGGACTCCTTGTCAGATTCTATACTGAATTTGCAGCTGAGTTAACCCCTCCTCTAACTATAATCTATCGCAGATCCCTCAAACAAAAAACCATGCCCAGTTCTTGGAAAAAGGAGAGGTCACACCTGTTTACAAGAAGGGTAGCAGAAGTGATCCACAAAACAACCATTCAATATACTCGACATCAATTTGCTGTAGAGTCTTAGAACATATTCTGAGCTCAAACAGAATGAGGTATCTTGAACAGAGTGACCTCCTCAATGCCAACCAGCAGGGATTTCGAAAACATCGGTCATGTGAGACCCACCTTCCACTTCTCTCACAAGACATACTGAAAGATTTGGATCAAGGCAACCAGATAGATGCAGTATTTCTTGATTTCTGAAAAGCATTTGACTCAGTACCACACCTACTCTTATTCTCAAAAAGTACAATAATATGAGGTATCAAGTGAAATTTGCGACTGGATTGAGGACTTTTTCGCCGGGAGGACACAGCGTGTTATCTTGGATGGAGAGCCGTGACATGAAGAAGTAATTTCGGGTGTGCTCCAGGAAAGTATGTTAGGATCCTTGTCGTTCATGTTGTATATTAATGACCTTGCAGGCAAAGTTAATATTAAAATCTGGCTGTCTGAAGATGATACAGTTATCTGTAGCCGGCCGGTGTGGCCGTGCGGTTCTAGGCGCTTCAGTCTGGAACCGTGTGACCGCTATGGTCGCAGGTTCGAATCCTGCCTCGGGCAAGGATGTGTGTGATGTCCTTAGGTTAGTTAGGTTTAAGTAGTTCTAAGTTCTAGTGGACTGATGACCACAGAGGTTAAGTCCCATAGTGCTCAGAGCCATTTGAACCATTTTGAGTTATCTGTAATGAAGTACTATCTGAAAGAAGCTGCATCGGATCTTGATAAGATTTCAGTGTGGTGCAGAGATTCGAAACTTGCTCTAAATGTTCAGAAATGTAAAATTTTGCACTTCACAATGAAGAAACATAGTGTCCTATGAATATATAATATCAGTGAGTTACTATTGGAATCTGCCAACTCACACAGATACCTGGGTGTAACACTTCGTTGGGATATGAAATCGAATGATCACATAGGTTCAGTTGTGGGTAAGGTGGGTGTTAGACTTTAGGTTATTGGTGGAATACGGGGAAGTACAATCAGTCTACAAAGGAGATTGCTTAAAAACCACTCATGCGAGCAGTTCTAGAATATGCTCAAGTGTAGGGTAGCACAAATGGTCCCATGTTTATTTAATCCATGGGACAGTGTCCCAGAGATACTGAAGGAACAAAACTAGAAGACTCTTGAAACTAGATGTAAACTATCCTGAGAAATCCATTAACAAAGTTTCAGGAACTGGTTTTAAATTATGAATCTAGGAATATACTCACATGGGGATTGCGAGGATAAGATTAGAATAATTACTGCATGCATAAGGACATTCAAACAATCGTTTTACTCATGCTTCAAACATGAAAGGAACAGGAAGAAGCTCTAATAACTGGTACAGTGGGGCATACCCTCTGCCATGGTTTCAGAGTATACATGTAGATCTAGAATCCTCCTTGCAATACCTTCTCTGCACCCACAAATTCTCCTGCTATGCAGTCCCAAATTCTAGGACCCCATAACATGCATTGAAACTCTTGCCCTCCAGGAACTAGAGCAACATGCACAATGCCAACTCAAAATCTCTCCACCCTGTTCACTTCCTACTCTCATCTTGGCCTATCATTATCTACCACCTCTACAACAAGACTCAAACCTCCCTCAAGTCCCCTGATTGCTGACAAACCCTGTTTCGCAGACCTCCCATGTTTATTCTATTCTCAAAAACTTGCTCCCACCACCACGAATACAGAACGTATACAGACGCCAAACACAGTCGTGAACCTTTCCTCCAGAAGCCTTAGCCCTGCAGAGGTATTTGTCATTTCCAAAAGACTCAGCTTTTGCCCCACTCTCATATTTGATCATGCAGGATAATTAAAGACCTTCTCTCCTTCTCCCAGTCCCTACAATGGAAATACATTTTCACCACCAACCCTACAAATCAGACTCAACCTAAGACCAATGTTGAACCCTGCCTGACTCACTTCACTCCTCCATCCAAATTGATCCATCCCCACTGCCCCAAGTCACCCCTTGTTAACTTTCCAGAATTTCTTAACCTCAGACCTCACCATCATTCCCCAAATTACTCAGCATGCAAACTAACCTTACATCCACAAATAGAACCGCAATACAAAACTTAAAAACTGATCCCTACTTTATAATGCGACCTGCTGGCAAAGGCTTCACCACTTCTGTTTTTCAACTACAAGAATTACCTGGCAGAAGCACTCATCCACCTACAAACCCTACCACAGTGACCCCATTCAAGAAATCCAGCAGGATCTCGAGTCTGTCCTCAAATTCTTAGGCCCATCCCAGAACCTCTCCTCAGAGCCCACCTCTCTCCTCATCCCTACTACTCCTACCTTCTATGTGCTTCCTAAAGTCCATAACCCAACCACACAGCATGCCCCATTGTGGCTACTTACTGTGTCCCCACCAAAAGAATCTCTGTTCTCGTAGACCTATTACCCACCTCCTATATAAAAGATAGCAACCATTTCCTCAACTAACTTTCCACAGTTCCTGTTCCTTTACCATATGGTGCCCTGCTTGTAATTATTGATGCTACCTCCCTCACTCTAACATCCCTAAAGCCCATAGCCTTACCACTATTGAACACAACCTTCCCTAATGCCTGATGGATTTCAAACCAACAACTTCCTTCCTGAAACTTCCTGGCAGATTAAAACTGTGTGCTGGACCGAGACTCGAACTCTGAACCTTTGCCTTTCACGGGCAAGTGCTCTACCAACTGAGCTACCCAAGCACGACTCACGCCCCGTCCTCACAGCTTTACTTCTGCCAGTACCTCGTCTCCTACCTTCCAAACTTTACTGAAGCTCTCCTGTGAACCTTGCAGAACTAGCACTCCTGAAGGAAAGGATATTGCAGAGACATGGCTTAGCTAAAGCCTAGGGGATGTTTCCAGAATGAGATTTTCACTCTGCAGCGGAGTGTGCGCTGGTATGAAAGTTCCTCGCAGATTAAAACTGTGTGCCAGACTGAGACTCGAACTCAGGACCTTCGCCTTTCGCGAGCAAGTGCTCTACCAACTGAGCTACCCAAGAACTTGCCCGTGAAAGGCAAAGGTCCCGAGTTAGTCTCGGTCTGGCACACAGTTTTAATCTGCCAGGAAGTTTCATATCAGCGCACACTCCGCTGCAGAGTGAAAATCTCATTCTGAAAACTTCCTCCTGTTCGCCATGACCAACTGTATCCTAACCCACAATTACTTCTCCTTTGAAGGCCTACAGACAAATAACAAATCCAGGGCACCATCTTATGCCAACCTGTTCATGGGCAATCTAGAGGAATACTTCCTAAAACCTAGAAACGCAAACCCCTCAGAGGGTGAGGACACCCTATCCACATTCTCCATAACCTCAACACATTCTCCCCCAATCGTTTTGCTTAGTTCTACTCAACCCCACAAACTACCTTCCTCGATGCTGAGCTCCACCTCAAAGATGGCTACATCAGTACCTCTGCCCATATCAAACATACCAACACTTTGAAATACCTCATTTCAACATACCAAGGAGTCCCTTCCATACAGCCTAGCCACCGACAGCCGTCACATCTGTAGTGATGAGCAGTCCTTGTCAAAATATACAAAGGACTCCTCTGAGGCCTTCACGGACCGTAATTACCCTCCCTACCTTGTAAAACAGATCTCCTGTGCCTTATTTTTCCAGTCACCCACTACCTCTCCAAGTCCCACCATCTGGCCACAGAGAAGTATTCTCTTAGTGCCTCAGTATCACCCAGGACTGGAGCAACCGAATTACATTCTCCGCCATGGTTTAGACTACCTCTTGATGTGTCGTGAAATAAAAAATGTTCTATCTGCTATCCTTCCCACCCCTCTTCCCATCCATCAAAACTACACAGTATCATGGTGTATCCCTACACAACCCCTGCTCCCAACCCTTGCCTCATGGCTCTTATCCCTGTAACAGACCTAGATGCAAGACTTGTCCCGTAATCCTCCCACCACCACCACCACCACCACTACCATCACCATCATCACCACCACCACCACCACTACCTACTCAAATCTGGTCACAAACATCATGTATCCCATAAAAGTCAGGGCTACCTGTGAAATGAGTCATGTGATATACAAGCTAATCTGCAACCACTCTGCTGCATTTTATGTGGGCATGACAATCAACAAGCTGTTTTGTCTGCATGCATGGCCACCAACAAACTATGACCAAGAAACAGCTGAACCACCTTCTTGCTGTGCACGCCACCCAACATGACGCTCTTCATTTCAATGACTGCTTCACAGCCTAGGCCATCTGGATCCTTCCTGCCAACACCAACTTTCTTGAATTGTGCAGGTGGGAATTCTCCCTGTTTCTGTAACCTTCCTGGCCTCAACTTTCATTTGTCATAGCCCTTACCCATCTAGCCCCTTCCCTGTTCCCATTCCAGCTCTACATAGAGCTCTGTTCCACCAACGCAGTCTCACTCTTTTCACTTCTCTCTTTTTTCCCTCCCCCCTCCGCCTTCATGCCCTCCATCTAACCTCCCAACTGCACTTAGCTGCCCTACCTTCTCTCCATTTGCCCCTGGCTGCTCCCACAAGCAGCACTTTACTGACCCCCATCCCTACCCTGCTCTCTTCCTCTTTCTGACACAGCCTCCTCCTACCCCCCATCAACTGGTTGCCTCTCCCATATTGCGCTGCTGCCTGCAGTCTGGCTTCAGCTGCCAGAGACTGTGGTCATGTGTGTGTGTGTGTGTGTGTGTGTGTGTGTGTGTGTGTGTGTGTGTGTGTATTTTCGACGAAGGCCTTGCTGGCTGAAAAGCTCACTTTCCAACATTCCTTTTGTTGTGCTTGTTTGCAACTCAACATCTCCAACAACTATACTTTTCATAATATTGTTTCTTAAAATACTCATACCTGTAAAGGTGTTGCATAAAAATCCTTTTTATGACTGGTGTTTCTAAGTCCTTTGGCCAGTTTTTTGTGGGAATAATACATTGTAATAGAAAATCAAAGAAAAAATCAAACAATGGGAAATCCATGGTAGAATAACAACAATATGAAAAGGATGAATTGCAACTCGCCACATAGAGGAGCCATGTGCACGTGCTCCAACCCCCTCCCCCCTTACACACACACACACACACACACACACACACACACACACTCTCTCTCTCTCTCTCTCTCTCTCTCTCTCTCTCTCTCTCTCTCTGTGTCGTCTCTGGATGCTAAGGCCCATCAGTGTCAGAGGTGAGAAGTGATGTTGGCTAGGGTGGGTAAGGGGGTTAGAGAAGAGGACTCATTCAGACTTTCACAGTCCAAAATTACTCCATCCCCTACGTACCTGCAGAATGGCCACAAACGAGGACCCCCGCTTGTGATTCAGTATCATCCAAGGCTGCAGCAATTGATCCACATTCTCTGCCAGGGTTTCGACTACATCTCATAGTGCCCTGAAATGAGAAATAACCTCCTGAATATTCGTCCACACCCATCCACAGTAATATTCTGCCACCCTCCTGACCCACAAAATATCCTTGTCCAATAAATCCTCCCACTATCACCTACTCCAGTCCTGTCACACAAATCTCATACCCAACGAAAGTCAGTATGTATCAGAGTATCAATTTGGAGGACAGGGCAGAGATATTTGGGCTACATACTCCCACTGCAGCTGGCTCCTGCATGAGGTGCCACTGCTTCTCACACGTATCACATGGGCCATCAGTTAAGGTGACAGTGCCTGTAAATACAACATCCCCACAGTTGGCAGTCAGTCTTGCCAATTCCTTGAAACCCTTGTATGTGTCATCAATTAGTAGAGTGACTGACCTTGCCCGTATTGCATTCTGATTCGGATTGCTCCATGGATTGTTTGTGCATGCTTATGGTGACCTTGGTACGCCCTGGACTTTGTTTTTGTCTAGCTGTTGACTTCATGAACTCTGCTCTCATTGACCTCAGGAAGTACCTATTTGTTCCACCAACCGCACAGGATTAGCCGAGCGGTCTAAGGTGCTGCAGTCATAGACTGTGCGGCTGATCCCGGCGGAGGTTAGAGTCCTCCCTCGGGCATGGGTGTGTGTGTTCGTCCTTGGGATAACTTAGGTTAAGTAGTGTGTAAGCTTAGGGACTGATGACCTTAGCAGTTAAGTCCCATAAGATTTCACTCACATTTGAACATTTTTTTGTTCCACCACAGGCTGTGTTTTACCACCAGTGCAACTAGTAATAAACTATGCTCTGCCTATGTGGAGTAGGATAGAAAAGTGGTGATAAGGACATTATGCAACTATTCACTAAAGCATGGACCCTGTTTTTCTCCAGTTGCAGCTACAATGGCAACAGCAGCAAGAACAGCATTTCGAATTCCATCAGCAACAGCAGAAATTGCTATTACAACTGTACATAGCTAACAACAGTTTGTAGCTGCAATTCATCCCCTCCCCCTCTGCTATTCCTCACTTCGACAAGGTAAATGAAAGTGCAGTGGTTACATTGCTTTATTCTTTGCTGCAAGGCAAGTCAAATCACTGACTTAGAACATCAGAGTGCTCGCTGAATGTCTTCTAATAATAAACAGGACAAAGTGGTCCAAAAACTACACCCACTCTCATAATCCTGTAGTTTTAGCTTGTCTGATGTTTGTGGTTTGCTGACTGTCTGTTATAGTCGCCAAACCCAACTAGTTGCAACTAGGCTCAAATTTAATCACTGTGTTAAGTAACGTAAGCAGACGTATGCAGCATGGCCAGCTGACTTGCGAGACTTGGCACACTAGTATTATTTTTCCTGTAAACAGTGTGGCGCATGGTATGCAGACTCGTTAATTCATGATATTGTTATAAGTCTTTATCCTGATAGAGAAGTTAGGCTTTCGTCACCTGATACAATTCTGAGCAATGTGGTAATACTTGCCAAAGCTCACAAAGTTGCTGCATCAGTGCAAGATGTGTTTTGCGATACTTTTGTTGTCATCTTTGTTAGTATTATAAGCTACCATAGTGCTGTACGAACAACTGATGACGTCCAATCATCATCATCATCTGAATCACCCAGAACCTATTTGTCCAGTAGTCCGGTGACACAAGATTCATAGTTGGTGCAGTTGTCAGCTGTCCCCTGTTCTCATTGTTAAAATTTGGTATTTGTAGGGGTCCACAGCCTCCAGATGCTTAAAAAATATTAACTTGATCCACAGTAGGCTGTAACGTGATTTTTATTTAATTGTGTCATTAGCTAATTTTGACTACTTGTCATTGTCAAGCACTTGTAAAACCAATGTGGAAAAGCACTACATTGTCTGCATGCATCACATGTATAACTAACACTTTACGCACCTCACTTTAAGATAAAATATTAGTGCACAAATTTCTTACAACCACAGGTTTGTGCAGTAATGTTTGTCTTAATGTGAGGTATGTAAAGTGTTAGTTACACATGTGATGCACGCAGACAATGTAGTGCTTTTCCATGTTGTTTTTACAAGTGCTTGACAATGACAAGTAGTCAAAACTAGCTAATTGCAAGTTGTTGTTGTTGTTGTTGTTGTTGTTGTTGTCGTCTTCAGTCCTGAGACTGGTCTGATGCAGTTCTCCATGCTAGTCTATCCTGTGCAAGCTTCATCTTCTCCCAGTACCTACTGCAGCCTACATCCTTCTGAATCTGCTTAGTGTATTCATCTCTTGGTCTCCCTCTACGATTTTTACCCTCCACGCTGCCCTCCAATACTAAATTGGTGATCCCTTGATGTCTCAGAACATGTCCTACCAACCGATCCCTTCTTCTGGTCAAGTTGTGCCACAAGCTCCTCTTCTCCCCAATTCTATTCATTAGTTATGTGATCTACCCATCTAATCTTCAGCATTCTTCTGTAGCACCACATTTTAAAAGCTTCTATTCTCTTCTTGTCTAAACTTATTTATCGTCCATGATTCACTTCCATACATGGCTGCACTCCATACAAATACTTATGCTAATTGCATAAATAAATAAAAATCACATTACAGCCTATTACGTACCATGTTCACATTTATTAAGCTCTCATCGTTGGTAGATGTGCAAAAACAGAAGTGCTTGGTTCGCTGTTGGTGTGTCCCAAAGCCAGTGGAAGCTCATACAACAATTTCTTCCCTGTTATCGTCCAAAGGTACCAGGGAAGTTCGTGCAGTCGGATTGTGTTAAAGTTGTGGACAATGGTATCAATGGAATCGCTGCCCTGTTTTGTATGCTGCAAACCTTGGCTGGCATGTGACAATAACAAAGGTCATGCTGCAGCTGGAAATTAATGGAGCAGCAGCAGATTTCCAGCTGCATTGGTGGTCAGATTGTAGTCCAAGCTAAATATAAAAATGTAGCTCGGCAACCAACCTTGATAATGGTCATCTCTTGGACAGCAACTGACGTTGTTGCACTTTAAGGTTTCCATATTCAAGACTATTTGAATCTAGTTTCAACTAACAGTACCATCCAGAGAACTTGGTATCTTAAGTGTGCAATGTAAGAAACTCTTTGAAACTTGCATTACATTGTGCAATAGGTTTCCAAGACTGTGTGTTCTTAAAGCAACCAGCAGTTCCTATGTTTTGTAGAGCACACCATTGCTTTTCACCATGCATGATCAAGTCCAAGTGCAACTAGATAAATTGAGAAGTAAAGGAGTAATATCCCAGCATCAAATAGCCAGTGGCCAAAAATCATGGCCATAGTTAAGAAGCCAAATGGATCACTTTGAAAATGTAGCAATTTTCAGTCTATCATCAATGCTAAAGTTAATGTTGATCTGTATCCACTTCGTAGGCCAGAGGAATTGTTGGCAAAATTGGCTGGGGGTCATTATTTTTCAAAGATAGATCTTGTGGACAGCTACTTTCAGTTGCCTGGAGATGATCACATGAAGCAGTTTTTAGTGGTTATTACACAGTTTGGGCATACATTGTTACAACAGGTCACCATGTGGAGGCAGTCAATAACATACCAGCTCCCAGCTCCTAAGTATCTCAAAGAACTACAGCTTTTCCTAGACAAAATAAATTATTATCCAAAATTTATTCCCAACACAGCTCAGATTTTCCATCTGGCTAATCAATTGCATAAAAAGGTGTTCAATATGTATGATCAAATCTGTTCCAGAAAGCTATCTTGCAAGCTAAAAAGTACCATAAGTCCTTGTTTAGCAATGTTCCATCCTGGCAGAAGCTGCGTCATATTGTGGCATTGGTGCCACGTTGCTCCACAAATATGCAAATTCACCATCAGGACAGAACAGCCCATTGTATTTGAATCTAAATGCAGCACAGAGAAATTATTTACAGATTGAGAAAGAGGCATCGGCTAGCATATCATCCTGCATCCAGTTCAGAATCCGAGCAGATGGTCACAATCTTCAAAATGCAAATGAGCAAGTTAATAATGATGGCCGACTCTGGAGAAGCATTCCCCAGCTTCCTCGCCTCCTTCAGGTCCACCCCAATAAATGGACATAGCCCAGATGATATTTCGTATAGGTGCAGACCTCGCTCTCTCTTCAATCTGCTGCAACACACACACACACACACACACACACACACACACACACACACACACACAGACAGAGAGAGAGAGAGAGAGAGAGAGAGAGAGAGAGAGAGAGAGAGAGAGTGAGTGAGTGAGTGTCATATTACTGTATTGGCTCTCATATCTGTGCTCGTACTTCATCCTTCAGGACCCTGCCCTGACCCAAGGCACTGTCGTCAGCAATAGGGGGTACAAATGTTTAAGGTTGCGGCCAGCTGGAAGCAGATTGTCATTCATCAAAATCAGCTCCTGCCATGACAAAATGTACTGCCCCCACCCCCACCCCACCCCTCTCCCTACCGGCACCCACTTACTGGTTAAGATCTACGCAACCATGCCCGTGACAAGCCTGCTCAAAACCTGCCTGTTACCGCCACAAGTTCTGCCCTCATGCTAGACAGCAACAGGGGGTCAACAAGACCAACAATGGGAACTGATGGAGGTGGAACCACTTGCACCACAGAAGTCACTTCTGATTCCCACAAACACCAGTGACCCCCTCACCACTCAGTTGATGGAAGTGGAGCATTTTCAGATTAAGGTGCCCATGTAAGCCAAACCATTGCCCCATCTACAACATGGCCGGCACCCATTCCCCTGCAGGCAGGACCAAGTTACTCCCCATATTCATCGATCAACCAGAAATCCTATTGCCTCTGCCTGCTTCTGACCCAACTTATTGTGTCGAGGAACAGCTGCAGGGGCCTTTAGCTGCAGGGGCCTTTGGTGGAGATTCTAACATATCTCTCAGCTCTTCGTCGCTGAAGTCAGCACAGGCTGGTCCATTTCTGACACTGTTTGCTGATTAAAGGGGGGGGGGGGGGGGGGGGGGGGAGGGGCAGAGAGGAAGGGGAGTGTTGGCATCCAAAAGTGACTGATTTCCCACCTAACCCGAGTGTTCAAATGGAGTTCAAGCCAGATATCTTTCGGCTTTATACTCTGGTCACAACTGTAGCCATAAGCATGTCACGTGGGGCCTTAGATGCAAATCAGTAATACACCCTTTATGAATTTCTGGTTGTGTCACACAAAGTAGTAACAGAAACAGGCTGTGATTTGCTAGGGTGTTGTCTTTTGTACGATGGAGGTTGGTCTGAGCTCTTGCCTAAGGGCAGGCCATGATAAGCCATTGATTAATAGACTATTTGATCTTGCCTATATTATGTTTGGATTCAGATTGCTTCCTTGACTATTTGTGCACACTTAGGAAGACTTAACTACACTCAGTTCTTTGTTTTTGACTAGCTGTTCAATTCTTGAACTTTGCGGTGATCAACCTCTACAGCTGCCAATTTGTTTCACTGGTCTCCACATTGCCACAGTGCGAGTGATCATAAATCGTATTGTTTCTAGGCAGAATAGGTTAGAAAAGGAGGGGCCACTTGTAATATCAGGGTCCCTGTGATCTACCATCTTAGCTGCAATCCCGTGCAGAATTCTGTGTGGCCTCAATGACTAACATGCTGATGTCCACACGAAAAGACAGCACCAAACACTAACCAAGAGGCAGCTGGAACACCCAGTTGCTGAGCACATTGCCCAGCATGACGTGCTCAACTTCAGTACCAGCATCACCACCTGTGCCATCTGGATTCACCCCATGAACACATGCTCAGTTATCTTTCTCTGGGTCCCAAGTCATGTGGGCATCCTGGGGAATGATTTGGCTGACCGTATGGCTAGGGAAGCAGATACTTAACACCCATTCCCTTTCATGATTGCAGCTGTGGATATGCGGATCTCCGTCAAATCTCTATTTGCCCAGAAGTGGGACGATATCTGGTGTGCTAAAGCTCACAGTATAAAACTCCATACAATCAAGGAGTCTGCTGCAGTTTGGCACTCTTCCTTCTGTTCCTTTCAGGAGGAGTCCACTGTTTTATGCCATCTGTGCATTGGCCGTACCAAGCTCACCCATAGTTTCCTCATAATCAGCTAACCCCACAATGTGGTTGTGGAGCCAGACTGACGGTATCCCACGTGTTGGTAGAATGTCCCCTTCTTTTGGCCCATTGTGCTAAGTATAGTCTTCCAGATTCCTTAATTTTAATATTAGCAGATGTTTCACAGATGCTTGAACTGGTCCTCAGTTTCCTCTGTGAAAGTTGTTCTTATTTCCAAACATAAGGTTTTGCTTTCCTCCAGGAGCAGGGTCAGGGTGGTTGTTGTTGGGACCTCTGTTCAGTCTTCTCAGTCTGGGACCCCATGACCACTCCCCCATGGAAAGGCTGCTCTTTTTTTCCGGTTTTTTGATTTGGTCTCACCTTTTATGCCTTTTACTGTAATTTTACCTTCACGATTTTATAATTTGACTCCTCAGACTAGATCTGCCCATTTTTAGCGGACCCTCTTTCTTATGCGAGTAATTTCAGAATCGCAGTACTGATGACCTTGCCCTTTGGTCATATAAAGCCTCTCAATTAAGCAATCATTAATTGTTCGAACTATTTAGTTGTATTAACACATTTCCTTATACAATGTTACAGTTTGTCTGTGATCACAGAAAAATTGTAAGTTGCAGCGGACTCACGAAATAATCAAAGGCCCCACAGTTTCACTATGTGGTGGCTGCATGTTGCCAAAAAAATCAGACACAGAAACAATACCAGAACTTGTGATCTTGAGACCAAGCACCTCAGCACAAAGTTCTCACTCACCAGAGACTGTACACAAAGTTCCTTCAGTTGCAATTGACTTGCTAAGTAATTAAAGTTCCAACACTTGACACAGTGTGGGTGATTGCCACCCGAAACCCACGAACATGTCTTGGAGAAAAGAATGGCAGCTCCCACTAATCACAGAGAACTGCATTCGTCACAGCATGGCCGTACATGGGGAAGTCCCAGACCCAGACTTGCTTGGAAATGGTAATAATGCCTATACAGTACTAAGGACAATAGTAAAGGGCAATGGAACTCTAAATTCCAAGTGGAATGTTTATTGTGAAGATAGTTTGTGTGCCAGTGGTGGAGGCATGTTTATAGACGTAAACAGTACAATAATATGTAAATTGAAGGTATTGGAGGGGAGGGGAGGGGAGGGGGAAGGTTGCTTAACCACTGCACATTCCAGACACAGTGTTTATCGCAAACGTGCAGACTATCTTGGCATGCTCCTCAACCAACCCATATTCCCACCTTACATCACCTACCTGCAGTCTCCGTCCATGTCCTCCATATTTGCTAATTTTAGATTCCCACTGGAGGTTGAACGTTAATGTGCATCCACACTGAAGATTGTGGATCCAGTGTTCACTGAGGCAAATCAAGTATATGAATGTGAGGTGTCTGGTCTTTTGGACATGTCAGAGAGAACAGGCAACATGCATTTGTATAATACAATAATATCTAGTCAGGTTAGTACAGAATATAAACAAAGTATAATTTGGGCAAAGAAAAGTGTCTAAGGTGGGCCAAACATGGTAACTGCATGCTTTTATGGTACTCCTGCCTCAGTAGTAGTAGTAGTCGTGGTGGTGGTGGTGGTGGTGGTGGTGGAATGTTTGTGGGAAAACTAGAAGGCTCGACATAAATTTCACATTCATGTTGTTGTATTTGTATTATTGGGAAATTCCAACTTACCACCTGTAGAATTCAAGACTCATATGATTAGGGTGAGTAATAAGGACAAAAATAGTGTCACTGTTCAAACTGACTTATACACAAATTAGCTTAAAGAGTTGGAGCACAGACCTTTGATGGTGACATCTTACATCTCCTGATCACAAACAGGCCCAAATTATTAGACACAGCCTACGATGGCTTTTATAACATCCCTGCCTATGAGGGTAAATAAGAATGTAAAGGAAGGGAAGATATTTCTTGTAAAAATGATAATAATAGATTTCATATTACGCTTCCTGAACAATCAACATGATCCATTCATCTTTGAGTTTGAATCTGTTGACTGTAAATTGACAAAGTTCAACAGTATTGGACATTATGTCACATACATATATGTGCCAAACAAAGTTGTGATTGATGGGGAAAGACCCAATGTGGTTGAAGAACTGTGTTAATAAGTTGAACATTGGAAAGTCCAGGTGTGTGTGTGTGTGTGTGTGTGTGTGTGTGTGTGTGTGTGTGTGTGTGTGTGTTTTCTATTTCAGAAGCAGGCCTTTTAACTGAATGCTAAAGGATATGTCTCGGAGAGCAAAGAAAACTTCACTACAGTGCAAAAGCCTCAGAAACAGACAAAACTTAAGAGGTCAATATTAGCATAAGGAGAGCAATGTATGAACTGCTCAGCAAATTTGAAAGTAAGATTCTATCTACTGGTCTGACAGAAAATCCTATGAAGTTTTTGGTAGACGTTTAATCAGACCATAGGTACAGACCATAAATGACCATAATAGCATTGAAACAGAGTATGACAGAAGAGCTGAAACAAATTCCTTTTCGCAAAAATGTTTCACTCTGGAAAATTGTATCATTGTTTCTCTTTTCAGTTGTTGCAGAAATGTCAAAATGACAGATACTGAAATTAGTGACCATGGGATAGAAAATCAGCTAAAATTGTTAACTCAGCTTGATGTAAGACCTATACAATTCTTCACAGAGTATGCAAAAGAACTTGCTTCCCTTCTAGTACCAGTCTACTGTAGGTTGTTGAAAGAATGAAGTGTTACCATTGATTAGAATAACGAGCTCGCCATTCCCATTTTCAGGAGGGATTGTTGAACAGCCAGAAACAACTCTAGGACTATATACAGTGTACTCCAGATTATTTGTGTGTGGATTATCCAGTCTGTGGATTATTTGCACATCTAAAAACAAAATTGCAATATTTTTCCTCTAGCAAGTAGCAATAAACAACCTGCCACGTGACAGTAAATGCAATTTCTATTGTTTTAACAACCTGACACATGACAGCAGAGTACTGTTTCCATTATTGTCAGCCAGCCTTGTGAAAGAGATGACAGAGAAACAAACAAACAAACATATTGTCATTAAAAAAATTAGAATTAATCAAAAGATGTGAGGGGGGAGAAACTGATTAAGGCATTGGAATGCAGACTGTTCGGGACACTACAATGAATAAGCAGAAAATGCAGGATTTTGTCAGGAAATGTGATTCTAGTTCAGGAGCACCCCCCACAAAAAAGCATGAAGAGATCTACATTTGATGAATTAGATGCTGCACTTTGCAATGGTTTAGCCAAAAACAAGCAGGTGGTGTCATTGTTTCAGGCGTGATGTATACCGAAAAAGCTACTTTTTTTTCTGAAGCTCTGAGGGCTACAGAGAGAATGTAATGGCTCATTTGGCTAGCTAACCAGATTCAAACAGTGTCACGGGATTAACAAACTTACTGTGCAAGGAAAGCTGCTCAGGTGAGATGTTGCAGCAGCTGATTCCTTGTGGGAAGAGTTTCAGAAATAATTTTTGGAAGAAGAGAATTTAATGCCAGACCAAATTTATAATGCAGACGAAAGTGGTCTATATTGGAAATGTCTACCAAACACAATTCTTGCTTTAAGAGCGAAGTTTTTGCTCCTGAATGTTAATCATCTAAAGAACGCATTACAATTTTGTGCTTCTTGGAACCACAAAGTAAAACTACTAGTGTGTGTGTGTGTGTGTGTGTGTGGGGGGGGGGGGGGGGGGTGAAGCATTTTAGATTTTAGGATATTGCAGCTGAGGTTCTCCATGTGTATTATTACAACCAAAAAAGAACATGGATAGATAGTTAAATTTTCAAAAATTCGTTCCACACACACTTTGTACCACGTTTGGCAATTTCTAGAAGAGAAAAGATTGCCACAGATGTCTGCGTTATTGCATCATAGCATCCCTTCACATCCCAGTGACCCCCCTGCGGGTCCGGGGATTAGAATAGGCCCGAGGTATTCCTGCCTGTCGTAAGAGGCGACTAAAAGGAGTCCATCCCCCTCACGGGGGTAGTTAGCGCCTGCGTCCGGAGACGGACGATCTTCACGACCTATAATCGTGGTCCTTTTGGTTTTAAACTTCTCGTTTCTTCCTTCCTTTTGTTGGTCCCTTTCTTTGCTCTTCTCCACTTCACTGTCTTCCTTACTCTTTCCCTTGACTTCTCCTTGCCTTCTCATTGCCTTTTTCTCCTTGCCTTCTCATTGCCTTTTTCTCCTTGCCTTCTCATTGCCTTTTTCTCCTTGCCTTCTCATTGCCTTTTTCTCCTTGCCTTCTCCTTGCCTTCTCATTGCCTTCTTCTCCTTGCCTTCTCTGGTCTCCGCCTCGGCGTTTGAGACAGTCTGTCCTCTTTCTCCCTCTCTCTCTTCTTTTTCCTCTTCTTCCTTCCTCCCTGTGCGTGTCTGAAGGCCGACCCACGCGTTCGCACGCGTAGCCGGTGACGGGGTAACGCGTAAGTCCCCGCCCTGGGTAGACATGTAAGGCACGCGCGTACCCCCTGGTAAAGGCCAGGCCCGGGGAGGGGTGATTGCCTGAGCTGATACCTTCTGACCATGCCGATTGGTCCCTCCGTCTGTTTCTCGGGAGGTGTGACCTGAGGTGTAAACATTCACCTAAGGCGGGAGTGCCCTCTGAGAGGGTCCCCACTAGGAAGGAGCGCGCCATCGGAGACGCTGGCAATCATGGGGGATTCCTCCGCAATGGATTCTACTCCATCGCTTTCGACTTCGACCCAAAAACGGAAACGTGACCAGCCAACAGTGACAAAAGTACTACCGCCTGCCCCACAGTTCCTCGTAGTTTCTCGCACTGAGGACGGAAAGGATTTTTCCTCTGTCAACCCTTTTGTTATTCAGAAGGGCGTTGATGCCATAGCCGGATCTGTCAAATCTTGTACCAGGTTGCGTAACGGCACCTTATTACTAGAAACTGAGAATGCCTTTCAGGCACAAAAACTGCTTCGGGCCACCCTCCTGTACACGTTCCCTGTCCGGGTGGAGGCCCACCGAACTTTGAATTCGTCTCGTGGTGTCGTGTATACTAGCTCCCTCGACGGATTGACTGACGAGGAGCTTCAATCTTTCCTCGCTGAGCAGGGCGTGACGGCTGTCCATCGGGTCATGAAAAAGGTCAACAACGACCTTGTACCGACCCGGACACTCTTCTTGACCTTCGATAGTGTTAAGCTGCCATCGCGCATCAAGGCGGGCTACGAGGTTATTTCTGTTCGCCCCTATGTCCCGACACCTACGCGCTGCTACCAGTGTCAGCGTTTCAATCACACTCGACAGTCTTGTTCCAATGCGGCTAAATGTGTCACTTGTGGCAGGGATGCCCATGAGGGTGACTGTCCACCTCCGTCTCCTCGTTGTGTGAACTGTCAGGGTGACCATGCCGCATCCTCCCGCGACTGTCCTGTCTATAAGGACGAACGTTGCATCCAAGAAATTCGTGTCAAAGAGAAAGTGTCAACCTCGGCTGCTCGCAAGCTATTGGCTAGTAGGAAGCCCACGCCGCTCCCAGCGGGGAAATATAGTACTGTCCTCGCCTCTCCTCGGACTACCCGGGAGGTCGCAACCCAGACATGCGATCTGACCTTCAGCACCACGGTCGTCCGTTCGGCCAGTGCTAAGATCGCGCGGTCGACGTCTCCTCTTCCTCCCATCACACCACAGACACCAGCCACTTCCTCAGCTTCTGCTAAGTCGAAGACACCGAAGTCAGATGCACGGTCCTTCAAGAAGGAACCATCCCGTGCAGACTTCCTCCGTCCCTCGACCTCCCAGCCTTCGACCGATACTTCCACCAAACGTCCTTCCAAAAAGGCGCATAGGAAGCACAGTTCTCCTTCCCCGCCACGGCGTATCTCTTCTCCTGCGCCACCCGGCGGTTGCCGCCCCAGGCCGTCATCCGTTTCGCCTGGCCGCACCGCCGGTAGCCGTACATCTGGCCGTTCACCGGCGGAGGAAGCTCCCCCTCCCGGCCATCCTCCCGAGATGGCCGATGACCCTATAGACCCCATGGACGATGACTGTCCGCCTACTGATAGCGGCGGCAGTGCTCGCTCGAAGCAAGGCCCTAAGCGGCCTTCGAGGTGACCCCTTCTCTCATCTTCCTTTTCTTACGATGGCACTTATTCACTGGAATATTCGCAGCATTCGCTCCAACCGAGAGGACTTGAAGTTGCTGCTCCGCTTGCATCGTCCGCTCGTCGTAGCCCTCCAGGAAACGAAGCTACGCCCATGCGATCACATTGCCTTGGCACACTACACCTCTGTGCGTTTTGACCTACCCCCTATGGTAGGTATCCCAGCTCATGGAGGGGTTATGTTGCTGGTCCGGGATGATATTTACTACGATCCCATCACGTTGCACACCGGCCTGCAGGCAGTTGCCATCCGCATTACTCTCCCCACTTTTACGTTTTCCTTTTGTACCGTTTACACTCCATCGTCATCTGCCGTTACCAGGGCAGACATGATGCAACTTATTGCTCAGCTACCTGCACCGTTTTTGTTAACTGGAGACTTCAATGCCCACCATCCCCTTTGGGGTTCTCCAGCCTCCTGCCCGAGGGGCTCCTTGTTAGCAGACCTTTTCAACCAGCTCAATCTTGTCTGCCTTAATACTGGCGCCCCTACTTTTCTTTCGGACACATCTCATACCTATTCCCATTTAGACCTCTCTATATGTACTCCCCAACTTGCACGCCGGTTTGAGTGGTATGCACTTGCTGATACATATTCGAGCGACCACTTCCCGTGTGTTATCCATCTCCTGCAGCATACTCCCTCTCCGTGCTCCTCTAGTTGGACGATCTCCAAGGCAGACTGGGGGCTCTTTTCTTCCAGGGCGACCTTTCAGGATCAAACCTTCACAAGCTGCGATCGTCAGGTCGCACACCTCACGGAAGTCATTCTCGCTGCTGCTGAATATTCCATCCCTCACCCTACTTCTTCTCCACGTCGTGTACCGGTCCCCTGGTGGACTGCAGCATGTAGAGACGCTTTACATGCTCGTCGACGTGCTTTACGCACCTTTAAACGCCACCCTACAGTGGCGAATTGTATTAATTATAAACGATTACGTTCTCAGTGTCGTCGTATTATTAACGAAAGCAAGAAAGCCAGCTGGGCTGCTTTCACAAGCACCTTCAACAGTTTTACTCCTTCTTCTGTTGTCTGGGGTAGCCTGCGCCGGCTATCTGGCACTAAGGTCCACTCCCCAGTTTCTGGCTTGAAGGTCGCGAATGAAGTCCTTGTGGCCCCTGAGGTTGTCTCCAATGCCTTCGGCCGCTTTTTCGCCGAGGTTTCGAGCTCCGCTCATTACCACCCTGCCTTCCTCCCCCGCAAACAGGCAGAGGAGGCTAGGCCACCTGACTTTTGCTCCTCGAATTGTGAAAGTTATAATGCCCCATTCACCATGCGGGAACTCGAAAACGCACTTGGCCGATCACGGTCCTCCGCTCCAGGGCCTGATTCTATTCATATTCAGATGCTGAAGAACCTTTCTCCTGCGGGTAAAGGTTTTCTTCTTCGTACATACAATCGCATCTGGATTGAGGGACATGTTCCCGCATGCTGGCGCGAGTCTATTGTTGTCCCGATTCCTAAGCCGGGGAAGGACAAGCACTTGCCTTCCAGTTATCGACCTATCTCACTTACCAGCTGTGTCTGTAAAGTGATGGAGCGAATGGTTAACTCTCGATTGGTTTGGCTGCTTGAGTCTCGACGCCTACTTACAAATGTACAATGTGGTTTTCGTAGGCGCCGCTCTGCTGTTGACCATCTGGTTAC
The DNA here is from genome assembly GCF_023864275.1 of Schistocerca cancellata. Taxonomy (NCBI): domain Eukaryota; kingdom Metazoa; phylum Arthropoda; class Insecta; order Orthoptera; family Acrididae; genus Schistocerca; species Schistocerca cancellata. The sequence goes on along the minus strand of NC_064626.1, from coordinate 859,266,633 downwards.
CTTGTCGACCTTCATTATGAATAACTTCTTGCGGAAGCGCCCGACCGCGGCTGTGTTCTTTGATTTGGAGAAGGCTTACGACACCTGTTGGAGGGCGGGCATTCTCCGCACCATGCATACATGGGGCCTTCGCGGTCGCCTCCCTCTTTTTATTCGTTCCTTTTTAATGGATCGACAGTTCAGGGTACGTGTGGGTTCTGTCCTGTCCGACACCTTTCGCCAGGAGAATGGGGTGCCACAGGGCTCAGTTTTGAGCGTCGCTCTGTTCGCCATCGCGATCAATCCAATAATGGATTGCCTCCCAGCTGATGTATCAGGCTCCCTTTTTGTGGACGATTTTACCATCTATTGCAGCGCGCAGCGTACACGTGTCCTGGAGCGCTGTCTTCAGCGTTCTCTTGACCGTCTTTACTCCTGGAGTGTCGCCAATGGCTTCCGTTTTTCTGCCGAGAAGACGGTCTGTATTAACTTCTGGCGCTACAAAGAGTTTCTCCCACCGTCCTTACGACTTGGTCCCGTTGCTCTCCCAATCGTGGAGACAACCAAATTTTTAGGCCTTACCTTTGACAGGAAACTTAGCTGGTCTCCACATGTGTCATATTTGGCCGCCCGATGTACCCGTTCTTTAAATGTCCTCCGTGTTCTCAGTGGTATGTCGTGGGGAGCGGATCGAACCGTCCTACTTCGTCTATATCGGTCGATCGTCCGCTCCAAGCTGGATTATGGGAGCTTTGTATACTCCTCTGCACGGCCATCCATCTTACGCCGCCTCAACTCCATACAACATCGGGGTTTACGACTTGCGATCGGAGCATTTTATACCAGTCCCGTAGAGAGTCTTCATGCTGACGCTGGCGAATTGCCGCTCACTTACCGGCGCGATATACTGCTTTGTCGGTATGCCTGTCGGCTACTGTCAATGCCCGACCATCCGTCTTATCGTTCCTTTTTTGACGACTCTCTCGACCGTCAATACGGGTTGTATGTCTCTGCCCTGCTACCCCCTGGAGTTCGCTTTCGTCGCCTCCTTCAACACCTTCATTTTTCACTCCCTGCAACCTTTCGAGTGGGCGAGAGCCACACGCCACCTTGGCTCCAGGCTCAGGTCCGCGTTCACCTTGACCTCAGCTCGCTCCCAAAAGAGGTCACCCCCAGTTCGGTCTACCACTCCCGTTTTTTGGAACTTCGTTCGAAGTTCATCACCATGACTTTCATTTATACAGATGGCTCTAAGACCAATGACGGGGTTGGGTGTTCCTTTATAGTCGGGGCACAAAGTTTCCAATACCGGCTCCATGACCATTGTTCGGTCTTCACAGCTGAGCTCTTTGCCCTCTACCAGGCTGTTCTTTACATCTGCCGCCACCGACATTCTGCTTATGTCATCTGCTCAGATTCCCTGAGCGCCATCCAGAGCCTCAGTGATCCGTACCCGGTTCACCCTTTCGTACACCGGATCCAACGCTCTCTTCAGCGGCTGGTGGACGTCGGTCCGCCGGTTAGCTTTATGTGGGTTCCCGGCCATGTCGGTATCCCTGGGAACGAAGCTGCAGATGCCGCGGCCAAGGCTGCGGTCCTCCAGCCTCGGACAGCTTCTTGTTGTGTCCCTTCGTCCGATCTTAGCAGGGTCATTTGTCGGCGCGTTGTGTCGCTGTGGCATGCCGATTGGGCTGCACTTACCGACAACAAGCTTCGGGCCTTACAACCTCTTCCCGTGGCTTGGACGTCCTCCTCACGCCCTTCTCGGCGGGAGGAGGTCGTTTTAGCAAGGTTAAGGATTGGACACTGCCGGTTCAGCCATCGCCATCTGCTGACGGCTGCGCCGGCGCCGTTCTGCCCATGTGGGCACTTGCTGACGGTTAGACACATTTTAATGTCCTGTCCCGATCTTAACCAACTGCGCCTCGATCTTAACCTGCCTATTACTTTCGATGCCGTTTTAGCGGATGACCCACGAGCAGCTGCTCGTGTTCTTTGTTTTATCAATTTGACACACCTTGCTAAGGACATTTGATGAAGTTTTTTAATCCTATGCCTGTCAGTCTGTCTTTTATTGTGTTTTTCCTTTTAGTTGTTGTTGTCAACTTGTGGCTCGCGGTGCATTTTTAGAGTAGTCAGGGCGCTAATGACCATTGAAGTTGTGCGCCCTAAAACCACAAAAAAAAAAAAAAAAAAAAAAAAAAAAAAACATCCCAGTGAGAGTGCTGTACCTGATGATGGTCTCATGTGAGTAAGTTTTTACCCCGTAACTTGACAGCTATTATACAACCACGGAACCAAGCCGTAATTGCACTGGTAAAACAGTGCTAATGGGCTGTCCTATTGAGAATGCTAGTTGATGAGGATAGTTTGGTAGTTTTCTGCAAGAAATTGACAATTCTAGATGCCATATGTGGCATTTTAGACACCTGGCAGCAAGTCAAGCCACATTTACTAGTTTGATCATTTGTCCAGATATAGCAGAAAGTGATTTTCATTGTTTCAGTGATGAAGGAATGACAGTTGCACAAATAATGAATCATGTGACGGGTGTAAATGGTTTTAAAGATGTCAGTGAAGTAAACTTAAATGAGTGGCTGGAGATAGACTCATGTGAACACGGCTTCCACTATGTAAGTGAGCCAAAATTGTGGCTGTTGTTTCACAAAAAAACTAGGAAAAAGACAGTGAATGTGAAAGTCAGAATGAAGACAATGACTTTGTCGGTATTGCACAGCATTGCAATTTTTGGATGTTTTAGATTATGTGGGCCAAAGGGAGTTAAAGTACAGTGAAATTATTGCTGCAAGAAAAATTTGAAATGCTGTGTGAAAAAAAGTCAACTCCTCTTGGAAGCAGACCAACATCACAGATTATTTTAAGAAATAAACAGGCCTACAGTACATATGCACAGAAGCTTAGATAAACTTTCAAACAGAAGTTTGGATTATTTGCACATAATCTCCCCCAAATAATAAAGAGTATACTATAATTGACATCAGTCTATTGTAGAATTTTAGAACACATTTTACATGTGCATATTATGACCATTCTGGAGACTTAGATCTCCTCTGTAGGAATCGACATAGACTTTGCAAACAATGATCATGTGAAATCCAGCTCACCCTGCTTATCCAAAAGACCTAGAAAGCAGTAGATACTGGTACAAAGTTTGTTCCTGTAAGGCTTTCAGTACAGTTCTGTGCCATTGTGTAATAATAATAGAAAAAATGAGCGTATGGAATATCAGACAGGGCCATCTTTGTGATTGGATTGGTGAGTTCCTAGGAAATAAAACAGCATGACATTTGCAGTGGAGAGGTATTCATATTCCAAGGGAGTGTTCTAGGACCATTACTATTTACAATATATATAAATGGTTTAATGGATGACATTGGAAGCTCCATGAAGTTGTTTGCAGATGCTGCTGCTGTGTGCAGGGAAGTCACAGTGTTAGAAAATTGTAGTGCAATGCAGAAAGACTTGTACATGATAAATACCTAGAGCAGAGACTAGCAGTTGACTCTCAGAATAAACAAATGCAATGTATTGTGCATAAATAGTCAAAAATCTCTAGTGTTTTATGATTGCGTGATTGCTGAACTCTATCTCAAGGCAGTCACACACACTAAATATCTGGAAGTTTGTATACAGAGGAATTGATAGTGCAAGGATTATTGGATGAATCCTTGGGAAAAGTAGTCCACCCTTGAAGAAGTTAGCTTTCAAATTTTGTTTAGGAAGAGTGAATACAAGTGGAGATACTCACCTAGCTCTAGTGGCAGGTGCTAGAAGAAAGGTGTTGTGTATCACAGTGTGATTTACTGTAAATATTCTCAGAGTGTACATTCCTGGAAGAATCAACCAATCTATTGCTTCCTCTTATGTACATCTCATGAAAAGAACTTGAAGGTAAAACTGTAAAAATAGAATTTTGCCCTTGTTTTGTGCCTTGTTTCTATTAAATTTCCTACTTTATTGTTAACATCTTTGTTGTATTTTTTGATGAAAGTCTTTGTTGTAATTGGAAAGCAGTAGCCCTCTAATGATTTTGTGCTCTTTTGTTTTGCAGCTCTTAGAGGAGTCTTTTATTAGACAATGTACTGCTCTGTCTTGATCACTTTTTTTTTTGTAATTGTAGAAACTTTTCAATTTTACATATTTTGGCTTTTAGCCATCTTCAGAATCAACCAGATAAAGACACAAATGAAAAGTTATCTTATAGAGCATAAGATGTTACATACATACATACATATATAATAGTGAAACTTGTTGTGTTAAGAGGACATAGGCACACAGTATCTCATTATTTCCAGTGTACAAGAGTGGCTCCGTTTAGTGACAACAAAGGCCAGCTTTAGTAAAACAAGCTGTGGCAATTGGGTGGCATTTGTGAAGACAGGTTTTTGAATATACACTATGTGATAAGTATCTGGACACCCCCAAAAACATATGTTTTTCATATTACGTGCATTGTGCTGCCATATACTGCCAGGTACTCCATATCAGCAACCTCGGTAGTCATTAGCCATCATGAGAGAGCAGAATGGAATGCTCCGCAGAACTCACGGACTTTGAACGTGGCCAGGTGATTGGTTATCACTTGTGTCATATGTCTGTACATGAGATTTCCACACTCCTAAACATCCCTAGATCCCCAGTTTCCAATTTGATAGTGAAGTGGAAACATGAAGGGACACATACAGCACAAAAGCATACAGACCAACCTCATCTGTTGACTGACAGAGACCGCCGACAGTTACAGAGGGTCGTAATGTGTAATAGGCAGACATCTACCCAGGCCATCACACAGGAATTCCAAACAGCATGAGGATCCGCTGCAAGTGCTATGACAGTTAGGCAGGAGGTCAGACAGCTTTCATTTCGTGGTCGAGCAGTTGCTCATAAATCACACATCATGCCGGTAAGTGCCAAACGACGCCTCGCTTGGTTGTATGGAATGGAAACATTGGATGACTGAACAGTGGAAAAATATTGGGTGGAGTGATGAATCATAGTACACAATGTGGCAATCTGATGGCAGGGTGTGGGTATGGTGAATGTCATCTGCCAGAGTGTGTAGTGTCGACGGTAAAATTCAGAGGCGGTGGTTTTATGATGTGGCCGGGTTTTTCATGGAGGGGGCTTGCACCCTTCATTTTGCGTGACATTATCACAGCACAGGCCTACATTGATGTTTTTAGCACCTTCTTGCTTCCCACTGTTGAAGAGCAATTCGGGGATGGCGATTTCATCTTTCAACATGATTGAGCACCTATTCATAATGCACGGCCTGTGGCAGAGTGGTTAAACAACAACAACAACATCCCTGTAATGGACTGGCCTCCACAGAGTCCTGATCTGAATCCTAAAGAACGCCTTTGGGATGTTTTGGAACACCGACTTCGTGCCGAGCCTCACCGAGTGACATCGATACCTCTCCTCAATGCAGCACTCCATGAAGAATGGGCTGCCATTCCCCAAGAAACTTTCTAGCACCTGATTGAACGTATGCCTGCGAGACTGTTATCAAGGATAAGGATGGAACAACACCATATTGAATTCCAGCATTGCCAATGAAGGGTGCCACAAACTTGAGTCAGTTTCAGCCGGTGCCTGGATAATTTGGATCACATAGTGTAGCTTTAGATAGTTTTAGTATCAAGTGTACATTTTTGGTAAAATAAATGAAATCTACAGATGTAATAAAATGTTCTATGGACTAATGTGAAAGTACTAGTATGAGGCACACATTTATTTTCTATGAAATCTAAAGAATCAGTAAATGTAATAAAAAGTACTACTGCTCATTTGTATCTCTTTGTCTGACAGATTCTGATGATGCTTCAAGTAGAAATGTGTAAAACTGTCAAGTTTGTACAATAAAAGGAGTTGTCAAGTCAGAGTATTACATTGTCCATTGAATTTATGACTGTAGACTCTTTTAATGATTTTATGCTCTTCATTGATTAGAGTTTCTTAGTATCACTGTTCCTCCTCTTTTTTCTCCTTGGGGGAACAAGCCGAGTAGAAAAAAGGGAGGAACAGCAAATAGAAAAAGACCTTACATGGGGAGAAGTAGAAGAGGCATTTGGGAAGATGAAGGGAGGGAAGTCACCAGGTCTGGATGAGCTAAGTGTAGAGATGGTGAGAGCAGCAGGAGAGGTGGGGATACAATGGTTATATCAAGTAATGTGTGGAGACAGATGATGATCCCAGAAGACTGGAAGAAGGGAATAATTGTCCCGATCTTTAAGAAGGGAAATAGAAAAGAGTGGAAGAACTATCGGGGGATACATTGATGAGTCATTGTGCAAATATTTTTGAGAAAATTTTCGAAGCATGAATTCGGGCAAAATTAGAAGGAAGAATGAGAGAATAGCAACATGGCTTCAGAGCAGGAAGGTCCATGTTGGACCTAATTTTTGCTGTAAAACAACTACAGTAACAGAACTATGAATATGGAATAGATTTACTAATTACCTTCCTGGACAGTGAAAAAGCATATGATAGTGTACGTAGAAGCAAAGTGTGGAAAGCCCTGGGAAACAGAGGAGTAGCAAAACAGATTATTTGGAGGATTAGGGAAATGTACCATGGAAGTGTGAGCTGTGTGAAAGTTGGAAGAAGAGAGCTCAGCTTGGACTGAACAGAAGAATGGCTTGAGGCAGGGGAGTGCACTTTCACCATTACTCTTCATTGTAGTGATGGATGATATAATGAGTACAGTAGCACAAGTAATTGGTGAAAGGAAGACGAAAGCTATGGTGTTTGCAGATGATCTGATGATTTGGGGGAATAAGGAGGAGGAGGCACAAGAGCAATCGGACACATGGGAATGAATAATACAAGAATATGGGATGAAATTTAGTATAAGAAAGAGTGAGATGATTATCACAACAAGAAAAAAGGAGAGAGGAACAACTGGAGGAACAATTGAGGAGAGTGGAGAGTTTAAAGAACCTAGGAAGCCTGATACAGGAAGATGGAAAAAAAGACAGAGAAATAAACGAGTGGGGGAGAAAAGCGGAAGCATTTCAGAAGAGTGTCGGAAGCCTGATGCAGAGCAAGGATGTACCCCAAATCAGTAAAAAGGTTATATACAGGTCATAATATGTCCCAATCCTGACATGTGCATCAGAAACCTGGGTTATGAAAGGAAGAGAGAAAAGCAAAGTACAAGCTAGTGAGATGAAATTCTTGAGAAACAGTATTGGAGTGACAGATAGACAGGTTAAGAAATGAGAGGATCAGAGAGTTAATGAAGGTGGAACCATTACAGGAGGAGATAGAGAAATCAAGGCTGAGATGCTATGGACACGTTAAGAGAATAGAGGAGAAGACCAAGAGACATATAGCTGAAAGGAGTAGAGGAATACATCCAGAAGAAAGGAGAAGACTGGACCAAGGTGAAGACAGAGAGATGGTGGCAAGACAGAATGCGATGGAGAGGCATATGTTCCATACAGACCTGGCCAGAGGCTGGAAACTGTCAAAGATGATAAAGATGATGGTGATGGTGGTGGTGGTGATGATGATGATGATGATGATGATGATGATGATGATGAGTACCACTCAGATGCAGAATATTGGCTGACTACAGAAATACGGGCTTCAGAACTGTTGTTTAGTGCATGATTTATCCTGATCTTGGGAACCTATTTTTGTTGTGCTTGGGTTGTGATGTCTGATTGGTTGTCTCAAGTCCATGTATTCCTCTATGCAATGCTTCTTAGTCTAAACTTTATTTTTTTATGATCTCCTCTAATTTCTTTTGTATTGATGTCCCCATATTTTGAATGGGTTTTTGTGGGACACCATTGATGTTGATCATTACCTCTGTTTGCTCGAAGGATACCTGTTAGGCAGTTTGGCAATTTCCTGTAGCAGGTTGGTTTGGATCCTAGTATTTTCTTCTTTATTTCACTGAATGCCAGTGTCATTGGCAAAAGGTAGACAGTTCACCACAATCCCTTTTAAGTTCGAGTAGCAACAGAGATGTCACCTACATGCACTTCTGTTCCTAGTGAAAATAGTGTAACATCCTAAGAATGTAACTTGGATTTTGTGTCTTGCCAGATTGGCTGTGATTGTGGCCAGCAATTATGTTCAACAGAAAGTGTTTGAAGTTGTCTAACAAGGCATCAGGGTCTATCAATAACAAACTGCATTCCTTCTTAAAGTTTACAAAGACTAACAGTTAGTGTTTGCACCTATTATGGATATCTTTGGCTTGTGAGTGACTTTTCTTGAAGTTCCCTTGATATTTATAGATGGATCAGGGGTATTTTCCAATCTGCATTCCAAATTCTGTTTGCTTTTGGAGCATTGCAGTTGGTATATTTCCAGACTTCCAAAACTGCTGAGTTTTCTCCTGGTGTCATCTTTTTTTAAAATTTGGCACTGTTTCATTTGATTTCGTATTTGTTGGATAGTGTGGATACTGGAATCTGAGTATGGGTTCCTTTGTTTCACTGGGACTTTAGGGGTTTTCGTAGTTTAATAGATTTCTTTGTTTCAGTCACCAGAGAACCATCATTTTTTTTGAAAGCACTTAGCTGGATGTTGCAACTCATGAGTTCCCTTTTGAATATGCTGTAGTATTGTCTGGTTTCATTTCTTTCAAAACTTTGTTCTGTCTTATCAGTAAGGGATTTTGTAGGTTTCCCAACTACTTTCTGATTTAGTGAAGCAATACTGTTTTCAGTTACAAAATCTCTCTTTGATGACAAACTTGCCAGCATCTTTCCATCAGGAGTGTGCTTTGTTTCTGCAAGTTCGTTGGCTGCCTCAGTCACTCTTTTTCGTGTTTGTGAAGTCACAATTCCGTGGCATGACCTTTTTCCTGGAACTCTTTGAGCAGTCTCTTGCTTTGGCTTGGTTCCCATGTGGATAACTTTTGATGATTTTCCTGAACATTTTTCCTCAATGTACTCGGGTGCTGAAGCCACCTATAAAAATTTGCACATGTTTGGGAATTGTGGCCAGCTTTTGAATCAGTATGTCCCAAAAGTTATCCACCCCCTGTAATCTGATCCGTAATTATCATTTGTAGGTCTGGTTGTTGACACTTTGCCGTCCATACATCTCAAACAAATTTATTCACTTGGCACTGGCACCACTAATTTTGATTACTTGGCTTCTCACTGGCCGTTCTTGACATTATCAGGATATTATAAATTGTTAGATTTTACTAATCTCATTGTTAGTCCTCATAAGTTCTCAACCCTGTTCCCCTACTTTCATGAAATTTTGGAGATATGCATACATAAATAACTACAAAATTTGTTTGTCTCATATTTTTGTTTATTTGCATTGTCTTTGGTACTTAGTATTTCTCTTTCATATCATATGCAACAAAACAGTCTCCAAGAAGTAACACAGCTCCACAAGACTTGCATATTACGTTTGTTGTTTTTTTGTTTTTGGAACATACATGGCAGTTTCTTTGTTTTCATTTATTTGTTTTGGAAGTTCTTAGGCCTATTAGTTGGTGTTGCTTTATGTGATAGGAAAGTCTGTCAACCGGATCATGGTGAGATGTACGTGATGTAGTGGCAACCTCCAAATCTTGCTCCATGCATTCATCGTAAATAATTCCGTCATCTCTTTCGTCTGCCATGGTGAAAGGGCACAAGTACTTATAAAAACAAAAAAACTTCTTGACTTGTGTAACTTACTTTTACCTAAACAAAACACCAACAGAATGCAAAAGATAATGAAGTGCTGTCGCTGGCCACTGTACAATACTATGCTGACGGCACCATTGTGGTGTCGCCGGCTGTTGACCACTATTCCGCAAATGACACCGCTGTGGTGTCACCGGATGGCAGAGTATTAATAATGATAATCTGTCTTTCACTGGTTTTAAATTTCCAAGTGATCTGAGGAGTGTGGTTTTCATGGCACACATTTTCATAGTATCCTTTTCTGAACTACGCTCTTGAAGGACCAGTAACCTTCAGACTTCAAAGTGTTTATCCTCTTCTGGGCATAGTGTTGTTTGTTTGATTACAGATGTCTGAATTTCATGCAGGGCTTGGATCATAGTTTCAGCTTGTCATTTTGTATAAGGGAGTTTGTGTTGAATATTGCTTAAATGATTTTGTATTTGCACACTAGATTGTGCCAAAGAGAAATTGTTTGCAACACAACTCACCAGTTTTATGAGCTTCTAGTTTACAACAGCTCTTTATCTAGTGACTTAAGAGATGTGTGTATGGCAGAACAGTGAATTATGATCAGGAGTAGTGGTATGCAACATCTGTCAACAGTTAAGTGTTTGGAAACCTTCATCTCTGTGTAAACAAAAGCAGCATTTTTTTGCCACTGCTTCTCTACCAGCATAAACCACAACAGTGAAATGAGTTAATGCTCACTTTTGTAATGGTTTGCCAAAGTATCTTAGTTTAATTGCATTTTTGGAACCTGCAGCCCAGAAAGTGTATTTATTAAAGTTGTAAATACTTACATTTTGTGCACCGATTAGCCCATTGTTGCTCACTCATTGCCAAGCCTCGTATTTAGACAGTTCACAATCATTGGTTCTGCTCATGAGAGTATTCCAAGTAACAGTAACAACACATTGGAAGCCCTCAAAGAAGAGACAACTGATTATAGATTGTGGAGTGCTTGGTGTAAAATTCACATAGAGTGCTCAAGTAGGATACTTTGCAAAAACATTGTTTGGCTTCAAATAGAAAACTTCACTCAAGTGGTGAACACTTGCCTTCACAAAAAATTCTTTGCACAAATTACTGTCTCACATGTACAAATCGTGTAAGGACCACACTGACATATTGGAAAATTAGGAAAAACAAAAATATCGTTAGTCAGTGTGTCTGTGCAACATCTACCGGCTGAATCGGAAAGGGCACAAGTGATTCCATATCTGTTGTTTGGTGGCAAAGGAATTTCTCTATGTATCATAAGGATTGGTGCTTTTTTTATCTAGGAAGTCTGGTTTTACTTGGTTACAACACTTGTGTATGTGTTATATTTCAGAACTTAGATGCAGTGGTATGTTTGTCACTGCATAGCTACTCATGGTGCAGTGTTTAATTTGTTGTTATTATCTTCATGAATTTATTCTTGTTTGTTTTATGCACTTTTGGATATCATTTCATGATACATTGATTTCTTTCAACAGTTCATGTTACTTGTGTTTACAGGTAAATGTCACTGTGGCTGGGGTGGCAGGAAACAGCCCTGTGAAATGCAGTCGTGATGTTGTAGTGTGCCCAGATTTAAGTTTGGTGGACGCTGTTAAGAAAGGACCATATGATGTAGTGGTGCTTCCTGGTGGCCTCGGAGGGTCAAAGAATCTTGCAGCAGTATGTATTAATTCCAAATACAGTAGTTTAGAAGATTATCAGCTTATATGATTGAATCCTGCAATAAACACCATCATACAAGAAATAATAGCTGTTTTGATTAACTGTAACAGCGTTACTTCTATATTTCCAGTGGAAAAATATGAAAACACTTTCATTTATTTATTCATTCACACATTGTACTCTGTAAATCACATAATGAGGGGGACCCACAGAAATGTGCAATGAATCATGTTATATTTTAAAATGGATTAAAAATAGCCATTGAGACATTGTGGTCAAAGACATTTTAAAGTATTTTAGCTTGACCGCTGATTTATCAAAAGTTATATACATAACAACGTAGAGCAGTTACTGCAGGCTACTTCTTAAAGTATACTAGCAGTAAATTGGGATTTGTGCCAATCTGTTCATACTGATATTATGACAATTGTTTCTCAGTTAATTTGTACATGTTTATGTACATTAGAAGAAAACCAGCTACTTAAAACATACTACTACTACTACTACTACTACTACTACTACTACTACTACTCCCTTCAACTGTTTTCACAGAGTACTTTAAACAAAGCATTTATGTAACTTTATACAGAACACTATCCGTTGTCTGTATGCTGGTAAAGTTATTCCAACAGAATGGCTATTCCGAAAGGCAGATATGCCATGCATTATGTTCTCAGCAAACTCGAAGCAGGGATGTATATGAAGATGCGGAGGCACCCACTGCAACAGCATTCTTGCCCTATTTTGGCAGCATGTCTTCGAGAATAGAAAGAATCCTCAAAAAGCACGACGTCAAGTGTGTTTTTCAGCCACCAGCAAAATTGAAGAATTTATTGTGCTATGTCAAAGACGACCTTGGCCTCAGAAAACGTGGCATGTACAAAATCCCATGCCAATGTGGAAAGTTTTATATTGGACAGACATTCCGAACCGTGCAAGAATGTTGCGTCGAACATCATCGTCATTCACGCCTGGGGCCCGGGGATTAGAATAGGCCCGAGGTATTCCTGCCTGTCGTAAGAGGCGACTAAAAGGAGTCCATCCCCCTCACGGGGGTAGTTAGCGCCTGCGTCCGGAGACGGACAGTTCCACGACCTATGATTGTGGTCTTTTTGGTTTTTCACTTTTCGTTTCTTCCTTCCTTTTGTTGGTTCATTTCTTTGCTCTTCTCCACCTCACTGTCTTCCTTACTCTTTCCCTTGACTTCTCCTTGCCTTCTCATTGCCTTCTTCTCCTTGCCTTCTCATTGCCTTCTTCTCCTTGCCTTCTCATTACCTTCTTCTCCTTGCCTTCTCATTGCCTTCTTCTCCTTGCCTTCTCATTGCCTTCTTCTCCTTGCCTTCTCTGGTCTCCGCCTCAGCGTTTGAGACAGTCTGTCCTCTTTCTCCCTCTCTCTCTCTCTTCTTTTTCCTCTTCTTCCTTCCTCCCTGTGCGTGCCTGAAGGCCGACCCACGCGTTCGCACGCGTAGCCGGTGACGGGGTAACGCGTAAGTCCCCGCCCTGGGTAGGCATGTAAGGCACGTGCGTACCCCCTGGTAAAGGCCAGGCCCAGGGAGGGGTGATTGCCTGAGCTGATACCTTCTGACCATGCCGATTGGTCCCTCCGTCTGTTTCTCGGGAGGTGTGACCTGAGGTGTAAACATTCACCTAAGGCGGGAGTGCCCTCTGAGAGGGTCCCCACAAGGAAGGAGTGCGCCATCGGAGACGCTGGCAATCATGGGGGATTCCTCCGCAATGGATTCTACTCCATCGCTTTCGACTTCTGCCCAAAAACGGAAACGTGACCAGCCACCAGTGACAAAAGTACTACCGCCTGCCCCACAGTTCCTCGTCGTTTCTCGATCTGAGGACGGAAAGGATTTTTCCTCTGTCAACCCTTTCGTTATCCAGAAGGGCGTAGATGCCATAGCCGGATCTGTCAAATCTTGTACCAGGTTGCGTAACGGTACCTTATTACTAGAAACTGAGAGTGCCTTTCAGGCACAAAAATTGCTTCGGGCCACACTCCTGTACACGTTCCCTGTCCGGGTGGAGGCCCACCGAACTTTGAATTCGTCTCGTGGTGTAGTCTATACTAGCTCCCTCGATGGATTGACTGACGAGGAGATTCAATCTTTCCTCGCTGAGCAGGGCGTGACGGCTGTCCATAGGGTCATGAAAAAGGTCAACAATGACCTTGTACCGACCCGGACACTTTTCTTGACCTTAGATAGTGTTACGCTGCCATCGCGCATCAAGGCGGGCTACGAGGTTATTTCTGTTCGCCCCTATGTCCCGACACCTACGCGCTGCTACCAGTGTCAGCGTTTCAATCACACTCAACAGTCTTGTTCCAATGCGGCTAAATGTGTCACTTGTGGCAGGGATGCCCATGAGGGTGACTGTCCACCTCCGTCTCCTCGTTGTGTGAACTGTCAGGGTGACCATGCCGCATCCTCCCGCGACTGTCCTGTCTATAAGGAAGAACGCTGTATCCAAGAAATTCGGGTCAAAGAGAAAGTGTCCACCTCGGCTGCTCGCAAGCTATTGGCTAGTAGGAAGCCCGCGCTGCTCCCAGCGGGGAAATACAGTACTGTCCTTGCCTCTCCTCGGACTACCAGGGAGGTAGCAACCCAGACATGCGATCTGACCTTCAGCACCACGGTCGTCCGTTCGGCCAGTGCTAAGATCGCGCGGTCGACGTCTCCTCTTCCTCCCATCACCCCACAGACACCAGCCCCTTCATCAGCTTCTGCTAAGACGAAGACCCCGAAGTCAGATGCACGGGCCTTCAAGAAGGAACCATCCCGTGCAGACTTCCTACGTACCTCGACCTCCCAGCCTTCGACCGGTACTTCCACCAAACGTCCTTCCAAAAAGGCTCATAGGAAGCACAGTTCTCCTTCTCTGCCATGGCGCATTTCTTTTCCTGCGCCACCCAGCGGTTGCCGCGCCAGGCCGTCATCCGTTTCGCCTTGCCGCACCGCTGGTAGCCGTACATCTGGCCGTTTACCAGCGGAGGAAGCTCCCCCTCCCGGCCATCCTCCCGAGATGGCCGATGAACCTATAGACCCAATGGACGATGACTGTCCGCCTACTGATAGCGGCGGCAGTGCACGCTCGAAGCCAGGCCCTCAGCGGCCTTCGAGGTGACCCCTTCCTTCATCTTCCTTTTCTTACGATGGCACTTATTCACTGGAATATTCGCAGCATTCGCTCCAACCGAGAGGACTTGAAGTTGCTGCTCCGCTTGCACCGTCCGCTCCTTGTAGCCCTCCAGGAAACGAAGCTACGCCCATGCGATCAAATTGCCTTGGCACACTACACCTCTGTGCGTTTTGACCTACCCCCTGTGGTAGGTATCCCAGCTCATGGAGGGGTTATGTTGCTGGTCCGGGATGATATTTACTACGATCCCATCATGTTGCACACCGGCCTGCAGGCAGTTGCCATCCGCATTACTCTCCCCACTTTTACGTTCTCCTTTTGTACCGTTTACACTCCATCGTCATCTGCCGTTACCAGGGCAGACATGATGCAACTTATTGCTCAGCTACCTGCACCATTTTTGTTAACTGGAGACTTCAATGCCCACCATCCCCTTTGGGGCTCTCCAGCATCCTGCCCGAGGGGCTCCTTGTTAGCAGACCTTTTCAACCAGCTCAATCTTGTCTGCCTCAATACTGGCGCCCCTACTTTTCTTTCGGACACATCTCACACCTATTCCCATTTAGACCTCTCTATATGTACTCCCCAACTTGCACGCCGGTTTGAGTGGTATGCACTTTCTGATACATATTCGAGCGACCACTTCCCGTGTGTTATCCATCTCCTGCAGCATACCCCCTCTCCGTGCTCCTCTAGTTGGACCATCTCCGAGGCAGACTGGGGGCTCTTCTCTTCCAGGGCGACCTTTCAGGATCAAACCTTCACAAGCTGCGATCGTCAGGTCGCACATCTCATGGAAGTCATTCTCGCTGCTGCTGAATATTCCATCCCTCACCCTACTTCTTCTCCACGTCGCGTACCGGTCCCCTGGTGGACCGCAGCATGTAGAGACGCTTTACGTGCTCGTCGACGTGCTTTACGCACATTTAAACGCCACCCTACAGTGGCGAATTGTATCAATTATAAACGATTACGTGCTCAGTGTCGTCGTATTATCAAAGAAAGCAAGAAAGCCAGCTGGGCTGCTTTCACAAGCACCTTCAACAGTTTTACTCCTCCTTCTGTTGTCTGGGGTAGCCTGTGCCGGCTATCTGGCACTAAGGTCCACTCACCAGTTTCTGGCTTGAAGGTCGCGAATGACGTCCTTGTGGCCCCTGAGGCTGTCTCCAATGCCTTCGGCCGCTTTTTCGCAGAGGTTTCGAGCTCTGCTCATTACGACCCTGCCTTCCTCCCCCGCAAACAGGCAGAGGAGGCTAGGCCACCTAACTTCCGCTCCTCGAATTGTGAAAGTTATAATGCCCCATTCACCATGCGGGAACTCGAAACCGCACTTGGCCGATCACGGTCCTCCGCTCCAGGACCTGATTCTATTCATATTCAGATGCTGAAGAACCTTTCTCCTGCGGGTAAAGGTTTTCTTCTTCGTACTTATAATCGCATCTGGATTGAGGGACATGTTCCCGCATGCTGGCGCGAGTCTATTGTTGTCCCGATTCCTAAGCCGGGGAAGGACAAGCACTTGCCTTCCAGTTATCGACCTATCTCGCTTACCAGCTATGTCTGTAAAGTGATGGAGCGAATGGTTAATTCTCGATTGGTTTGGCTGCTCGAGTCTCGACGCCTACTTACCAATGTACAATGTGGATTTCGTAGGCGCCGCTCTGCTGTTGACCATCTGGTTACCTTGTCGACCTTCATTATGAATAACTTCTTGCGGAAGCGCCCAACCGCGGCTGTGTTCTTTGATTTGGAGAAGGCTTACGACACCTGTTGGAGGGTGGGCATTCTCCGCACCATGTATACATGGGGCCTTCGCGGTAGCCTCCCTCTTTTTATTCGTTCCTTTTTAATGGATCGACAGTTCAGGGTACGTGTGGGTTCTATCCTGTCCGACACCTTTTGCCAGGAGAATGGGGTGCCACAGGGCTCAGTTTTGAGCGTCGCTCTCTTCGCCATCGCGATCAATCCAATAATGGATTACCTCCCAGCTGATGTATCAGGCTCCCTTTTCGTGGACGATTTTACCATCTATTGCAGCGCGCAGTGTACACGTGTCCTGGAGCGCTGTCTTCAGCGTTCTCTTGACCGTCTTTACTCCTGGAGTGTCGCCAATGGCTTCCGCTTTTCTGCCGAGAAGACGGTCTGTATTAACTTCTGGCGCTACAAAGAGTTTCTCCCACCGTCCTTACGACTAGGTCCCATTGCTCTCCCAATCGTGGAGACAACCAAATTTTTAGGCCTTACATTTGACAGGAAACTTAGCTGGTCTCCACATGTGTCATATTTGGCCGCCCGTTGTACCCGTTCTTTAAATGTCCTCCGTGTTCTCAGTGGTATGTCGTGGGGAGCGGATCGAACCGTCCTACTTCATCTATATCGGTCGATCGTCCGCTCCAAGCTGGATTATGGGAGCTTCGTCTACTCCTCTGCACGGCCATCCATCTTACGCCGCCTCAACTCCATACAACATCGGGGTTTACGACTTGCGATCGGAGCATTTTATACTAGTCCCGTACCGAGTCTTCATGCTGACGCTGGCGAATTGCCACTCACCTACCGGCGCGATATACTGCTTTGTCGGTATGCCTGTCGGCTACTGTCAATGCCCGACCACCCGTCTTATCGTTCCTTTTTTGACGACTCTCTCGACCGTCAATACGGGTTGTATGTCTCTGCCCTGCTACCCCCTGGAGTTCGCTTTCGTCGCCTCCTTCAACACCTTAATTTTTCACTCCCTGCAACCTTTCGAGTGGGCGAGAGCCACACGCCACCTTGGCTCCAGGCTCAGGTCCGCGTTCACCTTAACCTCAGCTCGCTCCCAAAAGAGGTTACCCCCAGTTCGGTCTACCACTCCCGTTTTTTGGAACTTTGTTCGAAGTTCATCAACATGACTTTCATTTATACAGATGGCTCTAAGACCAATAACGGGGTCGGGTGTTCCTTTATTGTCGGGGCACAAAGTTTCAAATACCGGCTCCATGGCCATTGTTCGGTCTTCACAGCTGAGCTCTTTGCCCTCTACCAGGCTGTTCTTTACATCTGCCGCCACCGACATTCTGCTTATGTCATCTGCTCCGACTCCCTGAGCGCCATCCAGAGCCTCAGTGATCCGTACCCGGTTCACCCTTTCGTACACCGGATCCAACGCTCTCTTCAGCAGCTGGTGGACGTCGGTTCTCCGGTTAGCTTTATGTGGGTTCCTGGCCATGTCGGTGTCCCTGGGAACGAAGCTGCAGATGCCGCGGCCAAGGCTGCGGTCCTCCAGCCTCGGACAGCTTCTTGTTGTGTCCCTTCGTCCGATTTTAGCAGGGTCATTTGTCAGCGCATTTTATCGCTGTGGCATGCCGATTGGGCTGCACTTACAGACAACAAGCTTCGGGCCTTAAAACCTCTTCCCGTGGCTTGGACGTCCTCCTCACGCCCTTCTCGGCGGGAGGAGGTAGTGTTGGCCCGGTTAAGAATTGGACACTGCCGGTTGAGCCATCGCCATCTGCTGACGGCTGCGCCGGCGCCGTTCTGCCCATGTGGGCACTTGCTGACAGTTAGACACATTTTAATGTCCTGTCCAGATTTTAGCACACTGCGTCTAGATCTTAACCTGCCAAGTACTTTCGATGCCATTTTAGCGGATGATCCACGAGCAGCAGCTCGTGTTCTTCGTTTTATCCATTTGACAAACCTCTCTAAGGACATTTGATGATGCTGTTTTTAATCCTATGCCTGTCAGTCTGGTTTTTATCGTGTTCTCCCTTTTAGTTGTTGTTGTCAACATGTGCCTCGCGTTGCATTCTTAGAGTAGTCAGGGCGCTAATGACCATTGAAGTTGTGCGCCCTAAAACCACAAAAAAAAAAAAAAAAAAAACAACAACGTCTGGGGCAACCTGATAAATCAGCGGTAGCGGAACATTGCCTGGACATGGGATATCGTATGCTTTACGAACAGACGGAAATTTTATCCCCAGCGTCATCTTTCTGGGAATGTGTTATTAAGGAGACTATACATATTCGCACGGCGGACAATCTTATCAACAGGGATGCAAGTTTTCAACTGAGTGCCGCCTGGAATCCAGCACTGGCTGCCATTAAATCAAAAACAGGGTAAACAACAACTTCTGTTCCCTCAAGTGACACAACGCGTAGGTGAGATTTAGTTCAGACTTTAACCGCAGGAGCGTCCGGCAGCACAGTTATTGCCCATAGTGCACGCGTGGATGGCCTTTCTGCAGCTCCCAGTAGGGGGCACCAGGAGCGCCGCTTCGTCCAGCTTTGAGCGTCTTCCCGCACACGCGTATTGCCTGCTCCCGTCATGATAAATTCCGCTGCTGCCGCGCAATTATCATCAGTCACGCCTTGCAGCAGTGACAGCAGCAGCTACCACCACCTGATGATGTCGAGCAGTTGCATCGAAGAAATATTGTGCGATTTACACAATACGATCCGGCGGCAAACCCGAGAAGCGTATTTGCAACAGATCCGTCGGGAAAGCATGAAAAGTCACAACTTAAGATATTCTGATAAATTATTGGTAGGGCTGATAAAATAGTCTCTCTGGTTATGAATATCTGGAGATTTTCAATTTCCTGCCTGATGCCTACTGAAACCTTTGACCCAGAATATAAAACAATATTCTGAGCCCTAAATAAGGATGCATAGTTTGCATGAAAACTGTACTTGTAGTGTTGTGGCTGTGTATTGAATAATTGATACTAAATTCACTCTTATTATTAACCAAAATTACCATTAGGGAGTATATGTACTGACACTGAGTGTAAGAATCCTTAGACCCTCGATGAAGTGTCGGTAAGACATTGACATTCACA
Source organism: Schistocerca cancellata (assembly GCF_023864275.1). Classification (NCBI taxonomy): domain Eukaryota; kingdom Metazoa; phylum Arthropoda; class Insecta; order Orthoptera; family Acrididae; genus Schistocerca; species Schistocerca cancellata. The sequence goes on along the minus strand of NC_064626.1, from coordinate 859,247,351 downwards.
TAAACACTCTGAAGCCACTGTGGTGTGTGTGGTAGAAGGTGCAGTATACCAGTATTATAAATTTTCTTTCGTATTTCGTTTGCTTATTAAGTGATGAACAAAATGATTGTCTACATTTCTCTGAATGCACCATTATTTCTCTCATTTTGTTCTCATGATCGCTACCTGACATATAATGGTGACAACATAATGGTTGCGTGGTTGTTGAATACAGGTTGTCTGTATTTTCCCAGGTGGGTTTCATGAGAACTTAGTCTTTCCAAGAATTACTATTTAAGTTCCCTGACTATCGCCATTACACTTTTGTACGGGGTATACTGACCTATTACAATCCTAGGAACACTTCTCTGAATTTGTTTAGTGTCAGTTGTCATACCTACTTGATACAGACTTAAAACATTTAGATAGTATTCTACAATTGCTCTCACTAGCATTTTAAATGTGATTTTCTTTACAAATCCACTATGCTTTCCCAGAACCATTCAACAAATTGAAGTCTTCCATTTTCATTCTGCCGTATTGATTTCATATGATTTACAGTTTCATATTGCTTCTTAGTATTACCCTTAAATACTAATATGATGTGATTTACCCAAAATTTTAACCGCTAATCTTATAGTCAGATAGTTTTGGCTTCTTCCTCTTTGGTATAGGTATTATCTTACCTTTTTTGATATTACACTTCCTTAGGGCACACTAGGACTGTTGATATTTTTAAAAATATCAAGAATCCAATATATCGATATTTAAAGGAAAGTATCATTTTCTGCTCTTGATATGTTGAAAAACAGTATCGCTATATCAACAGAATAAATATTGATGAACCTGCCTTTAAAAATATCAGCTGCGCTTAGTAAATATACTGCCAGTGTTAGAGCTGTATGTTTAAGTCTTGATTTATTATTAGATATTCTGGACATCAACAAGCCAGCAGCTTGCCTGTCTCCTTTAGAGCAAAAATTAAAAGGAAAACTATGCACTTTCACACTTGGCGATAACCACTTTGCCAACAATGGTAATGACACGTAAGTGGCACAATAAAAGGTGTCCGATGGGCCTCTCTCTCTCTCTCTCTCTCTCTCTCTCTCTCTCTTTCTGTTGGTAGTGCTGAGTGTGGATTTAATCAGCTTTTCCCCTCACGTGTCGCCACACACTGTAAAGACCAACCTGAATGAAGAGATTGTTGTTCATCATTCTCAGCAGCTGTTTTTGAAGAACACCAATGTGAAGAAATTGTTTTTTAACACAACTGGTATGCTATTTTTTCGCATCGGAAATCTTGTTATTCCATTCACACTGTCAACCCCATTGCAAGTGGACTCCTTCTTTTGTGCCACTTATACTTTGCTTCACACTGTCAAAGAGAAAGATTGGACATAATGAAAGCTCACAAAGTAGCAAGACCCCTTCACACAGTGAAAGTAAAATTATGTTCTAGTACAATTTCAAAAGAACACTTTCAAATATTTACCAAAAATTGTGAAAGAAATATAATATAAAATAAATATATCACCAATATAATGTTTTGTAAAAAAAATGTTGGTATATCGATATTTTATCAACAGCCCTAGGGCACACCCAATGTTACTTTAGTTTCTGTGGAAGATTCATCATTGTTCAGTATAAGATACTGGGTTCTGTGAAACAAATATTCCTTCAGCCAATCAAATATGTGTGAAAACACTCTGTATAATCATATCTTGAATAGTAGTCTATGATGTGGGGCCGTCGAACATCTTAAGATGCCTAGGAACATGGAATGTACCTGTACATATCACTGCAACTGTCGTTTGCTAGATTTTGTGTATGATTAAAGCAACATGTGTTTTGCATGACAGTGTTACTCAGGCTGTGTGTGGATTCCTTGAGAGAAGTTTTTCCTCTTGTAAGTCATAATGTTTGAGCTTAGAGTATGCTGCAACAGATAGGTGTCAGTGACACTGGTCTAGGATTCTGTGCATGCAATCTAGTACTCATGTTACAAACAGGTATGGCCTGCAGTCTTTTCCAGTCACATAGGACCATTCACTGCACAAGTGATTCTTGATAAATGTAACCTAGGAAAGGAACTTATTCCATTATGTATTCAATGTAAAACCTAATTGAAATTTCAGCAGAGCCAGATGACTTTTTCTGCTTTAGCAGTATTAATTATCTTTTAGTATCGGGGGGGGGGGGGGGTTAATATTTACATTGCTCATTTGTGAGCCTATGTGACAGTAATATGCTCTAGTGTAAATTTTAAATGAATTTAAAATTTCTGCTTTCTGTCTGCTATCTTCAGTTTTGACACCAGACAAACCCATGAACAATTGAGTGGAAGGTTAGTTTTGACAGTAGACAAATCCACGAACAGTTCAATGGAAGGCTTGGATCCATTATTGCATTTGCACTGACCAGAACTTTCAAGGATTTCCTGATAAGTTTTTCTCCAGGATCTGACTGTGAAGATTATTGTGGACTCCTTCTTATGGGTGCACAACTTGCTATAATTTTTCTCTGGCAGTATCCCAATCTCGTTTTGTAGTGTAAGTAGTAGTCTTATCTTTTCACAACATTCTATGAATGGTGCCATTAAACCTGGCTGATTCTTTACTTATTTTATTTATTTATTTATTTATTTATTTATTTATTGTTCCGTGGGACCAAATTAAGGAGAAGTGTCCATGGTCATGGAACGAGTCAATACATGAAATTATAACACGATATTAGAATCAGATAAAATGGAAATATAAAAAAACATTTTCAGGTGACAATTCGTAAGTTTAAATAAAGAAAATCAACAATGTAACACTGGAATTTGCTTAATTTTTTTTAACTCTTCCAGGAGCTCCTTGACAGAATAGAAGGAGTGAACCATGAGGAAACTCTTCAGTTTAGACTTAAAAGAGTTTGGGCTACTGCTAAGATTTTTGAGTTCTTGTGGTAGCTTATTGAAAATGGATGCAGCAGAATACTGCACTCTTTTCTCCACAAGAGTCAAGGAAGTGCATTCCACATGCAGATTGGATTTCTGCCTAGTATTAACCCTAGGATGCATATACAGGGCCTCCGAGGCCCTTGTTTGTCTTCATTTTTAAAAAAATTCTCTAATTTTTTGTTTGATTTCAAACTGCTTTCCAGTACTCTTTCACTAACAATGTGACATTCCTCCTATAAAGTCTGAACGAAATACCTTCTTAAGTTTTTTGTACAATTCAGTGCATTTACCCATACACCGTGAATGCATAAGCAGGGCTTCAGAAGCCCTCACACATTTATAAAAGTTCCTTAGCCTATATTGTCTTAAACATTTGTTTGGGAGCAGTTATTAATTCAACAATAACTGTAGTGGTATTTCCAGCAACAGGAGTGCCAACAGCAGCAGTAGTTGTAGTAATAACAGTATAACTAAAAAATAATACACACTACTTTCACATATTGGCGATGTCGGTGTATTATTGATCTTTTTGCTATCAAATGTTTTATTATTGCATAGTATTGTTATTCTGTGCTGCTCTTGTCAGCCTTATTGTTACTGTAGTTTGTTTGTTGCTGCAAGGCCCATATTGTTACGAGTATGACTCGTTTAGTGCTGCACAAGCTGCTGTTCGAGAGATGCGCCTTTTGCTATGGCTTAGACACACAAAGCAAGAGTCAGTACATGCTAATGCAGCTAATTTTGAAAGTGTTGTGGCTCAGTGGCTTGAAAAAGATGATTCTTGCGAGGAAGGAAATATTTTTGAAGATGCAAGTAGTGAAGAATCAGCTAATGAACCTGCAGATGTGAATATTGAGGCACACGACAGTCCTTCCGATAATATTACTTCATCAGAGTCTGAAAATGAAGAACCACCACAAAAAGGTATAGAAGACCACACGTACATTAGTAGGAATGGAACAATTTGGAAATTAGATCCTCCTGCTACTTTTCGCACACCTGTCCATAATATTGTAAAGAAGGCACCTGGTCCAGCCCATGGTTAGAAAACCTGTAAACCTAAGGATGCCTGGGACTATTTCATCTCCAAGGAAATACTAGAGGAAATCATCAACTGCACAAATATTGAAGGCAGAAGAGTGGCTGCTTTACGTGGTAAAACATGGGAAAACGTTTCACTTGCTGCAATGGAGGGTTTTCTTGGTTTTTTACTGCTTTCTGGTGTTGAGAAGAGCTAGGATGTCCTTATTAGAGAATTATTCTTGGATGAAAGGCAAATTCTACATACAAATCCACCATGTCAATAAATAGATATGAGGATTTAAGGAGAATGATTAGATGATTAGATTTGATGACAGGCGTACCCGTGAAGCTCGATCTGCAGATGACAAACTTGCAGCTGTTCGCTATGTATGGGAACTATTTCTTGAGAAGTGTAGAAACAGAATGATTCCCAATGATTCGCTCACAGTTGACTAACAGCTAGTCCCATTCTGTGGAAGATGCAGCTTCACCCAGTATATGCCCTCTAAACCAGCCAAGTATGACATAAAAATATTTTGGTTATGTGATGCTACATCTGCATATGCTTTAGACGGAATTGTTTACATGGGAAGGAAGGCCCATGAACTTATTCAGAAAAATCTTGGACTGAATGTGGTGAAAGATCTTGGTAAAAGCATTGAAGGATCATCAAAAAATATTACTGTTGACAACTTCTTTACTAGTGTGCAGCTGGCAGAAGAGGTGCTTCAGGAGCAAATTACAGTGGTGGGAACAATCAAACAAAATAAACCAGACATTCCTAATGAGATGAAACCATCTGCCTCAAGAGCAATTCATTCCTCTTTGTTTGCATTTAAAGGTGACATTACAATGGTGAGTTATGTTCCCAAAAAGATAGTCTGTAGTTCTCATTAGCACAACGCATCACAACAGAAACATTGATAAAACTCGTGCAAAAAAGAAACCAGATATAATAAAGTTCTATAACTCTACGAAGGGTGGAGTACATCAAATGGACCAGAAAATTCGTTATTACACTTGCAAGAGACAAACAAAAAGATGGCCATTTGCATTATGGATGAATATGATGGACGTCGCAGCAATGAACAGTGAAATTTTATTTTCCGCCCAACATCTGACATACCATAGTGGAAGAAGTGATAAAAGGCGTTTGTTCCTAAGAGATTTAGCAGAGGAAATGGTAAGACCACTAATGGAACTTCGTATTCAGATCCCTAATCTTCCAAAGAAATTCGTTGATGCCATGCAAAGATGTGGTGTTCAAAAAGATGTCATATTGCCGAACCAACTACCTGTTTCAGGAAAAAGAAGAAGATGCAATTATTGTCCATATAATAAACACAGGAAAAGTGATATGACATGCATTAAGTGTAAAACCAACATTTGTGAGGAACATAGTGGCATTCTATGTGCTTCTTGTTTGTCACATGTTGAAAACTAAGAAAAATGCCATTTTATGTGAACAATGAATAATAACTTTTTGTCAAAATATTGCCTATATACATAATATTGTGAATAATGAGTATGTTTTAATTGAAGAAATTAGTTGTAATAAATGTTATAAAATGTAAACTGCAACTTATAAGTGAATTAATGAAATTATTTGTATATGTTGTATGTAAATGGATGTAACTAATAAAAATTCACTCACATCATGTTGCACACCGGCCTGCAGGCAGTTGCCATCCGCATTACTCTCCCCACTGTTACGTTCTCCTTTTGTACCGTTTACACTCCATCGTCATCTGCCGTTACCAGGGCAGACATGATGCAACTTATTGCTCAGCTACCTGCACCATTTTTGTTAACTGGAGACTTCAATGCCCACCATCCCCTTTGGGGCTCTCCAGCATCCTGCCCGAGGGGCTCCTTGTTAGCAGACCTTTTCAACCAGCTCAATCTTGTCTGCCTCAATACTGGCGCCCCTACTTTTCTTTCGGACACATCTCACACCTATTCCCATTTAGACCTCTCTATATGTACTCCTCCAACTTGCACGCCGGTTTGAGTGGTATGCACTTTCTGATACATATTCGAGCAACCACTTCCCGTGTGTTATTCATCTCCTGCAGCATACCCCCTCTCCGTGCTCCTCTAGTTGGACCATCTCCGAGGCAGACTGGGGGCTCTTCTCTTCCAGGGCGACCTTTCAGGATCAAACCTTCACCAGCTGCGATCGTCAGGTCGCACATCTCATGGAAGTCATTCTCGCTGCTGCTGAATATTCCATCCCTCACCCTACTTCTTCTCCACGTCGCGTACCGGTCCCCTGGTGGACCGCAGCATGTAGAGACGCTTTACGTGCTCGTCGACGTGCTTTACGCACATTTAAACGCCACCCTACAGTGGCGAATTGTATCAATTATAAACGATTACGTGCTCAGTGTCGTCGTATTATCAAAGAAAGCAAGAAAGCCAGCTGGGCTGCTTTCACAAGCACCTTCAACAGTTTTACTCCTCCTCCTGCTGTCTGGGGTAGCCTGTGCCGGCTATCTGGCACTAAGGTCCACTCACCAGTTTCTGGCTTGAAGGTCGCGAATGACGTCCTTGTGGCCCCTGAGGCTGTCTCCAATGCCTTCGGCCGCTTTTTCGCAGAGGTTTCGAGCTCCGCTCATTACGACCCTGCCTTCCTCCCCCGCAAACAGGCAGAGGAGGCTAGGCCACCTAACTTCCGCTCCTCGAATTGTGAAAGTTATAATGCCCCATTCACCATGCGGGAACTCGAAACCGCATTTGGCGATCACGGTCCTCCGCTCCAGGACCTGATTCTATTCATATTCAGATGCTGAAGAACCTTTCTCCTGTGGGTAAAGGTTTTCTTCTTCGTACTTATAATCGCATCTGGATTGAGGGACATGTTCCCGCATGCTGGCGCGAGTCTATTGTTGTCCCGATTCCTAAGCCGGGGAAGGACAAGCACTTGCCTTCCAGTTATCGACCTATCTCGCTTACCAGCTATGTCTGTAAAGTGATGGAGCGAATGGTTAATTCTCGATTGGTTTGGCTGCTCGAGTCTCGACGCCTACTTACCAATGTACAATGTGGATTTCGTAGGCGCCGCTCTGCTGTTGACCATCTGGTTACCTTGTCGACCTTCATTATGAATAACTTCTTGCGGAAGCGCCCGACCGCGGCTGTGTTCTTTGATTTGGAGAAGGCTTACGACACCTGTTGGAGGGTGGGCATTCTCCGCACCATGTATACGTGGGGCCTTCGCGGTAGCCTCCCTCTTTTTATTCGTTCCTTTTTAATGGATCGACAGTTCAGGGTACGTGTGGGTTCTATCCTGTCCGACACCTTTTGCCAGGAGAATGGGGTGCCACAGGGCTCAGTTTGAGCGTCGCTCTCTTCGCCATCGCGATCAATCCAATAATGGATTGCCTCCCAGCTGATGTATCAGGCTCCCTTTTCGTGGACGATTTTACCATCTATTGCAGCGCGCAGTGTACACGTGTCCTGGAGCGCTGTCTTCAGCGTTCTCTTGACCGTCTTTACTCCTGGAGTGTCGCCAATGGCTTCCGCTTTTCTGCCGAGAAGACGGTCTGTATTAACTTCTGGCGCTACAAAGAGTTTCTCCCACCGTCCTTACGACTAGGTCCCATTGCTCTCCCAATCGTGGAGACAACCAAATTTTTAGGCCTTACATTTGACAGGAAACTTAGCTGGTCTCCACATGTGTCATATTTGGCCGCCCGTTGTACCCGTTCTTTAAATGTCCTCCGTGTTCTCAGTGGTATGTCGTGGGGAGCGGATCGAACCGTCCTACTTCGTCTATATCGGTCGATCGTCCGCTCCAAGCTGGATTATGGGAGCTTCGTCTACTCCTCTGCACGGCCATCCATCTTACGCCGCCTCAACTCCATACAACATCGGGGTTTACGATTTGCGATCGGAGCATTTTATACTAGTCCCGTAGCGAGTCTTCATGCTGACGCTGGCGAATTGCCACTCACCTACCGGCGCGATATACTGCTTTGTCGGTATGCCTGTCGGCTACTGTCAATGCCCGACCACCCGTCTTATCGTTCCTTTTTTGACGACTCTCTCGACCGTCAATACGGGTTGTATGTCTCTGCCCTGCTACCCCCTGGAGTTCGCTTTCGTCGCCTCCTTCAACACCTTAATTTTTCACTCCCTGCAACCTTTCGAGTGGGCGAGAGCCACACGCCACCTTGGCTCCAGGCTCAGGTCCGCGTTCACCTTAACCTCAGCTCGCTCCCAAAAGAGGTTACCCCCAGTTCGGTCTACCACTCCCGTTTTTTGGAACTTTGTTCGAAGTTCATCAACATGACTTTCATTTATACAGATGGCTCTAAGACCAATAACGGGGTCGGGTGTTCCTTTATTGTCGGGGCACAAAGTTTCAAATACCGGCTCCATGGCCATTGTTCGGTCTTCACAGCTGAGCTCTTTGCCCTCTACCAGGCTGTTCTTTACATCTGCCGCCACCGACATTCTGCTTATGTCATCTGCTCCGACTCCCTGAGCGCCATCCAGAGCCTCAGTGATCCGTACCCGGTTCACCCTTTCGTACACCGGATCCAACGCTCTCTTCAGCAGCTGGTGGACGTCGGTTCTCCGGTTAGCTTTATGTGGGTTCCTGGCCATGTCGGTATCCCTGGGAACGAAGCTGCAGATGCCGCGGCCAAGGCTGCGGTCCTCCAGCCTCGGACAGCTTCTTGTTGTGTCCCTTCGTCCGATTTTAGCAGGGTCATTTGTCAGCGCATTTTATCGCTGTGGCATGCCGATTGGGCTGCACTTACAGACAACAAGCTTCGGGCCTTAAAACCTCTTCCCGTGGCTTGGACGTCCTCCTCACGCCCTTCTCGGCGGGAGGAGGTAGTGTTGGCCCGGTTAAGAATTGGACACTGCCGGTTGAGCCATCGCCATCTGCTGACGGCTGCGCCGGCGCCGTTCTGCCCATGTGGGCACTTGCTGACAGTTAGACACATTTTAATGTCCTGTCCAGATTTTAGCACACTGCGTCTAGATCTTAACCTGCCAAGTACTTTCGATGCCATTTTAGCGGATGATCCACGAGCAGCAGCTCGTGTTCTTCGTTTTATCCATTTGACAAACCTCTCTAAGGACATTTGATGATGCTGTTTTTAATCCTATGCCTGTCAGTCTGGTTTTTATCGTGTTCTCCCTTTTAGTTGTTGTTGTCAACATGTGCCTCGCGTTGCATTCTTAGAGTAGTCAGGGCGCTAATGACCATTGAAGTTGTGCGCCCTAAAACCACAAAAAAAAAAAAAAAAAAAAAAAAAAAAACAACAACGTCTGGGGCAACCTGATAAATCAGCGGTAGCGGAACATTGCCTGGACATGGGATATCGTATGCTTTACGAACAGACGGAAATTTTATCCCCAGCGTCATCTTTCTGGGAATGTGTTATTAAGGAGACTATACATATTCGCACGGCGGACAATCTTATCAACAGGGATGCAAGTTTTCAACTGAGTGCCGCCTGGAATCCAGCACTGGCTGCCATTAAATCAAAAACAGGGTAAACAACAACTTCTGTTCCCTCAAGTGACACAACGCGTAGGTGAGATTTAGTTCAGACTTTAACCGCAGGAGCGTCCGGCAGCACAGTTATTGCCCATAGTGCACGCGTGGATGGCCTTTCTGCAGCTCCCAGTAGGGGGCACCAGGAGCGCCGCTTCGTCCAACTTTGAGCGTCTTCCCGCACACGCGTATTGCCTGCTCCCGTCATGATAAATTCCGCTGCTGCCGCGCAATTATCATCAGTCACGCCTTGCAGCAGTGACAGCAGCAGCTACCACCACCTGATGATGTCGAGCAGTTGCATCGAAGAAATATTGTGCGATTTACACAATACGATCCGGCGGCAAACCCGAGAAGCGTATTTGCAACAGATCCGTCGGGAAAGCATGAAAAGTCACAACTTAAGATATTCTGATAAATTATTGGTAGGGCTGATAAAATAGTCTCTCTGGTTATGAATATCTGGAGATTTTCAATTTCCTGCCTGATGCCTACTGAAACCTTTGACCCAGAATATAAAACAATATTCTGAGCCCTAAATAAGGATGCATAGTTTGCATGAAAACTGTACTTGTAGTGTTGTGGCTGTGTATTGAATAATTGATACTAAATTCACTCTTATTATTAACCAAAATTACCATTAGGGAGTATATGTACTGACACTGAGTGTAAGAATCCTTAGACCCTCGATGAAGTGTCGGTAAGACATTGACATTCACATAAACACTCTGAAGCCACTGTGGTGTGTGTGGTAGAAGGTGCAGTATACCAGTATTATAAATTTTCTTTCGTATTTCGTTTGCTTATTAAGTGATGAACAAAATGATTGTCTACATTTCTCTGAATGCACCATTATTTCTCTCATTTTGTTCTCATGATCGCTACCTGACATATAATGGTGACAACATAATGGTTGCGTGGTTGTTGAATACAGGTTGTCTGTATTTTCCCAGGTGGGTTTCATGAGAACTTAGTCTTTCCAAGAATTACTATTTAAGTTCCCTGACTATCGCCATTACACTTTTGTACGGGGTATACTGACCTATTACAATCCTAGGAACACTTCTCTGAATTTGTTTAGTGTCAGTTGTCATACCTACTTGATACAGACTTAAAACATTTAGATAGTATTCTACAATTGCTCTCACTAGCATTTTAAATGTGATTTTCTTTACAAATCCACTATGCTTTCCCAGAACCATTCAACAAATTGAAGTCTTCCATTTTCATTCTGCCGTATTGATTTCATATGATTTACAGTTTCATATTGCTTCTTAGTATTACCCTTAAATACTAATATGATGTGATTTACCCAAAATTTTAACCGCTAATCTTATAGTCAGATAGTTTTGGCTTCTTCCTCTTTGGTATAGGTATTATCTTACCTTTTTTGATATTACACTTCCTTAGAGCACACTAGGACTGTTGATATTTTTAAAAATATCAAGAATCCAATATATCGATATTTAAAGGAAAGTATCATTTTCTGCTCTTGATATGTTGAAAAACAGTATCGCTATATCAACAGAATAAATATTGATGAACCTGCCTTTAAAAATATCAGCTGCGCTTAGTAAATATACTGCCAGTGTTAGAGCTGTATGTTTAAGTCTTGATTTATTATTAGATATTCTGGACATCAACAAGCCAGCAGCTTGCCTGTCTCCTTTAGAGCAAAAATTAAAAGGAAAACTATGCACTTTCACACTTGGCGATAACCACTTTGCCAACAATGGTAATGACACGTAAGTGGCACAATAAAAGGTGTCCGATGGGTCTCTCTCTCTCTCTCTCTCTCTCTCTCTCTCTCTCTCTCTCTCTCTTTCTGTTGGTAGTGCTGAGTGTGGATTTAATCAGCTTTTCCCCTCACGTGTCGCCACACACTGTAAAGACCAACCTGAATGAAGAGATTGTTGTTCATCATTCTCAGCAGCTGTTTTTGAAGAACACCAATGTGAAGAAATTGTTTTTTAACACAACTGGTATGCTATTTTTTCGCATCGGAAATCTTGTTATTCCATTCACACTGTCAACCCCATTGCAAGTGGACTCCTTCTTTTGTGCCACTTATACTTTGCTTCACACTGTCAAAGAGAAAGATTGGACATAATGAAAGCTCACAAAGTAGCAAGACCCCTTCACACAGTGAAAGTAAAATTATGTTCTAGTACAATTTCAAAAGAACACTTTCAAATATTTACCAAAAATTGTGAAAGAAATATAATATAAAATAAATATATCACCAATATAATGTTTTGTAAAAAAAATGTTGGTATATCGATATTTTATCAACAGCCCTAGGGCACACCCAATGTTACTTTAGTTTCTGTGGAAGATTCATCATTGTTCAGTATAAGATACTGGGTTCTGTGAAACAAATATTCCTTCAGCCAATCAAATATGTGTGAAAACACTCTGTATAATCATATCTTGAATAGTAGTCTATGATGTGGGGCCGTCGAACATCTTAAGATGCCTAGGAACATGGAATGTACCTGTACATATCACTGCAACTGTCGTTTGCTAGATTTTGTGTATGATTAAAGCAACATGTGTTTTGCATGACAGTGTTACTCAGGCTGTGTGTGGATTCCTTGAGAGAAGTTTTTCCTCTTGTAAGTCATAATGTTTGAGCTTAGAGTATGCTGCAACAGATAGGTGTCAGTGACACTGGTCTAGGATTCTGTGCATGCAATCTAGTACTCATGTTACAAACAGGTATGGCCTGCAGTCTTTTCCAGTCACATAGGACCATTCACTGCACAAGTGATTCTTGATAAATGTAACCTAGGAAAGGAACTTATTCCATTATGTATTCAATGTAAAACCTAATTGAAATTTCAGCAGAGCCAGATGACTTTTTCTGCTTTAGCAGTATTAATTATCTTTTAGTATCGGGGGGGGGGGGGGGGGTTAATATTTACATTGCTCATTTGTGAGCCTATGTGACAGTAATATGCTCTAGTGTAAATTTTAAATGAATTTAAAATTTCTGCTTTCTGTCTGCTATCTTCAGTTTTGACACCAGACAAACCCATGAACAATTGAGTGGAAGGTTAGTTTTGACAGTAGACAAATCCACGAACAGTTCAATGGAAGGCTTGGATCCATTATTGCATTTGCACTGACCAGAACTTTCAAGGATTTCCTGATAAGTTTTTCTCCAGGATCTGACTGTGAAGATTATTGTGGACTCCTTCTTATGGGTGCACAACTTGCTATAATTTTTCTCTGGCAGTATCCCAATCTCGTTTTGTAGTGTAAGTAGTAGTCTTATCTTTTCACAACATTCTATGAATGGTACCATTAAACCTGGCTGATTCTTTACTTATTTTATTTATTTATTTATTTATTTATTTATTGTTCCGTGGGACCAAATTAAGGAGAAGTGTCCATGGTCATGGAACGAGTCAATACATGAAATTATAACACGATATTAGAATCAGATAAAATGGAAATATAAAAAAACATTTTCAGGTGACAAGTCGTAAGTTTAAATAAAGAAAATCAACAATGTAACACTGGAATTTGCTTAATTTTTTTTAACTCTTCCAGGAGCTCCTTGACAGAATAGAAGGAGTGAACCATGAGGAAACTCTTCAGTTTAGACTTAAAAGAGTTTGGGCTACTGCTAAGATTTTTGAGTTCTTGTGGTAGCTTATTGAAAATGGATGCAGCAGAATACTGCACTCTTTTCTCCACAAGAGTCAAGGAAGTGCATTCCACATGCAGATTGGATTTCTGCCTAGTATTAACCCTAGGATGCATATACAGGGCCTCCGAGGCCCTTGTTTGTCTTCATTTTTAAAAAAATTCTCTAATTTTTTGTTTGATTTCAAACTGCTTTCCAGTACTCTTTCACTAACAATGTGACATTCCTCCTATAAAGTCTGAACGAAATACCTTCTTAAGTTTTTTGTACAATTCAGTGCATTTACCCATACACCGTGAATGCATAAGCAGGGCTTCAGAAGCCCTCACACATTTATAAAAGTTCCTTAGCCTATATTGTCTTAAACATTTGTTTGGGAGCAGTTATTAATTCAACAATAACTGTAGTGGTATTTCCAGCAACAGGAGTGCCAACAGCAGCAGTAGTTGTAGTAATAACAGTATAACTAAAAAATAATACACACTACTTTCACATATTGGCGATGTCGGTGTATTATTGATCTTTTTGCTATCAAATGTTTTATTATTGCATAGTATTGTTATTCTGTGCTGCTCTTGTCAGCCTTATTGTTACTGTAGTTTGTTTGTTGCTGCAAGGCCCATATTGTTACGAGTATGACTCGTTTAGTGCTGCACAAGCTGCTGTTCGAGAGATGCGCCTTTTGCTATGGCTTAGACACACAAAGCAAGAGTCAGTACATGCTAATGCAGCTAATTTTGAAAGTGTTGTGGCTCAGTGGCTTGAAAAAGATGATTCTTGCGAGGAAGGAAATATTTTTGAAGATGCAAGTAGTGAAGAATCAGCTAATGAACCTGCAGATGTGAATATTGAGGCACACGACAGTCCTTCCGATAATATTACTTCATCAGAGTCTGAAAATGAAGAACCACCACAAAAAGGTATAGAAGACCACACGTACATTAGTAGGAATGGAACAATTTGGAAATTAGATCCTCCTGCTACTTTTCGCACACCTGTCCATAATATTGTAAAGAAGGCACCTGGTCCAGCCCATGGTTAGAAAACCTGTAAACCTAAGGATGCCTGGGACTATTTCATCTCCAAGGAAATACTAGAGGAAATCATCAACTGCACAAATATTGAAGGCAGAAGAGTGGCTGCTTTACGTGGTAAAACATGGGAAAACGTTTCACTTGCTGCAATGGAGGGTTTTCTTGGTTTTTTACTGCTTTCTGGTGTTGAGAAGAGCTAGGATGTCCTTATTAGAGAATTATTCTTGGATGAAAGGCAAATTCTACATACAAATCCACCATGTCAATAAATAGATATGAGGATTTAAGGAGAATGATTAGATGATTAGATTTGATGACAGGCGTACCCGTGAAGCTCGATCTGCAGATGACAAACTTGCAGCTGTTCGCTATGTATGGGAACTATTTCTTGAGAAGTGTAGAAACAGAATGATTCCCAATGATTCGCTCACAGTTGACTAACAGCTAGTCCCATTCTGTGGAAGATGCAGCTTCACCCAGTATATGCCCTCTAAACCAGCCAAGTATGACATAAAAATATTTTGGTTATGTGATGCTACATCTGCATATGCTTTAGACGGAATTGTTTACATGGGAAGGAAGGCCCATGAACTTATTCAGAAAAATCTTGGACTGAATGTGGTGAAAGATCTTGGTAAAAGCATTGAAGGATCATCAAAAAATATTACTGTTGACAACTTCTTTACTAGTGTGCAGCTGGCAGAAGAGGTGCTTCAGGAGCAAATTACAGTGGTGGGAACAATCAAACAAAATAAACCAGACATTCCTAATGAGATGAAACCATCTGCCTCAAGAGCAATTCATTCCTCTTTGTTTGCATTTAAAGGTGACATTACAATGGTGAGTTATGTTCCCAAAAAGATAGTCTGTAGTTCTCATTAGCACAACGCATCACAACAGAAACATTGATAAAACTCGTGCAAAAAAGAAACCAGATATAATAAAGTTCTATAACTCTACGAAGGGTGGAGTACATCAAATGGACCAGAAAATTCGTTATTACACTTGCAAGAGACAAACAAAAAGATGGCCATTTGCATTATGGATGAATATGATGGACGTCGCAGCAATGAACAGTGAAATTTTATTTTCCGCCCAACATCTGACATACCATAGTGGAAGAAGTGATAAAAGGCGTTTGTTCCTAAGAGATTTAGCAGAGGAAATGGTAAGACCACTAATGGAACTTCGTATTCAGATCCCTAATCTTCCAAAGAAATTCGTTGATGCCATGCAAAGATGTGGTGTTCAAAAAGATGTCATATTGCCGAACCAACTACCTGTTTCAGGAAAAAGAAGAAGATGCAATTATTGTCCATATAATAAACACAGGAAAAGTGATATGACATGCATTAAGTGTAAAACCAACATTTGTGAGGAACATAGTGGCATTCTATGTGCTTCTTGTTTGTCACATGTTGAAAACTAAGAAAAATGCCATTTTATGTGAACAATGAATAATAACTTTTTGTCAAAATATTGCCTATATACATAATATTGTGAATAATGAGTATGTTTTAATTGAAGAAATTAGTTGTAATAAATGTTATAAAATGTAAACTGCAACTTATAAGTGAATTAATGAAATTATTTGTATATGTTGTATGTAAATGGATGTAACTAATAAAAATTCACTCACATCATGTTGCACACCGGCCTGCAGGCAGTTGCCATCCGCATTACTCTCCCCACTTTTACGTTCTCCTTTTGTACCGTTTACACTCCATCGTCATCTGCCGTTACCAGGGCAGACATGATGCAACTTATTGCTCAGCTACCTGCACCATTTTTGTTAACTGGAGACTTCAATGCCCACCATCCCCTTTGGGGCTCTCCAGCATCCTGCCCGAGGGGCTCCTTGTTAGCAGACCTTTTCAACCAGCTCAATCTTGTCTGCCTCAATACTGGCGCCCCTACTTTTCTTTCGGACACATCTCACACCTATTCCCATTTAGACCTCTCTATATGTACTCCCCAACTTGCACGCCGGTTTGAGTGGTATGCACTTTCTGATACATATTCGAGCAACCACTTCCCGTGTGTTATCCATCTCCTGCAGCATACCCCCTCTCCGTGCTCCTCTAGTTGGACCATCTCCGAGGCAGACTGGGGGCTCTTCTCTTCCAGGGCGACCTTTCAGGATCAAACCTTCACCAGCTGCGATCGTCAGGTCGCACATCTCATGGAAGTCATTCTCGCTGCTGCTGAATATTCCATCCCTCACCCTACTTCTTCTCCACGTCGCGTACCGGTCCCCTGGTGGACCGCAGCATGTAGAGACGCTTTACATGCTCGTCGACGTGCTTTACGCACATTTAAACGCCACCCTACAGTGGCGAATTGTATCAATTATAAACGATTACGTGCTCAGTGTCGTCGTATTATCAAAGAAAGCAAGAAAGCCAGCTGGGCTGCTTTCACAAGCACCTTCAACAGTTTTACTCCTCCTCCTGTTGTCTGGGGTAGCCTGTGCCGGCTATCTGGCACTAAGGTCCACTCACCAGTTTCTGGCTTGAAGGTCGCGAATGACGTCCTTGTGGCCCCTGAGGCTGTCTCCAATGCCTTCGGCCGCTTTTTCGCAGAGGTTTCGAGCTCCGCTCATTACGACCCTGCCTTCCTCCCCCGCAAACAGGCAGAGGAGGCTAGGCCACCTAACTTCCGCTCCTCGAATTGTGAAAGTTATAATGCCCCATTCACCATGCGGGAACTCGAAACCGCATTTGGCCGATCACGGTCCTCCGCTCCAGGACCTGATTCTATTCATATTCAGATGCTGAAGAACCTTTCTCCTGCGGGTAAAGGTTTTCTTCTTCGTACTTATAATCGCATCTGGATTGAGGGACATGTTCCCGCATGCTGGCGCGAGTCTATTGTTGTCCCGATTCCTAAGCCGGGGAAGGACAAGCACTTGCCTTCCAGTTATCGACCTATCTCGCTTACCAGCTATGTCTGTAAAGTGATGGAGCGAATGGTTAATTCTCGATTGGTTTGGCTGCTCGAGTCTCGACGCCTACTTACCAATGTACAATGTGGATTTCGTAGGCGCCGCTCTGCTGTTGACCATCTGGTTACCTTGTCGACCTTCATTATGAATAACTTCTTGCGGAAGCGCCCGACCGCGGCTGTGTTCTTTGATTTGGAGAAGGCTTACGACACCTGTTGGAGGGTGGGCATTCTCCGCACCATGTATACATGGGGCCTTCGCGGTAGCCTCCCTCTTTTTATTCGTTCCTTTTTAATGGATCGACAGTTCAGGGTACGTGTGGGTTCTATCCTGTCCGACACCTTTTGCCAGGAGAATGGGGTGCCACAGGGCTCAGTTTTGAGCGTCGCTCTCTTCGCCATCGCGATCAATCCAATAATGGATTGCCTCCCAGCTGATGTATCAGGCTCCCTTTTCGTGGACGATTTTACCATCTATTGCAGCGCGCAGTGTACACGTGTCCTGGAGCGCTGTCTTCAGCGTTCTCTTGACCGTCTTTACTCCTGGAGTGTCGCCAATGGCTTCCGCTTTTCTGCCGAGAAGACGGTCTGTATTAACTTCTGGCGCTACAAAGAGTTTCTCCCACCGTCCTTACGACTAGGTCCCATTGCTCTCCCAATCGTGGAGACAACCAAATTTTTAGGCCTTACATTTGACAGGAAACTTAGCTGGTCTCCACATGTGTCATATTTGGCCGCCCGTTGTACCTGTTCTTTAAATGTCCTCCGTGTTCTCAGTGGTATGTCGTGGGGAGCGGATCGAACCGTCCTACTTCGTCTATATCGGTCGATCGTCCGCTCCAAGCTGGATTATGGGAGCTTCGTCTACTCCTCTGCACGGCCATCCATCTTACGCCGCCTCAACTCCATACAACATCGGGGTTTACGACTTGCGATCGGAGCATTTTATACTAGTCCCGTAGCGAGTCTTCATGCTGACGCTGGCGAATTGCCACTCACCTACCGGCGCGATATACTGCTTTGTCGGTATGCCTGTCGGCTACTGTCAATGCCCGACCACCCGTCTTATCGTTCCTTTTTTGACGACTCTCTCGACCGTCAATACGGGTTGTATGTCTCTGCCCTGCTACCCCCTGGAGTTCGCTTTCGTCGCCTCCTTCAACACCTTAATTTTTCACTCCCTGCAACCTTTCGAGTGGGCGAGAGCCACACGCCACCTTGGCTCCAGGCTCAGGTCCGCGTTCACCTTAACCTCAGCTCGCTCCCAAAAGAGGTTACCCCCAGTTCGGTCTACCACTCCCGTTTTTTGGAACTTTGTTCGAAGTTCATCAACATGACTTTCATTTATACAGATGGCTCTAAGACCAATAACGGGGTCGGGTGTTCCTTTATTGTCGGGGCACAAAGTTTCAAATACCGGCTCCATGGCCATTGTTCGGTCTTCACAGCTGAGCTCTTTGCCCTCTACCAGGCTGTTCTTTACATCTGCCGCCACCGACATTCTGCTTATGTCATCTGCTCCGACTCCCTGAGCGCCATCCAGAGCCTCAGTGATCCGTACCCGGTTCACCCTTTCGTACACCGGATCCAACGCTCTCTTCAGCAGCTGGTGGACGTCGGTTCTCCGGTTAGCTTTATGTGGGTTCCTGGCCATGTCGGTATCCCTGGGAACGAAGCTGCAGATGCCGCGGCCAAGGCTGCGGTCCTCCAGCCTCGGACAGCTTCTTGTTGTGTCCCTTCGTCCGATTTTAGCAGGGTCATTTGTCAGCGCATTTTATCGCTGTGGCATGCCGATTGGGCTGCACTTACAGACAACAAGCTTCGGGCCTTAAAACCTCTTCCCGTGGCTTGGACGTCCTCCTCACGCCCTTCTCGGCGGGAGGAGGTAGTGTTGGCCCGGTTAAGAATTGGACACTGCCGGTTGAGCCATCGCCATCTGCTGACGGCTGCGCCGGCGCCGTTCTGCCCATGTGGGCACTTGCTGACAGTTAGACACATTTTAATGTCCTGTCCAGATTTTAGCACACTGCGTCTAGATCTTAACCTGCCAAGTACTTTCGATGCCATTTTAGCGGATGATCCACGAGCAGCAGCTCGTGTTCTTCGTTTTATCCATTTGACAAACCTCTCTAAGGACATTTGATGATGCTGTTTTTAATCCTATGCCTGTCAGTCTGGTTTTTATCGTGTTCTCCCTTTTAGTTGTTGTTGTCAACATGTGCCTCGCGTTGCATTCTTAGAGTAGTCAGGGCGCTAATGACCATTGAAGTTGTGCGCCCTAAAACCAAAAAAAAAAAAAAAAAAAAAAAAAAACAACAACGTCTGGGGCAACCTGATAAATCAGCGGTAGCGGAACATTGCCTGGACATGGGATATCGTATGCTTTACGAACAGACGGAAATTTTATCCCCAGCGTCATCTTTCTGGGAATGTGTTATTAAGGAGACTATACATATTCGCACGGCGGACAATCTTATCAACAGGGATGCAAGTTTTCAACTGAGTGCCGCCTGGAATCCAGCACTGGCTGCCATTAAATCAAAAACAGGGTAAACAACAACTTCTGTTCCCTCAAGTGACACAACGCGTAGGTGAGATTTAGTTCAGACTTTAACCGCAGGAGCGTCCGGCAGCACAGTTATTGCCCATAGTGCACGCGTGGATGGCCTTTCTGCAGCTCCCAGTAGGGGGCACCAGGAGCGCCGCTTCGTCCAACTTTGAGCGTCTTCCCGCACACGCGTATTGCCTGCTCCCGTCATGATAAATTCCGCTGCTGCCGCGCAATTATCATCAGTCACGCCTTGCAGCAGTGACAGCAGCAGCTACCACCACCTGATGATGTCGAGCAGTTGCATCGAAGAAATATTGTGCGATTTACACAATACGATCCGGCGGCAAACCCGAGAAGCGTATTTGCAACAGATCCGTCGGGAAAGCATGAAAAGTCACAACTTAAGATATTCTGATAAATTATTGGTAGGGCTGATAAAATAGTCTCTCTGGTTATGAATATCTGGAGATTTTCAATTTCCTGCCTGATGCCTACTGAAACCTTTGACCCAGAATATAAAACAATATTCTGAGCCCTAAATAAGGATGCATAGTTTGCATGAAAACTGTACTTGTAGTGTTGTGGCTGTGTATTGAATAATTGATACTAAATTCACTCTTATTATTAACCAAAATTACCATTAGGGAGTATATGTACTGACACTGAGTGTAAGAATCCTTAGACCCTCGATGAAGTGTCGGTAAGACATTGACATTCACATAAACACTCTGAAGCCACTGTGGTGTGTGTGGTAGAAGGTGCAGTATACCAGTATTATAAATTTTCTTTCGTATTTCGTTTGCTTATTAAGTGATGAACAAAATGATTGTCTACATTTCTCTGAATGCACCATTATTTCTCTCATTTTGTTCTCATGATCGCTACCTGACATATAATGGTGACAACATAATGGTTGCGTGGTTGTTGAATACAGGTTGTCTGTATTTTCCCAGGTGGGTTTCATGAGAACTTAGTCTTTCCAAGAATTACTATTTAAGTTCCCTGACTATCGCCATTACACTTTTGTACGGGGTATACTGACCTATTACAATCCTAGGAACACTTCTCTGAATTTGTTTAGTGTCAGTTGTCATACCTACTTGATACAGACTTAAAACATTTAGATAGTATTCTACAATTGCTCTCACTAGCATTTTAAATGTGATTTTCTTTACAAATCCACTATGCTTTCCCAGAACCATTCAACAAATTGAAGTCTTCCATTTTCATTCTGCCGTATTGATTTCATATGATTTACAGTTTCATATTGCTTCTTAGTATTACCCTTAAATACTAATATGATGTGATTTACCCAAAATTTTAACCGCTAATCTTATAGTCAGATAGTTTTGGCTTCTTCCTCTTTGGTATAGGTATTATCTTACCTTTTTTGATATTACACTTCCTTAGAGCACACTAGGACTGTTGATATTTTTAAAAATATCAAGAATCCAATATATCGATATTTAAAGGAAAGTATCATTTTCTGCTCTTGATATGTTGAAAAACAGTATCGCTATATCAACAGAATAAATATTGATGAACCTGCCTTTAAAAATATCAGCTGCGCTTAGTAAATATACTGCCAGTGTTAGAGCTGTATGTTTAAGTCTTGATTTATTATTAGATATTCTGGACATCAACAAGCCAGCAGCTTGCCTGTCTCCTTTAGAGCAAAAATTAAAAGGAAAACTATGCACTTTCACACTTGGCGATAACCACTTTGCCAACAATGGTAATGACACGTAAGTGGCACAATAAAAGGTGTCCGATGGGTCTCTCTCTCTCTCTCTCTCTCTCTCTCTCTCTCTCTCTCTCTCTCTCTTTCTGTTGGTAGTGCTGAGTGTGGATTTAATCAGCTTTTCCCCTCACGTGTCGCCACACACTGTAAAGACCAACCTGAATGAAGAGATTGTTGTTCATCATTCTCAGCAGCTGTTTTTGAAGAACACCAATGTGAAGAAATTGTTTTTTAACACAACTGGTATGCTATTTTTTCGCATCGGAAATCTTGTTATTCCATTCACACTGTCAACCCCATTGCAAGTGGACTCCTTCTTTTGTGCCACTTATACTTTGCTTCACACTGTCAAAGAGAAAGATTGGACATAATGAAAGCTCACAAAGTAGCAAGACCCCTTCACACAGTGAAAGTAAAATTATGTTCTAGTACAATTTCAAAAGAACACTTTCAAATATTTACCAAAAATTGTGAAAGAAATATAATATAAAATAAATATATCACCAATATAATGTTTTGTAAAAAAAATGTTGGTATATCGATATTTTATCAACAGCCCTAGGGCACACCCAATGTTACTTTAGTTTCTGTGGAAGATTCATCATTGTTCAGTATAAGATACTGGGTTCTGTGAAACAAATATTCCTTCAGCCAATCAAATATGTGTGAAAACACTCTGTATAATCATATCTTGAATAGTAGTCTATGATGTGGGGCCGTCGAACATCTTAAGATGCCTAGGAACATGGAATGTACCTGTACATATCACTGCAACTGTCGTTTGCTAGATTTTGTGTATGATTAAAGCAACATGTGTTTTGCATGACAGTGTTACTCAGGCTGTGTGTGGATTCCTTGAGAGAAGTTTTTCCTCTTGTAAGTCATAATGTTTGAGCTTAGAGTATGCTGCAACAGATAGGTGTCAGTGACACTGGTCTAGGATTCTGTGCATGCAATCTAGTACTCATGTTACAAACAGGTATGGCCTGCAGTCTTTTCCAGTCACATAGGACCATTCACTGCACAAGTGATTCTTGATAAATGTAACCTAGGAAAGGAACTTATTCCATTATGTATTCAATGTAAAACCTAATTGAAATTTCAGCAGAGCCAGATGACTTTTTCTGCTTTAGCAGTATTAATTATCTTTTAGTATCGGGGGGGGGGGGGGGGGTTAATATTTACATTGCTCATTTGTGAGCCTATGTGACAGTAATATGCTCTAGTGTAAATTTTAAATGAATTTAAAATTTCTGCTTTCTGTCTGCTATCTTCAGTTTTGACACCAGACAAACCCATGAACAATTGAGTGGAAGGTTAGTTTTGACAGTAGACAAATCCACGAACAGTTCAATGGAAGGCTTGGATCCATTATTGCATTTGCACTGACCAGAACTTTCAAGGATTTCCTGATAAGTTTTTCTCCAGGATCTGACTGTGAAGATTATTGTGGACTCCTTCTTATGGGTGCACAACTTGCTATAATTTTTCTCTGGCAGTATCCCAATCTCGTTTTGTAGTGTAAGTAGTAGTCTTATCTTTTCACAACATTCTATGAATGGTACCATTAAACCTGGCTGATTCTTTACTTATTTTATTTATTTATTTATTTATTTATTTATTTATTGTTCCGTGGGACCAAATTAAGGAGAAGTGTCCATGGTCATGGAACGAGTCAATACATGAAATTATAACACGATATTAGAATCAGATAAAATGGAAATATAAAAAAACATTTTCAGGTGACAAGTCGTAAGTTTAAATAAAGAAAATCAACAATGTAACACTGGAATTTGCTTAATTTTTTTTAACTCTTCCAGGAGCTCCTTGACAGAATAGAAGGAGTGAACCATGAGGAAACTCTTCAGTTTAGACTTAAAAGAGTTTGGGCTACTGCTAAGATTTTTGAGTTCTTGTGGTAGCTTATTGAAAATGGATGCAGCAGAATACTGCACTCTTTTCTCCACAAGAGTCAAGGAAGTGCATTCCACATGCAGATTGGATTTCTGCCTAGTATTAACCCTAGGATGCATATACAGGGCCTCCGAGGCCCTTGTTTGTCTTCATTTTTAAAAAAATTCTCTAATTTTTTGTTTGATTTCAAACTGCTTTCCAGTACTCTTTCACTAACAATGTGACATTCCTCCTATAAAGTCTGAACGAAATACCTTCTTAAGTTTTTTGTACAATTCAGTGCATTTACCCATACACCGTGAATGCATAAGCAGGGCTTCAGAAGCCCTCACACATTTATAAAAGTTCCTTAGCCTATATTGTCTTAAACATTTGTTTGGGAGCAGTTATTAATTCAACAATAACTGTAGTGGTATTTCCAGCAACAGGAGTGCCAACAGCAGCAGTAGTTGTAGTAATAACAGTATAACTAAAAAATAATACACACTACTTTCACATATTGGCGATGTCGGTGTATTATTGATCTTTTTGCTATCAAATGTTTTATTATTGCATAGTATTGTTATTCTGTGCTGCTCTTGTCAGCCTTATTGTTACTGTAGTTTGTTTGTTGCTGCAAGGCCCATATTGTTACGAGTATGACTCGTTTAGTGCTGCACAAGCTGCTGTTCGAGAGATGCGCCTTTTGCTATGGCTTAGACACACAAAGCAAGAGTCAGTACATGCTAATGCAGCTAATTTTGAAAGTGTTGTGGCTCAGTGGCTTGAAAAAGATGATTCTTGCAAGGAAGGAAATATTTTTGAAGATGCAAGTAGTGAAGAATCAGCTAATGAACCTGCAGATGTGAATATTGAGGCACACGACAGTCCTTCCGATAATATTACTTCATCAGAGTCTGAAAATGAAGAACCACCACAAAAAGGTATAGAAGACCACACGTACATTAGTAGGAATGGAACAATTTGGAAATTAGATCCTCCTGCTACTTTTCGCACACCTGTCCATAATATTGTAAAGAAGGCACCTGGTCCAGCCCATGGTTAGAAAACCTGTAAACCTAAGGATGCCTGGGACTATTTCATCTCCAAGGAAATACTAGAGGAAATCATCAACTGCACAAATATTGAAGGCAGAAGAGTGGCTGCTTTACGTGGTAAAACATGGGAAAACGTTTCACTTGCTGCAATGGAGGGTTTTCTTGGTTTTTTACTGCTTTCTGGTGTTGAGAAGAGCTAGGATGTCCTTATTAGAGAATTATTCTTGGATGAAAGGCAAATTCTACATACAAATCCACCATGTCAATAAATAGATATGAGGATTTAAGGAGAATGATTAGATGATTAGATTTGATGACAGGCGTACCCGTGAAGCTCGATCTGCAGATGACAAACTTGCAGCTGTTCGCTATGTATGGGAACTATTTCTTGAGAAGTGTAGAAACAGAATGATTCCCAATGATTCGCTCACAGTTGACTAACAGCTAGTCCCATTCTGTGGAAGATGCAGCTTCACCCAGTATATGCCCTCTAAACCAGCCAAGTATGACATAAAAATATTTTGGTTATGTGATGCTACATCTGCATATGCTTTAGACGGAATTGTTTACATGGGAAGGAAGGCCCATGAACTTATTCAGAAAAATCTTGGACTGAATGTGGTGAAAGATCTTGGTAAAAGCATTGAAGGATCATCAAAAAATATTACTGTTGACAACTTCTTTACTAGTGTGCAGCTGGCAGAAGAGGTGCTTCAGGAGCAAATTACAGTGGTGGGAACAATCAAACAAAATAAACCAGACATTCCTAATGAGATGAAACCATCTGCCTCAAGAGCAATTCATTCCTCTTTGTTTGCATTTAAAGGTGACATTACAATGGTGAGTTATGTTCCCAAAAAGATAGTCTGTAGTTCTCATTAGCACAACGCATCACAACAGAAACATTGATAAAACTCGTGCAAAAAAGAAACCAGATATAATAAAGTTCTATAACTCTACGAAGGGTGGAGTACATCAAATGGACCAGAAAATTCGTTATTACACTTGCAAGAGACAAACAAAAAGATGGCCATTTGCATTATGGATGAATATGATGGACGTCGCAGCAATGAACAGTGAAATTTTATTTTCCGCCCAACATCTGACATACCATAGTGGAAGAAGTGATAAAAGGCGTTTGTTCCTAAGAGATTTAGCAGAGGAAATGGTAAGACCACTAATGGAACTTCGTATTCAGATCCCTAATCTTCCAAAGAAATTCGTTGATGCCATGCAAAGATGTGGTGTTCAAAAAGATGTCATATTGCCGAACCAACTACCTGTTTCAGGAAAAAGAAGAAGATGCAATTATTGTCCATATAATAAACACAGGAAAAGTGATATGACATGCATTAAGTGTAAAACCAACATTTGTGAGGAACATAGTGGCATTCTATGTGCTTCTTGTTTGTCACATGTTGAAAACTAAGAAAAATGCCATTTTATGTGAACAATGAATAATAACTTTTTGTCAAAATATTGCCTATATACATAATATTGTGAATAATGAGTATGTTTTAATTGAAGAAATTAGTTGTAATAAATGTTATAAAATGTAAACTGCAACTTATAAGTGAATTAATGAAATTATTTGTATATGTTGTATGTAAATGGATGTAACTAATAAAAATTCACTCTTAGATTTTTAAAAAAATTAATAAAATGTTAACCAGGCCCACCAGATCCTGTTAGTGTATCTTAGGAATCTTTCAATATGACAATAAATTTGACAGGAATAAAATTAACTCCAAAGAATGATTATATGAAAAGAGGAAAATTTTAAATTAGGGCAGGGCCTTGGAGGCCCTGCATATGGATTCATGTGTGTTTTCGGCACCATGCATCCTAGGATTAACTGAGTGAAAGCTGCTAACTCTTGGGAATAGGCTAATACTGCTAACAACAAATGACATTAAAGAAAATATATACTGTGAGGGCAATGTCAGAATTCCCAGACTATTGAATAGGGGTCGACAAGAGGTTCTCGAACTTACACCACATATAGCTCGAACAGCCCGTTTTTGAGCCAAAAATACCCTTTTTGAATCAGAAGAATTACCCCAAAAAATAATACCATACGACATAAGCGTATGAAAATATGTGAAGTAGACTACTTTTCGTGTTGAAGTGTCACTTATTTCAGATACTGTTCTAATGGTAAATCAAGCAGCATTTAGTTTCTGAACAAGATCCTGAACATGGGCTTTGCACAACAGCTTACTATCTATCCGAACGCCTAGGAACTTGAACTGTTGCGTCTCGCTTATAATATGCCCATTCTGTCTGATCAAAATATCGGTTCTTCTTGAATTGTGAGTTAGAAACTGTAAAAACGGAGTCTTACTGTGATTTAGCATCAAATTATTTCCCACAAGCCACGAACTTATTTCATGAACTACAGTATTTGATACTGTTTCAATACTACACACAAGATCCTTCACTACAAAGCTGGTGTCATTAGCAAACAGAAATATTTTTGAATCACCTGTAATACTAGAAGGCATATCATTTATATAAATAAGAAATAGCAGTGGCCCCAGCACCGACCCTTGGGGAACGCCCCACTTAACAGTGCCCCATTGGGACTGAACATCACTACCACTCTCAATATTGCGGAGAATTACCTTCTGCTTTCTGTTCTTAAAGTAAGAGGCGAACCAATTGTAAGCTACTCACCTTGCTCCATAATGGTCCAACTTCTGCAGTAATATTACTGCAACACGGTCAAAAGCCTTCGTTAAATCAAAGAAAACACCTAACGTTCGCAACCTTTTATTTAATCCGTCCAAAACCTCACAGAGAAAAGAGAATACAGCATTTTCAGTTGTTAAACCATTTCTAAAACCAAACTGAACATTTGACAGCAAATTATGTGAATTTAAGTGCTCCAGTAACCTTGTATATACAACCTTCTCGATAACTTTAGCGAACACCGATGGCATAGAAATAGGTCTATAATTGTCAATATTATCCCTGTCTCCCTTTTTATAAACGGGCTTCAACACCGAGTACTTTAATCGGTCAGGAAACCGACCACTCCTAAAGGAAAAGTTACAGATATGGCTAAGTACTGGGCTAACATACATAGAAAAATACTTCAGTATTCTGCTAGATACCCCATCATATCCATGAGTTACTTTGAACATACTTAACCAGAAAGCAGTTTGACATCTTTCAGCTTTAATTACATTTATTCTGCGTTTTACAGATCTAAATGTTCTCAGATATCCTTTAAATGAATTGATAATGCCTCACCATGAATCTGACCAAACAGGAAAACTGT
Organism: Schistocerca cancellata; assembly: GCF_023864275.1. NCBI lineage: Eukaryota > Metazoa > Arthropoda > Insecta > Orthoptera > Acrididae > Schistocerca > Schistocerca cancellata. The sequence goes on along the minus strand of NC_064626.1, from coordinate 859,219,741 downwards.
CCTAGGCTATCGTTGTTACTGGAATAGCATTATGGCTGATAATTGTCTCTCATTGATGGCATTCTCAAAAAGATCTAGTCTGTTCATGACTAGAAAGTCTAGGCTATTTACTTCACATGTGGGTTGTTGGATTAGTTGTTTGAGGCAGTTTCATACAACATTTCCAGTATTACTTTGCAGGACTGGCGCCCTTACTGCCAATAATATATGCATGGTTTTCCTAGTCAATACTGATGTTAAGTTATCAAATTTACATGATGCTCACTTCTGTAGAAGGAATACTTTTTAACCATAGTTGGTATGTCCCAAAAGGCTATGCCCTAAAACAGTATTTGATGAAAGTATGCTAACAGTCCAGTATGTAGATCAACATAAAGTGTGAAATTCTAAGTGAAAAATAGACAGAACTCAATTTTTCAGTTACCTTATTCAAGAGGTCTTGCCACATCAGTTTATTATCCATCAGCATCCTTAGCAGCTTCACACATACAGCGGTTGCCCAGGCACTTGTAAGTTATTTAGATTGTTTGGAATCATGTAATTTGAGTCTGCGTTTGAATGAGGGTTGATCTGTTGCTGTGAACCAGTTGTAAATGTGTTCAATTATTTTCTGCTCTTGTATGGATATGTTTGGGCCTTTTATCAGTGCTCCAGTGTCGTCAACAACATCACAGTTTTTGGAGAGTTCACCAATGCTTAGGGTAATTCATTTACATTGACAAAAAACAGGAGCCAACAAAATGCCAAGCCTTGTGGGTCACAGTACTAGAAATTAGTCTTATTCCTATGGTATTATTAGTTAATGTGACCCCTCTGTTTTCTGTTATTAAGATATGACTCCATCCATGCAAGAGGAATGCCATAAATGTCAAATCATTTTAGTTTTTATAGGCGAATAGTATGACCTACATAGTCAAATGCTTTGGAAAGGTTACAGAAAATACCAGTTAGGTAATGTTGCGTGTTTATATATTCCCAGAACTGAGTGGTTTGATATCGTGTACTATTTTCTCTGTTGAAAAGCCTTTATAGAAGCCAAAGTGAACTGGTGTTCAAGAGGCGGTTGCAAGCCACCTTATGAAACTTTTTGAGAACACAAGGAGGAGGGAGATGGGTCTGCGAGTAAAGATTTCTGGTTTATCTCCATTTTCACACATCTCTGTTATTCAGGAATTGTACCTACAGCCATCAAATGGTTGCATAGGTAACTTGAAGGGAAGTTATTAGCATTTTCAAAATGAAATTTTTATTCTGCAGCAGTGTGTGTGTGCCGATATGGAACTTCAGGCAGATTAAAACTGTGTACTGGACTGAGAGTCAAACTCAGGAATTCTGGAAACATCTGCCAGGCTGTGGCTGATCCATGTCTCCCCAATATCCTTTCTTCCAGGAGTTCTAGTCCTGCAAGTTTCGCAGGAGAACTTTCGTGAAGTTTGGGTGGTAGGAGACGAGTTACTGTCAAAGTAAAGCTATGAGCCCAGGTTGGAAGTTGTGCCTGGGTAGCTCAGTTGATAGAGCAATTGTCTGTGAAAGATAGGTCCTAAGTTTGAGTTTCAGTCCGGCACACAGCTTTATATATCAGAACTTTGGTTGGTGTGCCAAAATAGCCAGAAAGACCTCTCTGACAGATGATTTGGTGAAACTGATGTCTGGCGAACCATGCTTTGCCTGTCTAAGTAAATTTGTGGAATCTGCTCTCAATGGAACAACTTTTACCCTGTGTTTTAATTACTGTTAGGAAAGGTTGATATAATTTAGTAACCAGTGATTTGGATTTAATATTATGTGGCTCAGTGCTAAAGTGTCAGACTATAAATTTTGTTTCACACCTGACCATGCTTTTTAATTTGAAAAATGTGGATTTGCACCATGGTTCCAAGTCCACATTACACCATTAGGCTTCGTTATAACTTGCTGGGTAAGTCTGTTCAAAGATCAGAGGAAAGCGTCAGCTGGCCAGTTTCAATAGTACCATGACTAGTAAAGCATTGTAGTGTTCATATTAACCCCCACGTTGATGACAGCTTTCCTTGCCTAGTAGTGCTCCAAACTGCTTTTGATTTTTTGTTGCAGTTTTGAACTTTTTTTGTATGTAGTACATGATTAAGAATTACGTTGTGTTGCCTGTATTGCCACTTTAATTAATACAGACAGCTAGCTTTAATCACAATTAAAGCTCTCTCTTCCTAGAATAAGATATTTTGATCCAGGATGTTAGCCACTTGTTTTCTCGCCTTTTATTACAAATGTTCCTGGCCTGTTGTAAAGGAAAAGTACATACATAATATTGTAAGAATAGTTTTAGTAAAGAATTAAATGCACTAAGGTAAGTTTGGCAGAGTGTAAATTTTAGGAGTAAAAGAGGACTCTATCAACAAGCAAAGAAAAAAGAATGAAGAGTTTGCTAGCTTTCGGACAAATCCTTGAATCCTTTAATGAGCTATTGTGCATGATTTGTTGTGTAGGTTGGGAGAGGGGGGATGGGGCGGGACAGAGGGAGAAAAGAGGTGGGAGGAGGGTTAGGAAAGAGTGGTCGACAGCTTGGAGGGAGATAGTAGATGTGCAGGATAGGGATGTGGCAGGAGCAGGCATGTTCTCAGGATAGGAATGTGACAATTGGGCATCAGAGCCAGTGAGTTCGTGCTGCGCATGGCGATGATGGTGAAGTGAAGGTCTGGATTGGGACAGTGTGACAGGACAGAGGAAGGGAGTCTGTTGTGTAGAGGGTGTGGGCTTGCAGATATGAAGAAGACCAGAAGATTATGGGAATGTAGGATGAGTTGCAAGGATATCTCCCATCTCTGTATTTAAAAAAAGGTGGTGAAGGATCCAGGGGGCCCAGTTTGTGAAGCAGTTATTGAATTCGAGCATGTTGTGCTCAGCAACGTGATCTGTCATTGGGTGGTCAGCTCTGCTCTTGTCCACTGTTTGGTGGTGGGCATTTGTGGTGGACAGCTGATTGGTGGTCATGACCACATAAAACTCTATGCAAAAATTGCAACAGAACTCGTATATGACATGGCTACTCTCACAAGTAGCCCTGTGTCGGACAGTATGGGTTAAGTATGTGATAGGACAAGAGTAGGGTCTGCCAGGTGGGTGAATAGGGCCAGTGTTGTACCTGGGTCTTCCACACGGATAGGACTCTTGTGGCAAACGATTGGGAGTGGGAGTGACATAGAGATGGACAAGGATGTGGTGTAGGTTCAGTGGGCAGTGAAATACCACTTTAGGATCGTGGGGAGGATCATGGGTATGATGTCCATTTCTGAGCACGATGATTGATTGTCGAAGCCTTGGTGAAGGCCGTGGTACAGTTGCACCAGTCTGATTTGATATTGGGTCATAAGGGGGATGCTCCTTTGCATCTGGTTCTCAGGGATAGTCGGGGGATTAGGGGATGTGTGTGAGGATATGGCATGGGAATATCTGTTTCGGACTAGGCTTGGGGACAATTGCCTGTCTATGAAGGCTTTTGTGAGACCTCTAGCATACTGGGCAAGGGAGTTAGTCACTGTAGATACACCATCCATGGGTGGGCAGGCTATATGAGTGTGATATTGCGTGCGGGCATGGATGTGTGTGTTGTCATTAGGTTAGTTAGGTTTAAGTAGTTCTAAGTTCTAGGCGACTGATGACCTCAGAAGTTCAGTCCCATAGTGCTCAGAGCCATTTGAACCGTTTTTGTTGGCAGTTGATGTTCTTGATATGGACAGAGATGGAGCCATCAGAGAAGTGGAGGCAACCGTGCAGGAAGGAGGCATTTTTGGCTGAGGAGGAACATGTGAAGCAAATGAGAGAGAAGGTGTTGAGGCTGTGGAGAAATGAGGACAGGGTGTCTTGGTCCTGAGTCCAGATCATGGAGATATTATCAGTGAACCTGAACCAGACAAGTTCGCTGTGGTTTTGGGAAGCTAGGAAGGTTTTCTCTAGATTTGAATTTTAAAATTTTTCTGGCGAATTGACTGTTCAAACAAATTTGTTTGACCTTTCTCTAGATTGCCCATAAACAGACTGGCATAAGATGGTGTCATGTGGGTATCCATGGCCATGCTCCAGATTTTAATATTATTGGCTAGCCTATAAGCAATTTGTTGGAGGTGTTGGTTGACAAGAGTGGAGATTCTTTCAGTGGAAGGACAGTTACTAATTACAATGGTCAGGAGGTCAAGTTTATGGATCTTGCTGGTAGCATGTTATCGGCAAGGCCAGATCTGGGTGCTATGAACGGATGACAGACATTCAGTGGGGTAGGACTGTTGTTGATGGGTAATGGTGCTCTGAGGTGTGAGTAGTAAAGAATTAAATTTCAAACCTGCTATCGTCGTTTTATAAACTTCTTTCCTTTCGCTCAGCCTGTAAATTCTCTTTGTATAGTGTGTTGGCATTTATAATTTTTATTCTCAGCTAATCATGATTAGTGATGATTATTGTTGCCATTTGATATCATGGCCTGATAAACCATTTAATAGTGGGCTCACATCTGTTTCATAAAAGACGGATGGATTTAGGAATAGATTACCAATTTCTGCTGCACCATGTCCTCGTATTGTTTTTGGTGATGTTAATATGGGGGTCACACCAAAGATTGGCATCGATAGCTCTGTAAGTGCCCTCAAGCATAACTATCTGAGCTTTAGTCAGTATTGAAATCATGGCGATAGACTACCTCTCAATTGAAACTTCCTGGCAGATTAAAACTATGTGCCTGACCGAGACTCGAACTCGGGACCTTTGCCTTTAGCAGGCAAGTGCTCTACCATCTGAGCTACCGAAGCACGACTCACGCCCGGTACTCACAGCTTTACTTCTGCCAGTATCTCGTCTCCTACCTTCCAAACACAGTTTTAATCTGCCAGGAAGTTTCATATCAGCGCACACTCCGCTGCAGAGTGGAAATCTCATTCTGGATACCTCTCATTATTTCTAATAAGCCTTGTTAGTATCCTCTGTAATTGCTTCATAAAGATGAAAAGCATACTATCCCGATTCATAATGTTACCATAATTTGACACTTAATACCATAAACACACACTCTCTGTCACTTTCACACTGCAGATGCACTAAACCTAAAATTCTAATTAGCTACCACTTCTACTGCAACTTTTTAATCAGTAAAATGTCAGATTTTGTGGCACTTGAAAATTTCAGCTATACAATGTATGGTTATAATGTATGGGGACATACACTATGTATGTATGTATGTATGTATCACAGAATCAAAATTCTCATCTTGTTGCTCTGAAGAGTTGAACAGAGTAGAACAGATTTCCGATGAATGTATTTATTTATACAACCAGAGATGTGTCATACTCACAAAATAACAATGTACACTGTTGTGCAAAACTTATGGACAAGAGTAACTTTCACATGATATGTTATGGCCAAGTAACATAGCTTGAGGAAACTTGGACAATACATAAAAAGAACTGCTACAATATAGCACAGAGGGTAACTGGAAGAAATGCACAATGAGACAAACATAAATTACAGTTTTATTCAAAGACCATAATTACACCACAATTCATGATAATTCCCTGAACATTATAAATGATGGGACATAGGTTCTTAATAGGATGTGTGATCACTGCAGATGGCAATGCATGCTCTGAAATGTGCTCTCATTCTGGCCACAAGGTAGGTAGGGAGTCCTTGTGGTAGGAGCCATGCCATTCCTCTATCTGCATGACAATGCTGGTGGTGATTGGTGTATGTGGATGTGCTGCAATAAATCTCCCCAACCCATTCCACATATGCTTGGTGACATTTAATTTGGTGGGAATGGGCAGGCCAGTCCATTTGCTGCATATCCTCGGAGTACAGTGTCACAATAATGTTAACTGTAGAGTGTACCATGTTCAAAGATTTTAAGGACAGTATGCTGTAAGGGTGTAAATGTCTATGGTGGTCGAGGAGAGTTGGTGATATGCACCCTTGATGCTGAATTGAGATTGTGAGGTCATGCGTGTTGGTGTTCATAGGAATGTATAAGGCCGAGAATTGAACCTTGGAAGACTATGTTTAAGTAATAATAGTTATAGGTAAAAGAAAATTAGGTTCTGTTCAGATTGGTGTTGTGATTTATGGTGGAGATGTTCTACGAGTGCTAGACAGCTGCTCATAACATCAGAGCAGGCAGGAGCTCAGAGTCTACAGAGCAGGTTCATCCATGTTGAAGTTCTGCAATTATAGGACTCTGTAACTAGGGAGATCTCTATATAACAGAGGACTGAATTTGACTTAGAAGTGTGAATGTCTGTTTTTATTATTAGCTGATTGTTTGAAGTTATTGTCAATTGGAAATTGAATCTATTTGTAATTGGGGTAATAAAACCTGTTTGTGAACCCACTAGCAGCTGTTACTGCATAATAGTAGTCATGTCGCAGAAAAGGTCTGATGGAAGGTGAAGTCCATCCGAACCAAGTAAGAAAATTCGCTTCAAGGCAGAGAGAACCCTCATACAAATGCCTCCCAACACTGTAACACTTGAACCACCAAAATGATCATGTTCAAGAACATTCCTGTGTGCATTATGTGTTCAAACATGTCCACATGCACCAACAACCTTCCAGCATTGTCAACTACACTAGTGGAGGAATGGAATGCGCCACCACAAGAGCTCCTTACCAACATTTTGGTCTGCATGGGAGCATGGTGCAGACCATGTGTAGCTGTGTGTGGTGATCACACACCCAGTTAAGTACCGTGTTCCACCTCTTCTAATGTGCAGGGGACCACCATGAACTGCAGTGACTTCACTGTAATTATTGTCATTTCTGTTTATCTCATTGTGCATTTCTTTTAGTTATCTTCACTAGTGTATCAGTTCTTTCTCTGTATGCTCTACATTCATTGAGTTATAACAACAATGCATTTTATTGAGCTGTGTTACTTGGCAGTGACACGTCAGCACACCAGTGATTTTGAAATTTCAAAGGGTTGTGATCGTTTCAGAGTTAGTGTTTTTTTCATATTTGTGAAATATGTTTTCCTGTAGTATGTATATCTATGTTGCTGAAATGGAGGATGTGTAAGGAAAATCCAAAATTGTTAATTCCCCATTTTACAGCTGTCATTCGTCATGGAAGATAATTTTATGGTTCAATATACACAATTGTTAAAGTGATTCACATACAGGTGAATATTGCTGGTGCATAGGTATACTTACAGCTTAAAAATTCACACTAGCCTTCACTCTTGTGCTAGTTGGCAAATACATTAATCAGTATGATCTTTCTCACCAATTATTTGTTAGTTTCAAACACAACCAAAATAAATGTTTACTATATATCTGTAAAAAAATTAAAGCATAATGAATATAATTAAATTTGTAGATTGGGAAATTAAAAAGTAGGTATGAGACAAATCTTTGTTAGACAAAGTTTCTCAACATTTTTGTTTTATTGAGTCTGCTTCACTGAAACCAGTGTGTGAATAATCCTTGAGATGAATTATGCTGGTTATTGTCTCTGTCAGTGGCTTGAAATTCTTTTGACTGGATAGCTACTTGCATTTTTTTATCAGTCATGTAGGTAATGTAAGTATTGTACTATGTGACTAATTGACTGTTGATTTGTAAAAGATGCCCACAAATATGTGTTTTAGCTTTATTGTGCTGAAATAGTCTGTTATTGCTGTGTGATGATGTGGAGGTGTGTTATTAAATGTATTTTTCTTCATGATTTCAGTCAAACGAGGTTGGGTCATTGTTGAAGGAACAGGAAAAATCTGGCCGTCTCATAGCAGCAATTTGTGCTGGTATGTAAAAAAAAACTTCAAATAGTTTCCACAATTGATTCCAATGCAATGCACATAAGCATTTAATTTTTAAGCTCCTTTTGCTCATTTACAATTTTGACAAATTGTTTGCAAAATTTGTTCCCATTGGTTCTGAATCATAGGAAAAAAATTGTGTAATTCTGACAGAGGTTGGCAGTGACAGAATGGATCAGTGAACCTAACAGACCTGCATTTCTTTAAAACTGAAACAGTTCTCCTTGAACCCAGAGGCACAGTTGTATGAATGTGGAAAAATACCTGTTTACAAGGCCAAAAGACTAATTGGCAATAAGTATTGACGCTTTGATTAGAAGTAATGACACACAAACAAAGAAACAGCCTTCAGTTACACTTTTAAATCAGATTAGATTAGGTGCACTATTTTTTCCATAAATTCAGTGTGAAGAGATCTTAGAGTATGTGGAAAATGACAAACAAACCTAAAATACACATTTACATTAAATAATATGGTAATATTCCTTTCACCAATGGTACGTAAAAAGTCAAAATTTTTGTACATTTTTTTCATTTTCACATAATCTAAAATGCTTACTACAAACATTCAGTGGATATGTCAAACCTATCCACCATTTACACTCTTAATGTACGTTTGCACAGTGGGAGAAGGGCAGTGTCTGGCTGCCTCTCAGACAACTTTCACCAATGCCTCCCTGACATCTTTCACCACTGCAGTATTCCGAGAAGTTGTGTAAGACGGTTACAATCTGAAGGTCATGGCAAAGTGGAAGCAACAGAAGGCATGTCTACAATACAACGGGATAAATATTAGGAGGTGGATATTGCAGCTCACTTTCATAAACTGGGTTTTTACAGTAGGATTCATTTACATCTTTTTGTGCTTCTATCATTGCAGTAAATTTATATCTCAATTGAGTAATTGTGTTTAATGATAATAACAATGACATATGGGAATTTAACTCTTTTACAATTGTGATATACCTGGAACAATGGTTCTGTGAAATATGTTTTATTCATCTCATAACATACATAATTTCAGAACATATGTCTGATGTTCAAGAGACATGTCGAGGTTACAATTTGATTATTTGAAATTTTGTCACACATACAATATTGCCTGGTGAAGAATTTACCTATTTAAAATTTGTCAAGCTTACATTTACATCCACTATAACCATAGTAATTTTTATTCCATTATAGGGTTCCAGCTCAGTCTCACTTCATCTTTCATGAAACCTTCCACTGAGTAGTAGCATCTTTAAATGAGAAAAATCATATAATTTGCTTTTTAAAATATTTATCTTCATATGCATGGAGAGCTGCATCAAACCAGTCTGGACTGAAGACCGCAACAACATCACCTTCATATTTATTATGCCACACCCTTTTATTTATTTATGTATTTATTTATTTTTTCTTTTTTTTTGTGAATTCTCATGGCTACATACTGAGGAGTCTGAGCACACAATTGTAAGTGATGTGAGGTGAGCAGTGTGTTCAATGTGGTTTTTCTGAAAAGATCAGCTCTGCTGCATAGGAAAAGAATCACCTCAAAATGTGGTTGGAAAGTGTATATATGAAGAAGGTAGACACACAACTTAACGACACAATGCGCTTCATTACTGGTTCCATCAAATCAACCCCATGCCACTGGTTACCTGTACTGAGTCACATCCCTCCACCTCACTCAAGGTGGAAACAAGCTCTACTGAGGGAGGCCAAGAAAATCTCTGCATCACCCTCTCTACCACTGTACCGGGAATTCTGTGCTGTGGAAGAGGTGTGGAGACACTGGAAGGTGGCAGATAGATTATATAGTGGTAAGACAGATTCAGGAACCAGGTTTTAAATTGTAAGACATTTCCAGGGGCAGATGTGGACTCTGACCACAATTCATTAGTAATAAACTGTAGACTAAAACTGAAGAAACTGCAAAAAGGTAGAAATTTAAAGAGATGGGACCTGGATAAACTGAAAGAACCAAAGCTGCAGAGAGTTTGGGAGAGCATTAGGGAACGATTGACTAGAACGGGAGAAAGAAATACATTAGAAGAAGAGTGAGTTGCTTCGAGAGATGAAATAGTGAAGGTTCAAAATGGCTCTGAGCACTATGGGACTTGACATCTGTGGTCATCAGTCCCCTAGAACTTAGAACTACTTAAACCTAACTAACCTAAGGACATCACACACATCCATGCCCGAGGCAGGATTCGAAATAGTGAAGGCAGCAGAGGATCAACTAGGTAAAAAGTAGAGGGCTAATAGAAATCCTTGATGTTGAATTTAACTGATGAAAGGAAACAGTATAAAAAGTAGTAAATGAAGCAGGCAAAAAGGAATACAAATGTCTAAAAATGAGATTGACAGGAAGTGCAAAATGGCTAAGCAGGAATATGGTTAGAGGACAAATATAAGGACATAAAGGCATATATCACTAGGGGTAAGATAGATATTGCCTAGAGGAAAATTAAAGAGATCTTTGGAAAAAAGAGAACCACTTGTATGAGTATCAAGAGCTCAGATGGAAAACCAGTTCTAAGCAAAGAAGGGAAAGCAGAAAGGAGCACATAGAGGCTCTATACAAGGGTGATGTACTTGAGGCCAATATTATGGAAATGGAAGAGGATGTAGATGAAGATGAAATGGGAGATATGATACTGTGTGAAGACTATGACAGAGCACTGAAAGACCTGAGTCGAAAGAAGTCCCCAGGAGTAGACAACATTCCATTAGCACTATTGATAGACTTTGGAGAGCCGGCCCTGACAGAATTCTACCATCTGGTTAGCAAGGTAGGCGAAATACCCTCAGACTTCAAGGAGAAAATAATAATTCCAATCCCAAAGAAAGCAGATGTTTGTATGGAGTGTAGCCATGTATGGAAGTGAAACATGGATGATAAATAGTTTGGACAAGAAGAGAATAGAAGCTTTCGAAATGTGGTGCTACAGAAGAATGCTTTAGATTAGGTGGATAGATCACATAACTGATGAGGAGGTACTGAATAGAATTGGAGAGAAGAGAAATTTGTGGCACAACTTGACTAGAAGAACGGAAACCGAAAACCTCAAACCACACACACACTTGACTAGAAGAAGGGATTGGTTGGTAGGACGTATTCTGAAGCATCAAGGGATCACCCATTTAGTATTGGAGGGCAGTGTGGAGGGTAAAAATCATAGAAGACCAAGAGATGAGTATAGTAAGCAGATTCAGAAGGATGTAGGTTGCAGTAGGTACTGGGAGATAAAGAAGCTTGCACTTGCACAGGTTGGAGTAGCATGAAGACCTGCATCAAACCAGTCTCTGGACTGAAGACCAACACAACAACAACAACAACAACACTGTGTAATTTAAAGAGCACCAACTGAAAAGTACCAACATTGCTTATAAATGCTTGTGAACTCATGAGCTTCTTAAAAAAGGAAACAAACATGGGCACAATCTTCCTGACACCTTAAAAATAGAGGATGAATTGGCGTTCAGAAATTCCTAGTGGATGTCTGAAAATTGATTTTAGAATCGCAGTGTACGTAATTCGCTGCGTATTCTTCAAACAACAGGTAGTAATTTACTTAACTTCAAAGTGTCATAAACAATCATTTGAAAAAAATTGCATGGCAAAAAAACTTGTAAATCTGAAACCTGTAGCTTTTAGTTTTTTATGAAAAAAGTAAAACATTTCCTGATAAACTGCTTTCACAAGGGATGCACCTCTGATTTGTTTATATAAGGAAGTTTTTTCAGCAGTGAAGCAGCTTTCTGCTTCCCGTGAATCAAAGCTAGATATAGACACGATTCTTTGCATGGCATGCCGAGTAAGTCTGTGACAAATGTGGTCATAAGTCTGAATAATTGATAAATGTGTACTAAGGTTTGTGGCTACATTGTGTTGCGCAGAACTGTAGATCCAAGGAGCTCTACCATTCACTGTTAGACGACAATGGCAATCATTTTCATAGCAGTAGTTCAGAAATCCATTGTAGTTCAGCCAATTTGCTCAAAATATTAGGTTGGTGCATTCGTTTGTACCATTTTGTTTTGCATATTGGTATTCTGGTTGCTATGGGTTTGTTCATTGTCATTTTTATTTGTAGTTCACTGTTAGTACTTGAGTGTACATATTGTCATTTTATCATTTGGAGATAGTGAGTGGAGCTGTGGACACTAGAAAATGGAGTGCCAAGTGGAGAAATCGGAACATATGATATATTCTTCTGTTTGAGTTCAATAGAGGGGTGACAGCAATTGAGGCACCCAGAAACATTTGTGTTGTGTGTGGGGATAATGCCATTGGACAGAGCATGACATGAAAATGGTTTTCTCATTTTAAGAAGGATCATTTTGACAGTAGTCACTCTCCGTGCTGAGGAAGCCCTTGGGGGTTTGATGAAGATTGTTTAAATGCACAAATCCACAATGATTCACATCGTTGTACTTGCGAAGTGGCAAATGTTATGATTTATGATCATTCCATCATCATGAGTCATTTGCATTCAATAGGGAAGGTTCAAAAATGGGTACCAAGTGATATAAGCTTAAATCACAAAAATCAGCAGGTGTTCATATGTGCAAATCTGCTTGCTTGTCATCAATTGGCTCATGTATTTTTTACTAGTGGTGAGAAATGGTGTCTCTACACTAACATAAGAAAAAGAAACTAGGTTGAGCTCAAACAAAGCAGCAACTCCCCTTACAAAGACCTGCATGCATTCTCAGAAGATAATGTTATGCATCTGGTGGAACAGCAGTGGTGTGGTGTACAATGAATTGCTTCCCCGATGTGTAATCATCACTGCTGATATTTATTTTCGACAACTGAGATGTCTTGCAGACGCAGTCCAAGAACAGTGACCAGGAAGATAGTGTGAAGTGATGTTATTCCACAATAATGCCTGCCTGCATTCTGCTAGACTGACTAAAAACACTGTACAGGAGTTGGGTTGGGAAGTCATTCTGCACCATCCTCATTCACCTGATCTTGGGCCCTCAGACATTTGCATCAGCTTTGTAAGTCCATTATCCCTTTGGGCACTGCAGGCATTCTTGCTGTAAACTGAGCTGAGTTCTGTGTTATTATTGCCTAATGCAAGCTGCTGTGCTAAGTAGTGTACATTTGGGCTTCAGCCCTTTACTGAATGTTACTGGAATGCTTTCTGCAATGTCTCCTGTTGTTTGCCAGGGAGAACACCATTGTTGTAGGTGTAAAAATTTGTTTCTGACTTTAAAACTTGCCTGCGAATTAATATGTTTTACAAAAGATGTAAATATGTATTTTTCTTCAGTAGTTTCTGATGTGGTTTTGGTAACTTATTGCTTTCAGTATACATCAGTTGTTCAGTGTTTCGTCATAGCTACATGTTCATAATTCCTACTGTGCTACATATACTCTTTGCTCTACTAAATAAAGAAGTAAACAAATTTGATTTTAGTTTTCTTATATTTATTTTACATGTATTGTCAGTTACATTCTGTCAGTGTGCAGATTATACTGTTCTGTTGCATGTGAGGGATGAAAGCTACCTGTAATGCAGTTTTCCTTTATGGTATTTTTGTAATCGGGCACATTATGTAACTTCTTATGGTGAACAAAATATACTGATTGTCTGTGACATCTTTTTCATATATTGATGTTTGTTGTAAACCACATTATAAACCTTAATGATACGAATATACTAGAGGGAAACATTCCACGCGGGAAAAATATATTTAAAAACAAAGATGATGTGACGTACCATACGAAAGCACTGGCAGGTCAATAGATACACAAACTCATACATACACACAAAATTCAAGCTTTCGCAACCAATGGTTGCTTCATCAGGAAAGAGGGAAGGAGAGGGAAAGATGAAAGGATGTGGGTTTTAAGGGAGAGGGTAAGGAGTCATTCCAATCCCGGGAGCGGAAAGACTTACCTTAGGGGGAAAAAAAGGACAGGTATACACTCGCTCGCGCGCGCGCGCATACACATCCATCCGCACATACACAGACACAAGCAGACATTTGTAAAGGCCAATCCAGGGATAGGAATGACTCCTTACCCTCTCCCTTAAAACCCACATCCTTTCATCTTTCCCTCTCCTTCCCTCTTTCCTGACGAAGCAACCATTCGTTGCGAAAGCTTGAATTTTATGTGTATGTATGTGTTTGTTTGTGTATCTGTCGACCTGCCAGCACTTTCATATGGTAAGTCACATCATCTTTGTTTTTAAATATACATTATAAACTTTATAACTTCCATTTTATTGTGCCTTGAGACTTATTTGGTAGCTTCAAGAATGGTTTTCCTCCAGACTAATTGAGTGCCTAATCACTGTTGGAGGGCAGACTGACTGACTGACTGACTGACTACAAGAAGTAAGCTATGCAAACCATACGTCATGGCACAGCTCTTGTCCTGTTAGGAAATTTGACAGTGTGTTATTTCCAATAACTTCTTGTCCATCTGGCGTGCAATTAGTAATATCTAATAACTTTGATGTAACTTTTGCAACCAGGCATATACAATGTGTACAACTTTGCTTCCGCCGTTTGCGAATAAGTGGCGACAATGGTAAGTAGCGATCGAAAGAAACAGTTCGCAGACATCAGGCAGTTAGCTTGGACCTTGGTCAACATCATGTGATTCAAACATTAGTCAATTTGTGTCTGCATCATAAAGTTGCTCTTGATTGAAAATGTCAGTTTACGAGCCTAATTCTAGTCGTTTGCGGGAGGTGTTACTGTTTATTTCCAATATGAAGAAAATAGCGGCTGAGTCTCATTGAATGCTCTCAAGTACGAATGGTAAGGACACTGTTAGTGAAAGAACATGTCATGAGTGGTTTCAATGCTTCAGGGATGGTGATTTTACTGTGGTAGACTGGCATAGTGGTGGAAGAGAGAATGTTTTCAAAGATGCAGAATTGGAGATATTGCTGAGTGAAGACTCGCGTCAAACCAAAGAAGAATTGGCATAATTAGTGGGAGTGACGCAGCAAGCTATTTCAAAACACCTCAAGGCCATGGGCAAGATTCAGAAAGAAGGAACTTGGGTCCCGTTTGAGCTGAAACCAAGAGACATTGAAAAGCATTTGTGAACAGTTGCTTCAGAGGCAAAAACGGAAGGGATTTCTGCATCACATTGTGACCAGGGATGAAAAATGGGTTCATTATGATAACCCTAAATGCAAAAAATCATCTGGATATCCCAGCCATGCTTCCACATCAATGGCCAAACCGAATATTCACGGCTCTGCATTTGGTGGGACCAGCTTGGCATTGCATGTGTGTCGTAACTGCCATCTGCTTCACGTCTGCTGTGCAGCGAGCTACGTTAATTTAAGTATTAACTGTATTTTCCTTACTTGCCACTTCTTCTTTCGTGTGTTTTTGCTTTTAGGAAGCTTTAATTGCTGAGTGCTAGTAATAGTGTTCCATAGATTTCGTGTTTATTTTGAATACAGTCAGAGAGAGTCCCTTTAGTCAGCCATAGTGCCAGTATTGCTAGTGTTTGTTTTCAATACAGTCCAGAGACAGGTAGTGCTATTTTCATTGTTTTCTACAAGAAGTGGCTAGCAACCACAGTTTAGTAAATAAACAGCCGCCTTTAGTGAATTAGCAGTCTAGTTAAAGGTTGATTAACTCTCTTCAGTAAATTGATTCCTTAGGATGGATAGGTTGTGTGACTGCTGTGTACGGACGCAGGAGGAGCTGGCCACTGTTCGCGAACAGCTGAACGTGTTGATGGCCCGGTCAGCCGTCTTCAGGCTGCTGCCTCGGAGTGTAGCGGCAGTGGGGAGTCTGGTGCGTCGCATTGTACACCCCAGGTGTTACATACATCATCCACTGTCCCTGCTGTCGAGACATCTTCGTGGGTACCGGGTGAGGTTGGGCCACCCTCTCCCCAGGGGGAGTGGCGGATTCAGCGGCGCATGAGGCGGAGGGTAAATGTGGAGGCTGGCCATGTGGCATTGCCCGCTCTGCCTGTGAGTGGACATGTGGCCGGTCCTTCAGCAAGGTCCGAGCAGGCACACGGGGGGAGGGGTTTATTAGTTATTGGGAGCTCCAACGTTAGGCGGGTGATGGAGCCCCTTAGGGAAATAGCGGAAAGGTCAGGGAAGAAGGTCGGTGTTCACTCTGTCTGCTTCCCAGGGGGTCTCATCCGAGATGTGGAGGAGGCCCTGCCGGTGGCGATAGAGAGCACTGGGTGCACCCGACTGCAAATTGTTGCTCATGTCGGCACCAATGACTCCTGCCGTCTGGGTTCAGAGGTCATCCTCAGTTCGTACAGGCGGTTGGTGGAATTGGTGAAGACGGAAAGCCTCGCTCGTGGGGTGGAATCAGAGCTAACTATTTGTAGTATTGTTCCCAGAACCGATCGCGGTCCTCTGGTTGGGAGCCAAGTGGAAGGCTTAAACCAGAGGCTCAGACGATCCTGCGGAGATCTGGGGTGCAAATTTCTCGACCTCCGCTATCAGGGGGAGAAATGTAGGGTCCCCCTGAATAGGTCAGGCGTGCACTACACGCCAGAAGCGGCTACAAGGGTAGCGGAGTACGTGTGGAGTGTACATGGGGGTTTTTTTAGGTTAGAGAATTCCCTCCCTAGGCCCGACGAGATGCCTCCTGAGATGTGGCAAGGTAGGAGTAGGCAAAATGCAACAGGGAATAACAATATTAATGTGCTAATAGTAAACTGCAGGAGCGTCTATAGAAAGGTCCCAGAACTGCTCTGATTAATAAACGGTCACGACGTCCATATAGTAGTAGGGACAGAAAGTTGGCTGAAACCAGACGTAAACAGTAATGAAATCCTAAACTCAGATTGGAATGAATACCGCAGAGACAGGCTGGACAGTGAAGGGGGAGGTGTGTTTATAGCGATAAGAAGTGCAATAGTATCGAAGGAAATTCATGGAGATCCGAAATGTGAAATAATTTGGGTGAAGGTCACGGTTGGTTGGTTGGTTGGTTGGTTTGTGGGATTAAAGGGACCAGACTGCTACGGTCATCGGTCCCGAAGGTCACGGTTAAAACAGGCTCAGAGATGGTAATTGGATGTCTCTATAGGCCCCCTGGCTCAGCAGCAGTTGTGGCTGAGCACCTGAAGGATAATTTGGAAAATATTTCGAGTAGATTTCCCCACCATGTTATAGTTCTGGGTGGAGATTTTAATTTGCCGGATACAGACTGGGAGACTCAAACGTTCATAACGGGTGGCAGGGACCAAAAATCCAGTGGAAAATTTTTTAAGTGCTTTATCTGAAAACTACCTTGAGCAGTTAAACAGAGAACCAATTCATGGCGATAACATATTAGACCTTCTGGTGACAGACCCGAACTATTTGAAACAGTTAATGCAGAACAGGGAATCAGCGATCATAAAGCGTTTACTGCATTTCAGCCGTAAATAGAAATATTAAAAAAAGGTAGGAAGATTTTTCTGTTTAGCAAAAGTGACAAAAAGCAGATTACAGAGTACCTGATGGCTCAACACAAAAGTTTTGTCTCAAGTACAGATAGTGTTGAGGATCAGTGGACAAAGTTTAGAACCATCGTACAATATGCGTCAGATGAGTATGTGCCAAGCAAGATCGTAAGAGATGGAAAAGAGCCACCGTGGTACAACAACCGAGTTAGAAGACTGCTGCGGAAGCAAAGGGAACTTCACAGCAAACATAAACATAGCCAAAGCCTTGCAGACAAACAAAAATTACGCGAAGCGAAATGTAGTGTGAGGAGGGCTATGCGAGAGGCGTTCAGTGAATTCGAAAGTAAAGTTCTATGTACTGACTTGGCAGAAAATCCTAAGAAATTTTGGTCTTGTGTCAAAGCGGTAGGTGGATCAAAGCAAAATGTCCAGACACTGTGTGACCAAAATGGTACTGAAACAGAGGATGGCAGACTAAAGGCCGAAATACTAAATGTCTTTTTCCAAAGCTGTTTCACAGAGGAAGACAGCACTGTAGTTCCTTCTCTAGATTGTCGCACAGATGACAAAATGGTAGATACCGAAATAGACGACAGAGGGATAGAGAAACAATTAAAATCGCTCAGAAGAGGAAAGGCCGCTGGACCTGATGGGATACCAGTTCGATTTTACACAGAGTACACGAAGGAACTTGCCCCCTTCTTGCAGCGGTGTACCGTAGGTCTGTAGAAGAGCATAGAGTTCCAAAGGATTGGAAAATGGCACATGTCATCCCCATTTTCAAGAAGGGATGTCGAACAGATGTGCAGATCTATAAACCTATATCTCTAACGTCGATCAGTTGTAGAATTTTAGAACACGTATTATTTTCAAATATAATGACTTTTCTGGAGACTATAAATCTACTCTGCAGGAATCAGCATGGGTTTCGAAAAAGACGGTCGTGTGAAACCCAGCTCGCGCTATTCGTCCACGAGACTCAGAGAGCCATAGACACGGCTTCACAGGTAGATGCCGTGTTTCTTGACTTCTGCAAGGCGTTCGATACAATTCCCCACAGTCATTTAATGAACAATGTAAGGGCATATGGACTATCAGACCAATTGTGTGATTGGATTGAAGAGTTCCTAGATAACAGAATGCAGCATGTCATTCTCAATGGAGAGAAGTCTTCCGAAGTGAGAGTGATTTCAGGTGTGCCGCAGGGGAGTGTCATAGGACCGTTGCTATTCACAATATACATAAATGACCTTGTGGATGACATCGGAAGTTCACTGAGGCTTTTTGCAGATGATGCTTGGTGTATCAAGAGGTTGTACCAATGGAAAATTGTACTGAAATGCAGGAGGATCTGCAGCGAATTGACGCATGGTGCAGGGAATGGCAATTCACTCTCAATGTAGACAAGTGTAAAGTGCTGCGAATACAAAGAAAGATAGATCCCTTATCATTTAGCTACAAAATAGCAGGTCAGCAACTGGAAGCAGTTAATTCCATAAATTATCTGGGAGTAAGCATTAGGAGTGATTTAAAATGGAATGATCATATAAAGATGATCGCCGGTAAAGCAGATGCCAGACTGAGATTCATTGGAAGAATCCTAAGGAAATGCAATCCGAAAACAAAGGAAGTAGGTTACAGTACGCTTGTTCGCCCACTGCTTGAATACTGCTCAGCAGTGTGGGATCCGTACCAGATAGGGTTGATAGAAGAGATAGAGAAGATCCAACAGACAGCAGTGCGCTTCGTTACAGGATCATTTAGTAATTGCGAAAGCGTTACGGAGATGATAGATAAACTCCAGTGGAAGACTCTGCAGGAGAGACACTCAGTAGCTCGGTACAGGCTTTTGTTAAAGTTTCGAGAACATACCTTCACCGAAGAGTCAAGCAGTATATTGCTCCCTCCTACGTATATCTCGCAAAGAGACCATGAGGATAAAATCAGAGAGATTCCACGAACAATACGAGACTGGAATATAAGGGAGAACTGATAGAGGTACTCAGGGTACCCTCCGCCACACACCGTCAGGTGGCTTGCGGAGTATGGATGTAAATGTAGATGTAGATGTAGATGTAGATGCAGAGTGTACCATGAGGTGTTAAAACCAAGTGAAACAATCACAGGTGCTTGCTGTCGAATGCAATTAATGTGTTTGAGCAGAGCATTAAAAGACAAACGGCCACAATACAGCGAGAGGCACTATACAGGGTGATTCAAAAAGAATACCACAACTTTAGGAATTTAAAATTCTGCAACAACAAAAGGCAGAGCTAAGCACTATCTGTCGGCGAATTAAGGGAGCTATAAAGTTTCATTTAGTTGTACATTTGTTCGCTTGAGGCGCTGTTGACTAGGCGTCAGCGTCAGTTGATGCTAAGATGGCGACCGCTCAACAGAAAGCTTTTTGTGTTATTGAGTACGGCAGAAGTGAATCGACGACAGTTGTTCAGCGTGCATTTCGAACGAAGTATGGTGTTAAACCTCCTGATAGGTGGTGTATTAAATGTTGATGTAAACAGTTTACAGAGAATGGGTGTTTGTGCAAAGGGAAAAGTTCTGGACGGCCGAGAACGAGTGATGAAAATGTAGCACGCATCCAGCACTTCATCACTGGCCTCCAAGAAGCCCTGATCTTACCCCCTGCGATTTTTTTCTTATGGAGGTATGTTAAGGATATGGTGTTTTGGCCACCTCTCCCAGCCACCATTGATGATTTGAAACGAGAAATAACAGCAGCTATCCAAACTGTTACGCCTGATATGCTACAGAGAGTGTGGAACGAGTTGGAGTATCGGGTTGATATTGCTAGAGTTTCTGGAGGGGGCCATATTGAACATCTCTGAACTTGTTTTTGAGTGAAAAAAAAACCTTTTTAAATACTCTTTGTAATGATGTATAACAGAAGGTTATATTATGTTTCTTTCATTAAATACACATTTTTAAAGTTGTGGTATTCTTTTTGAATCACCCTGTATAGTGATTTTGCAGCATGACAACGCTCGACCCCACATTGCAAAAGAGGTCAAAACGTACTCGGAAACATTAAAATGGGAAGTCCTACCCCACCTGCCGTATTCTCCAGGCATTGCTTCCTCTGACGATGACCTGTTTAGATCAATGGCACGTGGCCTGGCTGACCAACACTTCCGATCTCATGAAGAAGTCACAAATTGAATTGATTCGTGGATCGCTTCAAAAGATGAACCATTTTTTCAACGCAGGATTCATACACTGCCCGAAAGATGGGAGAAAGTAGTGGCCAGCGATGCAAAATACTTTGGATGATACATGTGTAACCAATTTGTTTCATTAAAGCCTCAAATGTTGGGGAAAAAATGGTGGAAGCAAAGTTATACACCATAAATAATCTTAAATGCACATCCTTAATGCACCTCCTTTCGTGTGTGTGTGTGTGTGTGTGTGTGTGTGTGTGTGTGTGTTTTCTTTCAGCCACAATAATTCAGCTATAGACAGCCACAAAGAATAACTGAGCAATTTATGAAAATGTACGAAAATGGTATGTTCATGTACAATTGTGCAATGAAATCTTAAAGGCAATCGAAATCCCTTGCATCAATATTTTTTGTGTATGAATAGTTGCATCATAAATTTGCAATAGATAGGAAAACTATTCTCATACGAATTTGTTTAGGTATTCACACAGCATGTAAAGTTAAATTTCTTGGAACAACTTCTAATCTCTTCTAAATTATACCAGCAGTAAGACAAGGAGACAGTTTGTCCCTGCAATCATTCAATTTATGTTGGAAATAATTATAAAAGAATGGAAAATTGCAGATAAACAAAGGTTAATATGTAACTACATAAATCTGTATAGAATGAAAGAATCAATAAATTGTTTGGCCTTTGCAGATGATCTCATAGTAATGGATGGAACTTCAGAAAATGCAAAGAAAAGACTAAAACTTCTGAAGAAAATGGCTGAAAAGGCAGTTCCCCAAATGGACCATTTTGCAGTGTCAAGGGATCCCTCTCCACATTTATGAGTTGCTTACAGGTTGTATATATAGGTCCTATGTGAAGCCTTGTCAAATTACTGGGTGATAAGTAGTATGGTGGGGCCACTATCAATGCTTTTGTAAACGTTAGATTTTCCATGTCATGACAGATGCAAATAAATCACAAAGTTAGCTTTACTGTTGTTCACCATCTAAGTGGACTTCCATGCTACTACTTAGGGATCTGCTCAATCTTTCATGTAAAACAGCCTAGTTCTGACTGTGTGTTCAGTGTGCAGTAGATTTATTACAATTCCTGTCAAAGTGGCTCCTAACAAATGTGGATCATATTTTGGCAGTTTGTGTCGTATGATAGAATGATTTCCTGATGCTGATTTTTTCATTTGCAGCTTGCCAGTATGCCATAAGGCGTTGCAAGTGGCACCTGATTACGGAGATAATGATAGAGTTATCCAAGATTATAGTCGATTAAAAAGTTTTTATTCATCAGTTTACAATCCTTGGACTGGTCTGTCTATCCCTAATCAAAGGTGAAAAGAGCTTTTCTGAGTGGTGAAAAGTAAAATCCAGTCTGAGAGGATCCTTTGAGATACAGCCTTTTTAAAATCTGACAAAACTGAGGAATAATTTTTTTTTTTTTTTTTTTAAATTGGCTTTAATCTGGGGTAACTCCATCATTATCTGAGTAGTAAAGGCACCACTTGCACAGCCTTGTGGCATGCTGGCTGGCTACAAATGTAGAAAAAAAAGTCAGCATCAGGAAGTCATTCTATCACATGATGCAAACTGCCAAAACATGATCTAAATTTGTGTGACAAGTTTTATGAACTGCTTTGACAGCAAATTAGGATAATTTATAAATGATAGGGTGCAGCAATCAGTTGTGTCTCTCTCTCTCTCTCTCTCTCTCTCTCTCTCTCTCTCTCTCTCTCTCGCTTTCTCTCTTTTCTTCTCTCTCCCCACAAATCGAGATTTCAGCTAGCACCTAACCATTATCATTGCACTATTTTTTAATCTCCCTGTTGTTCGGGTGCCAGTCAGTCAAAGAACTGTGACTGCTGACCGAACAACAAGGAACTAAAAAGTGTAGAGATTAAAAAATAGTGCATTGATAATGGCTAGGCACTAGCTGAAATCTGGATTTGCATAATTTATAAATTACGTAAGTTGCTAAGTGCACCCACTTTCCTGATGGAAGGTAACCTGATGAAATTGGGATAAATTTGCTGTGCACCAAGAACATGTTCAGTAACCAGGCTGTTGCACCTAAACAGTTGAGCAGAATCACCACACTCTAATATAGAAGTCCCCTTAGAGTATGAGCAATGGTAAGCAAACTTGAGTTATTTGTAACTGTTGCAACATAGAACAATTGGCCTTTACAAAAGCACGGCAGTTGCCCCCATTGTACTGCCTATCAAGCTGTAATTTGGCATGGCTTCATGTATCCTGTCAATATTTCACCAAAAGGGGAGTGTGTTAAATCAGGACCTTTTTTAAATTTAGGCCACTTGACATGATTAATTCAAATGTTTTTTGAGTAGACAGAATACATGACATATGAAAGTAACTCACCAAGAATTTTCAAAATGAAGTATGGAAACATCAAGAAAATAGACACCTATAAATATAAACACCTCTAAATATAAACATAAAAAGTGAAAAAGAAGCAGTTAGTCAGTACTGTAAAAATGAAACGAATGTACATGAAAGTGGGAAATCTTTAAAATAAGAATGTTTTATAAAGATATTAAATTAAGGCACTATAATGCAGTTGTAAGAGTAAAAGTCATTTATGGAGCAAAAGCAGAACTTTAATCTGGATGCAAAATAGCATTAGAAAGTTTGGAAAAGATAGAAAGAAGAATCTTGTGCTCTATATCAAATACAATAAAGAATGATTATGATTGGTCTTTGAGACCAAATAATGACATGTACTATGAAATGGCATGTTACACTCTATGGATACCTAGAGAGAATGAAGGAAGACAAACTAAAAAAGATGATCTACACATTCTTCCAAAACGGGGAAACAGAGAAAACAGGTAGTGAGGCAAGAGAAAAAGTACTTGGAATAAATGTAAATTGAACAGGAGATCTTACTCAAGAAAGACAAATTCAGACTAGAAGTCAAGAAATTCAAAGGTTTTTCAGAAAGATAATACAAATAGAAAAACCAATAGAAAAAGAAACTTGAGTTGAAATGTCAGGTGAGAGTAAAACAGGTCATTCTGAGAAAATGATAGTTTTGGAGAAAGATGAAAGAAAAGAGAAATAAATAGTTCCAACATAGTGCTTAGTTGGCTTGAAATGAAATTATTGTTGTATATCTTAAGCATTGTATGCTGTATTTTTACTTTTTTGTAATTCACAAATGAAATAGACATCGCAGTATTTCAGACCTCCTGTCTGTGTATTTGTCAACACAGTAATTATCCCCCCCCCCCCCCCCCCCCCCCCCCCCCCCCCCCCCCCCAGGGGGTTCACAACTCTTTTGTGGACACGTGCGTAGCGAGCACGGGACCCCGAGCTAATGTGGCCCTTCTTCCTTTCCGGGCTGCATACCTTCCCTTTCCTCATCCTTCCCCCTCCCCCATCTTACCCCACCCCCCACCTCTGGCTCTTTCCTTCCCTTTCTCCCCCTCTGGGAGTATGGTTTGTGTCTACGTCCGGAGACGGACGCTCTAAACTGTTACAAATTCCTTGCTTTCTATACTTACAAGTCTTCGTCCTTCCTCTGTCCTTCTCTTTTCCTTCCCGCTTCTCTATGCACTTTTCTCCGCTGCGGCGTTTGAGACCCCTCTTCTTTCCTTTCCCTTTCTCTTTTTTCCTCCCTGTGCGTGTCTGAAGGCCAACACACGCACATCCATGCGTAGCCGGTGACGGGGTAACGCGTAATTCCCCGCCCCGGGTAGACAGGTAGGACACGTACGTACCCCCTGGTAACGGCCAGGCCCAGGGAGGGGTGATCACCTGAGCTGATACCTTCCGAAAGTGCCGATTGGTCCCTCCGTCCGTTTGTCGGGAGGTGTGAACAATCACCTAAGGCGGGAGTGCCCTCAGTGAGGGCCCCCACAAGGGAGGAGCGCACCATCGGAGACGCTGGTAATCATGGGGGATTCTTCCGCAATGGTTTCCTCACCTTCCACTATGTCTGCTCACAAACGTAAGTTCACTGAGTCTCAGCCACAGACAGTTCTTCCATCGTTGCCACAGTTCCTTGTTGTTTCTCGGTCTGACGAAGGTCACGACTTCTCCACGGTCAACCCTTACATTATTCAGAAAGGTGTCAACGCAATTGCAGGTCCTGTAAAGTCTTGTTCCAGATTACGGAATGGCACCCTGTTGTTAGAAACAGTCAGTGCCCTCCAGGCACAAAAATTGCTGCGTACTTCTCTGCTCCACACCTTCCCTGTCTGGGTGGAACCGCACCATACCTTAAATTCCTCGCGCGGAGTCGTTTATACACGCTCCCTCGATGGATTGTCTGACGAAGAAATTCAGCACTACCTGTCTGACCAGGGCGTAACGGCTGTTCATAGAGTTATCAAAAGGGTTGACACGAACATCATTCCAACCCGCACTGTCTTCTTGACATTTGATAAAGTTCAACTCCCATCGAAAATCAAAGCAGGCTATGAGATAATTTCCGTTCGCCCTTATGTCCCAAACCCTACGCGTTGCTATCAGTGTCAGCGGTTCAATCACACCAGCCAGTCCTGTTCCAATTCGGCCAAATGTGTTACGTGTGGCAAGGATGCCCATGAGGGTGCTTGTCCACCTCCATCCCCTCGCTGCATCAACTGTATGGGTGACCACGCTGCTTCCTCTCGAGATTGCCCCGTTTTTAAGGACGAAAAGCTCATCCAGGAAATACGAGTGAAGGAAAAGGTGTCGACCTTTGCTGCTCGAAAATTATTCGCCAGTTGCCAGCCCACCGTGTCAGACAGGAAAATACAGCACTGTCCTTGCTTCTCCTCGGCCAACAAAGGAGGTGGCCACGCAGACTTGCGACCTCACCTACGGTCGTCAGATCGGCCAGTGCAAAGATCGCCCGTTCAACCTCACCACTTTCGCCTGCCCACTCTATGGCTCACCCTTCATCGGGTTCTGCTAAATCTCGAGCCCAAAAGTCAGACACCAAGCCTTCCAAAAAAGAGCGTACTCGTGAAGAGTTTTTACGTACCGCAACTTCCCAACCATCGGTTCCTCCTTCATCTAAACATCATACTTCTAAGAAGGCTACAAAGAAACCCAGTTCCTCTCCTTCTCCGCCAAGGCGTGTCCCATCTACAGCACCACCTGGCGAAAATCGCCCTCGGCCGTCTTCCGTGTCGCCGAGGCGCACTGCTGGTGGCCGGTCAACCGGCCGATCGCTGGTGGCAGGAGCTGCTCCTGACCAACCTATGGATCAGGATCTTCTGCCTTCGGCTGAATGCCATTCCATGCTGTCGGTCGCTAGCTCCGAGCAGTCTTTGAGTTGACAGCAACTTTGGTCACATTCCTCCATTTTCTGTTCACCCCATGTCCATTATCCACTGGAATATCCGCGGCATTCGAGCCAATAGGGATGAATTGTCGATCCTGTTACGATCCTACTTGCCGGTCATCTTCTGTCTTCAGGAAACAAAGCTACGTCCCCATGACCGCTTTGTTCTCCCTCATTTTCAGTCCGTCCGATATGATCTCCCCTCTGTTGAAGGCACTCCAGCCCATGGAGGACTCATGATTCTTCTCCATGATACTCTCCATTATCACCCAATCCCCTTAAACACTTCCTTCCAAGCTGTCGCCGTCCGTCTTTCCCTTTCCGGATACACGTTCTCTCTTTGTACTGTATACATTCCATCGTCCACACCAATGGCACGAGCTGATCTCCTTCATCTTCTTGGTCAGCTTCCACCCCCCCATTTGCTGGTTGGGGACTTCAATGCCCACCACCTGCTTTGGGGATCTCCACATCCTTGTCCACGTGGCTCACTATTGCTAGACGTCTTCCACCAAGCGGATCTAGTTTGCCTCAACACTGGGTCCCTACATTTTTGTCTGCCTCCACGACAAATTTATCTCATTTGGACCTTGCGGTCGGTACTGTTCCGCTGGCTCGGCGCTTCGAATGGTTCGCCCTTGATGATACATACTCGAGTGACCACTTTCCATGTGTCCTTAGACTGCAGCCTCAACTGCCATATATGCGTCAGACACTGGAAGTTTGCCCAGGCCAACTGGACACTTTTTTCGTCTCTAGCGACATTCGATGACCGTCACTTTCCCAGCGTTGACGATGAGGTCACACACGTTACCGACGTTATTCTTACAGCTGCGGAACATTCAATACCACGCACCTCCGAATTGCCCCGGCGCCCCCCAGTTCCTTGGTGGAACGAGGCATGCTGTGACGCAATACGTGAGCGGCGACGTGCTCTTCGCATTTTCCGTCACCATCCTACTTTGGCCAACTGTATCCGCTATAAGCAGCTCCGTGCGCGATGCCGTCGCGTCTTCCGCGATAGCAAGAAGGCAAGCTGGAAATTCTTTATTAGCTCATTTAACACCTTCACTCCCTCCTCCCCCCTGCAGGTCCGGGGATTAGAATAGGCCCGAGGTATTCCTGCCTGTCGTAAGAGGCGACTAAAAGGAGTCCATCCCCCTCACGGGGGTAGTTAGCGCCTGCGTCCGGAGGCGGACGGTTCCACGACCTATAATTGTGGTCTTTTTGGTTTTTCACTTCTCGTTTCTTCCTTCCTTTGGTTGGTTCCTTTCTTTGCTCTTCTCCACCTCACTGTCTTCCTTACTCTTTCCCTTGACTTCTTCTCCTTGCCTCCTCATTGCCTTCTTCTCCTTGCCTTCTCATTGCCTTCTTCTCCTTGCCTTCTCATTGCCTTCTTCTCTTTGCCTTCTCTGGTCTCCGCCTCGGCGTTTGAGACAGTCTGTCCTCTTTCTCCCTCTCTCTCTTCTTTTTCCTCTTCTTCCTTCCTCCCTGTGCGTGCCTGAAGGCCGACCCACACGTTCGCACGCGTAGCCGGTGACGGGGTAACGCGTAATTCCCCGCCCTGGGTAGACATGTAAGGCACGCGCGTACCCCCTGGTAAAGGCCAGGCCAGGGAAGGGGTGATTGCCTGAACTGATACCTTCTGACCATGCCGATTGGTCCCTCCGTCTGTTTCTCGGGAGGTATGACCTGAGGTGTAAACATTCACCTAAGGCGGGAGTGCCCTCTGAGAGGGTCCCCACAAGGAAGGAGCGCACCATCGGAGACGCTGGCAATCATGGGGGATTCCTCCGCAATGGATTTCACTCCATCTCTCTCGACTTCTGCCCAAAAACGGAAACATGCCCAGCCACCAGTGACAAAAGTACTACCGCCTGCCTCACAGTTCCTCGTAGTTTCTCGATCTGAGGAGGGAAAGGATTTTTCCTCTGTCAACCCTTTCGTTACCCAGAAGGGCGTAGATGCCATAGCCGGATCTGTCAAATCTTGTACCAGGTTGCGTAACGGTACCTTATTACTAGAAACTGAGAGCGCCTTTCAGGCACAAAAACTGCTTCGGGCCACACTCCTGTACACGTTCCCTGTCCGGGTGGAGGTCCACCAAACTTTGAATTCGTCTCGTGGTGTTGTCTACACTAGCTCCCTCGACGGATTGACTGACGAGAAGATTCAATCTTTCCTCGCTGAGCAGGGCGTGACGGGTGTCCATAGGGTCATGAAAAAGGTCAACAATGACCTTGTACCGACCCGGACACTTTTCTTGACCTTCGATAGTGTTAAGCTGCCACCGCGCATCAAGGCGGGCTACGAGGTTATTTCTGTTCGCCCCTATGTCCTGACACCTACGCGCTGCTACCAGTGTCAGCGTTTCAATCACACTCGACAGTCTTGTTCCAATGCGGCTAAATGTGTCACTTGTGGCAGGGATGCCCATGAGGGTGACTGTCCACCTCAGTCTCCTCGTTGTGTGAACTGTCAGGGTGACCATGCCGCATCCTCCTGCGACTGTCCTGTCTATAAGGAAGAACGCTGTATCCAAGAAATTCGGGTCAAAGAGAAAGTGTCCACCTCGGCTGCTCGCAAGCTATTGGCTAGTAGGAAGCCCACGCTGCTCCCAGCGGGGAAATACAGTACTGTCCTCGCCTCTCCTCGGACTACCAGGGAGGTGGCAACCCAGACATGCGATCTGACCTTCAGCACCACGGTCGTCCGTTCGGCCAGTGCTAAGATCGCGCGGTCGACGTCTCCTCTTCCTCCCATCACCCCACAGACACCAGCCCCTTCCTCAGCTTCTGCTAAGACGAAGACCCAGAAGTCAGATGCACGGGCTTTCAAGAAGGAACCATCCCGTGCAGACTTCCTACGTACCTCGACCTCCCAGCCTTCGACCGGTACTTCCACCAAACGTCCTTCCAAGAAGGCTCATAGGAAGCACAGTTCTCCTTCTCCGCCACGGCGCATTTCTTCTCCTGCGCCACCCAGCGGTTGCCGCCCCAGGCCGTCATCCGTTTCGCCTGGCCGCACCGCTGGTAGCCGAACATCTGGCCGTTCACCGGCGGAGGAAGCTCCCCCTCCCGGCCATCCTCCCAAGATGGCCGATGAACCTATAGACCCAATGGACGATGACTGTCCGCCTACTGATAGCGGCGGCAGTGCTCGCTCGAAGCCAGGCCCTCAGCGGCCTTCGAGGTGACCCCCTCTTTCATCTTCCTTTCTTCTTACGATGGCACTTATTCACTGGAATATTCGCAGCATTTGCTCCAACCGAGAGGACCTGAAGTTGCTGCTCCGCTTGCACCGTCCGCTCGTCGTAGCCCTCCAGGAAACAAAGCTAAGCCCATGCGATCACATTGCCTTGGCACACTACACCTCTGTGCATTTTGATCTACCCCCTGTGGTAGGTATCCCAGCTCATGGAGGGGTTATGTTGCTGGTCCGGGATGATATTTACTACGATCCCATCACGTTGCACACCGGCCTGCAGGCAGTTGCCATCCGCATTACTCTCCCCACTTTTACATTTTCCATTTGTACCGTTTACACTCCATCGTCATCTGCCATTACCAGGGCAGACATGATGCAACTTATTGCTCAGCTACCTGCACCATTTTTGTTAACTGGAGACTTCAATGCCCACCATCCCCTTTGGGGCTCTCCAGCATCCTGCCCGAGGGGCTCCCTGTTAGCAGACCTTTTCAACCAGCTCACTCTTGTCTGCCTCTATACTGGCGCCCCTACTTTTCTTTCGGACACATCTCACACCTATTCCCATTTAGACCTCTCTATATGTACTCCCCAACTTGCACGCCGGTTTGAGTGGTATGCACTTTCTGATACATATTCGAGCGACCACTTCCCGTGTGTTATCCATCTCCGGCAGCATACCCCCTCTCCGTGCTCCTCTAGTTGGACCATCTCCAAGGCAGACTGGGGGCTCTTCTCTTCCAGGGCGACCTTTCAGGATCAAACCTTCACAAGCCGCAATCGTCAGGTCGCACACCTCACTGACGTCATTCTCGCTGCTGCTGAATATTCCATCCCTCACCCTACTTCTTCTCCACGTCGCGTACCGGTCCCCTGGTGGACCGCAGCATGTAGAGACGCTTTACGTGCTCGTGGACGTGCTTTACGCACCTTTAAACGCCACCCTACAGTGGCGAATTGTATCAATTATAAAAGATTACGTGCACAGTGTCGTCATATTATTAAAGAAAGCAAGAAAGCCAGCTGGACTTCTTTCACAAGCACCTTCAACAGTTTTACTCCTCCTTCTGTTGTCTGGGGTAGCCTGCGCCGGCTATCTGGCACTAAGGTCCACTCCCCAGTTTCTGGCTTGAAGGTCACGAATGACGTCCTTGTAGCCCCTGAGGCTGTCTCCAATGCCTTCGGCCGCTTTTTCGCAGAGGTTTCGAGCTCCGCTCATTACCACCCTGCCTTCCTCCCCCGCAAACAGGCAGAGGAGGCTAGGCCACCTGACTTCCGCTCCTCGAATCGTGAAAGTTATAATGCCCCATTCACCATGCGGGAACTCGAAAACGCACTTGGCCGATCACGGTCCTCCGCTCCAGGGCCTGCCTGATTCTATTCATATTCAGATGCTGAAGAACCTTTCTCCTGCGGGTAAAGGTTTTCTTCTTCGTACATACAATCGCATCTGGATTGAGGGACATGTTCCCGCATGCTGGCGCGAGTCTATTGTTGTCCCGATTCCTAAGCCGGGGAAGGACAAGCACTTGCCTTCCAGTTATTGACCTATCTCGCTTACCAGCTGTGTCTGTAAAGTGATGGAGCGAATGGTTAACTCTCGATTGGTTTGGCTGCTCGAGTCGCGACGCCTACTTACCAATGTACAATGTGGATTTTGTAGGCGCCGCTCTGCTGTTGACCATCTGGTTACCTTGTCGACCTTCATTATGAATAACTTCTTGCGGAAGCGCCCGACCGCGGCTGTGTTCTTTGATTTGGAGAAGGCTTACGACACCTGTTGGAGGGCGGGCATTCTCCGCACCATGCATACATGGGGCCTTCGCGGTCGCCTCCCTCTTTTTATTCGTTCCTTTTTAATGGATCGACAGTTCAGGGTACGTGTGGGTTCTGTCCTGTCAGACACCTTACGCCAGGAGGATGGGGCGCCACAGGGCTCAGTTTTGAGCATCGCTCTCTTCGCCATCGCGATCAATCCAATAATGGATTGCCTCCCAGCTGATGTATCAGGCTCCCTTTTCGTGGACGATTTTACCATCTATTGCAGCGCGCAGTGTACACGTGTCCTGGAGCGCTGTCTTCAGCGTTCTCTTGACCGTCTTTACTCCTGGAGTGTCGCAAATGGCTTCCGTTTTTCTGCCGAGAAGACGGTCTGTATTAACTTCTGGCGCTACAAAGAGTTTCTCCCACCGTCCTTACGACTCGGTCCCGTTGCTCTCCCAATCGTGGAGACAACCAAATTTTTAGGTCTTACATCTGACAGGAAACTTAGCTGGTCTCCACATGTGTCATATTTGGCTGCCCGTTGTACCCGTTCTTTAAATGTCCTCCGTGTTCTCAGTGGTATGTCGTGGGGAGCGGATCGAACCGTCCTACTTCGTCTATATCGGTCGATCGTCCGCTCCAAGCTGGATTATGGGAGCTTCGTATACTCCTCTGCACGGCCATCCATCTTACGCCGCCTCAACTCCATACAATGCCCGACCACCCGTCTTATCGTTCCTTTTTTGACGACTCTCTCGACCGTCAATACGGGTTGTATGTCTCTGCCCTGCTACCCCCTGGAGTTCGCTTTCGTCGCCTCCTTCAACACCTTAATTTTTCACTCCCTGCAACCTTTCGAGTGGGCGAGAGCCACACGCCACCTTGGCTCCAGGCTCAGGTACGCGTTCACCTTGACCTCGGCTCGCTCCCAAAAGAGGTTACCCCCGGTTCGGTCTACCACTCCCGTTTTGTGGAACTTCGTTCGAAGTTCATCAATATGACCTTCATTTATGCAAATGGCTCTTAAGACCAATGACGGGGTCGGGTGTTCTTTTATTGTCGGGGCACAAAGTTTCAAATACCGGCTCCATGGCCATTGTTCGGTCTTTACAGCTGAGCTCTTTGCCCTCTACCAGGCTGTTCTTTACATCTGCCGCCACCAACATTCTGCTTATGTCATCTGCTCCGATTCCCTGAGCGCCATCCAGAGCCTCAGTGATCCGTATCCGGTTCACCCTTCGTGCACCGGATCCAACGCTCTCTTCGGCAGCTGGTGGACGTCGGTTCTCCGGTTAGCTTTATGTGGGTCCCTGGCCATGTCGGTATCCCTGGGAAAGAAGCTGCAGATGCCGCGGCCAAGGCTGCGGTCCTCCAGCCTTGGACAGCTTCTTGTTGTGTCCCTTCATCAGATTGTAGCAGGGTTATTTGTCAGCGCATTTTATCGGTGTGGCATGCCGATTGGGCTGCACTTACAGACAACAAGCTTCGGGCCTTAAAACCTCTTCCCGTGGCTTGGACGTCCTCCTCACGCCCTTCTCGGCGGGAGGAGGTAGTTTTGGCCCGGTTAAGAATTGGACACTGCCGGTTCAGCCATCGCCATCTGCTGACGGCTGCGCCGGTGCCGTTCTGCCCATGTGGGCAATTGCTGACGGTCCGCCACATTTTAATGTCCTGTCCGGATTTTAACACACTGTGTCTAGATCTTAACCTGCCATGTACTTTAGATGCCATTTTAGCGGATGACCCACGAGCAGCTGCTCGTGTTCTTCGTTTTATCAATTTGACAAAACTCTCTAAGGACATTTGATGATGCTGTTTTTTAATCCTATGCCTGTCAGTCTGTCTTTTATCGTGTTTTCCCTTTTAGTTGTTGTTTTAAACTTGTGCCTCGCGGTGCATTCTTAACGTAGTCAGGGCGTTATGACCATTGAAGTTGTGCGCCCTAAAACAACAAAAAAAAAAACTCCCTCCTCGGGAGTTTGGAGTCGGCTTCGACGGTTCTCAGGCGCGCCTAGTTTCTCCCCGGTCTCTGGGCTCACTGTTGCGCATGATACATTAGTGGACCCCGTCGCAATTTCTAACTCATTGGGTCAGCACTTTGCTGAGATTTCGAGCTCTTCCAATTACCCGCCAGCGTTTCTCCCAAAGAAACGTGCAGCGGAAGCGCGACCTCTTGCTTTCTCCTCTCCAAATCGCGAAAGCTACAATACTGTTTTCTCCATGCGGGAACTCCAACGTGCACTCTCTTCTTCTCGCTCCTCCGCCCCAGGACCGGATGGTATCCACGTCCAAATGTTGCTGCATTTATCAACCCATAGTCTGCATTATCTCCTTCGCCTTTATAATCGAATTTGGACCGACAGTACTTTTCCCCGACGATGGCGGGAAGCTGTCGTCGTTCCTGTTCCGAAACCTGGAAAGGACAAACATCTCCCCTCTAGCTATCACCCCATTTCTCTCAAGAGTAGTGTCTGTAAGGTTTTGGAGCGTATGGTGAATTACCGTTTAGCTTGGTGGCTGGAATCCCGCAGTCTTTTAACACCTGCCCAATGCGGATTCCGAAAGCATCGTTCTGCAGTTGACCATCTTGTTGCTCTCTCCACTTATATCATGAACAATTTTCTCCGGAAACGCCAAACAGTAGCAATATTTTTTGATCTGGAGAGAGCATACGATACCTGTTGGAGGACAGGCATCCTCCACACACTGTTCTCTTGGGGCTTTCGAGGTCAGCTGCCCCTTTTTCTTCGCGAATTTATGGCAGAGCGCACATTTAGAGTGCGGGTGAACACTACTGTCTCCCGTACTTTCTCCTAAGAAAACGGGGTACCCCAGGGCTCCGTGCTGAGTGTTGTACTGTTTGCCATTGCCATCAATCCAGTTATGGATTGTCTCCTTGCTGATGTCTCGGGCTCCCTCTTTGTGGACGATTTTGCGATCTACTACAGCTCTCAACGGACCAGCCTTCTTGAACGACGTCTTCAAGGATGTCTCGATCGCCTCCACTCTTGGAGCATCGAAACCGGCTTCCGTTTTTCTCCCAGTAAGACCGTTTGTGTTAATTTTTGGCGACGTAAGGAGTTTCTTCCACCCTCCTTACATCTAGGACCTTTCAACCTTCCGTTTTCAGACGTCGCTAAATTCTTGGGTCTTATGTTTGACAGAAAACTATGCTGGTCCTCCCACATTTCGTATCTTTCAGCTCGCTGTCTGCGATCCCTCAACACCCTCCGTGTCCTGAATGGTACCTCCTGGGGAGCGGACTGAGCGGTCCTTCTCCGCCTCTATCGCACCTTAGTGCGCTCGAAATTGGACTATGGAAGCATAGTCTACTCCTCTGCTCGGCCGTCTATTCTTCGGCGTCTCGACTCTATCCACCACCGTGGATTACGTTTAGTGTCTGGAGCTTTTTACACCAGCCCTATGGAAAGCCTTTATGCTGAGACTGCTGAACCTCCGCTGTCCAATCGGCGAG
Organism: Schistocerca cancellata; assembly: GCF_023864275.1. Classification (NCBI taxonomy): domain Eukaryota; kingdom Metazoa; phylum Arthropoda; class Insecta; order Orthoptera; family Acrididae; genus Schistocerca; species Schistocerca cancellata. Next base: position 859,185,655 of record NC_064626.1, on the reverse strand, counting down.
CAGTCCTTCTGAGCCGTTATGCCAGCCATCTGTCTTCCATGCCTGCTAATCCAGCCCGTGACATATTTTTCGACGCCTCCTTTGATGTAGGGTATGCAGGCCGCCCCTCCTCCCTATTACCACCGGGAGTCCGCTTCCGTCAACTGCTCCATTCTCTTTCCTTCCGCTTTCGTAAAACCTTCTTGACAACTTGGGGTACAGCACCGCCTTGGCTCCGTCCCCGGATCTGCCTGCTTCGTGACCTTTGTCGATTTCCCAAGGATGGTACCCCTTCACTTGTTAATCGTCGGGCATTTGCTGCTCTATGTGCACAAATGACGGCAGCCACATTTATTTACACCGATGGCTCGAAAACATCGTTAGGTGGAGGGAGTGCCTATGTTGTTGGCGACACCCCAAATCACTTTCGGCTTCCCGACCAGTGTTCGGTCTATACTGCAGAGCTTTACGCTGTTCTCCAGGCTGTCCACTACATCCGCCGCCATCAGCGGATGCAGTACGTTATCTGCTCCGATTCTCTCAGCTCTCTCCTCAGTCTCCAAGCTCTTTACCCTGTGCACCTTCTGGTCCACCGGATTCAGGACTGTCTGCGCTTGCTCCACCTGGGGGGCATCTCGGTGGCATTCCTCTGGCTCCCGGGACACATTGGTATCTGCGGAAATGAGGCGGCCGATATTGCAGCCAAGGCTGTAGTCTCTCTTCTTCGGCCAGCTATTCCATCGATTCCCGTCGCCGATCTACGGAACGTTTTATGTCGTCGTGTTGTTCATTTATGGCACGCGCACTGGTCGACACTTCCCCAAAATAAATTGCGGGACGTGAAAACTCTTCCTTGTGCTTGGACCTCTTCCTCCCGAACGCATCGTCGGGAGGAGGTAATTTTAACTAGACTCCGGATAGGGCACTGTCTTTCTAGCCATCGACATCTTTTAAGCGGCGATCCTCCCCCACTCTGTCCCCACTGCTCTCAGTTGTGGACGGTAAGACACCTTTTAATTGAGTGCCCCTATTTTACTCCGTTACGCGCCCGTCTACAGCTGTCGCCTGATATATCGTCAATTTTAGCAGATGACACGCGATCGGCCGATCGCGTTCTAAAGTTCATTCGTGCCAGTGAAATGACATCAGTCATTTGAAGTTTTTTTTGGGACAACCAACCCCCTTCTGTAGTGAATTTTTAAGCCTTCCTTCTGCTTTTAGTTTCTCCAATTTTATGACTTTCGTTCCCATTGCTGCTGGTTTCCGTTTTCGGTTTTTTACTGCTTCCTAAGTCACAGACCGGGCGCTAATGACCATAGCAGTTTTGCGCCCTAAAAAAAAAAAAAAAAAAAAAACAGTAATTATCCAGAGGGGACCTTCAAAGTTTTAAAGTAGATGGACAAATATTTTTACACACAGTTTCTGTATTTTTATCCTTACCTTTGACCCAGGCTTTGGACTGGATCTGGCGAGGTTAAAAACACTTTTCTTATCTTGCTTTTTTATTTTATCTTTATTAGAAAGATTTTGATTCTCATTAGTATAGTTTCATCTGTTCTGTGGCGATTAATAGTTTATCTTCATGTGGTAATACTCTAAACAAGGTACGACATGCAATGATAATTTGTAAGATTTTGCACTCTTGCCCCCGGTAGCTGAGTGGTCAGCGCGAAAGAATGGCAATCCTAAGGGCCCGGGTTCGATTCCCGGTTGGGCTGGGGATTTCCTCCACTCAGGGACTGGGTGTTGTGTTGTCCTAATCAATCATCATTTCATCCCCATTGATGCGCAAGTCGCCGAAGTGGCATCAAATCGATCGACATGCACCCGGCGAATGGTCTGATGGGAGGCCCTAGTCACATGACATTTACATTTATTTACCCCATATGTCAATGCATTTCCCGTTTGTTTCCAGGAAGCCATGCATCTCCATGTTAGCATATCTTTCTTGGAGTTATTATTTGTTATAACATTTGGAAAATGACCCCTCACAAACCATAGAAAATTGTCATCATGTCACCTTTCCCTGCCAGATTCTCTGCGACTGTCAAGTCAAGAACATCAAACCACAACATTTTATAGCATTTCACTGTCTTCTGTATTGACCTAACAGAGCTTATCAGCATGTGAGAGTGGTCAGCTTCTCCCATTTAAGTTACATCCTACAATGCATTGTGTTTTCTTAATGTTATCTCCTGTATTCCTGTTGTTCTTTCTTATCTCCAGCATTTTTATGATATTACACAGGGCCAACATTTTCTTTTGTCACACCGCTTAATGGCAGGTATCATATTAGTTAGCATAAATGGATTAAAATAATCAATGTTTGAAAATATAATATAATAGGACAGATAAAAAGTCTACTTGCCATGCAGCAGCAGGAAAGACACGTAACAAATATGTGAAAACGTGAGTTTTTGGAGCCAGTGGCCCCTTCTTCTTGCAGAAGGGAAAGGAAGCAGGATGAATCCAGTAAAACTCCCCTGACCTCTGGTTCTTGGCCACGTTCCCATAAACTTTCCTGTTCCTAAACCTTGCCAGAGATTTTCCTTCATCCCTCTTCCCTTCCCTTCCCTTCCCTTCATCCTTTCTGTCAGGAGGAGGAGCCATTGGCTCCAAAAGCTTGTGCGATTCTGCATCTACAATGGCAAATCCAGGATGGAATAATGACAACATTATGAAAAGGGTAGATTATAACAACAAAAACAATCAATTATAAACAAAATTATTTAATTGGACAGATAAAAAGAAAATCTACTCATGAAGTGGGGGCAGAATACACACAGAAAAGACGGTTGTAGTTGGCAAGCTTTCTGAGCCAGTGGCTCCTTCTTCAGTCAGAATGGTTGAAAGGGAAGGAAGAGGGGTGAAGGAAAAGGACTGGCGAGGTCTAGGAAAAGGAGTAGATTTCGGGGAAGTCACCCAGAACTGCGGGTCATGGGAGACTTACCGTATGGGATGAGAAAGAAAGACTAATTGTTGGGGACTGCATCGGATGAGATTTGAAAACCTGAGAGCTTAAAGGTTGAAGTCAAAGTAAAATGCAGACAGAGATTACTGCTTAAACATCATGCATGAGTTAATAAGAGTAAAAAGCTAAGAGCATTGTACATAACAGAGGTTGGAGTGGGTGGTGGAAAAAAATAGATGGGAAAGACAATGAAAGAGATAGAAAACTAAAAGCTGAGACGGAAGAAATTAACATAAATTAAGGTCAGGTGGGTGGCAAGAACCAAGTACATGTTGTAGTGCTAGTTCCCACGTGCGGAGTTCTGAGAAACTGGTATCTGGGGGAAGAATCCAGATGGCGCCTGTTGTGAATCAGGCTCAGAGGTGACGAAAGTCATGTTGTAGAGCATGTTGTGCAACAGGATATTGTGAGTTGCCAGTATACACCCTCTACCTATGCCAATTCATCTTAATTGATAATTTGGTCGTAGTCATGCCAATGCCAATGAGCAAGCAGTAAAGGAAACAAAAGAAAAATTCAGAGTAGGTATTAAAATCCATGGAGAAGAAATAAAAACTTTGAGGTTCGCCGATGACATTGTAATTCTGTTAGAGACAGCAAAGGACTTGGAAGAGCAGTTGAATGGAATGGACAGTGTCTTGAAAGGAGGATATAAGATGAACATCAACAAAAGCAAAACGAGGATAATGGAATGTAGTCAAATTAAGACCGGGTGATGTTGAGGGAATTAGATTAGGAAATGAGACACTTGAAGTAGTAAAGGAGTTTTGCTATTTGGGGAGCAAAATAACTGATGATGGTCGAAGTAGAGAGGATATAAAATGTAGACTGGCAATGGCAAGGAAAGCGTTTCTGAAGAAGAGAAATTTGTTAACATCGAGTATAGATTTAAGTGTCAGGAAGTCGTTTCTGAAAGTATTTGTATGGAAGTGAAACATGGACGATAAATATTTTGGACAAGAAGAGAATAGAAGCTTTCGAAATGTGGTGCTACAGAAGAATGCTGAAGATTAGATGGGTAGATCACATAACTAATGAGGAAATATTGAATAGGATTGGGGAGAAGAGGAGTTTGTGGCACAACTTGACCAGAAGAAGGGACCGGTTGGTAGGACATGTTCTGAGGCATCAAGGGATCACCAATTTAGTGTTGGAGGGCAGCGTGGAGGGTAAAAATCGTAGAGGGAGACCAAGAGATGAATACACTAAGCAGATTCAGAAGGATGTAGGTTGCAGTAGGTACTGGGAGATGAAGCAGCTTGCACAGGATAGAGTAGCATGGAGAGCTGCATCAAACCAGTCTCAGGACTGAAGACCACAACAACAACAACATGCCAATGAAGAAGGGTGAACTGTGTTTTTGTAATGTTTACCTGCAAAACGACACACTGTATACCAGCTGTTATGTAGACAGTGTTTGGCCTTCTACATCAGTTTGACTACCACCAAATTATAAATTAGGATAATCCGTCCACACTGTCACTCTTTGAAATTATCTCTGTGATGTTTTCCCCAGTGCAACCACAGTGCCTTGTCATTGTTTATGTGCTGTAGTATGGCTCTTGTTAAAATTAATTTTACATTTGAGTTGTTATATTTTATCATTGCAAAAATTGTTAATGCAAATCTTAGTTCAAAAACTGGGACAGTTTAAGACCTTATAAATATATATTTTTGAGAGGTTCTGTGGGAATGTTTTTTTGACTAGTCCAGCAAGTAAATGTTAATGTTAATTACCAGATAACAAATTTCTAAGAATAAAATTTCGGATACAATTTACCTTTTCAAAAATATTTTGTTGTTTGGAAAATAAAGACATAGCACAGTAAAAAAAATTACATCACATATACTTGAAATATATTACAAAGTTTTTACTGCGTAACTTCTAAAAACAAGAAGCTTGTCCCTTACCAATGTTTACAGCCGAAGTCTTTGAGTATGAGCCAAAATAGTGTTCCATACATGCTGAAAATTCAAATTCTCCCCATATTTGTGTGTGTAGATTCATTATTTATTTAATGAAGCATGGTTTGTAGCTTTTGAAAACTGCATATAAAAGAGGTTTTTGAACTTGTAACTTTTTTGTTAGCAGTCATACTACCTATTTTGCTACCAGTGGTACATTACAATTGCTTTTGAGAAAAATAGAGGACTTTTGCATGTTTTGTGTACTAATTACTACATCAAAAATATAAAGTAAGGTAGTTACTTCTTCATTTGCAGGTATGTGTCTGCAGTCCTGATACATATTGAAATACCTGCACCACAGTACCATAGCATGCCATGAGAGGAGCCTATTCATAAAGTGGAGATGCGTTGTTGCATGATTTTGTTTTGGCACCAGTAGTGTGCTACTGTTCTGTGATGTGGGACTTCAGTGTGTTCCAGGATTGCAGACATGTCTGCAAACTAATAAAAAAATGAAATATGTAACTGTTTTTTTGACAGGAAGAGTAAATTTTATGAGTCTCTTTGTAAACTACATTGTACCTTTAAGGCAGTTTCAACATTGTAGCAAATGAAATAGTCAGTTGGTTTCATCTTGATCTTGCTACATGGTGAATAAATGTGTCCCAAAGAAAGAAGTTCCAAGAACCTGAGTATGTTATTAGCTTATCTCATGAATGATGCTTGAAATTTTAGTTAAGTGCCAAAAAGAACTTTTGTTTGATTAAACTTATGGAGCACACGCACAAGCACTCTACATCATCCTTCCCAATAGCAGATCTAGTCTGAGTGTAGAATGCTCTCACTCCTCTTGCATCAACACTTCAGGGTCTATAATTGTAAACAAATATTTCTACTTTCATTCTGTTAATGCTACTTTCAAATGAAGCATAACCTTCAACTCAGGAAGATCTTGTATCATCTGAACAGTTTTTTTTTTTTTTTTGTTTTGTTTTGTTTTGTTTTGTAATGCTTCATACATTTTCCACCATCTTGATTTAAAAATCGGTGTTTTGTCACTACACTTAAATGTTATCATTACCCTCTGTATAGTGTTGACTGCAAAACATATTTACGTACTGGCACAAATTGTAGTGAATTCTAAAATATGTGTTTTGGACATAAGTGTTAAGATATTTTAGCTAATCACTGTAAGTGTTAAGATGTTTTAGCTAATCACTATCTGCCTATTCTGAATCCAATTAAGTCACAATAAACCACAATACATTGTATTATACAGTGTGTCCCGGGAGGAAAGGATATGACAGGAACGAACACTCGAGCAACGAAGTCCAGTAAACATGGGCTTTAAAATGTTTACCTTAAGATCTGTGAGCTCTTCTTCAGTAGAAGAGATGCTTTTCACGAAGCAAAGATGAAAAAGTGCTCATAGCTCATGAGGTATCCATTTTAGAGTGCCCATGTTTACTACTAATTTTTTTTTGTTTGGTCCATATTATCTCCCACAAAATATGGAAAGCAAAGATCTCACAGTAAATAAATTTGTTTCACAATATTAAAGTTGAAGTAGTGCTTATAACTCTTAAGAAAGGCATTTTACAGCCCAATATTTACTAGAGTTTTGTGCTTCGAATGATCATTCCTGTCATATCCCTGAATATTGAGAATTCCTCCTGGGACACCCTTTATTTGTAATTCGTGCTGCAGCAGTTAGTGTAAGACTCTGATATGAAATGATAAGTATTTATAAAGATGTTTCAGTCTAATATGATGGATGATGATCTTCTTTGCTTACAGCTCCAACTGCTCTGAAAACACACGGTGTTGGTACAGGGAAAAAAGTAACATCATATCCCACATTCAGGAATGAAATGGAGGAGGGTGGAAAATATATATATAGTGAAGACAAAGTAGTAATTGATGGTATGCATCCAGTCTAATTATAATTACAATATAAATACTAGGATGAAAGTCAATTATGCCCTGTATCAAGAGAAGAGTCTATATGAGAAATTACAAAAATTCTCATCTGTATAATGCTTATACATTATTCTACTTTGGTATGAATTGAAAGTTGTAAGAGTATAACATATTTCCATCCCAAATGATTATTATTTAACTATAAAGAACTATAAGAATATGAAATAATTATGGGTGCTTGGATTGAGCATCACTATTAATGATATCATTAGGGTTATATAAAGAGTGGGGAAGGAGAAATGAATGATTTGAAAATATGTATGTTTATTTGAAAAATAACTTAACAATTGCATATGGAAGATAGTGTGTGGAAGATAACGCATCGTCGGTATGTATTTGGTGTCACTACACAATGTTATTCATTACCAGCAGCAATGTTATTCATTGCCTAGTAGTACCACAATTTCGTGACTAATAACATTTTCAAGTTCTCATGTGAGTTTCCTGTATGCAAATGCTTCATAAGAATAAGTAAACTGATAAGATCGAGTCAGTATGTGGGCCACACGGGAGCAGCTTGTATGGAGTTGTTCATTGTGGATAAGTTTATTCACTACTTCAACATTGCTCAACTACACTAACATTTCTCAACCTTTTATTTTTTTAAGAAAACATTTTTAAATGTATGTTGGCAGTACTGGAATTTCACCTCCTGTAGATCAGGCCTGATATTCTGTGTCTCTGTAATTTTATAGATGCATTATTGCTATATTTTCCTATTTCTTGTTCAATGGTAAAATCATTTCAATTTATTTTTGTAATGATTTCCTTTCTCCTTCTTATTCCTGAATCCACATTATGTCGTGCACATTCAAATTATTTTAAGTATTCTGTTTTGTTATATGTAAGATGTGCAAGTAATTCCTTAGATAGGTCCCTGATGAAGGCAGTATACTGTTGAAATCTGTCATGAAAAATTAATTTTTTATATTAAAGGTGACCGGACCAGAGAGCATCTTGTTTATAAAATTATTTGTTTCACCTACAGGCAACTTCATCACAAGTCGTGGACCAGCCACAGCATTTGATTTTGCCCTTGCTGTTGTGGAAAATCTGCTGGGGCAATCTGCAGTTGAACCTGTTGCAAAACCAATGTTACTTGTTTAAATGATCTGTTAAATAATCTGTATATCATATTTCAAATAATAAACATGAGTTTACAGTATAAACTTGTGTTGTTCCTTATGGTTGTATTTAACAGTAACAACACATGTAAAATAGATTTTTAAGCATGCACCTTACCTACCAGTGCTATTCAGCGACTCTGTCAGTGTGCCATTTTATCAAATCAGTTGTTCTGCTGTTAATTATTTCTTCAGTTTGTAACCTCCCCCTCACTTATCGACCTTAATGACAGCGAAAAATTAAACCGCGTGTACTTAATGGAAATTTGGGAAAAGCAATCGTCATCGAAGTTAATCTGTCGGTAAAGAGGGAGGAAAGGGTTACATCTAAATGAAAGGAAAAATGCTAATGAAACAGGTGGAAATTAATTTTGAAAAGGGGTAAAGTTAATAAAGAAAGTAAATGTGCGGCCGTTACGTTAACAATTAACTAGCGGTAATTAGATATTTGAGATTTGGGGGAAATTACGGTCGCCAGTCCTAAGGACAATTACTATAGTAACTGAAAAAGAAAGGTTATTACACACATAATTAGCACTAGAAGCATGGCAACTGAAGGTTGACACGTGTAGTGTGAAAACTGAAAGTTTGTCAGAAGTAATAAATTTCGCTACACTCTGACTTAATTTAGCAAAAGAATTAATGAAACCGGAAAATCGAAAGTTAATTTAGTGACTGAAGTTAATAGTGAGCTTTCTTTCTGAAGCACATCGAAATTCAGTAAAATACGGTTAGTCTTGGACTACCTCAACAATCATTTCAAAAGCTACTTGAATCTACGCAATTTAGAAATAAGGGATTTAACTTTGAACTTGAATTAAATGATTCTGAACAATTAACAGTAGTAAAATTTAGTACGTACCAAGCTGAGCTGCAGTCACAGGTAAGCTAAATATGCTAACAAAACTCGCACTCTTAATTTGTGCTTGTGTAATCTGAATATTGTAGCCAGCTATGAATACCTTAACTGAACTTTGAAATTCAAACGACACTCGGGTTCATTCCGGAAAAGGAAGGGACCCTGCTTGGTAATGCAATTGGGACAATGAGCAACAAAGGTTCATGCTAAGTTGGTGTAATTTTGTGATGCAACAATTTTAAAAGTTTGAAAAGCTGAGGTCTGCCATACAGTTCTAAATCTTTACGTGCTTCCAGTCTCCCATGTTGGCTGATTGAAGGTTTGAAGCCGTCGATTGAGGAGGTGGCGACAGTCACTCATTGTTGGCCGTCGCTGTTGCAGAAGCTGGATGTTGGTGCGCCTTCTTCTCGACACGGTCACCAGACGAAACGGGCTCTTGATGTGCGCCAGCTAATGCTTCCCATCCACGACACCATGTCAGAAACTATCATCGCAAGTCGAGCGCAATTACATGCTGCCAAACCCCGAAAGCGCGGCAACTCACGGGAGCGTCGCACAACACACCTGCTCAACCGCACTACTCCAGCCAGACTCTCCCTGCTCAGCCCGCACTCCACGTGGCAGAGTTAACACTACCAAAGACCCTACACACTTTGATTCTTCACACGACCTATCGATGTAATCGTTCGATAGCAGTTTTCCCTAGGCAAGACCCAGTGTAAAATTACAAATAATATTTACGAAACAAACCAATTATACATCGACATAATGCATAAATATATATATATACAAATAGTAAAACAATTACAATATGTAAAGACACAGAAATGTCATATATTCAGGTAACAAAAATAAGGAAAACAAATTTATAGTACAATAGATGGAAATAGGAGGATATGCATTTCCGGCGTTACACGTGCCCCACATTGTCTGAGGATGTTCGTGTAACCTAAACAGACTCAGAAAATGTCCCAAAAAAGAAACATCGAAAATGCATATGCTCAGAACATCAACAAAATTTAGCATTTATCTAATTAACCATAAACCAATTTTTAGACGATAATAATTGAGTGGAGACACTCCTAATCTTATTCCACTCTGTCATCTTGCACATAATGAAACATGTTGACAACATATTAAAATTCATAAAAAACATAGAAAATGGTTTAGCTATTCTAAAAATCAAAATTTCTAGCAGTATCAAGAAATGGAATACTATTTACAAAATTAATGAGAGTACATGGTCATAAAAAACAGGTATATCAAAATACGCAAATTAATAATTAATTACACTGAATACACATTTATATAACCTTTTCATAATTAATACTCTCGCCATGAAAGTCCACTTAATGCTAAAGAAGAAAATAATATACAGCAGATCGACAAAAACATAAATATTGACAGTAGAATTCTTTCACATCAGCTGTCCGGTAAGAAAAACAACTCCGCCTTCCATACTCGCAAGTACAAAGAATCCCGACGGTGACACAAGAGCCAACAGCGGCACAAGAGCCGACAGCGGCTCCGCCTTGCCAGTATTGTTGCACCCGCCTGTGCGGCACGCTTGATCTCACTCGCCCTTTGTAACGGCATTTCCAGAACGTCCGTTTCACTGAATTCTTTAGGAAAAACTCACTCCCGAGTAATCTCAAGGAGTCCCTTATTACTATCACAGTGGATAACTCAACACTGTCCATCATCACACGCATGTACTAGCCTGAAACTTAAAACAGCGTCTAAGTACATCGGCAATGACTAGTAAAACAGAATGAGATTTTCACTCTGCAGCGGAGTGTGCGCTGATATGAAACTTCCTGGCAGATTAAAACTGTGTGCCCGACCGAGACTCGAACTCGGGACCTTTGCCTTTCGCGGGCAAGTGCTCTACCATCTGAGCTACCGAAGCACGACTCACGCCCGGTACTCACAGCTTTACTTCTGCCAGTATCTCGTCTCCTACCTTCCAAACTTGCCCGCGAAAGGCAAAGGTCCCGAGTTCGAGTCTCGGTCGGGCACACAGTTTTAATCTGCCAGGAAGTTTCACTAGTAAAACACACATTCGTGAAATCTGACAGCTAGTTACAAAATCATATTTACATTCCTTAATCTACTGTGACTCAGCTGAAAACTTAAAATAGCAGCTTGGGTTTTTCATTTGATTATTAATCAATTCCTCTTAAATCATTTAATCAAAATTAATTTCTTATCAATTACAAGTTCTTTAATGACCTCCAGGTCAGGCAAAAGCATCGCAACATGGCCCACCCTTAAATCTTACACTTTATATTTACATACTGTACAAATTACGCATTCTGTGGTATAAATCAATCCTAGGTTGGTACAATTTCAAGTCTACAATGTTCCGTATACCTAATAGTTTTCCAGAGCTTGGATACTCTAAGCAATAAGCATTTGTGTGAGGTATACAAATGACTTTATATGGTCCATTATAAACAAACTTAAATTTAGAGATTTCATTGTCTATCTCGCTCGATTTCTCATCAGCTTTTACAAGTATTAAGTTTCTGATTGCAAACTTAGCAAAACGCGCTTTAGCGTCACGACGACGTATGCGAGCATCGGCTTTTAGCTTCATTACTTGTCGCAAACGATCTTTTTTCACACCAATACTAATGTCAATCCGTGGAGGGAATTTGATTATCTTTTCCAATTCACTTTCTACACTTTTGTCAATGCCGAGATTCCTCACATTAAGGCAGTTCAAATTCATTCCTATGTCAATGTCATCCGGCCAGTTAACAATGTGTATAGGCTAGTATTGCCTATGCACACCATCTCCTGCCTCGTCAAAACCAACTACTATTGCTTTATCTTGTGACGTACATGTCAAAGTTTTGCTTTCGCAATTAATTACTGCACGGTACTTTAATAGCCAATCTAACCCGATAATTACTTCCGTAGTTAAGTCTGGCACGACGAAAAACTCTTGTTCAAATCGTGCCCCACATATCTCGAAGTTGACAAAAATCTGTTTTGTGACCGGTTTACTGGCCTTCCCAGTAGCACCGATAATTTTCACTCCTGTTACTGGCATAACTACGATACCAGGTCTGTCTTTCAGTAACTCAAATATTTTCCCAGATACAGCACTCAATTCTGCACCGGTGTCAATCAACACGTTTAGTTGTAGGCCGTGCATATTAACAGACACTACTATCTGTCTACACTTGTCCTCGACTGTTTCTTTATTTTCCCACAGTAAATCCTCGTCTATATCCAGGTCATTCCAGAAAAAACCATCCGGCTTTGATCCTAAATCCTGCTTATCTGGCGGCTTTTTCTGCCTCCGTTCACATACAGTTTTAATTTCAACACGTTTGTCCTGAGGCTTAGTCTGTAGCTTCGCCTCCAATACCGAAACCTTTTCCTGTATCTCGTCAACTAGTGAGTGTTGCTTTGCTATCAATTCACTAATTGTCACCTTCGTTGATTCCTCTTTGGTCAGATTGATCTCATCTGCCAATCTACCTGGAGGAATGTGCCCAGTATTATCTTCAATTACTTCCTCTAGATCTGCGCAACCCACACTGCTATCATCTGACCATATAATGTCAGCTCTAACCTCATACACGCTGTAATCTATGTGCTTTTCTACCAATCGTGTCCGGCTATCACTAAAATTTTCGTAATCTTTCTCCTTAATACTCTCGCAGTGTTTAAACTGGAAGTTTGCGTCGGATGGGTCGGCTACTTCTACTACTATGACTTTCGGTAAGGTCTGCCGGTTAGGGCCAGAACTTTTCGTTACTACTTCAACATCTAACTCCTGCGGGACGAAACACGACGAATCTTGCTCGTGCTCCCCATTAACATCAACTGTTTCTGGTAAAGTCTGCCGGTTAGGGCCAGAACTTCTTTCATTTCATAAACACTATCCTCCTGCGGGACGAGACGCGGAAAATCCTGCACGCGCTCCCCATAAACACTTCTCCCATACAGGTCCCTATAATCTCTTAGTTCGTCGTATAAGTGACCGAACTGCCTTAACCAGAACTCATCCCTCTCTGCATCCCCTTGCTCGATGACAGACGTTTTATCCGACATCTGATCTTCTCTCAACACTTGCAACTCATTCTTTAACTCAATCTCCAGTTCCGCTGTGGGTGTTACAGCTGCCACTTTATAATCGATTTCCGGAACACTACTTAAATTGTTCTCACTGACAGTGAATGTATTTTCTACTGCCGTGTCTACAGCTGATCTACTACTTGTGGGCGCATTCCCTTCTCTTAACACTGGCACACTCTCCCACCGTTGATTATTCCATACGGAATTTTCATAACGACGACACCTGGGTTTTCTCTTGTTATTGGGCCTCCAAAATTTCTCCACGCCCGGTCGGCCCCTCACCGGCGCGGCTAATGGTTTCCCTGTCTTGTCCCAGCAGACCTGCTACCCGGATGCTGCTGAGGCGGCTTATCGCACCCTCTGGCGTTATTACTATCCTGTGAAGCCCGTATCACGTTAGTATGATACTGGTTTCCGTCATTCCTGTTATTATTTGCATTGTACCGATTGTTATTACAGTCTGAACCATTATTGTTATTGCTGCCATGGTTGCGGTATGCATTATTCCCATGGTTATCGTTGTTGTGGTTGCTGTGGTACCTGTTATTGTTACCACGGCCTCTACCACTGTCGCGATTATTGCGCCAATTGTCCTCGTCCTCAACTCTTTCCAGGAAATCATTGATTGTCCTGTAATTGCTTCCTACGTAGCGTTTTGTATCACCTGGAAGCTTCTTGTAGAGTTCCCAGACTATTTCGGATTCCGTGCGGCGATCACGCAAATATTCCAACTTGCGGATCCAGCCCTCACAAAACTCCTTCATCGAGCCGCGCGAATTCGCATTGAAAGGCCTCGATACGACAAATTCGCGCCAGACACTTTGTTGTTTTTGCTCTGACCAGTATTCAGCCAGAAACAAATTTTTAAACTCGTCAGAAGTCAGGTTCGTAATGTTGAGGTTTAAGCCCCAACGCTTGGCATCACCAGCCAGCGCATCAATAACCGCATTAATTTTTCTCTCATTAGTCCATGATCTGGGTAAAACTCTTTCACAAGTTTTAATGAAATCCGTCGTGTGTATACCGCCTTTTTTCAAGGGGTCGAACCGCTCCTCTTTCGTCAACAATTCCGAACTACGTGCACAGATTGGCACATAGCTCTGTTTTTCGTCAAGTTTCTTTTCTAATTCCGACACTCTCGTAATTACTTGGCAAGTGGTTGTCGTAAGCGTTTCCACTTCCCTCTTTTTCTCTTCGCAGGTATTAGCCTGCTCCCTCACTTTAGTATCTACTTCGGACACTAAAGCCTTTAAAGTTTCCACCTTCTGTTGATCCTCTTTTTTCACTAATTGAATTTGTTCCGTCACCTTATTCTCGATGATCGGAGCAACTGCTTCTCCTACACTATTGTCGATTCTGCTAATTTCGGAATCAAAACGAGTATTTATGCTCGCAATTTCTGCCTGAACGCCTATCATTTCCTGTTTAAGATTACCGATTTCGGTATTAATTACAACAATCTTCTTTCATCTTATCAACTTTTGTGTTAACAACTCCAACATTGTTGTTAACAACATTAATAGCTTTGTTCTGATTGTCTAGCTTTCGTTCAATTTTTTCAGACTGAGCTTCTTGCTTGGCAGACAGAGCTTTAATTGCTGCCGATTGACTCTTGATTTCGTTAATCAAAACATTCAATAAATCAGTTAAATTCCTGGAAACTACCGGTTTTACTTCCGTAGCGGCTTCCTCTTTAATTGTCCCTCCGTATTCGTCATCAAGAGATTCAGATTTGATTTTCACTTCCGATTCCGAAACATTTTCTAAAGTTTGGAAATCCATTTCTGCTCTTTGTTGCGTTTCGGCGGTCGCGTCTTTCATGCTAGCCGCCTGCCCCTGAACAATGGGTACCGCGGTGCGCGTTTCCCACTGTTCGACCGATTGTTCCGTATCCAAGTCTACCAAATTTTGGTAATTGTTGCCTTCACTCATTTTAATAATTTTCAATATAAATGCCAAATCACAAATCTAATTAGGATTCCTCACACTAATATTCTCGCTGACGTATCGACCATTTCGTAACCAGTACTTTGTTACGAGATTTGCACAATGCAAAATTCGTGTCCAGAACAACCTCAAATTTGAAGATTGTCCTGTCACCAGGTCGCCACGTGTTACCTCCCCCTCACTTATCGACCTTAATGACAGCGAAAAATTAAACCGCGTGTACCTAATGGAAATTTGAGAAAAGCAATCGTCATCGAAGTTAATCTGTCGGTAAAGAGGGAGGAAAGGGTTACATCTAAATGAAAGGAAAAATGCTAATGAAACAGGTGGAAATTAATTTTGAAAAGGGGTAAAGTTAATAAAGAAAGTAAATGTGCGGCCGTTACGTTAACAATTAACTAGCGGTAATTAGATATTTGAGATTTGGGGGAAATTACGGTCGCCAGTCCTAAGGACAATTACTATAGTAACTGAAAAAGAAAGGTTATTACACATATAATTAGCACTAGAAGCGTGGCAACTGAAGGTTGACACGTGTAGTGTGAAAACTGAAAGTTCGTCAGAAGTAATAAATTTCGCTACACTCTGACTTAATTTAGCAAAAGAATTAATGAAACCGGAAAATCGAAAGTTAATTTAGTGACTGAAGTTAATAGTGAGCTTTCTTTCTGAAGCACATCGAAATTCAGTAAAATACGGTTAGTCTTGGACTACCTCAACAATCATTTCAAAAGCTACTTGAATCTACGCAATTTAGAAATAAGGGATTTAACTTTGAACTTGAATTAAATGATTCTGAACAATTAACAGTAGTAAAATTTAGTACGTACCAAGCTGAGCTGCAGTCACAGGTAAGCTAAATATGCTAACAAAACTCGCACTCTTAATTTGTGCTTGTGTAATCTGAATATTGTAGCCAGCTATGAATACCTTAACTGAACTTTGAAATTCAAACGACACTCGGGTTCATTCCGGAAAAGGAAGGGACCCTGCTTGGTAATGCAATTGGGACAATGAGCAACAAAGGTTCATGCTAAGTTGGTGTAATTTTGTGATGCAACAATTTTAAAAGTTTGAAAAGCTGAGGTCTGCCATACAGTTCTAAATCTTTACGTGCTTCCAGTCTTCCTTGTTGGCTGATTGAAGGTTTGAAGCCGTGGATCGAGGAGGTGGCTACAGTCACTCATTGTTGGTCGTCGCTGTTGCAGAAGCTGGATGTTGGCGCGCCTTCTTCTCGACACGGTCACCAGACGAAACGGGCTCTTGATGTGCGCCAGCTAATGCTTCCCATCCGCGACACCATGTCAGAAACTATCATCGCAAGTCGAGCGCAATTACATGCTGCCAAACCCTGAAAGCGCGGCAACTCGCGGGAGCGTCACACAACACATCTGCTCAA
Organism: Schistocerca cancellata; assembly: GCF_023864275.1. Classification (NCBI taxonomy): domain Eukaryota; kingdom Metazoa; phylum Arthropoda; class Insecta; order Orthoptera; family Acrididae; genus Schistocerca; species Schistocerca cancellata. Next base: position 859,169,396 of record NC_064626.1, on the reverse strand, counting down.
CCGCAGTACTCCAGCCAGACTCTCCCTGCTCAGGCCGCGCTCCACGCGGCAGAGTTAACACTACCAAAGACCCTACACACTTTGATTCTTCACACGACCTAACGATGTAATCGTTCGAGAGCAGTTTTCCCTAGGCAAGACCCAGCGTAAAAATACAAATAATATTTACGAAACAAACCAATTATACATCGACATAATGCATAAATATATATATACAAATAGTAAAACAATTACAATATGTAAAGACACAGAAATGTCATATATTCAGGTAACAAAAATAAGGAAAACAAATTTATAGTACAATAGATGGAAATAGGAGGATATGCATTTCCGGCGTTACAAGTTCAAAGTCACTTCTCTATAAAATCACAGAAGAAGCATTACTTACTTACTTACTTAATTACATCTAGAATGAAATTCTCACTCTACAGCAGAGTGTGCACTGGTATGAAACTTCTTGGCAGATTTAAACTGTGTGTCGGACTGAGACACGAACTCCAGGACCTTTGCCTTTCGCGGGCATGTGTTCTACCACTGAGCTACCCAAGCACGACTCAAGCCCCGTCCTCACAGCTTTAATTCTGCCAGTACTTTTACTTACTTATTTACTTACTCCATAGTACTACAGTCCTCTGATTACCTTGGCCTCATCAATCACTGATTTCCAATCGTTTCAGTCTTGAGCATGCCTGTGCCACCTCGTCACTCTCACTGCTCTCAGGTCGGCTTCCACATGATGTGGACCACATCTTTCAGCCACCTCACATGGGTCATCGTCTCCTTCTTCTACCACCAGGGTGTCCCATCACCATCTTCTTTGGAGCCTTTCTTCTGTCATCCAATGGACATGTCCTAACCATCTTAGCCTTCTCATTTTGATTAAGGTTACCAAATCAGGTTCTTTTTACAGAGCCCTTCTTTCTTCATTAGTCCTAATTCTCCCTATCTCGCCTTCTTTTACAGGACCACAAATCTTCCTCAACACTTTCCTTTCCCATATATTTAGCTTCTTCTCCAAAGCCTCCGTCAGTACCCATACCTCACTGCCATACATAAGAACTGGTTTGATCACTGTTTTTTAAAGTGTCAACTTTAGTTTCCTACTTATGTTCTTACTTTTGAGCATGGTATATAGTGCTCTATATGATCTGTCGGCAGCCTTAATTCGGTTTGTTATATCTGCTTCTACTTTGTTTTCTGATGTTATTACTGAACCAAGATAAATAAAGCTTTCTACTCTTTCAAAGTTGTACCCTTCTAACTGTAGATCATCTGTGTTTCTTCTAACTCTTTCAGTTACCATATACTTAGATTTTGTCTCACTAATTTCTAAACAAAGGTTCTTGGCAGCGGCTTCAAACTCTTTGAAGGCTGATGTAAGCACCTCCGTACTTCTAGCAATTATTACTACATCATCTGCATAGGTTAAGGTTTGCAGAAGTCTATTGCCTTCTGGGTTTGTGGTTACTGATCTTACTGCATTCGCTAATATCAGGATGAATAGTACTGGGGATAATGGGTCTCCCTGTCTTAGGCCTCCTTCTGTTGGGAACTCTCTCGACAGAGATCCCTGAACATTAACCTGGCTTTTGCTATTTTCCATGGTCATCTTAGTTAATTTTATTAGCTTCTTAGGAAATTTGAATGTCTGCATTATTTCCCACAGTGCTGATCTTTTAACTCTGTCATAGGCCTGTTTAAAATCTATAAAGAGATGTTCTAATCTTACATTGTATTCACAAGTCTTCTCCAGCATCAAACGTACTGTAAAGACATGGTCAGCTGTAGACCTCCCAGACCTAAAATCTGCGTGGTACTCGCCTAGAATCTTTTCTGTTCTTCTACTTACTCTCCTTGTTATAGCCGTAGAAAGGATTTTGTAGACTATACTAAGCAGAAATAATCCTTGGTAGTTCTTACACTGCTTGTGCATCCTTTCTTATGTGTAGGGCAGATGGTTGCTAACATCCAGTCCTCTGGCTTTTTCTCTGTTTCCCAGGCCCCCTCCTCGGGGACATCACCTTAACGTAGCACTGTTCGTGCGGGTGAGGAGGTTCGCGTGCTCTGGATCCAGAGGGCTATGCTGGTGGCAGTGTCACCCATACTGGGCAGACCAAAGGGGAGGAGCCAGACGAAATGTGTCCCACAATGACCTATCAATCCTGTCTTCTGTCCCATCCTATCCTAAGCATATCCTTTTTCCTTGTCATTTTCCATTCCCTACAACATAGGGCAGGGAGGGCTCTAGAGGTGTGGTGAAGCTAGTCTCCCTAAGGGAGCAAACCCGATACAAATCCAGGTCCTCCAGGTTGGGGGTTGATCATGGGGCTAACAACCCCATATTAGAAAAAACTCATGGTTCAGCAACCAATTCACAGAGAGAACCAGACTGTCTCAAACTTACAACAACCAAGGCACATAAAACGGCAATGATTTTGGTATATCAGAACATGGTAAGTAAGAAGCATCTTTAGGCGGGAGGCATTAGGAAGCTCGAGGAGGAATTATTGAGGTACCGAATTGATGTTGCAGCATTGCAAGAGATAAGATGTAAACAAACAGAGGTGGTTGATCTTCAGCATTGTACCTGGATCAATAGCAGGGAAGAAGAAAATAGATTAGGAACAGGTTTTATGGTAAAGACATCCATCAGTCACATCATGGTGAAATATGAAACAATAAACCTCAGATTATGTCGACTGAGGTTGAAGGGAAAATTCTCCAACTTGTCACTGATTAGTGTGCATACCCCAATGGAAGATGCAGCTGAAGAAGAGAGAGAATAATTTTTTGAGAAATTGGAGGAAGTATATGATAAGCTGCCAAAGTGTGATGTCAAAATTATCCTGGATGATTGTAATGCTAATGTAGGTGAAGAGAAGGAGAACCAATCGGTGGCAGGTCTTCATAGTAAACACCTGGAATCAAATAACAATGGTTGGAAAGTGATTGAATTTGCTTTTAGTAAAGGACTAGTGATTAAAAGTACGTGTTTCCCACACAAAGATATTCATAAGGAGACTTTGATATCACCAGATGGGTTGACAAGAAATCAAATAGATCATGTATTGATAGAGGATGGCATCCTCAGATATTCTGGATGTGATTAGCTGCCAAGCAGTGGATATTGACTTGGACCATCTTTCGGTAAGAATCAAAACCTTAGAAAGTATTGCAGTTACAGCCAGAAGGCTGGGTTGGGTTGGGTTGGAGAAAAGTAAGGTCTACAATGTGGAGATGCTCAAAGATCAGAAGAAAAAGGAAGAGTATAGGAAGAAAGTGCAAGAGAAGTTGCAAAATATCAGAGTGATGGAGGGAAAGGATATCAATGTACTGTGGGAGGAAACTAAGATAGCTTTAAATACAACAGCTCAAGAGGTACTTGGAGAAAGAGGAAAACAGAAACGAAACAGATGGTTTGATGAGGAGATGTCAAAGGTGCTAGATAACAGAAATCAAGCTCAATTTAGCATGGATTAAAAAGAGAGTAGAGAAAAGGGAAAGGATGGATGAAATACAGAAGAACTTTGAAAATAAGCAGGGGAGGAAATTTTTTATGGGGTGGGACAAATAAAGAGAGGATATCACCCGAGGATGGACATGCTGAAAGATGAGACAGGCAGTTTGATAGTTGGAAAGGAAAAACTAATAGAAACCTGGGCACAACATTTTGAAGTGTTACTGTCAAATAGACACATTGTAAGTGAAGACAGAAATGCAGGGGCTAGAGAAGAAACTGAAGAATAACAAGAGTTGGATGGAAATGACGACGCAATGGACACAGAACCACCATCGATAGAAGAGTTAAGAGAAATTATAAAGGTACGTGAGAATAACAAAGCTCCTGGACACGACCTGGTAATGGCGGAAATGATAAAACACGGAGGTGAAATATTAATATGGAGGGTACATAAAATAATTACAGAAGAAGCAATGAGCTTAGTAATGTAGAAATCACCTGCTTTGTAGTGAAAAATAAGCATCACTTGTTTTGTAGCGAAAAATAAGCAAACTAAAACATGTAGGTAACAGATTCCATCAGGAGATAAAGACTTATGATCAAATCACAAAAAATGTACAGTAAAAATGAGGAAATACAGTATCTAGTAGATAAATTTATTTAAATTTTAGGCACCAAACCATTCACAGAGATTCTAATTCATGGTAGACAAAGTAAAAACTGTTTCCAGTGGCGTGGTCTATGAGAGCTTAAGTTTGTAACAAGCTGCATCACAGAGTTCAGAGAGAATACTCCAATTCACAAATTATCTTATTGTGCAAGGAGATGGAGTGTTTAAGGGGGGCTAGTTTAATCCCCTCTTCAAATCATCTTAAAAACTTCATTTATTCTACCTAATTGGCTACTGAAATTTACAGTATTTATTGCTGGAGACTGCTACCAGTGCAACTACCTTATGATTTCCTAAGGAATTCTTCAAACTGGCATCCACAGCTTTTATAAAGTGACACCATTTTTCCTTTATTAGGTGAAAGTTCAGACTGTCAGCTAATTTCTCAGCCTTCATGCCAATTAAAGTGATCAATACATAGAAATAACTCTAAAAATGCATTCAAAATCCAAATAATGCATTGTCTGAAATTGATTTAGCAGTGAACTGTACTCACTCACACACAGATCTGGCAAGGCAAGATTCAAATTATTATTCAAATAATATTACCAGTACATATCTATCACTTGAAAATGAGCATAGACACGTAGATCAGGTGGCCATGAGAGGTGTATAGATTTTTGTGCAATTATCACAGCCAATAAGGAAAAAATGGCATCATTTACTAACTTGTAAATTGCAAGTTTTGTTTCACATCACTGTTCTGTCCAGGCTTTATTGTTCTGCTATCTTAATAACTGTTTCAACAGCAGCTTCATTTACTCTGCAAACGTGTCTTCCAAAAAATTTACGCTAAAAAACGAAAAGGAAGATTATGGCAGTTCAGAAAAATACTGCATTGGTTAGAGTGACTGCTAACGCCAGTGAGTGTGAGTAGTTGCCTATTGGAATAATCATATGCTGATTATGATGTGAATACTGCAACTTAATGAGAAGCAATGCATCATTCACACCCATTGTGGTGTGCTTCTGACTTAAAGATTATCCAAGCATAACATTTACACATTCCACACAAAGCTTCATCCAGGGCTTGTCCAACTTGTAAGAGTGTGATGTAATATTCACACTACCATGCCTGTCATTTTCAATTCTGTATGAGAGACCACAATCCAGACTTGCTTGCACTCATGACTAATATTACATGACTTTCTTTTAAAGATATTTAAGAGACCTATACTTGTCTTCAAGAGAACAGTTATCTGGTAATCACAGCCTACAGAGTTATACCATTTCTGACAGTCCCTTACCATAACTTATCTAATGATAAGTTTTACTTTGTCATCTTAAGCCTATCCATGTTAACCTTTGCTTAAATTATATGCTCTTTATTGCAGGCCTGCTATGTTGTCTGCATACTTCTATTTGCAGTGTTCAAAGCATGTCTGTACCAATGCTACCAGACTTAAACCATCTCCTGGGTCATTTCAGTGATTTGTAAAACTTGACTACAGAATAATTTGGCTGCCTAACCTCATTCTAACATTACTGCTGTAGCAGATTTCAACCACGACAAATCTGTCCGTGTAACAAGAAAATCAATACGAAGTTCCAAAATTATCTACTCTCTTTTTATTATTGTGCAGCAATAATAGTGGTCATTGTGTCCAAAAATGGCAAGCATTACTGTTAGTTTGGGCCTTCATAAGGATCAAATATTTCACGTAACCTGACACATGTACAGTGGTTAGGGACTGAACTTGGCAATTTTACATTTCAGTCCCTAGCTGATTAGATGCACAAATGGAATGTAGTGAATAGCTTAAGAGTATAACAGTTACTTCAGTTCTATGCATATATACCACTATTTACATCTGTAAACTAGTATTAAGTTGTAGACTTTGAATGAAAACACATTCACAAAAGTTACTTCATGAATGATTAAGGGGGAATCTGCATTGTGAGATTCATCCCAAGAAACTGAATTTGGTCTGCAGGACATTCAGAAGAATCTCCCAACACATATCACGAAGATTCCTGCATGTTTTGCACAGTTGTAGTCATTGTTATATTATGGAATTATGTATTTGGTGCAATGCTGTTAACATTTGAAAATAATTTATTCTGTACTGATATACTGTGAGAATGTTATGAGTTTGTAACAGCTGAATCTGAAACAAGTCTCTTCAAAATAGAAGTACTTTTGTACTTACAGCACAGTTATGTACTCTTCAGTCTTCAGTGCTGGTTATTAAAATTGTGACATCAAGTAGGATAGCAAATAATGAAATTTTAGTTGTGGTATATACGATAAGAAGAATGCACTTTTAAATATGTAGGTGACGTGCCAGGCCTTTGACAACTTCCGCCAAAAAGTTTTGGCCAGGACAACAGTGAAACACCCTCTGTATCAAGATAGGGCAGATCAGCAAAGGCAACTTGCAGTCTTTCATCATCTTGTTGAAAGATAACTTCATAGAGAATACGGCCCTCCTGAATCCACAGTAATCATATTTACATGACAGTCATGTAGGCCCAAATGATGTACACAGCAATATTACAGAATGATAAACTACTGTCTCGATAGGCCATGCTCCTATCAATGTTGAATCCTGACATTCAAATGCAATTTCTTAATGAGAAACCCACTGCACAATATTTCCTTTTACATGGAATGTAGATGGTGTTACTTCTACCTAATTTGTGCTGCTGCACTAAAGTAGAAAGCATGTTCATATTCTGAGCTAGTAGTAGAGTCAATGTAAGACATTTGTTGCATTCCATCCTCATTCTGTTGCAATTTGCATGGCCACAAGTGTATTGTTGTTTAGTGGGGACATACATTATGATGACAGCAAATGGAGGAACCATTTGGCACTGCCTCTGTATCCTTTTGAAATGTGCAGAAAGAAACTGCATGCAATTTTTTAAGAATCTCTAAATGCATTTTACATAAAGAGCAGGGATACCACATTATGATCACTGCCCACTGCAAGACTGAATGCTGCTTTGTGGAATCATGGGCAAATGGCATGGTAAGGAAAGTATATGGCATGGTAAGGAAAGTATGTAAGTGAAGTAGAGAAAAAATGGAGAATTATTCTGGCCATGAAACAGCCCAAAAATGGGGTAATCTGCTGGCATAAGCAACTCTGACACAGAGTCCAGAGTGGTATAATCCAGCACCTAGGAATGAGCAACTTGGAAATGGCAAGGTCAGCCAGCTGTTTGTATGCTACTGTTGTGATCACCTATGGAAAATAATTGAAGGATGGGGAAACTATCAATAGGTGACAAGTTGGATGCCCAAACCTGTTCGACATCCATGCCCCATCACAAAACCAGGAGGTTGAAGGCTTAACTTCTCTGTAAAGCAGATTATGGGTGAGCTGTGGCAGATCTGATGACAGAGTGCATTGCTGGTGCAGCCACAAGTGTTTTGAAGCACATTGTCCAGTGCACACTGTTGAACATGGGGACGCGCAGCAGAGGACCCTTTATGTTCCTTTTTTATGATTGCAGAGGGCATTGGATAATTGATGTTGGAGTGTGGGTCAGTAGAAACATTTTGCCTGCCCAGATGAATCTTGTTTCTTGTTACTCCAGACTGATCATCTTGATGTGACATCATCTACATGAATGGTTAAACGAAATGTGAACCGTTCTGTGGATACAGGGTGTTAGGGGCAGTATTAGTATTGGACTTCCATGGTACCCGTGGTAGTAATCGAAGGCATCTAATGGATGTGGACTATGTGTGCAACACTGTAGACTATCTGCATCCCTTGATGTTTGATGTCTTTCCCCTACAGAGATCGCATCTACCTCCAAGATAACTACCAATGTGACAGGGCTGAAATTGTCATTCAGTGGTTTCAGGAGCGCGACAATGAGTTCACTTTAATGTATTGGCCACCAAATTTGTCTGATCTGAACTTGAAGGAACACATATGGGACACAGTTGGGCACCATTACAGCCCCACATACTACCAGCCCATAATTTATAGGTATTACATTTCCTGTGTTGACATCTTGTGCCACACACTTCCAGAAACCTGTCAAAAAGTTGTTGCATCCATGTCATGCAGAATCGTTGCTATACTGAGTTCAAAAGCTATTAAGCTGATGGTCATATTGTTTTGACTCATCAGTGTGAATGTAAATGGATTTAAGTGTGTATCCTATTACATAATAGCTGTAGATTATTTATACCTCTGGAATTTGGAGTTCCACATGCCTCTCTGTTTTCCCATTGGTAGGTGAATTGTTCCATATATGTGAAGTTCTACTTTATCATGAGATTTACTAAGTAAAATACCTATAAGTAGTTTTTATAATAAGTGTCATGTCGAACATTTACCACAAAATTGCAGCTAATGATGGTGATAAGTGTAGTTATGTTACTGTTTCATATCTTCTAATGTGTTTGGGGGAATTAAGTGAACAGAGATTATTTTTTTGTGTCATTAATATCTAAAGAAACTACTGTACTAATTTCTGTAACATATGTTTAATACAGTAACATTACACTTTTATGCAGTACACATTTCCTGAACTTAAGAGGTCTTCATTACACAGAACTTATTCTGATTCACTGAAACAAATTCTTGTAAAAACAGTCTGCATATCTGAAAGCTCCACATCATTTTCCCCTAAAATAAAATAAAAGAACAATTAATTTATGAAAAAGGGTAATAATTACATTACAGATATTAAACTCTAAACTCACAGATTGAAACTCATAATAAAATTAAAAGTAACTCCAGGTATTTACTCAAAAAAAATGATAATTGTTATGAGGAAAGGCGTCATTAAAACCTTCTTTTCAGAAATGTATGAGGCAGATGTAGCAGATAATATGCTGATAAAACATGAGACATCAGAATCGGAACTCCCACTGTGGCAAAAACCGACAAACCTGCTGACTTCTGACCATCATTTTAGATATAATAGGCATGATGTACATTCAGAGGGTGTACAGTCCAGAATCAGTATGACAATCAGGCAAAATAGCACTGAGGCAACCATATCAACAATGCACCAGGTTGAAAATGCCCATTTGGTAAAATACTTTGTCCTTCTGTGTGAAGAAGTCCATAGCTGCCTCCTGCATGTTGTTGTCTGACAGGAATCATTGAACCTTCAAGGTCTTGTTTTAAGGGATCGAAGGCATGGTAATCACTTGGGGAGAATTCAGGATTATAAAGCAGGTTTCGAGTGCCTCCCACATGAGTTGGCATAACTTTTGTATTACTACATTTGCAATGTGGAGACATGTAGTATCGTGAAGTAGCAGCACCCCTTGACCCACCATTCCACAACTGTGGTTTTCAACAGACTGCTGCCCCACACACATTCTTCATTCTCTGACAGATGTCTATCAGTGTTTGTCTTCTGGCAGCCAAGAAAACACTTGGATCCTGTTTAGATGCATTTGGTAATAATGTCACCAAAATTCATGTTTCTGAATTTACCCCACACACGTTGGAAAGATATAAATGCTACATTAATTCCTTGCCTATGTTGTCAGTGTTTATATACCCACATCGGAGGTGTGCTATGTTGCGTGTATGCTACATTAACATCCTCAAATGGAAACTTTTTGATCACCCCCTTACGGTTACTAATGTAGGGCACTGCAAATCCAGAAAACTTTTCGTCAGTTCTTCATAGCCTCAAGGCTCATCTTGCTAACAAAGTTCATCTGTCAAAACTCTAAAAATTTCCTCTACTTACTGTACCAAACACTGAATGTAAACAGATCAGCAACACAGTTGTCGATCTATAATTAAAATCCTGAATGTTACAGAAGTGCCAGTTGTGTTTGGACTTAGCCTTTCATAAGGAAAGTCAACCATACTGGACTATATGAACAATCAAAATCACAGAACCATCAATATTTTAAAACTGAGAATGGAAACTTGTCATCCAAATCTGCTTTTAATAAAGTGTAACGTATAAGTGAGATTGGATATTACATACTACACTCTGACTACTTGCAGTTGACAGTATTGTAATACAAATAGTGTACTGTTCATGGCAGTACAGTACAGCAGTACAGTGACAGCATCATTTATTTTGTGAAAATATTGCTAGCTTACTTAACAGGCAGGAAACACTTCCTAACACCCAGCAAAGTTATATTTATTTGGTCATGAACTGACATTTGGCTTGTAATGCTGTTGTGTGACAACTGAATGTTGCAAACACAGATAAAATGATGTGCAACTAGCGCAGATAATGATAGAAAAATATGACATGTAGAGTTTTTACATAGGAAAGTGTTATTTTTATGTTATGCAGAAATAGTTACATTACTTAAGGACAAACTAATTATGTGGAGATACATTTTCCAATGACATTGAATTTACTATTTCAATCTAGTATTTGTAACTTACAAGGGGAAAAAGAAAATTTGGTATGGTCATTTAATACCAAGCTGGCATTCTGTATCATGTTTGTTAATTTCCAGTAGAGTCATCTTTCTGATTTTATTAACAGAAAGTACAACTTCACATTCCACAACACATGGGTTTGTAGTGGGTGTGTGGTCCCAGTTGAGGTTGACATAGCAGGCTTACATGGCCCACAGTGTGTACAGGCTTACATGGCGCACAGAGTGTAGGAGGCAGCATCCAACCCGGTCATGGCAAATGACAGGCACAGACATGCCAGGAGTGAACTCCAGATGAGCGGCTGCCTGGAAGTGAGTGGTGCTGGCGAGTGATCTGGTGTCTCAGTGGTTAGGAGGGCCTAATTTCAACCTTAAGCCTATTAGATGACAGTTAGATCCACATAACAGGCGGTCCTACCAGGATGATGGCAGAGTGGCTGAACCCCATGGCAGAGGCTGACACATTCTCACTCCTTTACCTCCTGGCTCCCTACTCGTCACTGTTAATGCCACTTCCCTATACACCAACATCTCTCATACCCATGGTCTTGACGTTATTGAACACTCTCTCTGTCAACATCCTTCAGGCTCCAAATACACTGCTTCATTCCTGATATACCATACAAAATTTATCTTAACACACAACTACTTTGTTGAAGGGAAGGTACACAAACAAATCTGTGGCACAGCCGTAGCCACCTGCATGGCACCCTCCTATTTCAACTTGTTTATGCGCCATATAGAGGAAACCTTCCTAGCCTCCCAAATCCCGAAACTCTGGTCTGGTTCAGGTTCAATGATGATTCTTTCCCATCCACTTCAGCTGGTCCTCCTCAACCCAGTGAGCAACTTCCTTCAACTTTTACCTCCCCCTCTCTGATGACTCCATCCACATCTCAGTCCACATTAAACACACCTACCACGAACAGTACCTGCACTTTGACAGCTGTCATCCCTTCCACATCAAAAAATCCCTCCCATGCAGCCTGACCACCAAGGGGATGGCGTATCTGCATTAACAAGAACTCTTGTGCCCAATATGATGAAGGTCTCACAATGGCCCTCACAGGCAGGCACTGTCCCCCAAACCTTGTCTGCAAACAGATCTCCAGTGCCATATCCCTCACGCTAAAAGAAAAATTTAGAACAGGAATTAAGTTCACGGGGAAGAAATAAAAATGTTGAGGTGTGACAGTGACACTGTAATTCTGCCACAGACTGCAAAGGACTGGACTTGGAAGAGCTGTTAAATGGACAGTGTCTTGAAAGGAGGATATAAGATGAATACCAGCAAAATCAAAGCAAGGATAATGGAATGTAGTCAAATAAAATCAAGTGATGCTGAGGGAATTAGATAAGGAGACAAGACATTTAAAGTAGTAGACGAGTTTTGCTATTTGGTCAGCAAAATAAAATGATAGCGAACTAGAGAGGATATAAAATGTAGACTGGCGCTGGCAAGAAACACGTTTCTGAAGAAGAGAAATTTGTTAGCATCAAACATAGATTTAAGTGTTAGGAAGTTATTTATGAAAGTATTTGCGTGGAGTGTAGCCTTATATGGAAGTGACACATGGGCAATAAATAGTTCGCACAGGAAGAGAATAGAAGCTTTTGGAACATGGTGCTACAGAAGAATGCTGGAGACATGGTGGGTAGATCATGAAACTAATGGGAAGATACTGCATAGAATTTGGGAGAAAAGAAATTTGGGCACAACCTGACTAGAAAAGGGACCTGTTGATAGAACATGTTCTGGGACACCAAGGGATCACCAATTTAGTATTGGAGGGAAGTGTGGGGTGTAAAAATTGTAGAATGGGACCAAGAGAACAATACAGTAAGCAGATTCAGATGGATGTATGCCACAGTAGTTACTTGGAGATGATGAGGCTTGTACTAGATAGAATAGCATGGAAAGTTGCATCAAACCAGTTATTGGACTGAAGACCACAACAACAAAAACAACATCCCCACATACCCCTCAATCCTCCCACCATCCCCAAGAACTGCTACAAAGGAGGTCCCCTTTGTCACTCCATACTATCCTGGGCTGGAACAACTGAACTACATCCTTTGTCAGCGCTTTGATTATCTACCATCTAGCTGTGAAATGAGGGACATCCTACCCAAGATCCTTTGCACTCCTCCTGAAGTGGTGGTCGATTAACCATCTAACCTCTGCAACATCCTAGTCAATCCTCAAACCACTGTCAATCCCAACCTCTTGCTACAGGGTGCAAGCCCTGCTTGTCAAAGGCCTTTACTACATCAGAGGCAGAGCCACCTGTGAAACCAGCCATGTCATACACTAGCTCTGTTCCAATCATTACACTGCTTTTTATATTGGTATGACTACCAACCAGCTGTCCACTAAGATGAATGGCCACTGCCAAACTGTGGCCAAGAACAAAGTGGACCACCCTGTGGTGCAAATGAACAAAACATGCTTGATTTTAATGGCTGCTTAACAACCCAGTCCATCTGAATCCTCCCCTCAACCACCAGCTTTTCTGAGCTGCACAGATGCAAGTTATCTTACAACATGCTCTTCGGTCTCGAAATTATCCTGGCCTCAACCTACAGTGACTTACATCCTCCACCAATAGTTTCTACCTCCTCTGTTCTATCACCTCCTCCCAATTCACATCCCATCACCCTCATTGTGTGCCACTCTCTGCCAATGCACCCACCCGTCTTTTTCCCCTTCTCTGCTCCTCTCCTTTTCCATTCCCCATCCCACACCATCTCCCCTCCTAACCCCTCCCCTCCCCTGCCCTTCCCTCTTCCCAATGCTGTGCCTGGCAGCCTTGTCCTTCCACCACCTAGCTCTTGCACACTCTGCCAGACGGTACTCTTCTCTCTTCCCATCCATACACTGATATTCCTCCTCTTCCCCACCCCACTCTGGGTTGCTGCTTTTGATGAACATGACAGTTGCATTCTGTCCAGAGCACCTGGAGAGAGCGGTTTGTGTGTGTGTGTGTGTGTGTGTGTGTGTGTGTGTGTGTGTGTGTTTTGCTTTCTTTTTATGCCGAAAGCTCAGTGAGTAACAGTATTTTTGTAGTGCCTGTCTGCAACTCAATGTGTCGTCTTTAAAGTGATTTCAATCTATGCTTTTCATAATACTGTTGATATTACAACCTGGAATTTGTTTAAAAGGGCCTAATATTGTTTGCTCTATTTCCAATCAACCACTGGTATCTAACTACTATTCAGATTCATTGGAAAAACGCTAGAAAACTACAGTTTATCCCTGAAGTAGGCTGTTTACGACCTGTCTGACTGATACACGAGTACTGTTTGTCACTCTAGGACCCATACCATATTCAATCGCTGGAAGGGATGGAGAGTATTCAGATAAATACTGTGCCAGTAGTCACTAGAAAACATCAGTTTTCCATAATCTTGAGAGGGAGAGACACTACAAGAATGGAATTGTGCATTATGTAAAGGCTTAATCTTAAACTTCTGAGATTGCGTAATCCACTATCAATCAAGAAATATATTACTTCAAACTACATGCATTTCTAGTGATGATAAAATAGGAGAAATTTGAATATATCCGTAGGTATGTCAACACATTTTCTTCTCGTGCACCATTTTCATCTGAAGTGGAGCAGGAAGTGAACAAAATGAGACTGATAAACTATTGTGGCCTCTGCTGCATATTGTATGGCCTCTTACAGAGTACAGATATAGAAATAGATAATTAGATCAGATGAGAAGAGAAGGAAACTAGCCACAGTTTTGTTGAGGGACAGTTCTGCCATTTTGCTGAAATAATTTATGGAACCCAAAGGCAAACCAGTTAAGAATAACACAGGGATTTGGACTATTCTCTTTTCAAATATGAGTCTAAGCTTGGCCACTATGCCTCCTTATTTGGTAAAAACTACAGCAGCTAAAAAGAAGGAAAATGAAAAGACATAAGAATTTCACATCACATAGTAACATAAAAGCATGGAGCAAGGTGAGCGAAGGCATAAAAAAAAGAAGAAAAAGGGGAAATTATTGGATCAGTCGAAAATTCAAGAAAAGTGAGGGAAAAATGCATACTTTCCTCAAATAATTCATTATACTCAACAAGAGAGAGGTAGGAAATAAATAAGGTAAGAAACCAAATTGAGAAAAGTCAAGGAATTGTTAATTAACAAATGGATGCAAAAGACACTGCAGAAAGAATAAAACAGAAACAAAAGTGTCATGGAAGTCACAGAAGAAGTATTAATAATAAATGAATAACATACTTATTAAGGAAAGTGGGAGACGAAAAAATTTGCACAATAACTATGGGGATTAGAGGGAAGACAGAAGCAGCTTAGAGTGACTGGGAAGATGATATATGAAGAAAAAATGTAAATTACTGAAGACAATGAACAATATGTATAGTAAATCCACGAAAATAGCAAGATTAAAATTAGGCCAGTTGATTAAAAAGGTTATTTGAAGTCTCGGGAATACTTTATCACAGTATCATTAATGGATACATCACAGTATTCAAATGAATAGTGATAACCACTCAATGTATAGTGGAGACATTGAGCAGTGATTAGCACATCAAAATGAACTATAAGTTAAGTTTATAAAGTATAATCCTTCTTTAGGTGCAGTGAATATAGAAGAAAAGGTGGGGTGAGGTTAAGAACAAGGGAAAGGAAATGACAAAGACTTGGTGGGCAAAGTGTAGGAATGTAAAGTCAGAGGAAGCTGATTAGTGTGATTCATGCAAAGCGAAACAGAGGGAGGTAGCAGGAAGAGTACTGGGGAAATAAGTCTGGACTAGAATCCACAGACCACAGACCCCTGCCCCCTAGCAACTCAAGGTGCAGGCAGAGATATGAAAGACACTAATGGGGTATTGGTGGGGGTACAAGGAGACATGTAGGGAAGGAAATTGTGGGAGTCTGAGGCTAGGAGAAATGCAGAAATGTAGGAGGAGACAGGTCCATAATGTCTGGGACACTGAAGCTTTTATAGGAAAGGGCAGGAGGTGGGGAGGTTGCTTGCAGATGGTGTGGCTTGTAAAACAGCCAATATGCTCTGCGACTTGGTGATAAAACCCTGCCTTGGAAAGAAAGACAGAAAATTATGGTTTACTGTCGTAGCAATGCGGGGGTCATTAGATATGGAACACAGACTTAGGAGAAGGAGGTGAATGGAATCTGGCCATCCCAGATTTCATCTTAATCCTTACATGGGAACCATAGAAAACCTACATCAAGTAGCCCAGGTGAGTATTTGAACCCTGTTCTTCACAAATTGGAGTCCAGTGTGCTAACCACTGCATTTGCTTGGTCCGGTCTTGACCACAATGTGACAGTGTGCATTAATACAGATTTGCAGTTGGTCAGTGGTCATGCCCACATAAAATGCCATGCAATAATCACAGAGAATTTGGCTTATGAGACTGCTGCTTTGACAGATAGTTGTGGCCTAGATATGATAGGAAATATGTTTACTGGATAGATCAGAAATGCCTCACACCTGAAACTTTAAAAAATACTACCTGTGCAGCAAGGACTTGGAAGCAGTAAAGGCTCAAAATATTTAAAAGTCTGTGAAGGGAGAACAACATTTAAAGGTAAGTATAAACAATTTTAGCAATCGTATTCAGTCTCCCATTCTACTTGAGTTAAGTTTACATATCTATGCGCACTCATTCACGATATTTTGTCAGTTTTCCTTTTGGCCTTTCATCTCACTGTGTATGTGTGTGTGTGTGTGTGTGTGTGTGTGTAACAAAACAATGTTCAAAGTCTTTATTATATGCCTGTTGCCAATTACTGGAATTATCTTCCCTACTGCATTTTAATGGAGCTACTATTACAGGGTCCAGAAGGGACTCAGTATTAATGTAGACACCAGATCTCAGGATAACGATAATCCAATGGTAAGCCATGTGTTCTGAAATTGCAAATCCTCCTGTTTTCTGGACTGTCATTGTCATGTAATTTTTGCCTCTTTTTGTGCAGCATCTTCTGTACTGCTCCACCAACTCACATACTATTGTAAGGAATATCTCTTCTAAAAGCAAATGAAATTACCCATTATCAGAATACACATGTAAGGCTCACACACACACACACACACCACACACACACACACACACACACACACACACACACAATTATTTATGTTCCTTCAGTGCCTCTGACACATTACTATAATCACGACAATATAATGTAAATGGACAGATAAAAATGTTTACTCACCAAGTGACAGCAGAGGAACACACACACACACATAAGGATTTAACTTTCACAAGCTTTCGGAGCCAGTGGCTCCTTCTTCTGGTGGAAGAGTTGAAGAGGAAGGAAGAGGGGTGAAGAAAAGGATTGGAGAGGTTAAGGAAAAGGATTGGAGAAGTTTAGAAAAAGGGGTACAGTTTAGAAAAGTCACGCAGAACCACATATCAGAGGAGACTTACCGGACGGGATGAGAATGAACATACATGAGCCTATTGTTATTTGCGAATTTGCATATAAGAATTCCACTGTTATTTACGAATTTGCCTACAGTTCATTACACTGCTGGGCATTCTCTCAATCATCTTTTGCTGATTTATTTTCACATCTGACAGCTATTTTCTTTCCTAACCTCCACTTACCCTGTTTATACGAATTATTTCACATTTCTGTGCATTTGTTTTTCGCCATACCTCTCTGATTGACTTTTGCTGCCATATCCCACATTACTTTTTTGCCTAGCAAAGTAGTTTACATTATCTCCTGTGTCTTTCTCTTTCTGTCTGGCCAATTTTTAAAATTTTGTCTCCTTTCACAAATTTGCCTCTCTTTTTTTTTTAAATTCCAATCTTTTTTTCAGATCATATAGACCACCCTTGTGGTCAGAAGTTCTCTCCCACTCATTGCCTCTTGTTAACCATTGACTGTTCTCATGATTTTCATGTGAATTGTCTTCTGATATTTCCAAATTTTCCCCTGCTTTTCTTCCGAATTTCTATCCTTTTCCACCCTCTGCCTCTCGTTTTTGCTACTACCACCATTTCTAACACTGCAAAACGTCCTTTCTTGCCATGATGAACCCCATCACATATTACATCCGTTCCTTTCGAAAACATGCTTTTCCACTGTCAAAATTAAGGTCCCACCTTCTGTTGCTTGAATCCTGCTTCTCCCTTGGAGTTACGCCCTAAGGCCTAATGCTGGAAATCCCTGTTTCTGGATGTTATTCTACATTACACCAGCCTCTTTTAAGAGTTTCAAATACAGCAATCTCTTTATCTTATCCAACTAATCTGTGACCTACATGTCCCATCTGTCAATTACCACTCCACCAGACTTCTTTCCTTCTACAAGATCCTGCAGTTATCTGCCTCTCATATTTCCCTGGATGATATCATCTGCCAAGCCAACTTCAGACTGCAACAACATGCTAGACTTCACCCTCAAAAAGCTATCCCACATTCTACTAAACTACCTCAACAGTGGTGTTTCCCTTCCTGTCCCTCTGCAGCTCCCCAAACAGCCACACCATCAACCACCACTCCTCTCATACAAACCAGGCTTGGCCAACCTCATTAACATCCCTAGCTTTCCCAGACCTGTAATGTCTCATAATCACAAAGACCAGTCACAACAGTACGGTGTTCTCAACCTCTCGTACAAAGCACCCCCCCCCCCTTTCCCACCCCAAATTACCTGTATTATACAAGGGTCTCACTTAAGCCATAAGCCTGCATTTGACTGTGCTGCTTTGATGAAGAACTTACTTTCCTTTGCATGTAATTTCAAGTGGAAGTATCACATTGAAACCCAGTCCCAAAACCTTTCCAACAGCAAACCTGACACTGAACCCTGCCTTGAATAGTTCAGACCATGATTCCAACTTGATCCATCACCACTACCTCAGAATCATCCCTTACAAGCCTTCCAAGAGTTCCTCACATCCAGCATTGCTTCACAACCTTTCCTCACCCCCCTATAACGTGACCCTAACCTTCCTCTGCGGAACTCCAAGCTCTTTGCCCCCTAAAAGCTGATGACTCCCTCATTATACTCCCAGCAGACAAATCACCTCAGATGTCATTTCAGGGCATGATTTTAGAAAGTCATGGCCTTGTTGAAGTAGCTGATTAACACATTCCAGACTCAGGATGATAATGAGTGGTGGTACAAAGTTGATTAAGGTGAGTAGGAAGGATGTCATAGATTTGGAAGATCCACAAACCCAATCACCCTGGCTGTCCTATAGTTTCTGGTTTCAAAGAATCCACCAAATGTATGTCTGCCTTTGTTGATCAGCACCTCCAACCCACAGTACAAAGACTTCCCTCCTGTATTAAAGATACCAACCATTTCCTAGATCATTTGAAATCTGTGCCCATCCCACTCCCGTCACACACCTTGGACGTTACCATTGATGCCATCTCCCTCTACATCAAGATCCCACATGTACACTGTCTGCTGCTGAACATTTCCTCAGTCAACGCCCACCTGATTCCAAGCCTATGATATCTTTCTTGGTCATCTTAATCAACTTTATGCTTACCAACAATTACTTTACCTTTGAGAGCCAAACATATAAACAGATCAGGGATAAGGACAAGTGAACCAGGATAGCTTCTTCCTATGCCAACCTTTTCATGGGTCACTTGCAGGAGGCTTTCCTGGGATCCATAAGTCTTCAGCCCTGTGTTTGATTTAGATACATTGATGACATCTTTACTTTATGGACTCATGGTGAGGCTGACATGTTAAAATTCCTGGAATCTCTAAATACCTTCTCCCAATTAAATCCCACATGGCCCTATTCTGAATGCCATGCCACTTTCCTTGATGTTGATCTCATCCTCCCCAAAGGCCAGCTTCGCGCTTCTGTCCCTATCAAACACACTAACGAACAACAATACTTACATTTTGACAGTTGCCATCCTTTCCATGTCAAAATGTTCCCTCCCTGGCATTCAAGGCAAATGTATTTGTTTGGATGCAGACTCTTTACAGCAATACACCACCACTCTCACTTCAGCCTTCACTGGATGTATAACACATCCAGTGATATCCCAACAGCCTAGTTCAAAATCAGATTTCCTGGGCCATCATATCAACTCCTGGTACTGCTGAACCCCCCCAAAAAACAACATTGGAGCACACTACTTGTCACCCAGCATTATCCTGGTCTTGAATGTATCACTCAACTACTTCAACAAGGCCATGACTTCCTAAAATCATGCCCTGAAATGAGATCCATTCTATCTGAGATTTTGCCCCTTGCACCTGGGATAACTTTTTGTTGCCGTCCCAATCACTGTTATATCTTTTGGTACCCATCTCCCTATGCTATGGCGCCTACCCCTGTGACTGTCCATGGTGCAAGACTTGCCCTGCACACTCTCCTACCACCATCTACACTCCTGGAAATGGAAAAAAGAACACATTGACACCGGTGTGTCAGACCCACCATACTTGCTCCGGACACTGCGAGAGGGCTGTACAAGCAATGATCACACGCACGGCACAGCGGACACACCAGAAACCGCGGTGTTGGCCGTCGAATGGCGCTAGCTGCGCAGCATTTGTGCACCGCCGCCGTCAGTGTCAGCCAGTTTGCCGTGGCATACGGAGCTCCATCGCAGTCTTTAACACTGGTAGCATGCCGTGACAGCGTGGACGTGAACCGTATGTGCAGCTGACGGACTTTGAGCGAGGGCGTATAGTGGGCATGCGGGAGGCCGGGTGGACATACCGCCAAATTGCTCAACACGTGGGGCGTGAGGTCTCCATAGTACATCGATGTTGTCGCCAGTGGTCGGCGGAAGGTGCACGTGCCCGTCGACCTGGGACCGGACCGCAGCGACGCACGGATGCACGCCAAGACCGTAGGATCCTACGCAGTGCCGTAGGGGACCGCACCGCCACTTCCCAGCAAATTAGGGACACTGTTGCTCCTGGGGTATCGGCGAGGACCATTCGCAACCGTCTCCATGAAGCTGGGCTACGGTCCCGCACACCGTTAGGCCACCTTCCGCTCACGCCCCAACATCGTGCAGCCCGCCTCCAGTGGTGTAGCGACAGGCGTGAATGGAGGGATGAATGGAGACGTGTCGTCTTCAGTGATGAGAGTCGCTTCTGCCTTGGTGCCAATGATGGTCGTATGCGTGTTTGGCGCTGTGCAGGTGAGCGCCACAATCAGGACTGCATACGACCGAGGCACACAGGGCCAACACCCGGCATCATGGTGTGGGGAGCGATCTACACTGGCCGTACACCACTGGTGATCGTCGAGGGGACACTGAATAGTGCACGGTACATCCAAACCGCCATCGAACCCATCGTTCTACCATTCCTAGACCGGCAAGGGAACTTGCTGTTCCAACAGGACAATGCACGTCCGCATGTATCCCGTGCCACCCAACGTGCTCTAGAAGGTGTAAGTCAACTACCCTGGCCAGCAAGATCTCTGGATCTGTCTCCCATTGAGCATGTTTGGGACTGGATGAAGTGTCGTCTCACGCGGTCTGCACGTCCAGCACGAACGCTGGTCCAACTGAGGTGCCAGGTGGAAATGGCATGGCAAGCTGTTCCACAGGACTACATCCAGCATCTCTATGATCGTCTCCATGGGAGAATAGCAGCCTGCATTGCTGCAAAAGGTGGATATACACTGTACTAGTGCCGACATTGTGCATGCTCTATTGCCTGTGTCTATGTGCCTGTGGTTCTGTCAGTGTGATCATGTGATGTATCTGACCCCAGGAATGTGTCAATAAAGTTTCCCCTTCCTGGGACAATGAATTCACGGTGTTCTTATTTCAATTTCCAGGAGTGTATTTCAACCCCGTAACTGGCCAAACTTATACTATCAAGGGGAGAAACACCTGTGAAATGACACATCATATATCGGGTGTTAGGTAAATGCTGTTCTGCCTTTTACATCAGCATGGTTACAACCCAGTTATCAGTCAGGATGAATGGGCATAGGCAGAGGATGTATACAGGCAACACACAAATTCTGTTGCAGAGCATACTGTACAACATGAAAGTCATGATATCGGTGCCTGTTTCACCACTCATGCTGTTAGGATTCTTCCCCCAGACACCATGTTTCTTTCTCATTCCATCCGGTAAGTCTCTGCTGACCCAGGGTTCCAGGTGAGTTTTCTAAACTGTACCCCTTTCCCTAAATCTATCCAGTCCTTTTCCTTCACCCCTCTTCCTTCCCCTTCAGCACTTCCACCAGAAGAGGAAGCCACTGGCTCTGAATGCTTGTGAAAGTTAAATCTTTTTGTGTGTGTGTTCCCCTGCTGCCGCTTGGTGAGTAGATATTTTTATCCATCCATTTACATTATATTATCAATAATTGATTATTTCCATTGTTATATACTCACAGAAAGTTATAAATATCCACCTTATTTGATAAAAACAAACATTTCGTCTAGTTCTCCATAGACATTGGCTATGGAGGGTAAGTGTCAGTATGTGAACTGCTCTCTCTCTCTCTCTCTCTCTCTCTCTCTCACACACACACACACACACACACACACACACATACCCTCAGGCTAGTTGCTTTCACCTCAGGTAAAAAACATGCAGAGTCCATCCCAGAATTTCAAAGAATAAATTTTTAAGGAGACTTATTGCTTTTTAATATACAAAATCTCAAAAGTTTTCAAAGTACATTCCTTCCACTTACATGCATAGCTGCCACAACTTCGCCAAGTTTGCACAGGTTTTCTGAAAGGTCACATTAAGAAAGATCTTAAGGCAGCATATTTAAGCCTCTTTTGCCCTGAAACAACTCTTGATGGTGCCCCTTCAAGCTTCACTTTATCCTTGGAAACAAAAAGAAGTCCACTGATGCCAAATCAGTTCCATACAGCCACTGGGACATTGTAAGAAACTCTTGAATGACAAGGGCAGTGTGACTCGGCATGTTGTCTTGGTGCAAAATCCCACTGTTCGTCTTTCCTACTGCATTTCACCGTGTCCAGCAGCTGGGTGAGGACCTCAGTAAAACAGGCCATTAACTGTTTGTCCTTGAGGCACAATTTCACTGTGAATCACACCTTCGGGTGTGAGGGGGGGGGGGGGGGGGGGGAGAGGGAGAGAGAGGGAGAGAGAGAGAGAGAGAGAATGAGCATTGCCTTAACCTTAGAGTTGCTCATGCAGGCTTTCTTCAGGTGATGTGAATTTTTCATGCTTTTCCTTCCTGATTTGGGATTGTACACAAAAACTCATGTTTTGTCACCTGTCACTATGCTGTCCAAAACATCAGATGCACTTTTGCGGTTTTCCAACAATCACACCACCACACCACATGGATTGCCTTATATTGTTCAGAAAGTTTTTTGGGATGATCTTTGTGCACACCCATTTGATTTTAGCATATTCAAATCCCCTTACATTCTTATGCTCAGGCATCAATCCCTGTTCAAAACATTTTGCACTTTCTCCACAATTTCAGATATCGTAGGCTCCTGAAGCATTCATTGTCATCAAATTTTTCTCAGTCCTCCTGCAACATCTTGTGCTACTTGTACACTCGTAATAGTTCCCTCCACAAAGGATTCCTAAATTGGGCCCACAATTTCAGAACCCAGTTTTCTGAGTTCAATCAAAATTTTATTGCGTATCCATGCACGATTAACCACTGCATCTTTATCTCAACAAATCACCAAAACACAATATGCACAAAATGTGATCTTCACGCTGTCACTGCCCGCAGGCAGGTTTCTCACAGAAAACATCACTTTAGCCCTTCTGGTCCACTGGAGAATTTTATCTGCAGAATTTTACCCTCAGGACTTTTGGGAAAAATCCTGTATGATTGTGGATACGATATTCTGCTTTTTGTTGACAAATTATGCTCACCAGTTGTAGCACATCATTTCTCCAGAGAAGACAAGTTATAATTTGCATAATAAACTACCTGATAATTTACAGCCACTCTCCTAGACGAAATTTTGTAGAGGGAGGGAGGGAGGGAGGGAGGGAGGGAGGGAGTGAGTGAGTGAGTGAGTGAGTGAGTTAGTTAGTTAGTTGCCTTGCAGTGTTCTTTTCAAGGGAATCATCCCAGCACTCCCCTTAACTGATTTAGCAAAACAACGGAAAACCTAAATAAGGATGGCTGGGTGAGGGTTTCAACCCTTTTTCTCCCAAATGTAAATCCAGTATGCTAACCTGTGTTCGGGTATTTTTTTGCCTTTATAAGTCTTCTGATAATTCTTTGAATATCTGTTCTATGTGCAGCATTGTTGTTTTCAATGTTGATGATCCAAAAATTGAATCTCTGATTTAGTGTACAGGTTATTCATCAATTGTTAATTATAACAGATTATAAATGGAATACAATATTTATTGTAATACAACTACTAAATCTGACTTATTTTTAATATTCTTTTTACTGAATCAGATTTAATCTTTTGAAAGTTGGCTTTTGGCTTATGCCTATTTTCATTTCTATATATTGTTGGGTATGCGTGAAAAAGATGAGTCTGTTTGTAGAAAGCATGACACTGTTTTTATTCCTAGTTTCAAACCTGTGCCAAAAGTTACTTGGAAGGAGATGTCCAGGAGTATTATTTCTGAAAAGAATTATTTCATATGAGCACAATGAGGGAGCACTTAGTATACTAAGGTCTTGTAATAGGGCCTGACAAATTATGTTTAGCTTTGCACTGCATGTTTCTCCTAGATTTTTTTCTGCATAGTTAGTGTTCTCATCATGTTGTTAGCACTGTGCCAAAAGACAAATAGTGTCTCATGACTGCCTTGAAGTAACTACGAAACGCAAATATTTTGTGATTGTATCAGTCACATTGGCCAAAACTGACATTGCAAATGTAATACTTTTTAATTTAATTCTTCGGTAGTCCATGTGCAAAGACCATTACAAATTTCTCTCCATTTGCAGTCATAAAAATTCACCACGTTCTGCTTTGTACTTACAAGGTATTTTAGTGTATTTCATTAACATGCTTGGTTGTAATCTTATATAGCCAAAATGTTAACGTCAATGACTAGATTTTTGCCTGATGTACCAGGCTTCACCTTTGCTACAAACTTCAGTACTATCCTCTGTAATAGAAAAATATTTCATTTTAATTGGTCATGTATCAATAACCGCTACAACTCTGTGTGACATAATAGGAATTACTAAACCAAAATACAGTGTGATTATAATTAAAGTTAAACTTACAAACAAATGTAGAAGTAACACCACTGGTCAGAATAACATCAAATTGTAATGGAATATTATTGGGGAATGGGGAAAACATATGGCAGTAGAAAAATAAATAGTTACAAAATGTAGCAATAGATGGTGCTGTAAGCATCATAATTTAATAGTGGGCAACTACAAATGAATTTTAGAACAATGCCTAAGATGTATGTTTGATTTTAAACAACTCACTGTGCATGGGTGTACAGGTATGACACTGTCAGTTATGTAAGCCCATCCACCATGGCAAGGTCATATCACACCGGATGGGAAAATCAGTTTTTAATTGTCCTGAGGCCAAAAACCACATAAAAAGCATCGCTCACATCAGTTTTTAATTGTCCTGTGGCCAAAAACCGCACAAAAACCACCAATCAAAATCAAATCAGATCATTAATTTCCATGTGACTGGTGCAAAACATGTTCAATACACTGCCCTCTGTTTTCTGCAACAAGTTGAAATCAAGAAACAGTATGTTCCACAACTGATCGATATGTTTCCGGGATCATGTTCAGAATGTGTTGTGCAATGTGTGGCTTCAGTGCAGCTACGTTTGCAATTGGAACACTGAACACAACATCTTTTAGATAGCCCCACAGCCAGAAGTTGCACAAATTAAGATCAGGTCATTGGGACGGTCAGGCTGTAGGGAAACAGCAGCTGACGATTCTAGCATTTCCAAAATGGCAATTCAGCAGTTGCTTAACTGGATTCGCAATGTGCGCAGGTGCACCATCTTGCATAAAAATGATCCCATCCACACATCCATGCTATTGGAGAGCTGGAGTGATGTGGTTATGCAAAAGACACTCATAGCGCTTACCAGTGATGATACAGGTAACAGAACCAGAAGCACCTGTCTCTTCGAAAAAATATGGCCCTATTATAAATGATTCCATAAACCCACACCACACAGTGACCTATTCAGGATGAAATGGTACTGGTTGATATGCGTGTGGATTTTCCGTTGCCTATATTCAACAATTCTATGTACTGTCATATCGTGTCTGATGGAAGTGGGCTTCGTCTGTCCACAAAATCCTCCACAGCCAATCATTGTCCATTTCCATGTGAGCAAGAAATTCTAAAGCTAAGGTCTCTCTTGCTGGCAGGTCAACAGGAAGAAACTCGTGCACATGGGTAGTTTTGAATGGATAGCAAAGAATGATGTTTCATATGATTCTACACACCATGCTCACGGGTATGTCCAATGTTTGGTCAATTCTCTGTACACTACACGTTTGCACAACACCACTCGTCTCCTCCTGCATTGCTGTGGCCACTGCTTCCACTGACGAATCAATTTGTTTCCACCCTCTACCAGGTTCTACACCAAAAGAACCTGTCTTTTTGAATTTCCAAATCATTTTCTCCAGACCCACAACAGTCATCGGATCAACGCCTTTTTTCAAACCCTTCAGTGTCCAGAACTTCTGCAAAGCGATGTGTGCAGTCATCATTCTTGTAATACAGCTTTACAAGCAGAACGTGATCCTGCATTGGGACAGTCACAGTGAACATCGCAGACATGAAAGGAGGAAAAGCCATGTACCTAGCATATTTATACCAACTTCAATGGGTCATGCGCATGACAGGTGTATTCATTTACGTATTCTGACAGATACAGTGACCTATTTTTTTTTTCTTGTGCCATACATTTTCTCCCTTCTCTGATAATATTCCATTGCAATTTGACATCATTCTGACTAGTGGTGTTATTTCTACAGCGTTTTGAATGTTTAACTTTAATTATAATCACCTTGTACACTGTGTTAAGTTATTGAGGAAATCTTAATGAATGCAGACTGAATATTCTGAATATTTTTGAGTATGATCAACTCACAGTTGCTTTGGGATGTGGTTGTTTATGTATACAAGCAAAAATATATTCACATGAAAAAAAAAAAAAAGTGATGAACATGAATATCTTGTCTCATAGCAGTTTGTTTATCTGATGCACTTGATTTAGCGAACAGCTTTTTGCCTAAATGAACAAAAATAGTTTTTTTGCATTTTAAATAAATTTTGCACCTTTATGTTTAATTAATTTCTTTTGCACCTTTGTGTATGTAACTAATTACTTCATATGCCCAGTACATCTTACAACTCTCACTGCCGTGTGGTCTGAAGTGTCTTGTCATGGTCCGCGCGGTTCCCGCCGTCAGAGGTTCGAGTCCTCCCTGGCATGGATGTGTGTGTTGTCCTTAGCGTAAGTCAGTTTAAGTTAGATTAAGTAGTGCGTAAGACTAGGGAACGATGACCTCAGCAGTATGGTTCCGTAAGACCTTACCACAAATTTCCAAAAACACTCTCACTGGTATACATAGTAATAGAGAATTTAAACTGGTTTTTGAAACAACTGAATTCAATCCACCCGAATATTCAGTTCACTATGGAGGTGGAAAAGAATGGATGCCTTCCCTTCCTCAATGCATTGGTCAGAAGGAAGACTGATGGTACGTTGGGACATTCTGTTTATACACTCCTGGAAATGGAAAAAAGAACACATTGACACCGGTGTGTCAGACCCACCATACTTGCTCCGGACACTGCGAGAGGGCTGTACAAGCAATGATCACACGCACGGCACAGCGGACACACCAGGAACCGCGGTGTTGGCAGTCGAATGGCGCTAGCTGCACAGCATTTGTGCACCGCCGCCGTCAGTGTCAGCCAGTTTGCCGTGGCATACGGAGCTCCATCGCAGTCTTTAACACTGGTAGCATGCCGCGACAGCGTGGACGTGAATCGTATGTGCAGTTGACGGACTTTGAGCGAGGGCGTATAGTGGGCATGCGGGAGGCCGGGTGGACGTGCCGCCGAATTGCTCAACACGTGGGGCGTGAGGTCTCCACAGTACATCGATGTTGTCACCAGTGGTCGGCGGAAGGTGCACGTGCCCGTCGACCTGGGACCGGACCGCAGCGACGCACAGATGCATGCCAAGACCGTAGGATCCTACGCAGTGCCGTAGGGGATCGCACCGCCACTTCCCAGCAAATTAGGGACACTGTTGCTCCTGGGGTATCGGCGAGGACCATTCGCAACCGTCTCCATGAAGCTGGGCTACGGTCCCGCACACCGTTAGGCCGTCTTCCGCTCACGCCCCAACATCGTGCAGCCCACCTCCAGTGGTGTCGCGACAGGCGTGAATGGAGGGACGAATGGAGATGTGTCGTCTTCAGCGATGAGAGTCGCTTCTGCCTTGGTGCCAATGATGGTCGTATGCGTGTTTGGCGCCGTGCAGGTGAGCGCCACAATCAGGACTGCATACGACCGAGGCACACAGGGCCAACACCCGGCATCATGGTGTGGGGAGCGATCTCCTACACTGGCCGTACACCACTGGTGATCGTCGAGGGGACACTGAATAGTGCACGGTACATCCAAACCGTCATCGAACCCATCGTTCTACCATCCCTAGACCGGCAAGGGAACTTGCTGTTCCAACAGGACAATGCACGTCCGCATGTATCCCGTGCCACCCAACATGCTCTAGAAGGTGTAAGTCAACTACCCTGGCCAGTAAGATCTCCGGATCTGTCCCCCATTGAGCATGTTTGGGACTGGATGAAGCGTCGTCTCACGCGGTCTGCACGTCCAGCACGAACGCTGGTCCAACTGAGGCGCCAGGTGGAAATGGCATGGCAAGCCGTTCTACAGGACTACATCCAGCATCTCTACAATCGTCTCCATGGGAGAATAGCAGCCTGCATTGCTGCGAGGTGGATATACACTGTACTAGTGCCGACATTGTGCATGCTCTATTGCCTGTGTCTATGTGCCTGTGGTTCTGTCAGTGTGATCATGTGATGTATCTGACCCCAGGAATGTGTCAATAAAGTTTCCCCTTCCTGGGACAATAAATTCACGGTGTTCTTATTTCAATTTCCGGGAGTGTAGGAAGCCTACTCACACTGACTTGCATCTGTGAGCTGATACTTGTCACCATCCAGCTCTACGTGAAGGAGTACTTCTTACCTTGGTTCACAGGGCCCACGTTATCTCAGACCCTGAAAGTTTAACAGCTGAGCTATCACATCTTGAAGTCACCTTTCGTCATAATGGTTATAGTGAGAGGCAGATCAAATGTGCATTGTGCTATCAGCCTTCTGTGCAATGGGTGAGTGACGACAGGAATGAAGTGACACCTAAGTCTATGGCCTTTTTGCCTTACACAGGAAGCATTTCCAACAGGATTGGCCATATTTTGTGGAAATATGGTGTGAAATGTGTTTTTCGACCACCTTCTAAGATTAAGGCCCTGTTGGCGTCCATAAAAGATGATCTTGGTTTGCGTACGGCTGGTGTCTATCATATTCCTTGCAGTTGTGGTATGTCATACATTGGCTAGACATCAGGACTGTGGAAGACTGGTGTATTGAACATAAGCATCACACACGCTTACAACAGCCGAGCAAATCCCCTATTGCAGAACATTGCTTTGACACCGGTCATCCTACAGAATACAACAACACGAAGATTCTTGCTTGCACTTCCAGCTATTGGGATAGTGTTATTAAGGAATCTGTTGAAATCAAACTATCAAGCAACCTTATAAACAGAGATGGTAGATTTTGTTTAAATGCTGCTTGGAAACTGGCTCTGTGTCTCATCAAAAAACAGAGGGACAGAATTAGTACTACCTCACCTGCTGATGTTGGTTATTTTTGTTTGTGTTGACTCTGCTGTTACTTGTTCTGTGTGTGGTATCTTCCTTGTTTCAACTCTGTGAACAGGTATTAAATTACCTTGCACATTGCTTCCTCCATGCAGTTGTGCCTTGAGAATGGCAGGGTGTGATCATGTCGAAATATCAACGGTGGTCAACGACGTCACCCGGCAGCAAACCCATGAGTTATTTGAACATTCAATTCGCCAGGAAAAGTTAAGGTCTCAATTACTAGCCATTCTACCTCATACATTCATGGGGTAACTTTGTCAGAAAGTTATGTGTGAGTTCTCAGGCTCAAATGTGTCTGTTCCAACATCTAAGGCATTTAGCATATGTAAATTGGGTCTCAGCTGTGAAGAAGAGACACCTGCAGTCACAACTGAAGATGATAGCAACTGCCTGATTGAAATATCATGCTGTTTTCATGATAGCAACCAACACTGTGCCCAAGAATCACTTCATTTCAGCAATTATTATGTCAGGAAAGTTTCATGAAGCAGTAACAGGTGTTACGGTATATTGATAATTTTTACTTATGGACCGTCTGACAGCAACTGAATAAAACACAATTTTAGTGCCATACGCGTTTCGCCTTTATTTTCTGCAAGGCATCATCAGTGGCCTGGAATATGTGCATATGTTAGCTATTTAATTTACAGTTTTGTCACTGTGCCTATAGGTTATAAGCAGTTCTGGTGGTTGGTATTTCCTATTAAGTAGTAATGTTTTGAACTGTACTTACAGGTTATGTGGACAATTTCTTACATATTACGTTCCTGTTGCATTTTATGTGTTGTTCTTCTTCTTATGAACGCCAATTTGTGGTTTTTTTCCCACATTCCACAGCACTGTGAACTGAACGCTTGTTTTAATGCAATGTTTTGGTTTCTGTTGCCGACTGTCAAATGTTTTTGCCAAAGATCGAATGTTGTT
Organism: Schistocerca cancellata; assembly: GCF_023864275.1. NCBI lineage: Eukaryota > Metazoa > Arthropoda > Insecta > Orthoptera > Acrididae > Schistocerca > Schistocerca cancellata. The sequence continues at coordinate 859,139,142 of NC_064626.1, read as the reverse complement.
GCCAACCCTATGAGTGTAACTATTGAAGTATCAGTGGTCTGTTCGTGTATGCATATGTGTGTGCGTTTCTCTCTCTCTCTCTCTCTCTCTCTCTCTCTCTCTCTCTTTCTCTCTCTCTCTGTATGTGTGTGTGTGTTGTGTGTGTGTGTTTTGGTGTGATATAATTTTTTTTTTGTGCTGTGTGTGTGTGTGTTTTTTGTGATATATATTTTTTTGTGCTGTGTGTGTGCATGTGCGTGTGTTTGTGTCTGTATAATGGTTTGGTTGGCTGTGTGTGTGTGTGTGTGTGTGTGTGTGTGTGTGTGTGTGTGTGTGTGTGTGTGTCCTTTATCACATGTTTGTTTTCTGCTATGGCTTTCTGGATGTGGAAGTTTTCTTGCATTTGTATAAGATGTTTGTCATGGTTGCTTATTCTCATTATTTTCATTACTTGTTCCATGTTTATAGGATGACGGTTATAGTGTTTTAAATGCTCTGCAAATGTGGAATGGTTTGTTTCATACTTCCAACATCTGATATGATCTTTGTATCTTGTTTCAAAATTCCGGCATGTCATGCCTGTGTATACTGCATCACAACTTTGACATTCAAGTTTATATATTCCTGATTGTTGGAATTTGTCCCTCTTGGTAGCTGGCTGGCTTAGGTGTGATTGAAGGGTTTGCCCAGGCTTATATGCTATTTTGAAACCCTGTCTCTTTAGGATGTTTGCAACTCTGTGTGTTAGTTTATGTGTGTAGGTCATGGTGTACAGCAATTCAGATGCTATAGGCTATGCTGCTTTTTCACCCCCATCCCTCTGGTAGGTAGGTGGTTTTTAAACCCACGGTAATTGTTGCCTGACAGTAAGGTATATGTGTACAAAGTGTAGTTGAAAAATCGGTCCAGTGGTTTAGGAGGAGATGTAGAAAACACACACACACACACACACACACACACACACACACACACACACACACACACACACTAGAGATGGGCAAAACTGTTCTTTTAAAGTGTAGTTGAAAAATCGGTCCAGTGGTTTAGGAGGAGATGTAGAAAAAACACACACACACACACACACACACACACACACACACACACACACACACACACTAGAGATGCAAAACTGTTCTTTTCAGAGATCGGATCAGAACTGTTCACTCCCTGAAATGAATTAGCTCTTTTTCATGACTCACCACTCATTTACAATAGAAAATAAATGGAAGGCACATTGCCCTTTAAACTTGGTTTATTCAAGTACTATACCTGTATTTTGATCTTGTTTGATCCTATTTTGAAGTAACACAGATAATGAGTAAGAATTTTGTATTGTTTATTGAAATTTCCACGATATGACAAAGTTTTTGATTATTGATTTGTCTTGCACTATCTTGGTTTTTTGGGTGATCGGAAAATGTTGTAACTTGAGATTTACATGAACAATATATTTGGCTATAATGTATTAAAATTTCATTAACCTCATACAAATACATCGCAAGCCATATATTTTTAAAGTGAACGTTTCCTTCCAAAGACGCTTAAAATCGCAAAATCCGTACCAGAATAAGAAAAAAAAATATAAATTTGACTGTAAAACGAAAGTGCTGCGTATAGCCTTACGCAGAATAAAACAAGGAAAATATTGGTGTATCACATTTTGCGATACGTTTATCGGTTTGCTCGTAATTAAAGCGTAAATTCGAGTGTCCATAATAAAAATCCTATAGTAAGAGGAGTCGTCAGGAACCTAATCTGATCAGTTTAAACAAATAAAAATAAAATAAAAACAAATGATGTATACATAACATAATAATGTAATATACATAGCGGTATTACTACGAAGAACAATATCCAGTAGAGACTAACTCCGATGCAGAAGCACTGAGTCGAGCAGGTCGAGCCGCGAGCTGGATTACTGCGTGAGCTAAGACCGCAGAGACCAGAGTGACACCTGAGTTGCTATGCTCAACGTTCTGGCTAGAGTCGAGAACGGTGGGGTGAGCGTTGAGCGGGCGAGTTCCGAGGGTGGGGGGAGCGGTGAATGGCCACCACTCACCCGCTCCGAGACAAATCGACCGTTCCCTTGCGAGCAAGTTGTTGCAAGTAGTTCCTATGTTATCCGCTAGGTGGCTCTCTGTCCTGTTGCTCGCATCAACTGCCCAGAGGGCAGGACGTGCGACTGAAACGATCGCCAACAGAGTGCGATGCGATGTTAAGCTGCGCCAGACACTGCACGCGACAGACGACGCACAGAAACGGCACGGCATATGTGAAACACAAAATCCAATGGGGCACTGCACAATGCAGGCAGCCAAGGTAGAAACAGGGCAGAGGCCGGCACTGGCTGTGTTGTGTGGCGTGCACTGTGCTGTGACCAGCAGAGGCGCTGCTGATATGCTCAATCTCTCTCTCTCTCTCTCTCTCTCTCTCTCTCTCTCTCTGATTGTTCACTCCTTTGAAAGACTCAACTCTATGAATCAGTTCAAGAGCGGATCCCCCATCTCTAACACACACACACACACACACACACACATACACACACATTTTTATAATATGTATGGATTTGTGCGCACACACACACACACACACACACACACATTTTTATAATATGTATGGATTTGTGCATAAGGTTACTGAAAACATGTTAAAGTTTATAGGGTGTGGATATAATAACAAAATACAAAACGTTTTGAGCCAAAACATTATGACCACTGTAAGTCTGAATTTCACCTAGTGGCACAGAGGGCACATGACAGTAAGAAAAGTATACAAGTGGAGCAGAGATGAATGTGGAATCATTCTGGCAATTATAACAGCTGCAAATGGGAAGTCCATTGACATAAATGACCAACAAAGGCAGATTGCTATACCTGGAAATGAGCACCTGTGAAATGACAATGCTGGTCAGATGTTTGTGTGCTGCTGTCACAAGCATCTATGTGGTTGATGGACAGTGAAACCAAGAATAAGCAACAAGGTGTTGGATGTCCATGCCTCATCACAGATCACGGAGGTCAGCGACTTGTACGATGTCAGTGGGGAAAACAGGATAGGCAGTGATCTGTGGCAAATATGGTGACAGTATGATGCTGGTGCAGGCATAAGTGCTGAGCACACCATTCATTGCACACTGCTGAACTACAGGAGCTGCTGACCCCTATGTGCCCTGATGTTTACCTAACATCATTAGTTACTATTTTCCTTGAGCATGGGACCAGTATGGATTGTGGATCAACAGAAACATGTCACCTGGTTGGATGAATTGTCTTTCTTGTTACACTAGATTGATGGTCATGTCTGGATCACTGTCATCCAGATGAAAAAATGCTTGAAACATGCACTGCACCAATGACGCAAGCCGTTACGGGCTGGTATTCACCTGGACATCCAAGGGCCCTTTGGTAGCAACTGAAGGCATTGGGACAGCTGTGTACTAACTGAGCATTATCACAAACCATCTTCATCCCTTCATGCTTGATGTTTTCCCTGATGGCAATGATTTCTCTCAGCAGGATAACTGTCCATATCACAAGGTCAGAATCATGTTGCAGTGGTTTGGGAGGCATGACAGTGAATTCATATTGATGTCTTGGCCACAAAATTTTTATTTGCTCTAAACCTGATGGAGAACATCTGAGCCACTATTGGGCAGCAGCTGTGGGGCTGTAAACCACCAGCCCATAATTTACAAGAACTGCATCACTTACACATTGACATCTGGTGTCACACACCTCCGAAAACCCACCAAGGACTTGTCGAACCCATGCCATGCAGAATTGCAGAGGTATTGCATACTGGTGGTGGACAGACACACCATTAAGCAGGTGGTCATAATATTTTGGCATGTCATTGCGTCTTTCAGAAAGAAAAAAAGAAAAGCATATTTAGTTATGAGAGATGGTTCTTTTGGACAGAAAATTGACTCATCAAATAAGCAATGAATACAAAATTAATACTGATGCTGATAAATTATGAGATGTGGTTCTTTTGAACAGAAAACTGACTCATCAAATATGGATAAATAATTAATACTGGTACCTGACATGGTTTCATCATCTATATCATTTTCATTGTTGATATTGCCTTCTGGTCTTCCAGCGTGTGCACTGATGTGGTCACTAATATCACTAAATCCATCATTGTCACTCAGCTCCTAATAATCAAATTTCACACTTTCAGTTTAGTTAATTATATTGTATTGATACACACAATTATAATAACTTTAGTAATGAGAAATTACCTCTGAATCTGTGCTGCTGTTACTGGACACTCTCTCTGTCATGCTTATCAAGTTCACAGGCAAATCCAATGACAGAAATTCATCACAGTTTCTCAAAGTGATTGGAACTGAATCTGTCATTTTGAAAACTGACAACTTTGGCACAGTTGAACTATTTCCAGTGGCGCTGACTTCATTTAAATGGTTCTCCTTAGGCAGTTTATTGCTTTCATCTGGCAGTCTGTTTTGAACGTTATCATCATTTCTACAAAACAATCCAGACAGTGACATGTACTGACAATAAATGTTGCAGTTAAATCATATGAATCACAACACAACATTTCTATCTGATGGTGGATTTAGCTCCTCATGAAGAAATTTACATTCTTAAGAATAAGCAAGTTAATGGTCATTTCAGTTCATTTACAATGATTTGTTGTGTCTAGTGGTTTTCAAATTGTATTTTGAGACAGTTTTGGAGCCTGCGTGAGTACATCATGCAGGAATAAAGGTCTGACACATAGCAAAAGTGTTTTCAAATGTAGATTAAAGAATTTCACATTAATAACTCCTTCTACATAGAGGAATTCTTTAACACAAATGATTATTCATTTACAAAGTAACCAGTTGCCATATAATTTTTTTCACATTTTCCTTTTCTTTTCAAATTAGTATTCTATTAGCCTATCTCTCCTTTTTTTTGGGAAATTGTATTATGTATTCTTGTTTTATGCACATTCAACATCATTGAGGATTTCCTCACTGTAGATCTGGGGAACAAAAAGTGTTTGTGTGTGTGTGTGTGTGTGTGTGTGTAAACATTCTACATGGGAAAAATAAATCTAAAAACAAAGATGATGTAACTTACCAAATAAAAGTGCTGGTATGTTGATAGAGACACTAACAAACACAAACACACACACAAAATTCAAGCTTTTGCAACCCACGGTTGCTTCATCAGGAAAGAGGGAAGGGTGGATATGTGTGTGTGAGTGTGCGCGAGTGCATACCAGTTCCATTTTCCCCATAAGGTAAGTCTTTCCGCTCCCTGGACTGGAATGACTCCTTACCCTCTCCCTTAAAACCCACATCCTTTCGTCTTTCCCTCTCCTTCCCTCTTTCCTGATGAAGCAACCATGGGTTGCGAAAGCTAGAATTTTGTGTGTGTGTTTGTGTGTCTATCAACATACCAACGCTTTCATTTGGTAAGTTACATCATCTTTGTTTTTAGATATATTTTTGCTATGTGGTATCTCTCTCTCTCTCTCTCTCTCTCTCTCTCTCTCTCTCTCTCTCTCTATATATATATATATATATATATATATATATATATATATATATACCTAAAAACAAAGATGATGTGACTTACCAAATGAAAGTGCTGGCAGGTCGACAGACACACAAACGAACACAAACATACACACAAAATTCAAGCTTTTGCAACAAACTGTTGCCTCATCAGGAAAGAGGGAAGAAGAGGGAAAGACGAAAGGATGTGGGTTTTAAGGGAGAGGGTAAGGAGTCATTCCAGTCCCGGGAGCGGAAAGACTTACCTTAGGGGGAAAAAAGGATGGGTATACACTCTCACACACACACATATCCATCCACACATATACAGACACAAGCAGACTTATTTAAAGACAAAGAGTTTGGGCAGAGATGTCAGTCGAGGCAGAAGTGCAGAGGCAAAGATGTTGTTGAATGACAGGTGACGTATGAGTGGCGGCAACTTGAAATTAGCGGAGATTGAGGCCTGGTGGATAACGGGAAGAGAGGATATATTGAAGAGCAAGTTCCCATCTCCGGAGTTCGGATAGGTTGGTGTTAGTAGGAAGTATCCAGATAACCCAGACGGTGTAACACTGCACCAAGATGTGCTAGCCGTGCACCAAGGCATGTTTAGCCACAGGGTGATCCTCATTACCAACAAACACTGTCTGCCTGTGTCCATTCATGCGAATGGACAGTTTGTTGCTGGTCATTCCCACATAGAATGCATCACAGTGTAGGCAGGTCAGTTGGTAGATCACGTGGGTGCTTTCACATGTGGCTCTGCCTTTGATTGTGTACACCTTCCGGGTTACAGGACTGGAGTAGGTGGTGGTGGGAGGGTGCATGGGACAGGTTTTATTCATTCCAGTCCCGGGAGCGGAAAGACTTACCTTAGGGAGAAAAAAGGACGGGTATACACTCTCACACACACACATATCCATCCACACATATACAGACACAAGCAGACATATTTGGTCTTGGTGCATGACTAGCACATCTTGGTGCAGTGTTACACCGTCCGGGTTATCTGGATACTTCCTACTAACACCAACCTATCCGAACTCCGGAGATGGGAACTTGCTCTTCAATATATCCTCTCTTCCCGTTATCCACCAGGCCTCAATCTCCGCTAATTTCAAGTTGCCGCCACTCATACGTCACCTGTCATTCAACAACATCGTTGCCTCTGCACTTCTGCCTTGACTGACATCTCTGCCCAAACTCTTTGTCTTTAAATAAGTCTACTTGTGTCTGTATATGTGTGGATGGATATATGTGTGTGTGAGAGTGTATACCCGTCCTTTTTTCCCCCTAAGGTAAGTCTTTCCGCTCCCGGGACTGGAATGACTCCTTACCCTCTCCCTTAAAACCCACATCCTTTCGTCTTTCCCTCTCCTTCCCTCTTTCCTGATGAGGCAACAGTTTGTTGCGAAAGCTTGAATTTTGTGTGTATGTTTGTGTTTGTTTGTGTGTCTATCGACCTGCCAGCGCTTTTGTTTGGTAAGTCTCATTATATATATATATATATAATGAGACTTACCAAACAAAAGCGCTGGCAGGTCGATAGACACACAAACAAACACAAACATACACACAAAATTCTCACAACAAAATATATTTTTCCCACATGGAATGTTTCCCTCTATTATATTCATATATATATATATATATATATATATATATATATATATATATATATATATATATATATATATATATATATAAAAAATGAGACTTACCAAACAAAAGCGCTGGCAGGTCGATAGACACACAAACAAACACAAACATACACACAAAATTCAAGCTTTCGCAACAAACAGTTGCTTCATCAGGAAAGAGGGAAGGAGAGGGAAAGACGAAAGGATGTGGGTTTTAAGGGAGAGGGTAAGGAGTCATTCCAATCCCGGGAGCGGGAAGACTTACCTTAGGGGGAAAAAGGGACAGGTATACACTCACATACACACACATATCCATCTGCATATACACAGACAGAAGCAGACATTTGTAAAGGCAAAGAGTTTGGGCAGAGATGTCAGTTGATGCGGAAGTACAGAGGCAAAGATGATGTTGAAAGACAGGTGAGGTATGAGCGGCGGCAAATTGAAATTAGAAATTAGCAGAGATTGAGGCCTGGCAGATAGCGAGAAGAGAGGATATGCTGAAGGGCAAGTTCCCATCTCCGGACTTCTGACAGGTTGGTGTTAGTGGGAAGTATCCAGATAACCCGGATGGTGTAACACTGTGCCAAGATGTGCTGGCCGTGCACCAAGGCATGTTTAGCCACAGGGTGATCCTCATTACCAACAACACTTCATGCGAATGGACAGTTTGTTGCTGGTCATTCCCACATAGAAGGCTTCACAGTGTAATCAGGTCAGTTGGTAAATCACGTGGGTGCTTTCACATGTGGCTCTGCCTTTGATCGTGTACACCTTCCGGGTTACAGGACTGGAGTCGGTGGTGGTGGGAGGGTGCATGGGACAGGTTTTACACCGGGGGCGGTTACAAGGGTAGGAGCCAAAGGGTAGGGAAGGTGGTTTGGGGATTTCATAGGGATGAACTAAGAGGTTACGAAGGTTAGGTGGACGGTGGAAAGACACTCTAGGTGGAGTGGGGAGGATTTCATGAAGGATGGATCTCATTTCAGGGCAGGACTTGAGGAAGTCATATCCCTGCTGGAGAGCCACATTCAGAATCTGATCCAGTCCCGGAAAGTATCCTGTCACAAGTGGGGCACTTTTGGGGTTCTTCTGTGGAAGGTTCTGGGTTTGAGGAGATGAGGAAGTGGCTCTGGTTATTTGCTTCTGTACCTGGGCGGGAGGGTAGTTACGGGATGCGAAAGCTGTTTTCAGGTTGTTGGTGTAATGGTTCAAGGATTCCCGACTGGAGCAGATTCATTTGCCACGAAGACCTAGGCTGTAGGGAAGAGACCGTTTGATGTGGAATGGGTGGCAGCTGTCATAATGGAGGTACTGTTGCTTGTTGGTGGGTTTGATGTGGACGGACATGTGAAGCTGGCCATTGGACAGGTGGAGGTCAACGTCAAGGAAAGTGGCATGGGATTTGGAGTAGGACCAGGTGAATCTGATGGAACCAAAGGAGTTGAGGTTGGAGAGGAAATTCTGGAGTTCTTCTTCACTGTGAGTCCAGATCATGAAAATGTCATCAATAAACCTGTACCAAACTTTGGGTTGGCAGGCCTGGGTAACCAAGAAGGCTTCCTCTAAGCGACCCATGAATAGGTTGGCGTACGAGGGGGCCATCCTGGTACCCATGGCTGTTCCCTTTAATTGTTGGTATGTCTGGCCTTTGAAAGTGAAGAAGTTGTGGGTCAGGATGAAGCTGGCTAAGGTAATGAGGAAAGAGGTTTTAGGTAGGGTGGCAGGTGATCGGCGTAAAAGGAAGTGCTCCATCGCAGCGAGGCCCTGGACGTGCGGGATATTTGTGTATAAGGAAGTGGCATCAATGGTTACAAGGATGGTTTCTGGGGGTAACTGATTGGGTAAGGATTCCAGGCGGTCGAGAAAGTGGTTGGTGTCTTTGATGAAGGATGGGAGACTGCATGTAATGGGTTGAAGGTGTTGATCTACGTAGGCAGAGATGCGTTCTGTGGGGGCTTGGTAACCAGCTACAATGGGACGGCCGGGATGATTGCGTTTGTGAATTTTAGGAAGAAGGTAGAAGGTAGGGGTGCGGGGTGTTGGTGGGGTCAGTAGGTTGATGGAGTCAGGTGAAAGGTTTTGTAGGGGGCCTAAGGTTCTGAGGATTCCTTGAAGCTCCGCCTGGACATCAAGAATGGGATTACCTTGACAAACTTTGTAAGTAGTGTTGTCTGAAAGCTGACGCAGTCCCTCAGCCACATACTCCCGACAATCAAGTACCACAGTCGTGAAACCCTTATCTGCCGGAAGAATGACGATGGATTGGTCAGCCTTCAGATCACTTATAGCCTGGGCTTCAGCAGTGGTGATGTTGGGAGTAGGATTAAGGTTTTTTAAGAAGGATTGAGAGGCAAGGCTGGAAGTGAGAAATTCCTGGAAGGTTAGGAGAGGGTGATTTTGAGGAAGAGGAGGTGGGTCCCGCTGTGACGGAGGATCGAACTGTTCCAGGCAGGGTTCAATTTGGATAGTGTCTTGGGGAGTTGGATCATTAGGAGTAGGATTAGGATCATTTTTCTTCATGGCAAAGTGATATTTCCAGCAGAGAGTATGGGTGTAGGACAGAAAATCTTTGACGAGGGCTGTTTGGTTAAATCTGGGAGTGGGGCTGAAGGTGAAGCCTTTGGATAGGACAGAGGTTTCGGATTGGGAGAGAGGTTTGGAGGAAAGGTTTACTACTGAATTGGGGTGTTGTGGTTCCAGATTGTGTTGATTGGAATTTTGAGGTTTTGGAGGGAGTGGAGCTGGAAGTGGGAGATTGAGTAGATGGGAGAGACTGGGTTTGTGTGTAATGAGAGGAGGTTGAGGTTTGCTGGAAAGGTTGTGAAGGGTGAGTGAGTTGCCTTTCCGGAGGTGGGAAACCAGGAGATTGGATAGTTTTTTAAGGTGGAGGGTGGCATGCTGTTCTAATTTGTGGTTGGCCTGTAGGAGAATGCTCTGAACAGCCGGTGTGGATGTGGGAGAGGAAAGATTGAGGATTTTTATTAAGGATAGGAGTTGACGGATGTGTTGATTGGCTGAGTGGATGTGTAGGTGAAGGATTAGGTGGGTAAGGGCAATGGATTGTTCAGTTTGGAACTGGTATAGGGACTGATGGAAAGAAGGGTTGCAGCCAGAGATGGGAACTTTAAGTGTGAGGCCTTTGGGGGTGATGCCAAATGTCAGACAAGTCTGAGAAAATAAAATATGGGAGTGTAATCTGGCTAGGGCGAAGGCATGTTTGCAGAGGGAATGTAAATAAAACTTAATGGGGTCATTGTGGAGGTGTTGTGAGGGTGACATGATACTAGAAGGTGGAAAGTGTAACATGAGGCTGAAATGAAAATGAAAATAAATATAAAAATATATGGGGAGAGATAAAGGTGAAGTAGAAAGCAAATGGAGATCTGGTGTGAAAAAAGGCGAAAAAGGGTTGGTTAGAGCTGGGCTATGTTGATCCTGTGGTGAACTTGAGTAGGTAGATAACGATGTGCATAAAGGTTAGGTGGTTGTGTTGCCGTCAAAACACGTTAAAGGGTGGAGAAATTCGGGAAAATTTCGAAAAAACTACGTGAGGATGTATTAAAAGGAGTGGTATGGTGGTGGCAGATTATGGAAATGAGGCTAACAATTGTCTGATGAAGAAATAATGACGTTAAAACCTGTGGGAAGCGGCTGAAAATGATCGGTGATGTGAGCAAAACAGAAATGGAAATAAAGCGAAAGTTATTAAAACTAGCTGAAAAGGTTGTTTAATAGCTGAAAGGAACTGTTTGTGAACTAGAAACGGTGTATTTTATAGCAGCAGTAGTGTTGAAAGCGGAAAAATAAAATTTTTTTTTGGTTATGGTTTGGAAGTGGGTTACGTATTATTGAGTATATATCGGCAGGATAAAATTGTATAGTGGATTACGGTAAAAGGAGAAGGTGAATACAAAGTGAAACTACTGGCAAAAACAGAAGGACTGCGTCAGCTTTCACACAACACTACTTACAAAGTTTCCCAAGGTAATCCCATTCTTGATGTCCAGGCGGAGCTTCAAGGAATCCTCAGAACCTTAGGCCTCCTACAAAACCTTTCACCTGACTCCATCAACCTACTGACCCCACCAACACCCTGCACCCCTACCTTCTACCTTCTTCCTAAAATTCACAAACCCAATCATACCGGCCGTCCCATTGTAGCTGGTTACCAAGCCCCCACAGAACGCATCTCTGCCTACATAGATCAACACCTTCAACCCATCACATGCAGTCTCCCATCCTTCATCAAAGACACCAACCACTTTCTCGAACGCCTGGAATCCCTACCCAGTCTAATACCCCTGGAAACCATCCTTGTAACCATTGATGCCACTTCCTTATACACAAATATTCCGCATGTCCAGGGCCTCGCTGCAATGGAGCACTTCCTTTCACGCCGATCACCTGCCACCCTACCTAAAACCTCTTTCCTCATTACCTTAGCCAGCTTCATCCTGACCCACAACTTCTTCACTTTCGAAGGCCAGACATACCAACAATTAAAGGGAACAGCTTAGAACAGCTTAGAGGAAGCCTTCTTGGTTACCCAGGCCTGCCAACCCAAAGTTTGGTACAGATTTGTTGATGACATTTTCATGATCTGGACTCACAGTGAAGAAGAACTACAGAATTTCCTCTCCAACCTCAACTCCTTTGGTTCCATCAGATTCACCTGGTCCTACTCCAAATCCCATGCCACTTTCCTTGACGTTGACCTCCACCTGTCCAATGGCCAGCTTCACACGTCCGTCCACATCAAACCCACCAACAAGCAACAGTACCTCCATTATGACAGCTGCCACCCATTCCACATCAAACGGTCCCTTCCCTACAGCCTAGGTCTTCGTGGCAAACGAATCTGCTCCAGTCGGGAATCCTTGAACCATTACACCAACAACCTGAAAACAGCTTTCGCATCCTACCCTCCCGACCTGGTACAGAAGCAAATAACCAGAGCCACTTCCTCATCTCCTCAAACCCAGAACCTTCCACAGAAGAACCCCAAAAGTGCCCCACTTGTGACAGGATACTTTCCGGGACTGGATCAGATTCTGAATGTGGCTCTCCAGCAGGGATATGACTTCCTCAAATCCTGCCCTGAAATGAGATCCATCCTTCATGAAATCCTCCCCACTCCACCTAGAGTGTCTTTCCGCCGTCCACCTAACCTTCGTAACCTCTTAGTTCATCCCTATGAAATCCCCAAACCACCTTCCCTACCCTCTGGCTCCTACCTTTGTAACCGTCCCCAGTGTAAAACCTGTCCCATGCACCCTCCCACCACCACCTACTCCAGTTTTGTAACCCGGAAGGTGTAGATGATCAAAGGCAGGGCCACGTGTGAAAGCACCCACGTGATTTACCAACTGACCTGCCTACACTGTGAAGCCTTCTATGTGGGAATGACCAGCAACAAACTGTCCATTCGCATGAAGTGTTGTTGGTAATGAGGATCACCCTGTGGCTAAACATGCCTTGGTGCACGGCCAGCACATCTTGGCACAGTGTTACACCATCCGGGTTATCTGGATACTTCCCACTAACACCAACCTGTCGGAAGTCCGGAGATGGGAACTTGCCCTTCAGCATATCCTCTCTTCTCGCTATCCGCCAGGCCTCAATCTCTGCTAATTTCTAATTTCAATTTGCCGCCGCTCATACCTCACCTGTCTTTCAACATCATCTTTGCCTCTGTACTTCCGCCTCAACTGACATCTCTGCCCAAACTCTTTGCCTTTACAAATGTCTGCTTGTGTCTGTGTATATGCGGATGGATATGTGTGTGTGTGCGAGTGTATACCTGTCCTTTTTTCCCCCTAAGGTAAGTCTTTCCGCTCCTGGGATTGGAATGACTCCTTACCCTCTCCCTTAAAACCCACATCCTTTCGTCTTTCCCTCTCCTACCCTCTTTCCTGACGAAGCAACCGTTTGTTGCGAAAGCTTGAATTTTGTGTGTATGTTTGTGTTTGTTTGTGTGTCTATCGACCTGCCAGCGCTTTCGTTTGGTAAGTCTCATCATATTTCTTTTTAGATATATTTTTTCCACATGGAATGTTTCCCTCTATTTTATATATATATATAAACAAAGATGATGTGACTTACCAAATGAAAGGGCTGGCAGGTCGACAGACACACAAACGAACACAAACATACACACAAAATTCAAGCTTTCGCAACAAACTGTTGCCTCATCAGGAAAGAGGGAAGGAGAGGGAAAGACGAAAGGGTGTGGGTTTTAAGGGAGAGGGTAAGGAGTCATTCCAGTCCCGGGAGCGGAAAGACTTACCTTAGGGGGAAAAAAGGACGGGTATACACTCTCACACACACACATATCCATCCACACATATACAGACACAAGCAGACTTATTTAAAGACAAAGAGTTTGGGCAGAGATGTCAGTCGAGGCAGAAGTGCAGAGGCAAAGATGTTGTTGAATGACAGGTGACGTATGAGTGGCGGCAACTTGAAATTAGCGGAGATTGAGGCCTGGTGGATAACGGGAAGAGAGGATATATTGAAGAGCAAGTTCCCATCTCCGGAGTTCGGATAGGTTGGTGTTAGTAGGAAGTATCCAGATAACCCGGATGGTGTAACACTGCACCAAGATGTGCTAGTCGTGCACCAAGGCACGTTTAGCCACAGGGTGATCCTCATTACCAACAAACACTGTCTGCCTGTGTCCATTCATGCGAATGGACAGTTTGTTGCTGGTCATTCCCACATAGAATGCATCACAGTGTAGGCAGGTCAGTTGGTAGATCACGTGGGTGCTTTCACACGTGGCTCTGCCTTTGATTGTGTACACCTTCCGGGTTACAGGACTGGAGTAAGTGGTGGTGGGAGGGTGCATGGGACAGGTTTTACACCGGGGGCGGTTACAAGGGTAGGAGCCAGAGGGTAGGGACGGTGGTTTGGGGATTTCATAGGGATGAACTAAGAGGTTACGAAGGTTAGGTGGACGGCGGAAAGACACTCTGTTGCTCACCTGGTTCATCCCTATGTCACTCCTTCTTCCAATCACTTGCCACAGGATATGTCTGTGTGTGTGTGCGAGTGTATACCCGTCCTTTTTTCCCCCTAAGGTAAGTCTTTCCGCTCCCCCCCCCCCCCCCCCCCCCCCCCCCAAACCACCGTCCCTACCCTCTGGCTACTGTAGTAGGCATGGGCTTTGTGTCTATCTTGGCCACAATAATGCGTTCACTATGCTGTTTGTAGTAGCTAACCCGCACTCCTATTTTTTTATTCATTATTAAACCTACTCCTGCATTACCCCGATTTGATTTTGTATTTATAAGTTTATATGCCAACTACCTCTGCAGATGATGAAGAAATAGATGAAATGTATGACGAGATAAAAGAAATTATTCAGGTAGTGAAGGGAGACGAAAATTTAATAGTCATGGGTGACTGGAATTCGTCAGTAGGAAAAGGGAGAGAAGGAAACATAGTAGGTGAATATGGATTGGGGGGAAGGAATGAAAGAGGAAGCCGCCTTGTAGAATTTTGCACAGAGCATAACTTAATCATAGCCAACACTTGGTTCAAGAATCATAAAAGAAGGTTGTATACCTGGAAGAATCCTGGAGATACTAAAAGGTATCAGATAGATTATATAATGGTAAGACAGAGATTTAGGAACCAAGTTTTAAATTGTAAGACATTTCCTGGGGCAGATGTGGATTCTGACCACAATCTATTGGTTATGAACTGCAGATTGAAACTGAAGAAACTGCAAAAAGGTGGGAATTTAAGGAGATGGGACCTGGATAAACGGAAAGAACCAGAGGTTGTAGAGAGTTTCAGGGAGAGCATAAGGGAACAATTGACAGGAATGGGGGAAAGAAATACAGTAGAAGAAGAATGGGTAGCTCTGAGGGATGAAGTAGTGAAGGCAGCAGAGGATCAAGTAGGTAAAAAGACGAGGGCTAATAGAAATCCTTGGGTAACAGAAGAAATATTGAATTTAATTGATGAAAGGAGAAAATATAAAAATGCAGTAAATGAAGCAGGCAAAAAGGAATACAAACGTCTCAAAAATGATATCGACAGGAAGTGCAAAATGGCTAAGCAGGGATGGCTAGAGGACAAATGTAAGGATGTAGAGGCTTGTCTCACTAGGGGTAAGATAGATACTGCCTACAGGAAAATTAAAGAGACCTTTGGAGAGAAGAGAACCACTTGTATGAATATCAAGAGCTCAGATGGCAACCCAGTTCTAAGCAAAGAAGGGAAGGCAGAAAGGTGGAAGGAGTATATAGAGGGTTTATACAAGGGCGATGTACTTGAGGACAATATTATGGAAATGGAAGAGGATGTAGATGAAGACGAAATGGGAGATAAGATACTGCGTGAAGAGTTTGACAGAGCACTGAAAGACCTGAGTCGAAACAAGGCCCTGGGAGTAGACAACATTCCATTTGAACTACTGATGGCCTCGGGAGAGCCAGTCATGAAAAAACTCTACCATCTGGTGAGCACGATGTATGAGACAGGCGAAATACCCTCAGACTTCAAAAAGAATATAATAATCCCAATCCCAAAGAAAGCAGGTGTTGACAGATGTGAAAATTACCGAACTATCAATTTAATAAGTCACAGCTGCAAAATACTAACGCGAATTCTTTACAGACGAATGGAAAAACTGGTAGAAGCCGACCTCGGGGAAGATCAGTTTGGATTCCGTAGAAATGTTGGAACACGTGAGGCAATACTGACCTTACGACTTATCTTAGAAGAAAGATTAAGAAAAGGCAAACCTACATTTCTAGCATTTGTAGACTTAGAGAAAGCTTTTGACAATGTTAACTGGAATACTCTCTTTCAAATTCTAAAGATGGCAGGGGTAAAATACAGGGAGCGAAAGGCTATTTACAGTTTGTACAGAAACCAGATGGCAGTTATAAGAGTCGAGGGGCATGAAAGGGAAGCAGTGGTTGGGAAAGGAGTAAGACAGGGTTGTAGCCTCTCCCCGATGTTATTCAATCTGTATATTGAGCAAGCAGTAAAGGAAACAAAAGAAAAATTCGGAGTAGGTATTAAAGTTCATGGAGAAGAAGTAAAAACTTTGAGGTTCGCCGATGACATTGTAATTCTGTCAGAGACAGCAAATGACTTGGAAGAGCAGTTGAACGGAATGGACAATGTCTTGAAAGGAGGATATAAGATGAACATCAACAAAAGCAAAATGAGGGTAATGGAATGTAGTCAAATTAAGTCGGGTGATGCTGAGGGAATTAGATTAGGAAATGAGACACTTAAAGTAGTAAAGGAGTTTTGCTATTTAGGGAGTAAAATAACCGATGATGGTCGAAGTAAAGAGGATATAAAATGTAGACTGGCAATGGCAAGGAAAGCGTTTCTCAAGAAGAGGAATTTGTTAACATCGAGTATAGATTTAAGTGTCAGGAAGTCATTTCTGAAAGTATTTGTATGGAATGTAGCCATGTATGGAAGTGAAACATGGACGATAACTAGTTTGGACAAGAAGAGAATAGAAGCTTTCGAAATGTGGTGCTACAGGAGAATGCTGAAGATAAGGTGGGTAGATCATGTAACTAATGAGGAGGTTTTGAATAGGATTGGGGAGAAGAGAAGTTTGTGGCGCAACTTGACTAGAAGAAGGGATCGGTTGGTAGGACATGTTTTGAGGCATCAAGGGATCACAAATTTAGCATTGGAGGGCAGTGTGGAGGGTAAAAATCGTAGAGGGAGACCAAGAGATGAATACACTAAGCAGATTCAGAAGGATGTAGGTTGCAGTAGATACTGGGAGATGAAGAACCTTGCACAGGATAGAGTAGCATGGAGAGCTGCATCAAACCAGTCTCAGGACTGAAGACCACAACAACAACAACACAACAACGTGTCTGTATATGTGTGGATGGATACGTGTGTGTGTGCGAGTGTATACCCGTCCTTTTTTCCCCCTAAGGTAAGTCTTTCCGCTCCCGGGACTGGAATGACTCCTTACCCTCTCCCTTAAAACCCACATCCTTTAGTCTTTCCCTCTCCTTCCCTCTTTCCTGATGAGGCAATAGTTTGTTGCGAAAGCTTGAATTTTGTGTGTATGTTTGTGTTCGTTTGTGTGTCTGTCGACCTGCCAGCACTTTCATTTGGTAAGTCACATCATCTTTGTTTTTAGGTATATTTTTCCTACGTGGAATGTTTCCTTCTATTATAACCATATCATTAATTTGAACCCAACAATTACGTTTGTTATTGTCGCCTTTGCATTTCGAAATCTTTCCTGACGTCTTATTTCTCTTTTTTCTCTTTATTTTCTCTTTCTGTTTTTACCAGTAGTTTCACTTTGTATTCACCTTCCCCTTTTACCGTAATCTACTACACAATTTTATTCCGCCTATATATGCTCAATAATACGTAACCCACTTCCAAACCATAACCAAAAAAAATGTTATTTTCCGCTTTCAACACTACCGCTGCTATAAAATCCACCGTTTCTAGTTCAATAACAACTGCTTTCACGTATTAAACAACCATTTCGGCTAGTTCTAATAACTTTAACTTTATTTCCACTTCCGTTTTTCGCACATCACTGATCATTTCAGCCGGTCCCCACAGGTTTTAACGTCATTATTTCTACAATTGTTAGCCCCATTTTCGTAATCTTTCACCAGAACACCACTCCTTTTAATATGTTTATTCGAAATTTTCCCGAATTTCTCCGTCCTTTAACGTGATTTAGCGGCAACACAACCACCTAACCCTTATGCACATCGCTGTCTACCAACCTAAGTTCACCACAGGATCAACTTAACCAACACTTTTTCACCTTTTTTCATACCAGATCTCCAGTTGCTTTCTGGTTCACCTTTATCTCTCCCCATATATTTCTATCTTTCTTTTTCATTTCAACCTCATGTTAAACTTTCCACCTTCGAATACCATGTCACCCTCACAACACCCCCACAACGACCCCATTAAGTTTTATTTACATTCCCTCCGCAAACATGCCTTCACCCTAGCCAGATTACGCTCCCATATTTTATTTTCTCAGGCTTGTCTGACATTTGGCATAACCCCCAAAGGCCTCACACATAAAGTTCCCATCTCTGGCTGCAACCCTTCTTTCCATCAGTCCCTATACCAGTTCCAAACTGAACAATCCATTGCCCTCACCCTCCTAATCCTTCACCTACACATCAACTCAGCCAATGAACACTCCCGTCAACTCCTATCCTTAATAAAAGTCCTCAATCTTTCCTCTCCCACATCCACACCGGCTATTCAGAGCATCCTCCTACAGGCCAACCGCCAATTAGAACAGCATGCCACCCTTCACCTCAAAAAACTATCCAATCTCCTGGTTTCCCACCTCCGGAAAGGCAACTCACTCACCCTTCACAACCTTTCCAGCAAACCTCAACCACCTCTCATTGCACACAAACCCAGTCTCTCCCATCTACTCAATCTCCCACTTCCAGCTCCAATCCCTCCAAAACCTCAAAATTCCGATCAACACAATCTGGTACCACAACACCCTAATTCAGTAGTTAACCTTTCCTACAAACCTCTCTCCCAATCTGAAACCTCTGTCCTATCCAAAGGCCTCACCTTCAGCCCCACTTCCAGATTCAACCAAACAGCCCTCGTCAAAGATTTACTGTCCTACACTCGTACTCTCTGCTGGAAGTATCACTTTGCCACGAAGAAAAATGATCCTAATCCTACCCCCAATGATCCAACTCCCCAAGACACTATCCAAAATGAACCCTGCCTAGAACAGTTCCGTCCTCCGTCACAGCGGGACCCACCTCCTCTTCCTCAAAATCACCCTCTCCAAACCTTCCAGGAATTTCTGACTTCCAGCCTTGCCTCTCAATCCTTCTTAAAAAACCTTAATCCTACTCCCAATATCACCACTGCTGAAGCCCAGGCTATCCGTGATCTGAAGGCTGACCTGTCCATCGTCATTCTTCCGGCGGACAAGGGTTCCACGACCGTGGTACTTGATCGTCGGGAGTATGTGGCTGAGGGACTGCGTCAGCTTTCAGACAACACCACAGACAAACTTTGCCAAGGTAATCCCATTCCTGATATCCAGGCAGAGATTCAAGGAATCCTCAGAACCTTAGGCCCCCTACAAAACCTTTCACCTGACTCCATCAACCTCCTGACCCCACCGACACCCCGCACCCCTACCTTCTACCTTCTTCCTAAAATTCACAAACCCAATCATCCCGGCCGCCCCATTGTAGCTGGTTACCAAGTCGCCACAGAACGTATCTCTGCCTACGTAGATCAACACCTTCAACCCATTACATGCAGTCTCCCATCCTTCATCAAAGACACCAACCACTTTCTCGACCGCCTGGAATCCTTACCCAATCCGTTACCCCCAGAAACCATCCTTGTAACCATTGATGCCACTTCCTTATACACAAATATCCCGCACATCCAGGGCCTCGCTGCGATGGAGCACTTCCTTTCACGCCGATCACCTGCCACCCTACCTAAAACCTCTTTCCTCATTACCTTAGCCAGCTTCATTCTGACCCACAACTTCTTCACTTTTGAAAACCAGTCATACCAACAATTAAAGGGAACAGCCATGGGTACCAGGATGGCCCCCTCGTACGCCAACCTATTCATGGGTCGCTTAGAGGAAGCCTTCTTGGTTACCCAGGCCTGCCAACTCAAAGTTTGGTACAGATTTATTGATGACATCTTCATGATCTGGACTCACAGTGAAGAAGAACTACAGAATTTCCTCTCCAACCTCAACTCCTTTGGTTCCATCAGATTCACCTGGTCCTACTCCAAATCCCATGCCACTTTCCTTGATGTTGACCTTCACCTGTCCAATGGCCAGCTTCACACGTCCGTCCACATCAAACCCACCAACAAGCAACAGTACCTCCATTACAACAGCTGCCACCCATTCCACATCAGACGGTCCCTTCCCTACAGCCTAGGTCTTCGTGGCAAACAAATCTGCTCCAGTCCGGAATCCCTGAAGCATTACACCAACAACCTGACAACAGCTTTCGCATCCCGCAACTACCCTCCCGATCTGGTACAGAAGCAAATAACCAGAGCCACTTCCTCATCCTCTCAAACCCAGAACCTCCCACAGAAGAACCACAAAAGTGCCCCACTTGTGGCAGGATACTTTCCGGGACTGGATCAGATTCTGAATGTGGCTCTCCAGCAGGGATACGACTTCCTCAAATCCTGCCCTGAAATGAGATCCATCCTTCATGAAATCCTCCCCACTCCACCAAGAGTGTCTTTCCGCCGTCCACCTAACCTTCGTAACCTCTTAGTTCATCCCTATGAAATCCCCAAACCACTGTCCCTACCCTCTGGCTCCTACCCTTGTAACCGCCCCCGGTGTAAAACCTGTCCCATGCACCCTCCCACCACCACCTACTCCAGTCCTGTAACCCGGAAGGTGTACACAATCAAAGGCAGAGCCACATGTGAAAGCACCCACGTGATCTACCAACTGACCTGCCTACACTGTGATGCATTCTATGTGGGAATGACCAGCAACAAACTGTCCATTCGCATGAATGGACACAGGCAGACAGTGTTTGTTGGTAATGAGGATCACCCTGTGGCTAAACATGCCTTGGTGCACGACTAGCACATCTTGGTGCAGTGTTACACCGTCCGGGTTATCTGGATACTTCCTACTAACACCAACCTATCCGAACTCCGGAGATGGGAACTTGCTCTTCAATATATCCTCTCTTCCCGTTATCCACCAGGCCTCAATCTCCGCTAATTTCAAGTTGCCGCCACTCATGCGTCACCTGTCATTCAACAACATCTTTGCCTCTGCACTTCTGCCTCGACTGACATCTCTGCCCAAACTCTTTGTCTTTAAATAAGTCTGCTTGTGTCTGTATATGTGTGGATGGATATGTGTGTGTGTGAGAGTGTATACCCGTCCTTTTTTCCCCCTGAGGTAAGTCTTTCCGCTCCCGGGACTGGAATGACTCCTTACCCTCTCCCTTAAAACCCACATCCTTTCGTCTTTCCCTCTCCTTCCCTCTTTCCTGATGAGGCAACAGTTTGTTGCGAAAGCTTGAATTTTGTGTGTATGTTTGTGTTCGTTTGTGTGTCTGTCGACCTGCCAGCACTTTCATTTGGTAAGTCACATCATCTTTGTTTTATATATATATATATATATATATATATATATATATATATATATATATATATATATATATATAAATAAATAAAATAGAGGGAAACATTCCATGTGGAAAAAATATATCTAAAAAGAAATAAGAAATATGATGAGACTTACCAAACAAAAGCGCTGGCAGGTCGATAGACACACAAACATACACACAAAATTCAAGCTTTCGCAACAAACGGTTGCTTCGTCAGGAAAGAGGGAAGGAGAGGGAAAGATGAAAGGATGTGGGTTTTAAGGGAGAGGGTAAGGAGTCATTCCAATCCCGGGAGCGGAAAGACTTACCTTAGGGGGAAAAAAGGGCAGGTATACAGTCGCACACACACACATATCCATCCGCATATACACAGACACAAGCAGACATTTGTAAAGGCAAAGAGTTTTTGCAGAGATGTCAGTCGAGGCAGAAGTGCAGAGGCAAAGATGTTGTTGAATGACAGGTGACGTATGAGTGGCGGCAACTTGAAATTAGCGGAGATTGAGGCCTGGTGGATAACGGGAAGAGAGGATATATTGAAGAGCAAGTTCCCATCTCCGGAGTTCGGATAGGTTGGTGTTAGTAGGAAGTATCCAGATAACCCGGACGGTGTAACACTGCGCCAAGATGTGCTGGTCGTGCACCAAGGCATGTTTAGCCACAGGGTGATCCTCATTACCAACAAACACTGTCTGCCTGTGTCCATTCATGCGAATGGACAGTTTGTTGCTGGTCATTCCCACATAGAATGCATCACAGTGTAGGCAGGTCAGTTGGTAGATCACGTGGGTGCTTTCACACGTGGCTCTGCCTTTGATTGTGTACACCTTCCGGGTTACAGGACTGGAGTAGGTGGTGGTGGGATGGTGCATGGGACAGGTTTTACACCGGGGGCGGTTACAAGGGTAGGAGCCAGAGGGTAGGGACGGTGGTTTGGGGGGGGGGGGGGGGGAGCGGAAAGACTTACCTTAGGGGGAAAAAAGGACGGGTATACACTCGCACACACACACAGACATATCCTGTGGCAAGTGATTGGAAGAAGGAGTGACATAGAGATGAACCAGGTGAGCAACAGGATACCACTTCAGCAAGATGGAAAGGATTCTGGGTAGGATGTCTCTCATTTCCATGCATGATGATAAATAGTCCTTTCAAGAGAGCTGTCATGCAGTACACCAAGTAGAAGTACTGCCAAAGTGATTCTACATTTCCTTACATTCACTAAGTGAGTATACTTTCCTATAAATGAAAGCCTCTTAAGAAAATATTTGAGAATATTGGTGACCCTGCCTGCTGCTTCATTTACTGGTAAACAAGCTTAATGGCTGTTGCTTCCCCACAAAGACTATATGGTCTGAACAGACTATTTTTTCTTTTTCTTTAATTGGATTTGTATGTTGTTACACCAATTGCCCATGTGTAAATCTACACACTGTGCAAAAAAATTGAATGTGGTAGTTAGAACTACAAAAATTGATAATTGGTTTCTTGATCACAAATAAAATATGTGTTTCAGAATTCCTGGAAATTAAACTCCTAAGGGAGTAAAATAGGGTATCAAAGTTTATTTGAGCAAAAAAGCATTATTAAAGAACTACTGAAGTATTATTAAAGAACTACTGAAGTGCCAATTAAATCTACGGAAGCTGATATTTAACTTCACAGTTAGAAATTTAAAAAAAAGAAAGAAATAAGTGTTTCAGTGTCTAAGGGGATGAAATAGGAAATGAACAGAGCTATGAAAATATTTCAGTAAGACAGTATTTCTAAATCTAAATCTATGAAAATTTGTATTTGGGTTCTTGGTTAGAAATATTAAGTGTTTCAGTGATATAGAAATTTCAGCTCCTAAGGGGGTCAAAAAGGGATGAAAAGTTTTATGGAAGTGATTCATTACGAAAGCATTTTTGAAGATAAATATATGAAAATTAGTATTTAGCTTCTCACTTAGAAATTAAAAAAAATACGTTTCGGTGTTTTATGAATTTAAACTCTTAAGGGAGTGAAATAAATGATTCCATAATGAAATAATTGCATAAAAACTCTTCATCCCCTATTTCACATCCTTAGAGATTTAAAAAAAAAGATGAAACATGTTTTTATTTCTGAGCTAGAGGCCAAATAAAAATTGCCTTGGGCTTTTATAAAACTTTGCATCCCTTATTTCACCCCCTCCCCCCTTTGCTGTTGAATTTCCAAAAACAATGAAGCACATATTTTTTTTAAATTTCTGGTCAAGAAGCGAAATAACAGGTTTCGTAGTTCTGTCTTCAAAACTGCCTTAATGGTGACATTTTTAAAAATCCCTCCATCCCCTATTTCAACCCCTTAAGAGCAGAATTTAAAAAAGTCCCTTCTTATATGATGCCAACTTTATAACATCAACGCCCTCCGAAAATTTAAAGTTTCTGTACCCAGTGGTTTGAACTGTCATACCCTCTTTCATGCCCTTTAGGATTGAATTTCCAAAAATACTGAAACACACATTTTTGTATTTCTAACTGAGACATGAAATACAAATTTGCATATATTTAGCTCTAGAAACGCTTTCATAATGACAAGTTTTCATCAAACTCATCATCACTTACTGAACCCCCTTAGTGGCTGAATTTCCAAAAATGCTGAAGCATGTGTATTTTTTATTGCTGATTGAAAAGCCAGATATCAACATTTGTGGTTCTAGCTTCAAAATTTTTCCAAAAATCCTTCATCCCCTATTGCACCTCTTAAGGGTTGAATTTCCACAAATGCCAAAATACATAATATTTTTTTAAACTTCTGACCAATATGCCAAATACCAATTTTTGTAGTTCTATCTTCAAAATTGCCTTAATAGCAACATATTTTCACAAAATTCTTCATCTCCTATTTCATATCCTTTAGGGATAGAATTTCAAAAAATCCCTTCTTAAACAACACCTACAGTGTAAGAGCAACACTCTCTGCAAATTTCAAGTTTCTATCCTTAGTGGTTTGGGCTTGGTAATAAGTCAATCAGCCTTTTACATATAGAGATTATGAGACAGAATTTCTGCCCATTACACACCTCCAGAAGGTGAAATGTGTCATACTGCTGACAGACTAATGTAAAAGTGATACTCTTTCTAGCTTTTGGAACTAATAGTTTCTTCGTCTGGGAGGAGATAGAGATATTGCAGGGGAAGGTTAAAGAGAAAGGCAAGTCACTCTGACCTCAGATGAGAGAAACCCACCAGTACTGAGGATGAGGGTGGGCAAAGATGAATTGGAAACACTATGCCAGGTTCAGTCCAGAGATAAAAAGAACAGAATTAACCAAGAGTAGGCCCAGGAGAGCGTACAAATGCAGGGATGTGTGGGAGAGAAAGTTCCTTTCTCTTGAGTTTAAGGGAACTAGAGTCAGATGCGAGGATCTGAACAGCTTTGATGGTGTAGCAAGCAGTCAGTTTAAAGCTTATTTAGCAACTGGGTACTGTGTGTGCCCAAGGTGGACAATTTTTCTGTGCCCATTCATTTGCTCAACTGGTTTAATGGTTTTCATTCCCATATAAAACACTGTTTATTGGAGACAGGTTAAACTTAAAAGATACTACATATTATCATGTCTTGGTTGTCAGCTGAGAATGTGGTATAATGATGAAAGCTTTTCAGAAACCTAGGAAGATGGAATCTAGCCATTTATTTACACCTGCTATTTGCAAGACATCATATGGTAAAACTCAATGTGTGTTTCAGACAACTAAGTTTTTTTTCTATCTCTACAATATAATCTTTTTTCCCTCTAAAAGTTGTTAAATCTTCAAGTGTTGAGTATGGTTTACAATTGTGCAACAGATGAATGTTAGGACACTGATCTATAAAAGTGTAAAACGTAACAGGATGAGAATTTTCTTGGACTGAACAGTATTATCTATTTCTGCAGCACACTATCTATGCCTGTACTACTAGAGAGAAATATGGAGAAATTTAGTGAAGTGAGCTGTCTGTCACATATCCTATGACTAATTAAAGAACGTTGATTTGTAATGAAATGTCAAAGAAAGGCAATAGTGATTTTCCAGTATGTACTATACAGTTATCAGCAATCTTGGTGGCTGGAGTTATGGAATACTAGCTAATTGTTAATCTCATTAAGTATGGGCTAACTGATTTAAAATGTATGTAAAACGAATGAAAATAAAATATAAAACTTACACATTTTCTGTCTCATTATCAACTGAATGTTCATTATCACCATCAGAGTTTGATGTTATGATAGATTTGCTATGTATTGTAGTTTCTGCATCATCATGACCTCTTGTAGCTGATATGTTGTTCCGTGAAATTTCAATTCTCAGTCTCTGAAAGGAAGGCAAGTAATTAATTAAAATTTGTGTGTGTGTGGTTTTTTTTTTTTTCCCCCGTCCCCTAAGCAATATTTCTTTATATCTAACTGAAAAATGAAATACCAATTTTCATAAATTTAGCTTTAAAATTTTTTTAATGTAATGAAATATTTTTTTAAAAAAATGTTCATCCTCTATTGCACTCACTTGGGAGTTGAATTTCCAGAAACACTGAAACACGTATTGTTTTATTTCTAACTGAGAAGTCAAATACCAACTGTCACAGATGTAGCATTAAAAATCCTTTAGTAGTTCTTTATTTTCAAAAAACCTTTCATCAATTAATTTACCCCCTTAGTGGATGAATTTCCAAACATGATGAAACATATTTTTTATTTTCTGGCTGAGAAACCAAAAACCAGTTTTCATAGTTCTAGCTTCAAAATTCCCTTAATCGTGACACACTTTCAAAGAGCATTTCATCCCTTATTTCACCCCCTTAGGAGTGGAATTTTGGACAGTCCCTTCTTAAAAGATGCCTGCAGTGTAAGACCCACATCCCCTCCAAACTTCAAGTTTCTACCCTTAGCAGTTTGGGCTGGGCGGTAATGAGTCAGTGAATCAGTTTGACCCTATTTCACCCCCATACGGGATGAATTTCCAAAAAGAGTGAAATGTATTTTTTCATCTCTAACTGAGAAGCCAAACAACAATTTCAAAGATTTATCTATAAAAATACTTTCACAGTGAAATATTTTCATAAAATATTTCACCCTCTATTTTACCGCTTAGGAGTTTAATTTCTAAAAACAGTAGCATGTGCATGTTTTATTTCTAACAGAGAATACAAATTTTCATAGACTTAGCTTCAAAAATACTTACACAATGAAATATTTGCATAAAAACTTTCATCCTCTGTTTCACCCCCATAGGGGCTGAATTTCCAAACAATGTGAAAAACATTTTTTAAAATTTGTAATTGAGAAGCCAATTTAAATTTTCATAGATTTAGTTTAAAAATGCTTTCTTAATAAAATATTTTCATAAAAAATGTCATCCCCTATTTCACCCCCTTACAGGCTCAATTTCCAAGTACACTGAAACATGTATCTTTTTATTTGCAACCAAGAAGTCAAATACCAATGTTCACAGATGTAGCTTTAAAAATGCTTTAGTATAGTAACAATATATTTTCATGAAAAGCTTTCACCCACTATTTCACCCCCATGGGGTTAAAGTTCCAAAAGTGCTGAAACACATATTTCGTTATTTTTGACCAAAAAACCAAATACCAATTTTTGTAGGTCTAGCTTCAAAATTGCTTTGATAGCAGCATTAAAAAAAAAGGCCTTCATCTCCTATTTTGCTCAATTCAGTTGGAATTTTGAAAAATCCCTTCTTAAACGATGCTTACAGTATAAGCTCCACACTTTCTCCAGGTTTCAAGTTTCTAACTTTAGCAGTTTGGGCTGGGTGGTGAGTCAGTCAGTCAGGCAGGACACTGCCTTTTATATATCGAGATACATACCATGCTACTTTATTCTGTGAGAGCCCGATGCTATTTATATCCTTCAGAATCTGCTTACTGTATTCATCTATTGGTCTCCCTCCCTGATTTTTACCCCCTCTATTTCCCTCCAGTACTAAATTGATGAATCTTGATGTGTCAGAATGTGTCCTATCAACCAATTCCTTCTTTTTGTCAAGTTGTGCCACAAACTTCTTGTCTCCCAAATTCTGTTCAGTACCTCCTCATTTGTTACACGACTGATGCATCTAATCTTCAACATTCTTCTGTAGCACCACATTTGAAAGCTTCTATTCTCTTTTTGTCTAAATTATTTATTGTTCATGTTCCACTTCCATACATGGCTACACTCCAGGCAAATACCTTCAGAAAAGACTTCCTAACACTTAATCTATTTTTGATGTTAACAAACACTTTCTTGCATTGCCAACCTACATTTTATACCCTCTTTACTACTGCCATCATCAGTTATTGTGCTGCCCAAACATCAAAATGAATATACTACTTCAAGTGTTTTGTTTCCTAATCTAATTCCCTCAGCATCACCTGATTTAATTTGACTACATTCCATTATCCTCATTTTGCTTTTGTTGATGTTCATCTTATATCCTCTTTTCAAGACACTGCTCCTCCAAGTCCTCTGCTGTCTCAGACAGAACTTCAGTGTCATTGGCAAATCTCAAAGTTTTTATTTCTTTTCCCTGAACTTAAATTCCTACTCAAAATTTTTCTTTGGTTTCCTTTACTGCTTATTCAGGGTTGGACATTGGTGCAAAAGCTGTCGATCAGGAACTTTATGCCTTCAGCTCCGCTCCCCTTGCCAGCCAAATACCGGTAGTGAAAATATACCATATATATTATATTATATACCCTATATATTTAAAAAATGCTTAATTTATGTCTGTCTGAACATTTGTTAGAGAACCGTGTAAAAATTTTAAGTAAATTGGTGAAGAATTTTTCAAGATTTTTTGTAACAACATTAACCATCAATTTGTCTTTTATCGTTACAGCATGGAAGCACTGTAACAAATATGTTTGTGAAGGCTACACACAGATTCATGGTTTGGAGGGTCTTGGTGCTTGGTTCATATTTGAACTAGGAACTTTCTCACAGTCATTTTTAACAGAAAACCTGTAAATTGTTGATTAATCAATTTTACAGCCAATGGCCATCTGAACGTTTATTAGAGTATTGTTTAAAAATGAGAAGTTAATTAATCAAGGAATTTTCGAGATTTTTGTTTACAACATTTCCTCTTTGTTTAGTATATATTTACAGAGAGAGAGAGAGAGAGAGAGAGAGAGAGAGAGAGAGAGAGAGAGAGATGGAAAAGCAAGTCACAACACCCAAAAATAATTAATGTAGAGGAATGAAGTTTCATGACTACATTTGTCTAGGTAATACATTTAAGTGATTAACACTGCAAGATCACAGATTAACCTAAGTGTGAGATAAGCCATTGCAAATGTTAAATGCTGGTACATTAATAACAGGTGTAACCACTAGAATGTTGAATGCAAGCTTTGCAAATGTGCACGAGTTGCAAACAGAATGTTGGATGTCAGTTTGTAGGATGATTAATGCTATTTGTGGATGATATTGGAGTTATCATCTGATGATATCCCATATGTGTTCAATTGTAGAAAGAGATGTGGTGATCGAGCAGGCCAAGGCAACATGTTGACACTCTGTAGAGCATGTTGGGTTACAACAGCAGTATGTGGGCAAGCATTATCATGTTGGAAAATGCCCCCTGGAATGCTGTTCATGAATGACAGTACACCAAGTCGAAAAACTTGCAGTCAGGGTGCCTGGGATAACCAAAAAAATTCTCCTGCTGCCATATGAAATCACACTCCAGATGATAACTCCAGGTGTAGGTCCAGCATGTCTAACACACAGCCAAGTCCATGCAGGCTCTCAACTGGTCTCCTTCTAACCAAAACACAGTCATCACTGGCACTGAAGCAGATCCATATTTCATCAGAAAATGCTTTAGACCTCCACCCCACCCTCCAATGAGCTCTTGCTTGACACCACTAAAGCCACAAATGCAGGTGGTTTGGGGTCTTCAGAATTCATACAACAGGATGTCTGGTTCCAAGCTTTCCTCGAAGTAACTGGTTTGGAACAGTTTTTTGTGTCACTGTGGTGCTAACTGCTGTTCAAATTGCTGCTGCAGGTGTAGTATGTTGCACCAGAGCCATATGCCTAATATTATGGTCTTCCCTCTTGGTAGTGCCATGTGGCCATCCATAACGTGGTCTTCTTGCGACTGTATATTTTTGTGACCACCACAGCCAGCAATGATGTTCAGTGGCTACATTCCTACTGTATATTCTTGCAACCACCACTACCAGCAATCATGTACAGTGGCTATGTTCCTGTTACATCTTTCTATAATATCACAGAAGGAACATCCAGCTTCTCATAGCCTTATTAAACAACCTCGTTCAAACTCTGAAAGGTGTTGATAATGGTGTCTTTGTCACCTTAAAGGACACCAACTCACCACATCCAATCTCAAACATAGCTAATGCTCATGACAGTTAAAGCATGTATTTGAACCAAATCTGATTGGCATCATCATTGTTGCATTACTACTGCCTCTCTTATGTGACTGGCACAAAATTCGAACAGATATCATCTTTCAGACATAGAAACATGCCTGACAACTTTTGTTTATGTCATACATCTCCTTGTTGGTATTGCAACTTTTTTCCCCACTAGTGTATATTTAAAAAGATACATTAGAATATTGCCTAAAATTTGAAGTAAATCAGCCAAGAACTTTTCGATATTTTTGCTAACAACTTTTCCCTATTATATATTATTTGTATTATATATATTAAAAATATA
Organism: Schistocerca cancellata; assembly: GCF_023864275.1. Classification (NCBI taxonomy): domain Eukaryota; kingdom Metazoa; phylum Arthropoda; class Insecta; order Orthoptera; family Acrididae; genus Schistocerca; species Schistocerca cancellata. Next base: position 859,109,169 of record NC_064626.1, on the reverse strand, counting down.
TAGCTTACATCCAAATGTTTGTTTGAATATCATGTAAAAATTGGAAGTAAATTGGTCAACAACTTCGAGAGATTTTTGCTAACAGTGTTTCCTCTTTAAACATTACTACATACGTATTTATTAAAAAATATTCAGTCTATGTCTGACCTGGTTCCAATTTGAGCTAAGAATATGGGTAAAAAGTTTCTGATTTAGCCCGGACAAGTGGCCATTTGTATAGATAGCCATCTGAACATCTGTCTTACTGTAGCTATGTTGCAGTATATTCTTCTTCCTTATTTTTCTCTATTTACAACAAGCTCCATTACAAAATTTGTAACACTACATGTGTGTGTGTGTGTGTGTGTGTGTGTGTGTGTGGAGTTTAGTGTAATGTTGACATTGTATGATGATGATGATGATGCTGAAGATGAGAGAAGGAAGATGGTGAAACCCAGTGCCAGCATATAGCCTATTCCTCGTGAATAGCACAAAGGGGGCTGCCAAGCTTAACATCCTCATCTGACAGACAAATCACCATCAGCAGTGTCACATGCATTATTTCTTTTTTGTAAATAATACCACTTTTTCTGCTGTCACTTAATTTGTTTTCTCAGACGCGTTATCAGTGGGATCTGTTCTGGCGTAACCACAAGTGCTGGTACGATGATGCAGAACACAAGACCAGATAAGACAGTGAGAAAATGTCAGCCAATGGTGTGTGGAATTGGACCATGCCACGCCAAGAGCGACACCTGGAAGAAGGGATTATAAATGCCACTCCATGTAGCCTTGGCCACTCAGATCAGCACCAGATCACGGACGTTAGTTATCAGTGATGTGTGTCAACTTTCCTGAACATTTCACATATCAAGGACTCTAAATTATATTACATGTCGCCCCTTGTTTGTGATGACTACTTGTAAATATCCAAAGTTAAATACTGTTAATTTGCTTTTTAGAAATAAAACTACTAATGTTATTTGTTTGATTGTTGTATAGTATTCTGAGAATGCTGCATCCCATGGGCACCCTATTAGTGATGAGTGGGCATGATCCCACAAGATCTGTAATGATTATCAAACAGTTCACATCATGATTTTTTATGTAAAAAAGTAATTACTTAAGATTTACTGTGATCTGCATTTCCTCTGATCTGGTCTGGAGGTTGCACTACCACTTTATTACCGACATATTAGCACAATTTTGAGTTCCAACCTTTTTCACACTTTTCACCATGTTCCTCCCCCTTTTTTTGGTATACTATTATTATTTTGCCACTTGATATAACTATTTCTTCAGACACTGTGTTTTAACAAGCACTTCATTACGTGTTTCCACCTGTTTGGGGTGTTTACCTAATTTTTGCCAACGTAACGAAGTGACAGATGATTTGACTTTTTGTTTCAATGTTCTGTGGAGGGGCTCACGGATAAGTGAGAGTAAAGAAGTTGGGTGGTATTATTATATTAATGCTCTTTGGGAGTGTTATTGTATTATTTTATCTATTAATGTAAACAATGAATTCTTTGGCATGTGTACTTGATCATTCAACAGGGTTTTCCTTTCTGCTTTGGTTTTGTGTATGTGGTAATTTTCTTGCAGGGTTTGGAGGTGTTTTTTATTGTTGATTCTAATTATTTTAATATCTTCTTCTCTAGTGGTTGGTTTGTGCTCATGTTCTCTTAGGTGTTCTGTAAATGTGGAGTGGTTTGTCCCATATTTCCAGGCTCTGATGTGTTCTTTGTATCTGACGTCAAATGTTCTACCTGTTTGCCCTATGTATCTGCCTTGACAAGTGTTACACTCTAGTTGATATATACCTGCTTTCTGATATATGTCTTTGTTTTTTTGTCAGATTTGGGGTGTTGTTTTTGGGAAAGAATTGTCTGTTGGGTATGCTATGTTTATTTCCTGTCTTTTGAAAATATTAGTGATTTTATGGGTGAGTTTGTCATTGTATGTCATTGTGCACCATCTTGTGTTTTATTTACAAAACAAATATTTCTGTGCTTACTGCGGAGGATGGTCACACAAACCAACTTGAATGTCACATGCCCTCACATTGTGAGACACTGTGGAGAGGTTTGGTATTTAAACCAGGACAATGGTTCAAAGTCTGTTGATCAAGAACTACTGTCACCACCTCTCCTCCCCTTGCTGGCCATATACTGGTAGTGAAAATTTATCCCACAACCATGATTTGAACCAGCTTACCCCCAGGTGAAGCACCATTGCACAATTGTGCGTTAGCAAACTTGGCCATGTAGATGAATTGTTACAGTATATTAAGCAAGGTTTGAATGATGAACCGGTGCTGGCACCCAGGCAAAATGTGCAAATTGATTAATTCCTTTTGCAAGAGATGTTTATTAGGCTAAAATTAATACCCAGCTAATGGCACCATTTGTATGTGCATCCAGATTTTATTTGCACAAAGTTAGGTAAATGGATAAACTCAAAATGAATCTTTTTTTTAATCCAATAATCTTTATCCATTGTTGAGATATGATGGTTTAAACTCAAGCTAAAGGCAGCATGTAAACTCATTCTTACATGAACTGAATGCACAAAAAGGGATAAATGAAAAATAAGTAAATAAAAAATTTAAAAAATAAATAAAAAGTTCTTACAATAAAATTGAATAGCGACTTTCAAAAATCTAGTGTCATTTGGATCTTACATAAAAATGGTTTTATGAGGTTTTTTAGACGTGTTTCTTGTATGTTTCAAACCTGTGCAAATCAATTAAAATTTTGTAAGAAGGAAGACATATACACTCCTGGAAATTGAAATAAGAACACCGTGAATTCATTGTCCCAGGAAGGGGAAACTTTATTGACACATTCCTGGGGTCAGATACATCACATGATCACACTGACAGAACCACAGGCACATAGACACAGGCAACAGAGCATGCACAATGTTGGCACTAGTACAGTGTATATCCACCTTTCGCAGCAATGCAGGCTGCTATTCTCCCATGGAGACGATCGTAGAGATGCTGGATGTAGTCCTGTGGAACGGCTTGCCATGCCATTTCCACCTGGCGCCTCAGTTGGACTAGCGTTCGTGCTGGACGTGCAGACCGCGTGAGACGACACTTCATCCAGTCCCAAACATGCTCAATGGGGGACAGATCCGGAGATCTTGCTGGCCAGGGTAGTTGACTTACACCTTCTAGAGCACGTTGGGTGGCACGGGATACATGCGGACGTGCATTGTCCTGTTGGAACAGCAAGTTCCCTTGCCGGTCTAGGATTGGTAGAACGATGCGTTCGATGACGGTTTGGATGTACCGTGCACTATTCAGTGTCCCCTCGACGATCACCAGTGGTGTACAGCCAATGTAGGAGATCGCTCCCCACACCATGATGCCGGGTGTTGGCCCTGTGTGCCTCGGTCGTATGCAGTCCTGATTGTGGCGCTCACCTGCACGGCGCCAAACACGCATACGACCATCATTGGCACCAAGGCAGAAGCGACTCTCATCGCTGAAGACGACACGTCTCCATTCGTCCCTCCATTCACGCCTGTCGCGACACCACTGGAGGCGGGCTGCACGATGTTGGGGCGTGAGCGGAAGACGGCCTAACGGTGTGCAGGACCGTAGCCCAGCTTCATGGAGACGGTTGCGAATGGTCCTCGCCGGTACCCCGGGAGCAACAGTGTCCCTAATTTGCTGGGAAGTGGCGGTGCGGTCCCCTATGGCACTGCGTAGGATCCTACGGTCTTGGCGTGCATCCGTGCGTCGCTGCGGTCCGGTCCCAGGTCGACGGGCACGTGCACCTTCCGCCGACCACTGGCGACAACATCGATGTACTGTGGAGACCTCACACCCCACGTGTTGAGCAATTCGGTGGTACGTCCACCCGGCCTCCCGCATGCCCACTATACACCCTCGCTCAAAGTCCGTCAACTGCACATACGGTTCACGTCCACGCTGTCGCGGCATGCTACCAGTGTTAAAGACTGCGGTGGAGCTCCGTATGCCACGGCAAACTGGTTGACACTGACGGCGGCGGTGCACAAATGCTGCGCAGCTAGCGCCATTCGACGGCCAACACCGCGGTTCCTGGTGTGTCCGCTGTGCCGTGCGTGTGATCATTGCTTGTACAGCCCTCTCGCAGTGTCCGGAGCAAGTATGGTGGGTCTGACACACCGGTGTCAATGTGTTCTTTTTTCCATTTCCAGGAGTGTAGATGTACTTAATGGTCTTGCTGTTGTTCTGTGCAAGTGTTATTCATTGCCACAATATAAGCAACACGGTTTGAATGGCAATAAACAAACCCGTCCAGGAACAGCCATTGCCTGAGCCAACAAAAGGCTACATCATTATGGTAGAGTAAAAGCTGGGAGCCAGAATGAAAAATGTTGCTATAATAGCACAAAAAAGGCAAGTATGTTGTGGGCAGAGTTAAGGAAGTAAAATAAGAGAACTAGATTTTTGGCTTATCTGGTAGCTTTAAAGACATTTAAATCAAGACATCTCGACATTTTCACACTTTTTTACACGCTAACTCAATTTCCTCAGTTCACTGAGGTCTGTTAGCTGGAAGGTGTTGGCACACCTGAGGCTTACAATTTATAGGCTAAAGTCCTTGATCCTGTGCCCTAAATCAGGAAGAACTGCCAGCTGTAGTAAAAAAATACATAATATCAGATGGCTGAAAAGCTTGCATGTAAGAGCTAAAAAAGTTGCTCTGAGAGGATGTTCTGGGGGTGGATTTTTCCTAGGGGAAGACATCATGTATCATGTTACTTTACATGACACAGTGCATTATACTCCATGACATGAGTGCTAATATTAATGAGTAAAAAAGCGCATGTAAGTCAAGATGTTTTGATTTTAATGTTTTTGAAGCTGCCAGATATGTCGGAAAACTAGTTCCTTTTTTTTATATCCCTAAAGCCAGTTCCCTTTTTTTACATCCATTACACTGCCGAGGACATATTTGTCTTTTCTGTGCTATGATAGGAACACTTTTCATTCTAATAGTAGTACAGATTTTAAATATATATGTTTGTATAACATACATATTTTAAAATAATTGTAGCCTCTGTGTGTCTGAAGGTTTAGTAGAGTATTTTGTAAAAATCTGAAGTAAAGTGAACATGACATTGTCGAGATTTTACCTAACAATATTTCCCATTTATACACTAAACATATGCTGTGTTTATATACCACATATGTGAGATGGAAAGTGAAACCTGCTGTAAACGCTTCTGGCAGTGTGCCCCGTATGCTTACAATCACATTATGAGCATTAATACAATCAATAACTGCTTTGTTAAATGCTCAAGGAGACCTATATTCATACCGTATCAGCCACAGCCCATTGTTATCATGTAGAAATAATGCAAGAATAATATTTATGTCCCTCAGCCAGCTACTCGTTTCATCTGAAATATTCCCATAGTAGAGAATCTGAGCAGACTTTTTCTTCTAACCTGATCTTGCACAACAAGCGTACTTTGTTCCTACTCTTTGCATATGAAGTTATTAGCGTCTTATTTATTAAGTAGGATGTCGTGCAACCTGTGAATCATTGATCTGAAGACTGCCATTTTGTGAGCGCTAGGGTCTATGGAGGAGTTGTGTATCAATGTATCAGTTGTGGCTTGTTTACAATAGATGTTGAAGACAATACCATCTTCATGAAAAGTAAGTAACAGATTCAGATAGTGTAAAGCACCATTCTGAGGAAACTACATAGTAAAATTAATGCTGGGTGCTTGGCTATTCAACATCTTGTGCATTTTGGCAAACTCATCTTTGTCTTCACCATAAATGACAATTGTATCATCGATATTCTTCTATATACCACCATTTTGTCTCTAAACTGGGAACTCCCAGCAAAGAATCTTTCTTCTACGTGTGACATATATTTGCTAATGAAGTGACCACAGAAGAACTCATAGCTAAGCCTACATTCTGTTGCCATATACAAAATTTAAAATAACTGTATTTAAGTAGAACAGCAAACAATTTCATAATCTCATTAATGTATTTCAAAATGACTAAATGTACACAAATTACTGTCAACCAAACCCATGACCTCATTTATGGGAATATTAGTGAATATACTTTCAACATCAAAGGAAACTAATGAGGTAACCTTAGGAATCCCAGCTACTTGGTGATGTACTATAACCTCAGTTTGATTTTTAACCACGGAATGGTGAGGATAAATGCAATGCTGGGTAAGGACACCATTAAGGTACTTAGGAGGTTCATGGCCTGGGCTATCTATCAAATTAATAACAGGCCTAATTGGGTCACTCTGTTTGTCAATCTTCAGCATCTACATAAGCATGGGATCATAGGCAGCAATTCCATTTTTTGTTCTTGGTTCAATGCTACATTAACACTTTTAAACACAGTTTTGATTTCTGATGGGAATTTGTTAGTAGGATCAAACTTAAGCCACTCAATATTATTACCACCAATAAAATCTTCAACTTTTTGTTAATATTCAGCTTCTGATAAAATAACAGTCATTTTATCTTTATCTGCTTATTCTGCAAGAGCTTCATTATTGATCAATTTTTTTATTGATGCTTTTAATGGTATTATGATTCCCTACTTTTTTGCCTGCCATGCTACCTTGATAATTTGACACTATAACTTTATTAAGCATTACAACAACCTTGTTTTTTTAAACTGCTACAACCTTACGGTGCTCTAACATTACTATAGTGCCAGACACTCCACATTTTTCTTTGTAAATTGATCGTTACTGTTAAAAGGAAACTCTAGCTCCTGCTCACTAAACTGTGTGTCAGTACAGTTTTGTAGTCTGGGGAAAAACAAAGTAGGTATACAAGAAGCCTCCCATTGAGTTGCATTTTTAGTATCCAACCCTGCCACTAATCCCTGAAGCATGTGATATGTCTGCATCTATATTTTCTTTTAATTTGGTTATCGAGTCAATAATGTGTGCCATAACACCATAAAAATATTGGCCTCGGGTGAAGATGTTAATTGCAGATGTACTAAATACAGACTACCATAAACAAAATATCTCTTGTTCTTGTTCTTGTTCTTCTTCTTATGAAGCTCATTAATTTTCTAACATAAGCATCATACCTTAAGACAATTACTGTATACTGGTTGTTGTTTTTTAATATGTTTAAAAATAGTGTTAACAAACTTTGGGATAACCATATGTTCCAAACCTCATTAAATTTTATATTTGCAGTACATTTTACTACTTTAAATCTTAAAGTAATGTAAATAAAATAGGCCCCAATGTCCTTGCTAGGCATCAAATGACAGTTAGTGGGTGAACAGTAAGACATATAAAGAAGCTACCAGTAGTGGAAAATCTGGTCCAAAGTCTACAACATTTCCATGCTAAGTTAAGAGGCAACACATCTTCCATGCATGGCATATCAGATGTGCATGACAAAAGTCAACCGTAAGTTGCAAGCACTGTTAATGGCCTAGAGTGTAAATAAACCCTAATAGAGCCAGATTAGAGACCATATGAAAAGCCAGTCTTATCATTACTATTTTCATTGGTTTGAACTTTATTTTAGTTTTTGTTTTCTCAGGTGAGTGCTCCACCCACCGTGTTTACCTCAGAGCAGCTTGTACGAGGTGTGATTAGAATGGATCCACTACTGCTTACTGGTTTGGCGGGCAGGTACACGGAGGGTGCGGAGTGAGTCATTGCCTTTTCCTTGAATGCCCGCTGACAGGAAACTGCGTTTCCATTATTCAATTTGTTGTGGCAGCTGGTTGAGTGCAGGTCTATATGGGCTTGTTGCCGGATTCTGTCTGCGTGAAAATGGACATAACAACGGAGCAACGAGTTTGTGTGAAATTTTGTTTTAAGACCGGGAAATCAGCTTCTGAGACTTACGAACTATTAAAAACAGCTTTTGGAGATAATTGTATGAGCCAGTCAAATGTTTTTGTCTGGTTCAACAGATTTAAAAATGGCTGTGAATCATTTGAAGATGAGCCACGGTCCGGCCATCCTTCCACCTCAAAAATGTATGAAAATGTTGTGGAAGTTCACTCTGATCGTAGACTTACAATGAGGAAGAGGGCTGATGAACTTAATTTAAGTTTCTATGCAGTTCAGTCAATTTTAACTGAAGATCTGAACAAGCATTGAGTGTCTGCAAGATTCATTCCAAAAGTGTGTCAAGAAAACAGAGACAGTACCGGCTTGAAGTGTACCAAGAACTGATTAATCAGACTAAAAATTACCCAGATTTGTTAAATAGGGTAATTACAGGTGACAAATCGTGGGTATATGGTTATGATCCTGAAACCAAAGTGCAGTCTTTGCAGTGGAAGACTCCAGGTTCACCACGACCAAAAAAGCACGGCAAAGTTGGTCGAAGGTGAAGACAATGTTGGTGATTTTTTTTTTTTTTTTTTCAATTCTACTGGTATTATGCATCGTGAATTTACCCCTGTAGGAGAGACAATTAACCAAGAATACTAAAAATGTGTTCTTGAGCGTTTGCATGAAAAGGTGTGGAAGAAAAGGCCTGCGTTGTTGAAAGATAGGAGTTGGGTGCTACACCATGACAATGCTCTGGCTCATCGTGCCTTCTCCATTGTTGAATTTTTGACCAAATTCAAAATTCCTGTGCTCCCACAACCACAATATTCCCCTGATTTGGCCCCTGTGGACTTATACCTGTTTGTAAACTGAAATTTTCACTGAAAGGGAAGCGATTTGATTCGACTGAAGACATCCAGGCAAATATGGAGAGTGTCCTTAACACACTTCAGGAAAGATGTTTCCAGGAATGTTTCCAAAAGTGGGAATACCATTGGAGTCAGTGTGTTCAGTCAGAAGGGGACTATTTTGAAGGAGATGCATCACAGTAGCATGTAAGAACCACCATTGTACAATTACAAGCCCATTCTTAAAAGTTTCCAATCACACCTCATAGTCACATTACTCAGTCCCCACTCTGTTGATAGACAGGACACACTGCTGCTTTCTATGAGTAATTGGTATGTGGCAGATCCTTTCAGTTCCTAGAGTCTACATAAACACAAACAGAATTGGATTAGAGACTACGCAAAAGACCAGCAACTAGAAGGTAAAGTGAAAACTGAGCCATAAGGAGAAAACTGAGCCAAAAGACACAAACTTGCTCTCCAACACATCCCTGAATCCTTACTCCCTCCTGGGCCTAATCTCGGTTAACTTTGTTATTATTATCTCCAGACTGAACCTAGCCAATGTACCATCTCTGACCTACTCTTTCTTACGCCACCTTATTCATCTGGTTGTATTGACTATATTTTCCAGCAGATGAGACATTTTTTATGTATTTCAGCAGTATAGAAAGGACCTCAATACTTTGGCATTAAAGTAATATAAATACTCGTGAGTAAACTAAAAAGCATTGAGAATGAAAATACTTCCCCTGCAATGCTGGGAAAAAAATGCAACATAAAAAAGTAAAGTATAGTGGAGTATTTGGACAGTAAGCTAAATTGTTCACCTCTTGACTAATGAATTTTATGTGTTACTTTAGGATAAAGAATACTGGCTTTAAACACAATGTTTGTGTTGTTACTGATTTACAATTAGGAATAATAATAGGTGTCACTGTACTGTGTTTTCCAGTCCTGTGGTACTGCTCTTATCACTGCTTACCTCACTAGCATTTGTTATGTATTGTATATTATTATATATCTTATCTGACTAAATGTTGTACACTCTATTGTGGCTATTACATGCATGTATTATTTAGCCTATGAGCATATGAAATTGTCTTTTGATTCACAAAAAACAACTACATGGTTTCCTAATCTCTCATGAAATTTGTTTCTGAAATAAGACGAAGTGACCTCCATATGCTACACTGAATCTAACTTTGTTTAAAACTAAATGCACACTGTCAAAAGCTGGTATTTTAACTTTGGAACTTTTACTTTCATACAATTTATAGCTATGAAGGTGGTGCAGTGAAGGGTTTGGGGTGCAGTGAAGGGTTTATCACATTGGACTCATATTCAGGAACGTGAATCAAATCCCTGTTCACCCATTCAGATTAAGATTTTAGACAGTTTGCCTAATTCACTTAACTTACATGCTGGGTTTGGTCCTTTGAATAGATCAGGCCCAATTTCCTGCCCCCTTTTGCTCAGTTCATACTCTGTCTTACTGTCAATGAGGTTCTACATCTACATCTACATCTACAAGATTACTCTGCTATTGACAACAAAGTGTGTGGCAGAGGGTTAAATGAACGACCTTCAAGCTGTCTCTCTACTGTTCCACTCTCAAATGGCGCGCAGGAAAAATGAGCACTTAAATTTTTCTGTGCGAGCTCTGATTTCTCTTATTGTATTGTGATGATCATTTCTCCCTATGTAGGTGGGTGCCAACAGAACGTTTTCACAATAAGAGGAGAAAACTGGTGATTGAAATTTCATGAGATCCCGTAGCAAGGAAAAAGCCTTTGTTTTAATGATTGCCGCTCCAATTCACATATCATGTCTGTGGCACTACCTCCCCTATTTCGTGATACTACAAAACAAGTGCCCTTCTTTGTACTTTTTCGAAGTCATCCCTCAGTCCCACCTGATGTGGATCTCACACTGCACAGCAATACAACAGAATAGGGCAGACAAGTGTGGTGTAAGCAGTCTCTTTAGTGGACCTGTTGCACCTGCCATGCGTTACGCCAATGAACCACAGTCTCTGATTTGCTCTACCCACAACATTATCTATGTGATCGTCCCAATTTAGGTTATTTGTAATTGTAATCCCTAAGTATTTAGTTGAATTTACAGCCTTTAGATTTGTGTGACTTATCACATAATCAAAATTTAGCAGATTTCTTTTAGTACTCATGTGGATAACTTCACACTTTTCTTTATTCAGGATCAATTGCCACTTTTTGCACCATACAGATGTCTTATCTAAATCATTTTGCAATTTGTTTTGGTCATCTGATGACTTTACAAGACAGTAAATGTCAGCACTCTTGTTATGCAAAATTTGTATTTGTAAATCTTACAAATGTTTCAAGTCCCCCTAGTCTTCAGTACTGTTTCTCCTCAGCAGTCAGAAGATGCTGTTTTAATTTTGTGTGTGAACTGTGTCCTATAAAGTTATTAGTGCTGATTTCTTTGAATTCTGTTTTCTATTACTCTACATAAGGGTCAAATTACTTTAGTACTATAAATTTTTTGAGGAAAATTTTAGTAATGTTATAGGACACCTGAGGCTTTCTACAATCAAGATGGTGTAAGGAGATTTCTAACAGTTGCAGTGCACTGGAAGCTTCATGTGCCTAACTCAACCAGTCATGTAATGTGATTTTGTAAACATCTCAGCGTCAACATCTCAGTGTTGTCACAGCTCTATAGAAGACTATTGTATCACCTGCAGCTGTCTGCACTTCACTGTTGAAAGTTGGCAACAGCACTGCCTGGAGTTAGGGATTTTCTGATGTTAACTTGACTATAGTTACAATGATAATGTAGTTTCTTCATGGTCTCAGAAAAATAAAAATTTTAAATATGACACATTAACTGAGGATCTCATCATAAATATTTTAGTGCTTTAGGAGCAGTATTTTCTATCCAAAGTATGTAATTGTAGTTACATCAAATCAGATTAAAAGTTTACCCATAATGTTATTTACCTCTTTTAGCACTTGTATCTGTGCTGCATATTTGATGTTTGATTCATTTAATTTTCCAATATACCACTGTTGGTCCTTGCACCTCTGATAATATGATGGTGGACGTACTTGAAACCTTTCAAGAGAAGAAAATGATCACTTAGCGTCTGTTGATATCTATATAGAAAGTACCTTTATCATTAATGGTCTGTTATTTATACCAATAACAAAAATAGACAGTGAAATACTAACTAAAGTATTTCTTTCTGTGAGCTAATGAAAGAATTAAGATGAAAATACTAAAAATTACATAATTTTCCAAAATGCTATGAATCAATATTCTTTGTCATTCATCGACTGTTTATGGCACCATCAGCAACACATAACAATATATAAAAAAGAAAAATTGTGAACATAAAGGAACTATTTTGATTCATCCACAAGAATTATACTATAGTGACAACGAGGAAATGTAAAACGTGGAGCCTCACAAGGTTCTGTATTGGATCCCCTCCTGTTCCTAACCTATATGAATGAGCTTCCAATTGCTTGAAATGATTGCTCAAAAACTGGACAACAGCTGAACAAGCATTCATTCATTCATTCATTCATACATCACGTTCAATATCTCCCATCATGGAGGAGAGCCTTGAGGGCTATGAAATAAGTCAAGCTATACATTATCAAGCAGAAGCAATCACTCCTGCCTACTTCTATAAGGTATACTAACAACAAATGACTAGCACTTATCTGTTCAAACTAATAATTATGGTAAATGCTTCTAGATTACTTTACATATGTACATCATGACAAAAACAGCTACTGTGAAAAACGACACTGCTTCTCCCTCTATACTACTCAGCCAATGTTATCAAATACTTCATACAAAGCAGTGTAACTTCACGAAGACATCTATAAGCTGTCTCTATGCTGGCAAAATCATGATCTACTAAATACGAATATCACAGTTATGTGGAATTAGCATGTTTCAGCTCAAATATTCAGATATGTTGTAGAAAGGGTGACTAACGAGGTGTTCTTTTACTGAGTGTTTAAATATTTCGGGTTTTTAAATTTTGTGCCTAATGTCTACTAGTAACCCTTTATGTAATTTTGCACCATAATATGAAACTCCATTCTTAGAGAAAAGAAATATTAATTCACAGCAGACAGTTTATGTCTCAATTATCAGTCAGACTAAAACCATGAGGTTTTAAACAAATAAGAATGACCTGTTGATACCAGAAATAGATGTAAATGGTGACTCAAAAGATCAAACACATATATAAAATTCCATGGGATCAGATATAATAAAAACTGCGACTGAGTCAGCAGACTGAAAAACTAATGTCTGTACTTACAAATATTTCTCACTTTTTGTCTTAATGAGCAGGGAGCTATTTTCTAACAGTAATGTCCTCTGGAGCAATGCGACTAAAATATGAGGTATGATCAAAAAGTAACAGGAGTTTTTTTTAAATTTTGTGGATGTTATACATCTGATTTTCAAAATATTTTTTTATCTTGTTGGTATACACGTTCCTGATGTATGTTTGCATTTTCAGCTGTTTTGAATATTGAATTTATTGTTGACAGTTGAAAAGGTTATGTGTGTTTCTGAGTGCTTGGTGATTTTTCAATTCTGATAAAGATGTATCAGAGAATTTGCACTAAATTTTGCTCAAAAAATGGAATAAAGTGCAGTGCTTCATTAAAAATATTGGCTGTGGCTTTTGGCAAATGTACAATGAGTAAAAAGAGAGTTTATGAGTGGTATAAGCTTTTCGAAGAGGACCAAGATGACACTGAATACGACAACTACCCTGGACGCCCTAGCACATCAATTAGTGATGACTATGGTTCTGGAGAATCATTGAAATACCATCACAGAGACTGCCGGTGATGTTGGCATATCCTTTGGCTCACACCAAGTAATTTTTTGGATGTTTTGGGCATGGAACATGTAGCAGCAAAGTTTGTTCTGAAACTGTTAAATTTTGTCCAAAAACAAAACGGCATAGGCATTGGTCAGGCATTGCTGAATGAAGTCAACAATGATCCAGAGCTTCTAAAGAAGGGTATAACAGGTGAGAAAACATGGGTATATGGGTATGACATTGAAACCAAGGCCCAATCGTTCCAATAGAAACTGCATGAAAAGCCAAGACTGAAAAAAATTCAACAAGTTCAATCATACGTGAAGATTCTTCTCACTGTTTCCTTCAATTATGATGGGATAGTGCATCATGAGTTCCTACCTTATAGTTGTATGTTCAATAAAGAATGCTACCTGAAAATTATGCAGTTTGCATGAAGCAATCCAAATAAAATGACCGGAATTGTGGAAAAATCACTCATGGAAATTGCATCATAATAATGCTCCTGCTCACATCTCAATGCTTGTTCATGATTTTTTTGCAAGAAACAAAACCGTTATGTTCCTTGGCCACTATATTTGTAGACCTGGCCCCTGTGACTTCTTTCTATTCCCAAGGCTGAAGAGATCCATGAAAGGATGTTGTTTTGCCCCCACTGATAAGATACAAACAGAATCGCTGAAGCAGTTGAACACCATAACAAAAAGTGAGTTCCAGAAATGCTTCCAAAATCGGAAAAAATGCTCGCACAAATGTATTATATCTCAAGGGCTTAAAGTTAATATTGATGAATAAGAAAAAATTTTTTAGGAAAAACAAAAATTCCCATTACTTATTGATAATGCCTTGCAAATAAAGTATTTTTACATAGAAGAGCAAAGAGTAAGAATAAAGTGATCAGGTAGATACTTTCACATCTTACAGAGGTGCCTTCAACAGTCTTACAATTCTTAATTTGCTTCTTGGTAAATGTATTTCTTAATGTTACTACTTGATAAAAATAAACATCAGATTGAGTTCAATTATAATTTAGACAATTACAATAGAAAATAGAATGTGTGTTACACAGGTAAGCCACATAAAAAAACAGTACATAACTTTTAAAGGTACAAAAATAATTTGTATTCACACATGAAAGCATGCTAGAGCATTTGGTACAGAAGTTAGCAAAGAACTCAATTTAAAAGTTTACATAAAATGTAACAATGTAGGCCAGGGAGGTCATGCGTAGGTATTGATAATTTAATGACATAAAAACTCAAAATATAAGTAATGATCAAAAAGTTTCCATTTCAGGGCCTCGCTGCAGTGTATATGCAATGTAGTGTGACTATAATGTGGAAATAAAAGCACTGACATGTAGGCAAGGGATTAGTGAGGCATTCATATCTTTCTGATGTGTGTGCAGTGAATGCAGAAATGTGAGTTATGGGGACGTTATTACCAAATGGATCCAAATAAGACCAACATGATATTATTCTTTTCTTGGCTGCTGAAGGACCAACACCTGTAGACATCAATTGAAGAGTGAAGAATGTCTGTGGAGTGGCATGTCTGTTGAAAACTACCATTGTGGAATAGTGAAACAAGGTGTGCTGCTGCCTCGTGATAATACATATCCCTATATCGCAAATGTAGTAATGAAGAAGTTACTCCTACTCAAGCGGGAGACACTTGAGCACCCATGCTATTAGTCCTGATTCCTCCCCATGCAATTACCATGCCTACAGTCCCTTAAAAAAGGCCTCGAAGAATCAAAGATTACTGTTGGATGAGGATGTGCAGCAGGCAGTTATGAACTTCTTTATGAAGCAGGACATGGTGTTTTAGCAAACGGGTATCTTCAACCTGGTGCATAGGTGGGATGATCGCCTCAAAGCTTATGGCAGCTTTGCCTGGTTAGCATACGAATTCCTGATTATATGAAATTCCAATGAAACCTTTTTGATCACTCATTATACATCATTGCCACACAGCCCAAATCCCCACTCCCATGGTGCAGAGAACCCGGAATGCATTGATATTTTAACTTGATATGCTGACAGTCTCTTGTGTTGGCTGCACGACATGGTGGCAGCTGTGTGGTAATGTGTGTCTGGTGTTTTGGAAGTATGGTCTGGTGACTCTGGACTGGTTGTGGCATAAAGTGTTGATGAGACTCTAGAACAGTTAAAATCCACGCCAAACTGATTAATTTGATGGATACATACAAGGACTTGCGATTACACAGAATGTAGAACAATTGATCTCCTCTCCACAACTCCAGGAAAGAACCAGCGTTTGGTGCATGGTGGGGAGATCTGAGTCTGTACACAGCATTATGTGTGAACAGCTGAGCAAATCATTGTGCAAAACATGCACTCCACTTTTTCTGGGCAGGTAACTTTTTGGAAAAAAAAATTGAGTGGTTGTGAGTGTTGGTCCATCTGTTGGGAGAGAGCTGTTCTGATTGCTTACTGACTCACGCCAAAAACTATAGCCAGGTCACTGTGATATACAGGATGAGTAAGAAGCTCTACCTGACTTAAACTCACATGGAGATCACAAAATATCTTGTCTATTTTGGGAGTCCATTAACAGGTCCTCATCCTCCGGTGTCACAGCCTATAAGCGTCCATGAGAGGTGCCTATACAGTTGCAATTCCCAGGAGGTGATGGTGGTATACATCTACAATGCTGAGAAAATGTCTCAGTTGCTGGTAATCTGTTGTTACTGGCAGATATTGTAGTGTTGTAATCTTCTCTGTCAAGAAGTAAATGCCATAGGTTGAAAAGGTATGGCCAAGGAAAGTTACTTGGTTTTTTCCAATGAGGCATTTGTCCTTGTTTAAAAACTACTCCATAGGTAAGCAGCCATTGGTGCCAATCACACACATAGGTACTTGAGCATTAGTGGAGAACACCAAAATATCATGCAAGTACTTGAAGTAAAATGGTAGTCCATCCAATACACCATCCATGAAGTGCTGTCTCATCTGCACTCAATTTTTGAATCCAAAAGGCAAGAATAAAAATTATAATAAACCAAATGAGGTGATAACCATAGTCTTCAGGATGTCACTAATTGTCACTGCTATTTAGTTATTTGTTTTCATCTGTGAAAAATGCTGAAAACCTTTGCACCAGATAATGTTCACATGAAGTCCTGTATGTTAGGCACTGGGTACCTGTCTATGACTGTTCTTGTATTTAATGCAGTTTATGACTGTTCTTGTATTTAATGCATGATAATCACTATGTAGCCTCCATGAGCCATCTTTCTTCTGGATGAGATGTAGGGGAGAAGACCATGGGCAGTTGACTGACAAATGATTCCAGTCTGTAACGTCTCCTCAAAACTTGCTTTTGTCTCCAACAGCCATTCAGGTTACACTTAGTGCAACTGGTTGTCCAGATGTGGTGCAGATGTAATGAACTGTATCGTGTTTGGTGCCATAGCATTGAGCCCATACCTACAACATGCTTGGTTTTATTGCACAGGTCTCAAAAAGCCTTTGTGTGGGGACATCTCCACATTTCAAACTTTTGATCACAGCTCTGGTCTTCACCAACTCTCTATTCATAACAGGTAACATTGCTTTTGGGCCCTGGCTTTCACTGTAAAAATCATTTTTCTCTTGTATTACTTTCTTGTACTTTTTTTCTTCTTTAGGGCCAGCAACATAATATATGTCTGATAATGACATGATTATTAGAATATATTCACCAAATAGCTGCTTATAATAAGTAATCTTTATTCATGGTGGAATCTTTTGGGCTTTATTGCCATTGTCAAGTATTCCTAGACTGATGTGACCATCCATATTCCAATGTTAGTGAACTATCTTATTAAAATCACTGTTTTAATAAGATGGTAAATTATGTAAATATGTTGAAAATAAAATGTTAATTACTGTCACACAGTAATCTAGATGTACTCAACAATGGCAATAAAGGCCAAAACAGTCTGCAGACAATAAAGATTACTTATTATAAGCTGCTATTTAGTGCATCTATTCTAATAATTGTTGCACTTCATTATCACAGCCATGGTTTAGCTTGTAAACCACAACACTCGGTCACCAATTGTGTGGTGTTCTCAATATTCCATGCAGAAGGTTCACATTCCACATATATTAGTGAAAACATAGCAAGAGATGTGATGTCTTCATGAGAATCATAAACTTGACAATTCAACATACTGTGGTATAAGCAGGGTGACCTTGGGACCTGGTTACTGCATTGTTGTCAATCATGTTAAGTAGGCATGCTCTCTGTAGATCACCTGTTAGCATGAAGTGTGTGAGGAAGTAAAATATGTTCAGAAACTATGGTGGCTATAAATGACCATGTGAAATGGGTAGAGAGGACAAAGTTGATGGTGAATACTTTGTGGCTGTAAATTTTGATCAGGGAAATGTTAACTGTTTACAACCACATGCAGCTCAACAACCATGTTGGGCTTATTGGGGTGGGTCTGGGCAGTGTATTGCAGCAGCGCCATTGACAGGTGAGCAAGGGATGTTGCCACTGTAATAATTCAATAAGACCAGTCCACTGTTGCGAAGCGAGTTAGATTCCTGATATAGTGAAATCAGCGATATTGCGCCGACTAGTGCAGCAAGGGGCAAGGCAGATTTCTACTCCGGCAGTAGCAGTAGTTTTTAAGATACGTGACTTGTAGTGGCACATATGCACAACATATGCGAGATGCAACACCTCGAAAGTGTTCTGAGAAGCAATGGGTACTCCACCAGGTGCATAAGAAGTGTCATAGAATCAAACACTTGGTGAAATGACATATCGCAAAAAGAAATGTCAGGTACAGCCTTGCTCCCATACATTCCCAGAGTGATACACTGAATCAGCTGTATATTGTGCAAACATGGCGCAAAGACTATTTATAAACTGAGAAAGAAGATCAAACGATGTCCCAGATCAGTAAAGGAGAGAAGGGACCCCCCCTTGCAATGTCAGAAATACAGCATATACCATGTACATGTGGAAGAGTCTATGATGAAATGACTACACAATCAATCAACACAGGGTCACCAAACTTAAGTGGCATTGCAGGTTAGGGCTGGTAGAGAAATTGGCCATGGTGGAGTAGGCATTGTGTCAACTGTCTACACAGTGAAATTCACTGACATCGAAGTTCTTGCTGTGGATAAGAGCTATTAGATACACTTGCTCAGGGAAGCTATAGACATACATGAATATGACAATAGCTTCAACAGGAAAGAAGAAAGCCTCAGGCTGAATCGATCATTTATCCCCGTACTGCAGAGAAATGATCATTGCAGGTAGCAAGGGAAGAACCCATCTCTGCTGCCTTATCACAAGGCAAGTTGTTTTCTTTTTGTTTGACCAAACAAAAGAACAACCATTATTTTTTATTTGTAGATTTTTAAGTTGCATCTGCCTGATTTAATGCCTAGTTTTTAAGATAACATTCAATATTTTTTTAACTGTAGTGTATGAAAGTTAACATAAAACTTGTGATTTTCACATTTCTTCCAAAAGTAAAACATGACACTTAGTGAGGCTCTTTTTTTTCCAAGTTTGATTTTTTCTTTGTGGTACCTCCTACTGCTTTTTTTTTGCTCAAAAATATGAGTTGTATATGATTTTAGCTCAGTATGAAAAAGGGAAGTGGTGCCTCTTTATCTGAAAAATCACAGAATGGCATAAAATTGTATTTACTTTGTATGTCAAAAAATATTGTTCAGAAGTAGCTTGTTAACAAAATACCTTTTTACTTTCAACTTAATCTTGCAGCTGTAAGTTTAATAATACAACTTATAAACCTACTGTTTGCTAAGAATATGAGGTAAATATGAAGAGAAAATCATGTTTTATTTTAAGCATACTTGTCCTTCAGTAAAATTTCTTCGTTTGCTCTTGAACCTTATGAGAAAACTAAGACACGACCTGAATAATATACAGCTTCTGTTCCTCATTGTTATTATTATTATTATTATTATTATTATTGTTATTACTAATATTATCATTATAATCTTGAAAATTATTAACTAGAGTGTTCCATGAGCATGATGTCCGTCTCAGTCAGATAATTTACAACTTTTAGTTTAAAAACTACTGGGTGATCAAAAAGTCAATATAAATTTGAAAATTGAATAAATCACGGAATAATGTAGATAGTAAGTATAAATTGACACACATGCTTGGAATGACATGGGGTTTTATTAGAACCAACAAAATACAAAAGTTCACAAAATGTCTGACAGATGGTGCTTCATCTGATCAGAATAGCAATAATTAGCATAACAAAGTAAGACAAAGCAAAGATGATGTTCTTTATAGGAAATGCTCAATATTTCCACCATCATTCCTCAACAATGGCTGTAGTCGAGGAATAATGTTGTGAACAGCACTGTAAAGCATGTCCGGAGTTATGGTGAGGCATTGGCGTCAGACGTTGTCTTTCAGCATCCCTAGAGATGTCGGTCGATCATGATACACTTGCGACTTCAGGTAACCCCAAAGCCAGTAATCGCATGGACCGAGGTCTGGGGACCTGGGAGGCCAAGCATGACGAAAGTGGCGGCTGAGCACACGATCATCACACCAAACGACGTGCACAAGAGATCTTTCATGCGTCTAGCAATACTTTTTTTTTGCTCTAATAAAACCCCACGTCATTCCAATGTGCGTCAATTTTTACCTCTCTACCTACATTATTCCCTGGTTTATTAAGTTTTCAAATTCATACTGACTTTTTGATCACCCGGTAGATGTAGAGCGTTGACAACATATTCATTCTTGTGCCACTGTGAAGAATTTATTTTAACAAACCTGTCATTCAAATCAATCTGTATAAACATATTATATCATACTCTTATTTTGTTAGAAAAAACTATTCACTTCCATTAGTGACACTTTTTGGGATATGATCAATTCCTACTTGAATCCTTTACATCTTTTGGTTCTGCTTCACATTTCAGTACAATGACTGTCTTCATTTCTGATTCAGAAGATTAAGACAACAGAACAGGGAACAGGAACCATAAATGATTTTAAGTTTTTGTAAGGCCACATGTGGGGTATCACTACTGATGATCTGATATACATACCAGTATACAAAGTTTGGAAAGAATTCTGAAATCCAAAGACAGAGCTTTGGCTTCTGAAGCAGCACTTATACTGGCAAGGAAATAAAAATAAAACAAACTGCAGTCCCTTCTCATGGTCACAATTCAATTTCATTACAGAACATAAACTTTTGCCATCCATCACACATGGGGGATCCCATTGGAACATGGAAAGATACTCCATGAGATTGTTGTTCAGTCCCATTTATAAACAGTTAATTAAAAAAAAAAAACTTCCTTGGAACCAGTTGGCTTGATGGAGTTCATAAAGAATAATTGTTATTTTGGGACAAGAGTCGAAAATATATTGTTGTTTAACTGACAAGAGCCAACAAGTACTTAATTTATTTCAAGAATGTAGAGCTGGTTAATAATATTCCCCTTAATCTGATAAAGTCTATGGAGAAGAATTAAATGGCTAGAGCAACATAGCTAATAACCCAAAGAAGAGGATCGGCTGCACACATAATGGGTAAGTCAACTGGATGAGACGTGTGAGTCATGCAACCCAACACCACACTGTCTCTTGTCGTCCAAGAAAGCATTAGACATCCAGGCATGATGGCATCAACATGTATAGGGCATGAATGGTGTCCTGTGGTATAGCCATCCATGCTGCATTCTCCTGGTTCCGAGGTTCATCTGTGGTGGTCAGCATTGAGTCACAGCACCACACCCATCTTTTCACCATATCCCACACATTTTTGATTGTCAACAAGTCTGGTGATCTGGAGGCCCACAGCAAAAGGCTGACATCCTGTGATGCCAAGAAGTCATGTGTTCATGCAGCAACATGTGGTCATGCATTGTCTTGCTGAAAAATGGCATCTGGGGTATTGTGCAGAAAGGGTATGGCTACAGATAGCAGGATGCCATTCAGGTAGGCCACACTCCTCACAGTGCTCTGGACATGCACCAATTGTGATTTGTGGTTGTACCCAACAGCACCCTATACCATAAGTCCTTGAGTTGGCTTGTGCAAATGATGTCACTGTAGTGCTGCTCCCACTGTCTGCAGCGAACCAAAATGTGGCCATCAGTTCAAACAAAAAGAACCTGGATTCATCTGAAAACACTATATGATGCCATTCCTGTCCATAGTGATGTCATTCCATACACCATTGGCATTTAGCATATTTTTGAACATTTGTAAAAGATAGGCAGAGAAGTGGATGACACGCATGTAACCCGTGTTATAAAAAAAAGGTGATGGACTGTCACCCCTGATAGTGTACAATGTGTTATACTCTTCCACTATTATGCCAGTGCGGAGAAGGACACACATCTGTCCTGCAGTGCCATTAGGATGGGGCATTGATCTTCTCGGGGGTTGGTCTGAGTGGTGTGACCTGACCCATCTGGTCATGTTCTACACCCTTCCATCATGAAAAAAAAAAAAACACACACACACACACACACACACACACACACACGGGATCCATCACATTCTCTCATGCCAATAATGCACCCTCCTTTCAAACTCCCTGATTTGATGGTATAGTTCATGCATACATCTGGGAGGCATCCTGCAAGTCTGATCAAGTCACACTGATCCATTACCTTTGGTTTACAGTGACAACGAGAGCTGCACACTGGTGGTGTTGTGCCGCAATATCGATGTAGACCTCAAACCCATGGGCCGACATGGTTCAAATGCTAATAATTTCTGCAGAACATACTAATGTATGTGTCCTGTGAACATGAATATCCAATCTCTTGTCATTCAAGGTGTTATCAGCATTCAGCAAGTAGTCAACTTTTCTCCTTTTGTTTTGAAATAGATCTGTATCTAAAATTTATATTTTAAGTATATTAATATGTATTTAGTGAACTGTTGAATTTGGTATTCATTTCCCTCTCATCTGTTAATGGCTTCCTATGCTTGCTCAGAAGTTCTTTTCTTCAAATAATGGATGGTTGATTACAGGCATTTGCCTTGGGACCCCTTTCAATTGTTGATTGGTAATAAAGTTGGCTATCTTCCCAAAAAAGAACAATCACCCTGAACTAGTTCTCAGAGGTAGATGAGTTTGCACATCTCTAGACTGTTAGTAGCGAATTTGGACATCCTGAATAAGGATAATTGGAACACATCAAGTGTGAACCATGGTTAGACACAGGCTACTGTTAAGACTGAATTATGAAAGAAGGCAGAGCATCTGGAAAGAACAGAGAGAATAGAGATGGAGAAATTGCTGTTAGAATTTGAGGATTTGTTTTATCCTTAGGCTCTATTGCCAGTGACACTCATAATTCATCATCAAATTTCAACAACAAATGAAGCATCAATATATTGGAAACTGTACCAAACATCCTAGCATTTATAGCCAATTATGGAGGATTTCATTTACCAACAGCTAGCTGATGGAATAATAGAGAAGAGTACTAGTCTATGGTGGACAACTGTTATGGTTGCATTCAAAAAGATCAGCTGATAGTTCCAAGAAATATGTATTCTGCTGTGACTACTGACATCTTACTATTAAATCGGAACAGATGCATACTCAATATCCAATGTAGTGGATACCACTAATAACTTGAGGCAGAGTAGATATTTCTCTGCCATGGATGTAAGGAGCAGGTACCATCAGTGGCGGGGGGGGGGGATGGTTTCAGAGGACGACTGACTGGAGACAGGATTTTCAAACTCTTGAGGTCATTGTCAATACCGGAGAATGCCACTCAAAGTGAAGAACACACCAGCAACTTTTCAATGCTAGCTGGATGAAGTACAGAGAGGACTGAAACCTCAGCAATGTTTAGTGTACCTCAATGATATGATTGTTTTATTTGGGGGGGGGGGGGGGAGGAGGGGGAGGAGGAGCAAACACAAAGGTTGAAAGATGACCTTAAAATGATACATGCCACACAGCTTACACTGAGCAAGGAGGAGTGTTATTTTTTTTGGAGGAAGTGTGTGTTGCTTAGAGCATATAATTAGTAAGGAGAGGATAAAGAAAGACCAGAGGTTTGTGCAACCAGAACAGGACTTTCTGGTTTCTATGACTAGTAAAGTGCTACAGTCATTTATAGCGTTGGCAAATTAATTACATGAAATTTGTAAAGAGGTTTGCAGACATTGCATGGACATCCATGCAATTACTGAAAAATTGTTGAAATTTGAGTAAGTGGAGGAGTGCCAGACCACATTCGGTGGATTAAAAAAAGCTTTGACATTGAGCCCAGATTATCAAAGAGAGTTTGTGCTCTTGTGTGATGCCTGATATCAGGCATTGGGGCCAGATTTTCATCAGGTGGTGGACAGCAAAGAACATCCTGTGGCCTCCACTTTGCAACAACTAAATAAGGCAGAAAAGAACTATTCTACAACAGAGAAGGAAATGTATATATTTGACTGGTGTCTGTTCTGTCGGAAATGTCTGACAGAACACATACCATTCAAATATACACATTTCTGTAACAGTGTGGCAGCTCCTTGATATTTGTTTCAGTGTGGGTGGACTAAGGTTGTCCAAACTCCTACGGAAATCAATAATTTCTGAGTGGGGGGGGGGGGGGGGGGGGTGTGAAGGGTCATTGCAAGGTGTGATAAATTGGAAACTTGAGTCAGTCAGGGACCATGACCAGATGACTAAAGCAGTTAAGGCAACTGCTCATGAGAAGCTGTAAATTCAGATTCAAGTCCCAGTTCAGCAAATATTAGAGCAAATACGGAGACTTACAAGCAGTTGTTCTTCCCACGCACAATTCGTGAATGGAACAGGGAAGGGGGGATCAGATAGTGGCACAATAAGTACCCTCCGCCACACACCGTAAGGTGGCTCGCGGAGTATAGATGTAGATGTAGATGTAGATATTTTCAATTTTCGCCTTTGTATTACCACAATGCCCTGTGTGGCTGCCAGTCACGAATTCCCACCCACCACTTCTCTTTCTTTCCCCATTCTCTCTTTCTTATAAGAGAAGGACATGTTCAGTTTGACATGTGGAGTTACATATAACTGCATGGAGAAAAAGAAATTTAAGTGGTGACTGATCATGCAGCTGTGAAATGGTTATTAATGTTGAAGGACTCTTCTAGAAGGCTCATAAGGTGGGCATTGAAATTGAGTGAGCTTGATTATGAAGTTGTGCATAAGCCAGGCAAGCAGCACAGAAACATGGATGGGCTGAACTGGAAGATAGTAGTTGTACAGGCACTGAGTCATGGCTTTGCCGAGTGGCAAGCACCACAATATGCTGATGCTACCTGCAAGCTATAAGTATGCACCCACAATTCACCATGTGTGACAACTTGT
This sequence comes from Schistocerca cancellata, assembly GCF_023864275.1. Lineage (NCBI taxonomy): Eukaryota > Metazoa > Arthropoda > Insecta > Orthoptera > Acrididae > Schistocerca > Schistocerca cancellata. Next base: position 859,084,350 of record NC_064626.1, on the reverse strand, counting down.
TACGTAAGACTACAATGTTGGGGCCATGCATAGTGCTGCCTGCTGAGCTCAAGGAGGAAGTGGTGAAAGAAATACATGACCACATGCTATCTGAGCATTGAGGTTGGTGGGCAATGAATCAAAGGGTAGCATAATGGTACCACTGGGAAGGGAATACAGGAATACAAGACCAATATGCAAAGAACTGTACGCAATGTGCACATCGAGCAGACATGAACCATACACAAATACCATTTACAAATGTTCCCAGAGGCAATGAAGCCATTTGTGATTATAGGAATGGATGTCCTAGCTCTATTTAACCAGGCTTTGATGGGAAATCATTTCATCTTAACAATTAGCAACCATGTTTCATGGTTTATGGGAGTGATCACCATTCCAAATCAGCAGGCAGCCATGGTGATGCAAGCCACGATCAGCAATGGAATACTCACATTAGATGTGCCTAAAACAAGTAATCACAGGCCAAGGGACAATTTTTTTAATGTCAGACCTGATGAAACTACTGTGTCATTTGCTACATTTTCAGAAATTAAGAACTAGTCTGCTGCACTCACAAACTAATGGTGGAACAGAGTGTATGCATTGTGATATTGGTAGGATGTTCAACTATTACGTAAACTCTCATCATAATGACTGACATACATATCTGTCATTTGTCATGGCAGCTTAAACTTGGAGGTTCACACTGGCTTTGGGCTAAGTCCTTATGATGTTGTGTAGGGGAGAAAGATGCCCTCATCAATTGATGTGATCACGCCAAAAATTGCTTATGGATGTGGAGCCAGTTCGCAATTTTGCTAAGATACTAAGGGAGTCATCGAGCCATGTGCAGTAAGCAAATAGCAAAGCTATGGAATAGCAAGATGTAGTGACAAAATGCATAGGGAAATTACCACAGTATAGGGTAGAGCAACGGGTAATTTTTCAAGCCCTTATACCCCTATGGGTAGAACAAAAACATTTGTAACAAGACGCCAGGGACCATACCAAATGATAGAGGCAAAATCACCAGTCAACACTGAGCTTCAGCTGCCAACTATCATGAAAATAGTCCATGTCAAACACACAGCCATTTCTAGGTGCTCCAGATTCGATTGCCACTAGTATCGGCAAGCGCAGAAAAATAGGAGGAAAGAAGTAAGGAAAAGTCTGAGTGTAAAGATGTTGCACAACCAGTGGAGGAAATGCCATATGGGTGAAGCCCAAGGGAATAGGGTGTGACATTGTGTATCTTTTGTATTATGTTGAAGTGTAATTATTAATTATTTTAAAACTGGGCAACAACAGCTAAAATAGTTACACATGATTGCTCAACACTTCAAACAGTGAACAGTTTGTTAAAATACAGATGTGAGAACGAAGTTTTTCGCGGCGGCACTTATGTATAAAATATTCTCGGTATTCTTGCCGCGTCAGTTCTACATAAAATCTCGAGCTTTTGACGATTACCTCCATCGTCATCGTCAGGAGCTGACTGTCTCTACTGCTGCTATGGTAGCCTCTATATAGCCCGAAGACGGCTTCTGATTGGTCGGCTTCTGATTGGTCGGCGATTACGTGCTGCTGTCTCAGACGGTGTCACTGTGTGCGCCGGTGGTGCCACCGCTTCCGTTTAAACGTAAACCTTGGAAGGAACGTCTCTGCTGCTTCTCTGCATCAAGCGCTCGTTTCCATGCACAGCTCAGATGGTATCCGCTATCACGGTTAAAGTTCTTTTGCCTCATTCTGATTTCAACAGCCTCCTTAATAACAGAATCCCAGTACGTGGAGGCATGGGACAGAATTTTAGTTTCATCGAACAATATTTTGTGTTTGTTCGTGAGGCTGTGCTCCGCAATTGCCGATTTCTCAAGCTCTCTATTTTTAATGTGGCGTTGGTGTTCTGCACAGCGGTCGGAAATGGTACGAATAGTCTGACCTATATAATTGCTTCCACACTCACAGGGTATATTATAAACACCGGGGACCCTGAGGTCGAGGTTGTCCTTAACAGGGCGCATCATCTCCTTAATTTTCTTAGGAGGACGAAAAATCGGTCTAATACCACGTCTACGCAGGACTCTTCCTATTTTGCTGGAAATTGCGCCACAAAAAGGAAGAACCGCAATCGGTGTTTCATCCTGTGAGGTTGCAGCATTATCACGTTTCCTTCTTTTGGAGAACGCTGCCTTTATATCGCGTGCACTATAGCCGTTCTTTCGGAACACGTTCTTTAGGTGATTAATCTCGAACCTTAAGTGGTCCTCGTCAGAAACAGTTTTGGCTCTATATACCAACATGTTCAAAACGGCTTTCTTCTGAGCAGGGTGATGTAAACTCTGTGCGTTCAGGTATAAATCGGTATGCGTCGGCTTACGGTATACAGAGTGGCCAAGACGCCCGTCCGTCTGTCGTTGTACTAAAACGTCTAAGAAAGGCAGTCTCCCTTCCTTCTCCATCTCGACAGTGAACTGGATGTTCGAATGGATGCTGTTCATGTGTTCAATGAATTCTTTAAGAGCTTCTTCGCCGTGTGGCCAGATCATAAATGTATCGTCAACGTAACGATAAAATAAGGATGGACGGAGGGGAGCCGAATTTAGTGCACGTTCTTCAAAATTCTCCATAAAAAAGTTAGCCAATCATGGAGACAACGGAGAGCCCATTGCCATACCGTCTGTCATTTCATAAAATTTATTACCATACAAGAAGTAGGTAGTCGTCATCACGTGCCGGAACAATTTTATAGTTTCAGGAGGAAAAAGATCCGCCAGCATTTTCAAAGTGTCCTCCACAGGAACTTTTGTGAACAGCGACACCACATCCACTTCACTGTTGGAGGACAGTACGTATAAGTGTCTTAAACGGGACCCAACTTTGACGTACAGCAGAAAAACCATGAAGTTACTGAAGAATTCCGGGCTTCCAGACGATATTACAAAAAAATCTCAGAGTCCGAGCTCCTCGACCGCCCAGGTTGTACGGACTACCGAAGCTCCATAAGGATAATGTTCCCATGAGACCTATTGTCAGTGCAATTGGTTCTCCTACTTATAAGCTGGCCAAATACTTAACAAAGTTGATGACTCCTATAGTTGGCCGGTGTGAACATCACATCAAAAACTCCCAGATGTTCATTGAGAAAATCAAAGATATTAGAGTTGGTCCAAATGACATTTTAGTCAGCCTGGATGTGGTGTCGCTGTTCACAAAAGTTCCTGTGGAGGACACTTTGAAAATGCTGGCGGATCTTTTTCCTCCTGAAACTATAAAATTGTTCCGGCACGTGATGACGACTACCTACTTCTTGTATGGTAATAAATTTTATGAAATGACAGACGGTATGGCAATGGGCTCTCCGTTGTCTCCATGATTGGCTAACTTTTTTATGGAGAATTTTGAAGAATGTGCACTAAATTCGGCTCCCCTCCGTCCGTCCTTATTTTATCGTTACGTTGACGATACATTTATGATCTGGCCACACGGCGAAGAAGCTCTTAAAGAATTCATTGAACACATGAACAGCATCCATTCGAACATCCAGTTCACTGTTGAGATGGAGAAGGAAGGGAGACTGCCTTTCTTAGACGTTTTAGTACAACGACAGACGGACGGGCGTCTTGGCCACTCTGTATACCGTAAGCCGACGCATACCGATTTATACCTGAACGCACAGAGTTTCCATCACCCTGCTCAGAAGAGAGCCGTTTTGAACACGTTGGTATATAGAGCCAAAACTGTTTCTGACGAGGACCACTTAAGGTTCGAGATTAATCACCTAAAGAACGTGTTCCGAAAGAAGGGCTATAGTACACGCGATATAAAGGCAGCGTTCTCCAAAAGAAGGAAACGTGATAATGCTGCAACCTCACAGGATGAAACACCGATTGCGGTTATTCCTTTTTGTGGCGCAATTTCCAGCAAAATAGGAAGAGTCCTGCGTAGACGTGGTATTAGACCGATTTTTCGTCCTCCTAAGAAAATTAAGGAGATGATGCGCCCTGTTAAGGACAATCTCGACCTCAGGGTCCCCGGTATTTATAATATACCCTGTGAGTGTGGAAGCAATTATATAGGTCAGACTATTCGTACCATTTCCGACCACTGTGCAGAACACCAACGCCACATTAAAAATAGAGCGCTTGAGAAATCGGCAATTGCGGAGCACAGCCTCACGAACAAACACAAAATATTGTTCGATGAAACTAAAATTCTGTCCCATGCCTCCACGTACTGGGATTCTGTTATTAAGGAGGCTGTTGAAATCAGAATGAGCCAAAAGAACTTTAACCGTGATAGCGGATACCATCTGAGCTGTGCATGGAAATGAGCGCTTGATGCAGAGAAGCAGCAGAGATGTTCCTTCCAAGGTTTACATTTAAACGGAAGCGGTGGCGCCACCGGCGCACACAGTGACACCGTCTGAGACAGCAGCACGTAATCGCCGACCAATCAGAAGCCGACCAATCAGAAGCCGGCTTCGGGCTATATAGAGGCTACCATAGCAGCAGTAGAGACAGTCAGCTCCTGACGATGACGATGGAGGTAATCGTCGAAAGCTTGAGATTTTATCTAGAACTGACGCGGCAAGAATACCGAGAATATTTTATACAAAATACAGATGTTAAAACTGAATGAGATGTCCAATGGTCTGCTGTAGCTGTATTTGTTCAGGTTACTTATAAACCCACAGAACCAGTTTTGGAACTTTTGAGTTGCATATTTTGGTGCAAAACTCTATACAAAATAGTTTTTCACGTTAATGCACTTTCTGAGATATCCTAAAATACTGAATAACTAGACATAAACATGGGAGAAAATACTACACATTTAGCTAGGAAACTGGTGTGGATCACAGTATTAGGGAAAATAATGTTGAATGGTCATGACCTTGAGTGTTACCACATCCGGCACCATGGTATTTCTGATTCTGTTCTGTGCAGCCTTCATCTACCTTAGTCATAACGTCACTCACCTACAGAATGCTGCAGTAGTGTTGATCCCAATAGAAATGATTACTGATCAAGCATGAGGTACTGAGAATGAGAACAAAAGTTAGAAATTGTTGTGGGCATGTATGAGGTCTGTTCAAAGAATTCCAGAACATTTTGCTTCAATGGTGTGTTGGAACAAAATCAGTGTTGTATGTCTTAGTTATTGTTCAGAGATATATTGAGTAGAACGTTGTGTCACACAGTTTGTGAATTTTGAGATGGCAGAGTCAGAGAAGCAACATGTGTGCATTAAATTTTGCGTGAAACTCAAGAAAACCTTTACAGGGACACACCAAAGATGCAGGAGCGCAGACAAGTGCTTATGCCGTACACAGTGTTATGAATGTTTCGTATGGCTTAAAAATGGCTGGATGGAAGTTAAAGATGACCCTTATTCAAGACACCATTTGACATCTACCAATGATGCTCATGTGAGGACCGTCAACAAAATTGTGCGTGCCTCTCAAAGACTGTCCAAGAGATTTAAGAAGAATCTAACATTTCAGTTGGATCATGTCATGAAATCCTGACACAGCATCTCAGAATGCATCATGTTGCCACTGAGTTAACCCAAAGCTGGTAAGTCATGACCAGAAAGACCTTCACCTTGCAATCTGTGAATATCTTTTGGATCACGCAAATGAGAATGAGATGTTCCAGAGGATCATAACTGGCAATGAGATGTGGGTCAATGATTATGACATTGAGACCAAGGTTCAATCTTCACATTGGGTCAGGAAAGGTTCTCCAAGACCAAAAAAATCTCATCACGTCAGTTCAAGTGTCAAATCCATGCTAACAGTTTCTTTGACTTTGAATATTAGTTCATCATGAATTCATGCCACAGGAACAAACTGTTAATTGTTGTACTGTTGGGATGTGTTGTGATGCCTGTGTGAAAATATGAGAAGGAACCAGCCTGAAATGTGGCGAGACAATTCATGACTCTTGCATCACAAAAATGCGCCTGCACATTCATCCCTGTTGGTGAATCACTATTGCACAAAAAACGAAATCTCTGTGCTGCCTTACCATCCATACTCTCCAGACCTGGCCCCTGCAAACCTTTTCTTATTTCCAAAGTTGAAAACCCGTTGAAAGAATGAAGATTTATAACAACAGACAAGATAAAAGAAAATTCACAGATGGAGCTTCACACAATCCAGAAAGAGGCAGACTAAGACTGTTTCTGGAAGTAGAAAATGCATTGGGAACGGTGTATCAATTGTGGAGGAGAGTATTTCAAAGGAGACCATGCACAATAAGGAAAAGGTAAGTGCAGAAAAATTTTGTGGACAAAGTTCTGGATTTTTTTGAACAGGTTTCATATATAGTAATATGAGAAATGGTAAAAAATATTTTTCCTAATACATAAGTTGTTGTAAAACACTGAGGACTGGCACATGAGGCAGTTGAGAGATGTATAAGATATTGAGAGACACATGGAGATATTCCATGGAGGCATGTCTAGCAAAAGGTGGAAGTTGAGGGATGTATGAGATATTGAGATGGACATGGAGAGATTCCATGGAAGCACATCTAGCAAAAGGTGGCAGTAGCATTGTAAGATTTTATAATGAACTGTCTGCCTGTTGAAAGTGAAAGTAGAAAATGTAACCTACTAGCTATAAAGGAAGACTTAGGAGAATTGTGGAGCCAGAGTACCATAACTTATAGAGTAGTTTTGCATCCTCTGGACCTTGTGGTCCAAGCCACCTCGTACTTAAGAAGAAAAAATGGTACATCATTATCTGTGTATGCTGAGTTCTGCTGCTGGTGGAGACAGGGTGCTGGGTCTTTCAGGGGAAGTTAATTTTGTAGCACCACCACTATTTTGTTGGCCACTACTGCAGTAACTAGCAGCTCAGGCACAGCAGTTACATAAAACATGCAGTTGGCAGGCACCAAGGTGTCAGCATGCCAGTTGCAGCAGCAAGGCTACTAATATATTGCAGTATGAGCCAGACCAAGAACTGCAATCCTGGCAATGCAGTGGAAAGAAAGGGGGTTTTGCACGGTGGGCTAGGCAGTTACTTCATTGCTGGCTCATGGATTTGTTATTCTGAATGTGGATGGAAGCTGTGCATTGCTATAACATATGAGCTGCATACCTACATAAATATCTGTCTATCGTAGATATCAGCAGCCTGGCAGCGCTATGCCAGGCAGCACAGTAGTACGGGACAGCAAGCAGCCACAGTGGAGGTGGGCCTCCATCTCCATCTAACCATCCTCTAGCACCAAGTTTACCTTTCCAGATACAGTAACTCTCGACTGGGGGCAACTCTAGGTACACTCCTGCAGCAACTTGTCTCTTGCCTTAAGAGACAGCAGATTGGGACATGTGCATTACTGTTGCTCACTGTCCTGTGCTGGTGCGGGCTTGCTAAGCAAGTCTCCTGGTCCAGACTGTATACCAATTAGGTTCCTTTTGGAGTATGCTGATGCATTAGCTCCATACTTAACAAACATATACAACTGTTTGCTTGATGAAATATCCATACCCAAAGAGTGGAAAGTTGCAACGGTCACACCAATATTCAAGAAAGGTAGTAGGAGTAATCCACTAAATTACAAGCCCACATCATTAAAAGTCGATATGCAGCAGGATTTTGGAACATATATTGTGTTCGAACATTATGAATTACCTCGAAGAAAATGGTCTATTGACACACAGTCAACATGGATTTAGAAAACATCGTTCCTGTGAAACACAACTAGCTCTTTATTCACATGAAGTGTTGAGTGCTACTGACATGGGATTTCAGATCAATTCCATATTTCTGGATTTCCAGAAGGCTTTTTGACACGGTACCACACAAGCGGCTCATAGTAAAATTGCATGCTTATGGAATATCATCTCAGTTATGCAACTAGATTTGTGATTGCCTGTCAGAGAGGCCACAGTTAGTAGTAACTGATGGAAAGTCATTGAGTAAAACAGAAGTGATTTCTAGCATTCCCCAAGGTAATGTTATAGGCCCTTTGCTGTTCCTTATCTATATAAACGATTTGGGAGACAATCTGAGCAGCCATCTTTGGTTGTTTGCAGATGACACTGTCGTTTATCAACTAATAAAGTCATCAGAAGATCAAAACAAACTGCAAAACGATTTAGAAAAGATATCTGAAAGATGCAAAAAGTGGCAGTTGACCCTAAATAATGAAAAGCGTGAGGTCATCCACATGAGTGCTAAAAGGAACTCGTTATACTTTGGTTACACGATTAGTCAGTCTAATCTAAAAGCCATAAATTCAACTAAATACCCAAGTACTACAATTACAAACAACTTAAATTGGAAAGAACACATAGAAAATGTTGTGGGGAAGGCTAACCAAAGACTGCATTTTATTGGCAGGACACTTAGAAAATGAAACTGACCTACTAAGGAGACTGCCTACACTATGCTTGTCCATCCTCTTTTAGAATGCTGCTGCGCGGTGTGGGATCCTTACCAGATAGGACTGACAGAGTACATTGAAAAAGTTCTAAGAATGGCAGCACATTTTGTATTATTGCGAAATATGGGAGAGAGTGTCACAGAAATGATACAGGATTTGGGCTGGACATCATTAAAAGCGTGTCACAGAAATGATACAGGATTTGAGCTGGACATCATTAAAAGATGGTGTTTTTTGTTGCGATGGAATCTTCTCATGAAACTTCAATCACCAACTTTCTCCTCCGAATGCAAAAATATTTTGTTGACACTGACCTACATAGGGAGGAACAATCACCATGATAAATTAAGGGAAATCAGAGCTCATACGGAAAGATATAGGTGTTCATTCTTCCCGCACGCTATATGAGATTAGAATAATAGAGAATTGTAAAGGTGGTTCGATGAACCCTCTGCCAGGCACTTAAATGTGATTTGCAGAGTATCCATGTAGATGTAGAAGCCTGGGATGACTTAGGGAAATCACATGAAACCTAAATCTGGTTGGCTGGACACCGGTTTGAACCATCATCCTCCCAAATGCGAGTCCAGTGTGCTAACCACTGTACCACCACACTTGCTCACCGCAGGTTGTGGCAACAATATGGGAAAAAGGATAGATGGCAACTCACCATAAAGGTGACATGTTGAGTTGCAGACAGCCACAATGAAGAAACTGTTACACATTTTGCTTTTGGCCAAAGCCTTATTCAAAAAATTGAACACACGCATTCACACAAGCATATTAATGACCTTGCAGACAATATTAATAGTAAAATCAGGCTTTTTGTGGATGATGGAGTTATCTATAATGAAGTACTATCTGAAAGAAGCTGCTTTAATATTCAGTCAGATCCTGATAAGATTTCAAAGTGGTGCAAGATTGGCAACTTGCTTTAAGTGTTCAGAAACGTAAAATTTTGCATTTCACAAAACGAGAAATCATGGTATCCTATGACTATAATATCAGTGAGTCACTGTTGCAATCGGCAAACTCACACAAATACCTGGGTGTGACTTTCTGTAGGGATATGAAGTGGAATGATCATGGGTAAAGCAGGTGGTAGGCTTCAGTTTATTAGTAGAATACTGGGGAAGTGCACTAAATCTGCAAAGGAGATTGCTTACAAACAATTTGTGTGATGGGTTCTAGAATACTGCTCAAGTGAGTGGGATCAGTACCAGATAGGACTAACACAGGATATTGAACATATACAGAGAAATGCAGCACGAATGATGACAGGTTTGTTTAACCCATGGGAGGGTGTCACAGAGATACTGAAGGAACTGAACTGGAAGACTCTTGAAGATAGATGTAAAGTATCATGAGAAAGTCTATTAACAAAGTTTCAAGAACAAGCTTTAAATGCTTGCTCTAGGAATATACAACCCCATATGTATTTCTCACATAGGGATCATGAAGACAAGATCAGAATAATTACTGCATGCACAGAGGTATTCAAACATTCATTCTTCCTGTGCTCCATAAGTCAATGGAACAGGGAGAAACCTTAATAACTGTCTCAATGAGACATACCCTCTGCCGTGCACCTCACAGTTGTTTGCAGAGTATAGATGTAGATGTAGATGTAGAAGCAAGCACACCACACACTCATGACTACCATCAACCTGGAGTTTTCATTGTTTGATTTTACAGGCTGTGATGGAATGCCTACAAAAGTCCTTGAATTTATAAATAAAATTTTGATACATGCAAGAATGTCACTGTCATTTTGGAAGAACTAAATTGGCAGACTCTTCAAGATAGACATAAACTATCCTGAGAAAGTCTACTGATAAAATTTCAAGAATGAGCTTTAAGTGATTACTCTAGGAATATACTACAATCTCCTTACATATTACTCCCATAGGGACCATAAAGATATGATTAGATTAATTACAGCAGGCACAGAGGCATTTAAACAATCATTATTCCCATGCTCCATATGAGAATGGAATGGAGAAAGCTCTAATAACCAGAAGAGTGAGATGTATCGTCTGCCATGTACTTCACAGTGGTTTGCAGAACACAGATGCAGATGTAAAACTGCTTTTCAAAAAAGTATCAAGAGAGGTAGAGACAATTATCATCCCATCTCTCTTCTTTGAGTCCTGCCAAAAGTATTTAATAAAGCTGCTGTCATCCAGATCTGAAATTTTACTGAAAAATATGAGATTATTTAAAAAAATCAGCTTGGCTTACAGTGTGAAAAAGCACAATACATGCAATTAACAAGTTTGTTGACAAGGGCAGCACATCATTAGACAATGAGAATAAAGTTGCGCGAATCTTTGGTGACCACACAAAAGCCTTTGACTCAGTAAATCATACACTTCTTAACTATAAAACTGTCAGGTAAAGGATTAGGAGTAGTATTCCACATTGGCTTACTTAATAACTATGCAGCAGAAAGCAAATTATTCTGACACATGGAAAACAGTAACACATGGTGTTTCTCAAAGTTCTATTCTAGGACCAATTATGTTTTTGTTTCACATTAATGACCTGTCCATCAATGTCAGTGCCCCATCAGTTTCATTTTCAGATGATACATTTGCAATAATTGAGGACCATAAGTCAGAAAACATCCTTCTCTGCATCATCACTACAAAAAATTATCTGAAAACATGGTTTCTCCACAACAGACTTGCCATGAACATCCTATAAGTTCATATGACCCAGTTCAGAACAAAATACGTAGTCAAAATCCCAGGCAATTAAAATAAGTCATAAAAATCAAAATCTAGAAGTGGAGTCTGCAAAATTTTTGGGATTATATCTAGATAAGAATTTAAATCAGAATAAATATTCTGAGGATCTAATAAATAAATTATGTAGCTTTGCATTTGCAGTGCAAACATTAGCTAGTGCCACTGACATGGACACAAGAAAAACTGCAAACTATAGCTACTGCCAATCAGTTATAATATATTCCCTTGTGGAAATTCGAGTAGCATATCAGGCATACATAACATGATAAATGAATCATTAGAAATGTGTGTTGTAATCCAAGGATATCGTATTACATATTATTTAAAAAGTTGCAATTATTAACAGCCCCCCCATCTAACTATGATAATGTTATCTTCTTACAAAGAAGTCTGGAATTATTCACAGAAAACTGTTGTTTTCTCATGTAGTACAAAAATAAAGATAATTTTGTGTTCCCTGCTCATCATTTAAACTGATATGCACAGACTCCACAGTACATTGTTGTTGTGGTCTTCAGTCCAGAGACTAGTTTTACGCAGCTCTCCATGCTACTCTACCCTGTACAAGCTTCTTCATCTCCACTCCACACAAATACTTTCAGAAAAGACTTCCTGACACTTAAATATGTATTCGATGTTAACAAAATTCTCTTCTTCAGAAATGCTTTTCTTGCCATTGCCGGTCTACACTTTATGTTCTCTCTAATTCAAACATAATCAGTTATTTTCCTCCCCAAATAGCAAAACTCATCTAGTCTAATTTCTTCAGCATCACCTAATTTAATTCAACTACATTCCATTATCCTCATTTTGCTTCTGTTGATGTTCATCTTATATCCTCCTTTCAAGACCCCATCCATTCCATTCAACTGCTCTTCCACGTCCTTTGCTGTCTCTGACAGAATTACAATATCATCAGCAAAACCTCAAAGTTTTTATTTCTTCTCCATGGAGTTTAATTCCTACTACTGTTTTTTTTTTCTTTTGTTTCCTTTATTGCTTGCTCAATATATAGATTAAATAACACTGGGGATAGGCTACAACCCTGTCTCACTTCCTTCCCAACCACTGCTTCCCTTTCATGCCCCTCGAATCTTATAACTGCCATATGGTTTCTGTACAAATTGTAAATGGTCTTTCGTTGTGTGTATTTGACCCCTGCCACTTTCAGAATTTGAAAGAGAGTATTCCAGTCAGTGCTAGAAACGTAGGTTTTCCTTTTACTTAATCTATCTTCTAAGATAAGTTGTAGGGGGTCAGTACGGCCTCACATGTTCCAACATTTCTGTGGAATCCAAACAGATCTTCCCCAAGGTCAGCTTCTACCAGTTTTACCATTCGTCTCTAAAGAACTCATTTTAGTATTCTGCAGCTGTGACTTATTAAACTGATAGTTCAGTAATTTTCACACCTGTCAACATCTGCTTTCTTTGGGATTAGAATTATTATATTCTTCTTGAAGTCTGAAGTTATTTCACCTGTCTCATACATCTTGCTCACCAGATGGTAGAGTTTTGTTATGGCTGGCTCTCCTAAGGCTATCAGTAGTGCTAATGCTGTCAAACTCTTCAAGCAGTATCGTATCTCCTATTTCATCTTCATCTACATCCTCTTCCATTTCCATAATATTGTCCTCAAGTGCATTGCCCTCGTATGGCCCTCTATATACTCCCTCCACCTTTCTGCCTTCCCTTCTTTGCTTAGAACTGGTTGATATTCATACAAGTGGTTCTGTTCTCTCCAAAGGTCCCTTTAATTTTCCTGTAGGCAGTATCTTTCTTACCCTTAGTGATATATGCTGCTACATCCTTACATTTGTCCTTTAGTCATCCCTGCTTAGCCATTTTGCATTTCCTGTCGATCTCATTTTTGAGATGTTTGTATTCTTTTTGCCTGCTTCATTTAATGCATTTTTATATTTTCTCATTTTATCAATTAAATTTAATATCTCTTCTGTTACCCCCTGTACTACTAGCCCTCGTATTTTTACCTCCTTGGTCCTCTGCTGCCTTCACTATTTCATCTCTCAAAGCTACCCATTCTTGTTCTACTGTATTTCTTTCCCCCATTCTTGTCAATCGTTCCCTAATGCTCTCGCTGAAACCCTCTCCAACCTTTGGTTCTTTCAGTTTGTTCATGCCCCATCTCCTTAAATTCCCACCTTTTCACAGTTTCTTCAGTTTTAATCTACACTTCATAACCAACAGATTGCGGTCAGAGTCCACATTTGCCCCTAGAAATATCTTACAGTTTAAAACCTGGTTCCTAAATCTCTGTCTTACCATTATATAATCTATCTGAAACCTTCCAGCATCTCCAGGCCTCTTCCACATATACAACCTTCTTTCATGATTCTTAAACCAAGTGTTAGCTATGATTAAGTTATGCTCTGTGCAAAATTCTGCCAGGCGGCTTCCTCTTTCCTTCCTTACTCCCATTCTATATTCACCTACTACTTTTTCCTTCTCTTCCTTTTCCTACTATCAAATTCCAGTCCCCCATGATTATTAAAATCTTCATCTCCCTTCACTATCTGAATATTTTCTTTCATCTCATCATACATTTCTGCAATCTTTTAGTTATCTGCGGAGCTAGTTGACATATAAACTTGTACTACTGTGGTAGGTATGGGCTTCGTGTCTGTCTTGGCTACAATAATGCATTCAATATGCTGTTCGTAGTAGCTTACCCAGGCTCCTATTTTTTTATTCATTATTAAACCTACTCCTGCATTGCCCCTATTTGATTTTGTATTCACCTGACCAGAAGTCTTGTTTCTCCAGGCACAGAACTTCTCTAATTCCCACTACATCTAACTTTAACCTACCCATTTCCCTTTTCAAATTTTCTAACCTACCTGCCCAATTAAGGAATCTGACATTCCACGCTCCAACCCATAGAACGCCAGTTTTGTTTCTCCTGATAACAACGTCTTCCTGAGCAGTTCCCAGCTGGAGATACTAATGGGGGACTATTTTACCTCCAGAATGTTTTACTGAAGAGGATGCCATCATAATTTAACCATAAAGTAAAGCCGCATGTCCTTGGCAAAAATTACAGCTGTAGTTTTCCCTTGCTTTTAGCTGTTCACAGTACCAGCACAGCAAGGCTGTTTTGGTTAATGTTACAAGGCCAGATCAGTCAGTAATCCAGACTGTTGCCCGTGCAACTACTGAAAAGGCTGCTGCTCCTCTTCAGGAATCACAAATTTGTCTGTTGTGGTTGCACCTGTGGTAGGTATGGCTATCTGTATCGGTGAGGCATGCAAGCCTCCCCATCAACGGCAATGTCCATAGTTCATGGGGGGGGGGGGGGGGGGGGGGGGAGGGGAGGGGAGGGGACTCCCACAGTATACAGGAGTGAAAATTTACAGCAAACTAAAAGATAAGAATATTTATTCTGAGCAAGAACCTAGATTCACTGAGTAGAAAGGCTACACAATATCCAACTACTCAGCTGAATATTTCTTGAATTATAAATGGAAATTTGAGCAGGATGCAATGGGGTCAGATGACTTGTTATGCAAATGTAGCTGTCTTTTGTTTGTGAAAAGTTACATTAATGTTGAAATACTGCTCTGTCTTGTTAACTATAGTTTTAATCAGTGAAGTTGTATTATCCATTTTTTATATGTTTCCTGCATACTGATCAAATGATTAACATATGTATGCTGTGAGCCGAATAAATCACAACTCACAAAAATCCAGTCCCTCTTTTTAACCATAACCTACCATAAACCCCCTAGAACAAAAAACTATGCCCAGTTGTTGGAAGAAAGCACAGATAACACACATTTACAAGAAGTGTAGCAGAAGTAACCCAGAAAACTACCATCCAATATCCTTGAAATTCATTCATTGTGGAATTTTAAAACATATGCTTTGCTCAAAAGTAATGAAGTATCTTGAATGGAATGACCTCAACCATGTCAACCATCATGGGTTGTGAAAATATCGATGCTGTGAAATCAAAATTGTGCTATTCTCAAATGACATCCTGAAAGCCATGGATTAAAGTGATGAGATAGATGCAGTGTTTCTTGACTTCCAAAAGGCGTTTGACTCAGTACCACACATATGCTTATTTTCGAAAGTAGAACCATATTGGATATTAAGAGAGATTTCTGACTGGGTTCAAGATTTATTGGTGGGGAGGATACCAACATGTTATCCTAGATGAAGAGCCATCAATAGATGTAGAAGTAAGTTGAGGTGTACCCGCCCGGTTAGCCGTGTTGTCTGACGCACAGCTTTCCAGATTGGGAAGGAGCGCCTGGTCCCCGGCAGACTTGTCTCGATATCTGATGAGCTGGCCAGTCTGTGGATGGTTTTTAGGCAGTTTTCCATCTGCCTCGGTGAATGCGGGCTGATTCCCCTTAGGCCGCCTCAGCTACACTATGTGGGCAATTACTGAGCAAACAAGTTCTGCATGTAAACGTACACCACCATTACTCTACCACACAATCATAGGGGTTACCCTCATCTCGTGTGAGATGTTCCTGGATGAGGGGGGGGGGGGGGGTGGCACTGGGGTGGTTCGGTGTGGGGCAGCGGAGGGGTGAAGTGGACTGTGGTAGTTGTCATGGGGTTGTGGACCACTGCAGCTGCAGCGGGGGTGAAGCCTCTCCGTTGTTTTTAGGCCCTGGTTAACATACAATACAATACAAGTTGAAGTGTTCCCAGGGAAGTATGTTGGAACCCTTACTGTTCATAATGCGTATTAATGACTCTACAGATAAGATTGATACATAATAACTTCAGATTTTTTGCAGATAATGCAGTTATCTGTAGTAAAGTGCTGTCTGAAACAAGGTGCACAAATAGTCAGTCAGATCATGAAGACATTTTAAAGTGATTTTAAATGTTCAGAAATGTGAAATTGTGCATTTCAGAAAATGAAAAACCATGGTATTTTATGACTACAATATTAGGAGTCACAATTAGAACTGCTCAACTCATACAAATACCTATGTTTCAGGACATGGAATGAAATGATCACATGGTCTTGTAGACTTCAGTTCATTAGTAGAGTGCTTGGGAATTGAAAACAGTGTACAAATAAGACAGCAAACAAAACACTCATGTAACCCATTACAGAATATTGTTCAATTGTGCGGGAACTGTAACAAATAGGAACAACAGTGGCTATATAATGTATACAGATAATGGAAGCATGAATGGTCACATATTTGTTTTGACTGAGGGTAGTGTATCACAGAGATGCTGAAGAAACTGAACTGGAAGACACTTTAAGATAGATGCAAAGCATCCCAAGAAAGCCTATTTACAAAGTTTCAAGAACCAGATTTAAATAATTTTGGAGTACAGATATAGATGTGGAAGTGATTTGCATTTTGCTTTAACATGGAAACTATCCTGGACTAGTTTTCATACACATAAGAGATACATTCACTGCAAATAAACCAGATTAGTTGGATAAAATTGTTCAACATTCATTTATTATTCTGTTTTTGTTCCTTGACTACCAATTTTTGTGAGCAGTTTGATATCTGCTAGTGCATTTTATGACATGCAGAGTTTATTTCTGAAGTGTTACTAACTGACTGGTACCAGTACCTCAGGGTTAGCATATCCTCTTCAGCATTTAAGAATCCCTCACTGGCAAGTAAATCCAAGCGGAAGAAACGATTGTATCCCCAGCACTCACCAACTTCAAAATCAGAAGCGAATTCTCGGACAATATTTTTGCTTTCATCTTGGGCTGCACGGTGGACCATCTCCATTCGATATTCATATCTGTGTAACGTAGTATAAAATGAAGTATACTCCTATTTAGTAATAATAATAATGATTTACTTGCATTTAGTGAGAATAATAACAATTTTGTTCATGATAATGTTTTTTTTTTTTTTAGTAATTTACTGCATACTTGCACGTTTCTGGAAGGCCAGCAGTAAGTTCTAAGAAAACAGAGAGATAACTCCCTCGAACAAAACCATTTCCATCAGGATACACCTTGAGGCGCCAAGAGAGGCCATTAACATTCAGTGGCTGTGAATATACTGGATCTGCTTTCTGTTGAAGTTGACTATAGTGCTGAATTTCAAAAGTGCCAGTATCATATGAAGGAACTATTTCACTGCAAAAGAAACAAACAAATTTCATGGGTATTTTAATATGGAAAAGTGTATGAACACATTACGCAAGAGTGAAAGTAAGAGAGGAAAGATAAAGCAACAACATAAAAAAGACAGTACCTACATCTGTAACATCAAATGTTTGACTCAGTTGCTGCAGTCACTTTTGCAGCTTTGTCATAGCTACAACCTGTCTATATTTACACCTGGTAGTGAACAAATGATTGCAACATATTTTGTTCATTACTCCTTTTACAAAACATTTCACT
This sequence comes from Schistocerca cancellata, assembly GCF_023864275.1. NCBI lineage: Eukaryota > Metazoa > Arthropoda > Insecta > Orthoptera > Acrididae > Schistocerca > Schistocerca cancellata. The sequence continues at coordinate 859,066,856 of NC_064626.1, read as the reverse complement.
GTCTATATTCAAGGACTGAATAATCTTGTCAGCTGTCTGATGAAGTTGCACTTTCCACTATATTCTTACAGTCTGTTGGTCTTAGACAGATTTTTTTGATAGTTAACAGTTTGTCAATATAATTATGTCAAGATTATGTTCTCAGATTTCACTAATAATCTGTTATTGCACTATGTGACTATCATCAGTGCTAAAAACACTAAGAACATATTACAGTAAGACATATGCATGAATCAAAACATAGTTATATAAGGTTTGTACAAGAGTAGATGGTAAGTAACATACCAGTAAGAGGCAAGTCAAAACATCAGACCCTACTAGATTATCATGTAAGTATTTCAGTTCACACTGAGGCTGCTGTTTATAATTATTACACAGCTAATCTCAGTGTACATTATAATAGTGTGCAGAACCCTCTACACATATGTAGTTTACATTATTTATCTATTTATTTATTCATTCATTCATCCAAGGATCATCTCACAATGATATAGGGTTTCTCAGTGTTATACAATGCAAATCAACAGGCCAAATTATGCAACACAAAGCATACATGACATGCTTTATGAGGATAGGACTGGTAGCCCATGGCGATGGGTCAGGTCAAGGCCTTGATTAAGGAGCCATCCTGGCATCTGCTTTAGTGGTTCACGAAAACCTAAATCAGTATAGCCAGACAGAGAAACTCCATCCTACCAAATATGATGTCAGTGTCCTAACAGCTGCATTACCTCCTTCTGTACATCCCTATTGTTCAATGTTCTTTGACTTACACACAATTTATTTCAGCTAACTTGCAAATAAAACATAATTTTGTTCCTCATTGCCACACACTTGGAGGACACCTGCTGATGACACTAAAACACCCAGTGATGTCTCCTGGGCTGTGAAGATGTTGTGTCCCCCTGGCATCAAATACAGAACCATATTTGAATATGTGCCACTGTCCACTTGAAAAACTAAGCCAACAGACATTACTATAATCATTTTACATCTTGACACATGATTTCCTGGTAAAAGCTGTAAACCATAATCATGTATTGAAATGCAACAAGGTGCTGGAATTACCCCCTTACGGTAAATTACTGTCTACTACTCTAAGTCCTCTAAGTAACCTTTAATTGTGTAATATGCATTACTTCTGAAAAATGTTTTAGCTGCATTTTTAAATAGAGGTATTTAATAATCCTTTTCACTTTCTTTGGCAATTTATTATACAATTTTATCCCCTGATATAAAATTCTATTTTGAGGTTTTGTTTGCTTTTCCTGAGTAAGTGCACTCCCAAATTGCCTACTGCTCCATGATTATGTATAAAACTATTAGTGAAGTATTTAGTAATACTTTCCCTGATCTACTCTACAGACTGGTAGATGTACTCACTGGGTATGAACCCGACAACTACTTCCCATTATTATTCTTATGGCCCGTTTCTGCAATTTAAAATCTATGTTCATGTTTTTTGCCTTTGATCTACAGAATTTACTGGCCTTGTTCATACATTGTTAGCTTTCAAACACAACAGATAAAAATATTGATAAAAATAGCTAAGAGGGCTCTGCACACCAATATGATGTACAACCACATTAGCTTAGTAATAATTGTAAACAGTGGCCTCAGTGTGAACCGAGATACTGATGTGGATAGTGTAGTAGAGGTTTTTGTATAGGCATCTCACTGGTATGTTACATTGTCATCTACTCTCGTACAAAGCTTACACCTTTAATGTTTCTGACAATGGTGATAGCTGCACAGTAGCTGAAACCTTGCTAGATCTGCAATAAATAGATTATTAGTGACTGACTGACCTACATTTCTTGATTTGAAAAAAACACTGCTGCTGAGCACACCTGTTCCACATGAATCATACCGAACTTGATAAAATATCACTACTACTGATAAATATCACAACTACTAAGGCAGGTTCCTCTAACCTGTAATCTAGGAATAAACCTGAAAATTGTTATGGTTTTTCACCTCTGTACAAACTATACATATAACAACTCTTTCCTCAGAAAGACTTCTCACACTCATATAACACTTTTCAAAGTGATGGTGTCCCTTTATAGTGTCCCAAAAGGTATGCTATGAATGCTGTGGTATGTAATTCAACTTGTAATTAACTTAGAGAAACAAAGTGAAGTGTGTCTGATGCACCAGCTCGAAAAGTTTTTATGTAAGGAAATGAATGACTGTTTTGCTTTTCCAGGTGACAAGATCAATACACTGAAAAAATTTTTGTTGTTGTTGTTGCAGGGCGGTAAGAGCACCATAGATGAATAAAAAAATGGAGTCACACAGGAAAAGGTACTGTGTGTGGCTTGGTTTATTGAACGAAAATCACACACCTAAATTCTGACAATTTTCACAGTGCAGTATGGGAAACCACCAGCCTCTTGGCCATCATTGCGAAAATGGCATAGGAACTTCATGGAAACAGGAAGTGTAGATTTGAAGCAGCATGCAGGCAGGGCAAGGACAAATGATGAAGATAAAAAGAGAATTTGACAGGTTTTCCAGTGTCCACCCCCAAAGTCTGCTTGTAAGGCATCAAAAGGACTGTGAATCCCTTGTATGACAATGTACCAAGTACTGTAAAGTGCCTTCATCTGTTTCTATGCAGACAGCAAGTGTTAAAGTACATAAAACCAGATGACAAGCAATGATTTGTAGTTTTAAGGAAGAACAACAACAGCTGCTGAGACAGTTGACACTGACATGTTAGGTTTGCACAGAGTTTGAATATCAAGTGGATAGTGTACATTCCAGGAAAATGCCAGAACATATATAGAACTTGATTAAAGAACCAGAATAAAACTTTTTGAGTTTGTGCATCAGACAAACTTCACATTTTTTCTCTAAGTTAATTACAAGTTTAGTGATGTGACACTGAAGTTGTAATGTACCTTTTGCAGTGCTCTGTATATTTCTTCCTTTGTATTGAATTGTATTGTATTGTATGGAATTGGGGACCTAGAAATGATGGAGAGGCTTCGTCCCCACCATAGCCCTCATTGGCTCACAACTCCACAACAGGCTACAGCACTCCACTCACCCCACTGCTGCCCACACAGAACCCAGGGTTATTGTGTGGTTTGGCCCCCAGTGGACCCCCCCCCCCCCCCCAGGAACATCTCACACCAGATGAGTGTAACCCAATGTTGGCAATGTATCGTTATGTGTACGTGGAGATAGTGTTGGCGCAGTAATCATCGACATAGTGTAACTGAGGCAGAATAAAGGGAACCAGCCCACATTCGCTGAGGCAGATGGAAAACTGCCTTAAAAACCATCCACAGACCTCAACACTAATCCACCGGGCAGATTCATGCCTGGAACCAGCATGCCTTCCCACCCAGAAAGCAGTGCGTTGGACCACATGGCTAACCAGGCGGGCTTTCTTCTTTCACTCTCCTGGTACACTTATCTCATTCATTTCAACCACATATATAAGGGCCTTGTTTATAACTTTAAATGTTCCCCATGTCAATATAACTCCGCTAATATGTATGGATCATAGTTCACATTGTATTATGTTACAGGATAAATGTATATTTTAATAATGAATCAGAAGGTAGTAAAAGACTATCTCTGTTGAGTAACTGACAAGCTTTTCTTGATACGATTAATAATGTACCTGCTGCCTGCACTCAGTCAAACTGGTTTGACTTTGGCCTTGAAATCCCACTAGTGATATCTAGTTTGTCATTTAGTTCAGTAAATGTCTGTGTATTTGTCTCAGCAAGAGCTGAAACCAATCCCTTGAGCATCTAGTTACATTAGTAGTATCTAGCCTTTCATGCACATTACCACAATGGGCCTTTAAATCTGCTTTTAACTCAGATGTTTGAACTTTACTATCACTTGTCTTTTATAACTTAGCACTTATGTCAGCATAAGCCTTCAATACCTCTTCTGTTTTCCTAACCAACAATAGCATATATTTAAAACAGTAATAAATTTATAATCAATTTTCTCCACCAACAGTGGCCAAAACTGCAAATAACTTCCTTATAATAGCTCTCAAGGACACAAAAATTAAGCTCCACCATAATACACTTGCAGCATCATAAATATATAAACAAATTTTAACTTGGTTGTACAGCTCCTTGGAGTTGGTAGCATAGTTCACCACATCATGATGCTGATGATGAGCCCGGTCTCTGCACTCGGTGACCCAGGTTTGCCAAGTAGCTATCATTGAGACTAATAGTTACTGCATAACTGTTAAGGAACTGATAAACAGCTTTCTGAGTCTTGGATTTTATAGAATCTGTGCTGTAGCAGGTGCTGATAAGTTTAATTTCTATTTATTGATGAAATTATTTATTCTTAAAAACTTGATCTTCTATGCTTATATTTATCTATGCACTTCTTCATGATACTCTGTTGTTTACTTGGTCGTTAATAACAACAATGATAAGTTCTCAATAAGCCTTCAGTTAAAATATCAATTTCTCTTACCTTCCATTTATTGTTATTTTATTTCTCAATATTTTTTGGGTTCCAGCATCAATTATTCTGGGTCTTGTCACCAGGAAGCCATAATACGACATTCCCTGTATATGATCTCAGATTTGAGTACAACTACTTCTTGTAGTTTTGAATGCCTGCACAAAAAATGAATTTGTCTTTTGACAAAGCTAGTGAGGCTCTATTGGACTTTGTCAATGTTGCAATCTTGAGTAATTCAAGAATTAGAATCTTCACACTAATATTAAACTTTTTAAAAATGAATATGAAGAGTTTCTTCTATATTGACTCTTCAATATTGCTTGATAAATATATAATAACTTCTTCTGTACAAGCCTTCTTAATACAGGAAATATCATCTACAAGATTCCATGTCAGTTCAACAGTTACATTATCGGATGAATGAATGCTCTATGTGCCTTTTCTGTTTTTGCAAGTCTGGGGAGGGGCTCAGTGCATACAGCCCTGCTGTGGCCTTGAAATGGTGACTTCTACTGGAAGGTCCATGTGGTTTCCTTGTCCAGCACAGCCCCATCATCCTGGTTGGGCTGCAAGACTTAGAATAGTTACAAAAACAACTTGCCACCATTACCAAGACATATGTGGAGTAAATACAATGAAGACCTGCTTGTTGGAAATGTAATCTGGGGTCCAAAATATCCCTCTGATAATCTGATCCTTTATGTTCGGCTAAAAACAATTGTACTGCACCTTTGCTCTGGCTGATTTGTATTATCCTGGCCAGACACACCATGACCCTTCTGCTTCAATGATGCAGCACCTCCTCCATCATTGCTGGAAGTCTGCCACCATCTTCCAAAATTAATACCTCATAGATCCTCATCTGCATGAATTTTCCAAGAATTCTCCAGTTGACTAAGTATGAGTGAGTGACACCAACACTTAAACTGTGCACAGTGCCTTGTTACCGAGAATCAAATTGACATATACAATTGTGCTTGGTCAGTTTTAATTTCTGCTGATGCTATGCGATAATAGAAGGGCAAGTTTTGTCTACTAAGTTCTGTTATTAGACTCTGTGCTTTCTGAAACCCCCAAATGTACTGTTCAGGTGGCAAAATGCAATGCTACTATGGCTTGTATTTCTTCCATTCTTGCCCTTGCTGTATCAACCTGAGACAGGGAAGATATCACCCTTCCTCCCTCCTCCAAAGGCTGCTGCCATTAGCAACCCCACAAACAATAAAAATTACAAAAATATCTCTTCAGTAGTATATTTCATTCACTACAATCCTATAAATACACAAACAGAAAACAAAGGAATCCCTGACAAACACCCTTCATCCTGTTGATCTTAGCATGTATGGTACTCCATGCAGAGGCTCAATTGCATCTTCTTGTTTCTTCCTTTGATTCCTCCTACTTGTGTTCTTCTCTGGCACCATCCTCGACACATCTGGAACCAACTCTAGACTTCCTCAGAAAGGTCGTAGATACCCAACATATTGAATGGTAATGGCATTTGTCAACCATACACCACCTCATAAGGGGACAACCCAGTATTAATGTATGCTTTTGAGTTATACATTGACATGACATACCTTATACATGTATCCCAGTTTACATGATATGTGTTCAAAAAGTAACATAACATGTTGCCAATTGTTTTATGTACCTGTTCCATCCTAGCATTGGCCTATGGATGAAGAGGACTAGTTCTTATCTTCTTCACATGCAGTTACTGACAACTCCTTGAGTAAGTCCAGTATGAAATTTGTACCTTGGTCCATAATTATCATATCTGGTGCTCCAAAGTTCGACATCCAGTTTTAACCATTGCTTGTGGACTGTCACTGCCTGCTGATTCAGCATAGCATCCATCTTCTTGTACTGAGAAAAGTGATCTATTATTGTTAATTGTTGCTTTCCTCCTAGCATACAATCAAACAGTCCTAATATGTCTGTCCCAAGCATTTCAAACAGTTTTGATGCTTCTGGTAGCCTCTGCAATGGTACTTATTTATGATTTAAGTCAGCCTGCTGTCCATACTGTATGCAATTCCTCACATATTGATCCACATCTTACTTCCTTCTCCTCCACCCATACCTCTCTGTCACTCTCCAGTTTGTTAATCTCCACCCTTCATGATCAGATAACTTGCAGTCATGTGATTTCATTAAAATTTCCTCTTTAAACATTGCTGCTACTACTGCCTGTGGCCCTAGCCTTGTTTCCTTGCACAGCAGTCCCTCATATGTGATAAAATGTGACTGTGTCCTGTACAGTTTACAGTTACTGCCATTCCACATGACCAGGACCTAGAACTTTCCATACTGCTACCTTCCTGCTTAATGCATCTGTACTCCTGTTCTTCTTCCCCATCTTGTGACTACTTCATAGTCAAATTCACTAAGTATCGGGGCTCTTCTTGGCAGCCTGTTAGATGGGTCCTTTAGTCCCAATAACCACTTCAAAGCAGTGCAGTTGGTCACTACTTGAAATTTTTCTCTACACAAATAACATCTAATATATGTGACACCATAAATGAGGCTCAGTATCTCCTTTCCTGTTGTTGAATAGTTCTTCTCAGCTACATTTAGCTGTTTTGACATATAGGCCACAAGATGTTCTTCTTCATTAATCTTATGGCTTAAAATACATCACAAAGCATGATTAGATGCGTCACATGAAAAGATTAGCTCTTTCTGAAAGACTGGAAATACTAGAAACTCTTTTTAATTCTTCGAAACCACCCTAACACACTTCTGTGCAATATGAATTTCACACCTTTCCTTAGCTACTGTGTGAGTGGTCATGTTATGTCCGTAAAATCCTTCACAAATTTTCTGTAGTAATTTGAGATCCCAAAAAAAGATTGCAGTTCCTTAGTCAATTTTGGCACTGGGAATTCCTGTAAAGCTTGTATTTGCCTGGGATCTGTCATCACACAGTCGTACTAATAACATGCCCTAAATATCTCTCCCCTTCTGGTGCAAAATGGTACTTCTCTGTGCTCAACATCAGATGCACAGCCATAAATCTCTTAAAAACTTACTTCATACGCTGTCTGTGCTGCTCCACGTCTTCTGAAAATACAATGATATCATCCACGTGAACTAGACTGTAACACAGTTTCAAACCTGTCCACACACCATATAATGACTTTGAAATGCAGGTGTATTTTTCAATCCAAAAAAGGTGCCCCCACAGTGCTGAAAATGCTATCTTTGGCCAGTATTCAGGCATAACTCCCAAATGATGGTAACCACTCCTCAAATCTATAGTTGAGAAACACTGACATTGTGCCAGTTTATTGATGGTCTCTGTGATGGTGGGGGTGGGATGTGCATCTGGAATGGTCATGCTGTTCAGGTGACAGTAATCACAGCAGAAACTGTATTATCTATAACCATCCACAGACTTTTTTGTTATTACAATTCCTGCACTCCATGGACTACTATTCTCGTCTACTAACATATCAGCCAACTGATGGTTAATAAAATCTTCCATAATCAGCTTCAAATACCTAAGAATGCAGTATGACTTCCAAAACACTGGTGCTTTTTCCCTGTTGGTATTCAGTGTAGAGTCATAGTGCTGCTGGCAATGGACCCCTTGGAGAAAATAAATACCTCAAATTTGAACAACAATTCTTCCATTTACACACTCTCTCTCTCTCTCTACTTCCTTTAGATGATCCATTTTCCTATGTAATGCAAACTCAATGGTGTCTCTCAACTGCTTGAGGTTCAGCCTCCTTGTGCACCAGTCATCTTCATCTGGAATGCCTAAACTCGCTGTCAACATCCCCTTCCTTAACTCCACTTCCTTGGTGCCAAAATTATCTATGAGTACCACACTTCCACTATATCTCTCTTGTATGCATAAAACACTTTTCTCAGTATATAATTCTCCTCCAGAGGTTCCACAACACATATCGCACCCACAGGTAGAACTGGCTCCACCTTCCAGTGTTACCTGGCACACAATCATGTGAAGAATTAGAGAATTGTACGTGGTTCAACTGGTTTGTCCAACCTTCACCACAGCTGTATAATGACAAGAGATTCCCCTAGTTGGAATGTCATTCCACTAAGTTCTACTGCATGTTGTCAAAGGTCAATTTTAGTACAATGTCGTAACATAAAGTCTAACACCAAGAACATGCTGTAGCCCTCGCTTACATGCAGTACTACCTCTAAACACTACTTAAATCAAACTGTTCTAATATGAAAAATCTATGTCTGCTGAGCCCAACCCTCTCACATCTTTATCCCCAACCCCTCATAACCTATAGCATGGTGGGTTCCACTGCCTTTGACTCACTCAATATCTACTTGCATCCAACATGTGTCCTATGTCCAACAACAATTTATACTCTTTATCTCTTACAAACATCTCTTAGTGCACACTCCACCTCTGCATACATATTTGTTGCATTGAAATTTTAACTGAAATGTTTATAGGTGGACTTTGGTCTCCCTCTCATGTTTAAAGGCTACTTACCACATCCTCATCAACCCCAATGTCCACAACCAAATTTCTACTACTAATATCTTTCATTTTCTCACTGTCTCTGTAAATGCTCCTTCTGTCTACACCTGTAACACTTAATGTTAACCCCTGTTAACATGTCAGTTTCCTTGTACGCCATCACTAACCTAACAGCAAAATACAGATATCCTTTGATGCACCTGTGTTTGCCCTTCTTGCCAAGTCTGACAGCAAACCTCCACTTTTTGCAACAAAACTGCATTTGCAGCATCACTCTGTCCCACTTGTACATGTATTCCTTACATTTCATTATCCTGTGTGTGAAATCTTCCAGAGTTTCCCCAGGCCTCGTCAGTGGTGCTCAACTGCTCCTAAAAATACCTGGCAGGATTCTGTTTCTTATACCTTTGCAAAAGTCTACACTCTAACTATTCAAAGCTTGCTGCATTCTTTAATGCTTCCATATACTTCACATACACCTTTGCTTCTCCCACTAGACGCAATTTTGCTACACACAACAACTGACTATCAGTACAACTATTCACCCCTGCTGACGTTCTAAGTTCCTCTAAGCATGACTGTGCCTCCTCAGACGATTTTCCAGAAAAGGGAACAATCAATCCTGCAGCAGCTAGATTCATCTCATTCTGCAGTATCTGAAGCAATGCTATTTGTCCCTAGCTGTCAACTGTCCACATAGCTGCATATTATCTGCTGTCAGCTGTGCTACCTTTTCTAACAATATCTATACTGCTTTCAGCTGCAGCACATCTTGCACCTCTGACTCTGCCACTGCACACTCTTGGCCTCCACTACATACAATAACATAACAAGAAATCACAATGCCCAAAGATTATCACAAATTTAGTCTTTGCATCAAATCATGAGCCATGGCTCTGTACACTACCTTGCAATATGACTATATTGATGAGATGTATAACAGGTTAGAGGTACCAACTCCATGCATGGTGCAAAATGCCCATGTAACTTACACTGGATACACCATGCAGCCATGAAATACCCTCTCTTCCATTACCCTTAAGCTCGGCTAACAGTCAATCCACTTCTATGGCAAAAACAAGGTAACCTTTAAGGTACGATGACAGCCACACATCATTTCCATTTCTACTGTGCCCTCCAAAATAACCAAATGGTTTATCATTCACTGCACTGTGTTGACACTGTAGGTTATGGTCCAGACACTGTACTGAATGCACACCATGCCAGAAATTCTGATACCACACTACAGTGCCCCCTGCTGCAGGCTGGGTTGGCTATGCGGCAGGATGGTGTGAGTAGATGTTGGGAGGTGAGGTGGGTGCCCAGGTGGTCCCAGAGAAAGGCAGCTGCAAATGTAACAAATTGCTTTGCTGATGAATCAGAGGTGCTTCATACACCAGGTTAGTGGCTGGCTGGTTGCTGAATCCTGCTGGGTTGGCTATTTGCACACTCTACCACCCCAGTGGCCTCGTTATAGAAGCTCACTGCATGATCCCCACACCAGTGATGTGCATACTCAATGTCGCTGCATCCACTATGGACTGTGGTAATGCCTGTCTACTTCACTGTGTGGTGATACCCATCCTGTGATGGCAGATTATGGCTGCTGTGCATGAGGAGTGACTCACTGGCCCCAAGGCAGGAATCATCTGTGTGCTAGAGATGACCAGGTGTGGCCAGCTGTGCCATGGGTGAGGAGCTCAATGCATAGAGCTGCTGCCCCGATGTGGCCTGAAACCAGTGACTTCTGCTAACAGATCCATGTGGTGTCGTAGTGCTTGTTGTGCATATGTGCCACTACCAGTCACATATTCTAAAACACTACTGCCACTGTCAGTGCGGAAATCTGCCTTACCCCTTGCTGCACTAGACTGTGCAGTATTGCTGAGTTTGCTGTTTCAGCATGCTAAACTACCTTGCAACATTGCACTGCCCATGTTGAATTATTGCAGTGACAACATTTTACTCCCACCTGCTGCTAGTACTGGTACAATGTACCAATCAGGCTCACACTTATATGGCCATATCTGCTCATTATGCTATGTTGATGTAATGGAACAGACATCCGTTGACTAACTTCAAATGCCATATGCCACTCAAAGAGTACTACAAACAGATAAAATTATGACATAAACAAACAATATGTACTAATAAATAATGCTACATGCAAAACATGGGCCTGTGTGTCCATAAATTTATCAATAAATGGCATGATTAGTCATTTACAGACCGACCAGGGTGGTGCAGTGGTTAGCGCACTGGACTTGCATTCAGGAGAACGATGGTTCAAACCCGTGTCCAGCCATCCTGATTTAGGTTTTCCATGATTTCCCTAAATTGTCTCAGGCAAATGCCTTGGTGGTTCCTTTGAAAGGGCATGGCCATTTTCCTTCCCCTCTCTCCCTAATCCGAGCTTGTGCTGCGCCTGTAATGACCTCATTGTCAACGGGATGTTAAACACTAATCTCCTCCTCCTTTTACTCATTTACATAAGTCAACAAGGGTACAGAAAACTCTGCACTTCTGTCTTCAAAGAGAAAATTCCAGAATTTAGTTATGGAAAGTCCTGTAACCTCATAAATAACAGTTGCCTGCTACAAAAGTTGTATAAAAGCAGCCTAAGGGCAAATTCTAATGCAGGCAAAAACAAGAGTTCACCTTGTTGTTAGTGCTGTGGTGAGTAGTTAGTGGACTATTTACATGGAATTCTCTACTTTCTGCTACATTATACTTTATGGTGGTTAGAATAATGATTGCAATTATTTATTAAAATATATATTTACAAAACACATATTGTAAATGCCATCATGAAGGAGAACCTTCAGAAATTTAGAATTATCGTGTTATGCATAAGCTGACAGAAATAGCCATTTTAGGCTCCTTGTGTAATGTGCACTAACATCAGTTATGATCAGTGCTTATTACATACACTTATAATTATGGAAATGATTTCCAGGTTAACTAGAGGAAATCAATGCTAATACATAATCAGCTATGCATTGTTAACTTTGTCATGTTGTTGTGTTACACACGTCTCTACTGAATAGTGAAAACAGAATAGAACATGTGAAAAGATGAATGATATAGATATTAGTTTTGGTAATGCTGAGAGACACCTGAAATCATGAAAACTGAACAACATGCCAGGGCCCCATTTAAATTCCCTGATCAGAAATTTTTCACTTCTTATATACAGGTACTGAAGATGTTGAAAGTTTTAAATGTACGTTAATAGAATAAATACATAGGACAGTGTTAGAATCCAAACTGAGATACATAAGTTTGTTGTAAGACATTCTCTTAGCATTGACTGCCATGATGTTGCAAGTGAACACAGCAGGAATTCATATCTGACGCTGTCCACTAGGTCCGTTGCAATATGTAATTCAGTATTTTGCATTAAGTTGTATGTTTTGATTAAGTTGATGCCAGTGTACAGGAAACCCAGCACACTATCCTGTTCAATTTTGTTTTTGCACCTTTAACACCATTTGAATATTTATTGTACTAAGCAGAGTGGAGAGTGCCAGCCGGAGGGCACACAGTGTCACGCACGAACCTCTGCTGTGTCTGCTAGCAATCTCAGGGCTGTTATCATGTTAAATAGAGTAGGCAGCACTCTAATGTGACTCATTAACCAATATATGAAAACTTGGCTGGCGTTTTAGTTAGAATACCCAAACGTATTTTTATTTAAAAAGAAAGATGATGAGACTTACCAAACAAAAGCGCTGGCAGGTCGATAGACACACAAACAAACACAAACATACACACAAAAATCTAGCTTTCGCAACCAACGGTTGCCTCGTCAGGAAAGAGGGAAGGAGAAGGAAAGACAGAAGGATATGGGTTTTAAGGGAGAGGGTAAGGAGTCATTCCAATCCCGGGAGCGGAAAGACTTACCTTAGGGGGAAAAAAGGACAGGTATACACTCGCACACACACACATATCCATCCGCATATACACAGACACAAGCAGCCTTTACAAATGTCTGCTTGTGTCTGTGTATATGCGGATGGATATGTGTGTGTGTGTGAGTGTATACCTGTCCTTTTTTCCCCCTAAGGTAAGTCTTTCCGCTCCCGGGATTGGAATGACTCCTTACCCTCTCCCTTAAAACCCATATCCTTCTGTCTGTCCTTCTCCTTCCCTCTTTCCTGACGAGGCAACCGTTGGTTGCGAAAGCTAGATTTTTGTGTGTATGTTTGTGTTTGTTTGTGTGTCTATCGACCTGCCAGCGCTTTTGTTTGGTAAGTCTCATCATCTTTCTTTTTAAATATATTTTTCCCACGTGGAATGTTTCCCTCTATTATATTCAAATGTATTTTTAGAATGACATTATAAAAGTAAGAAAGTTTCAAAGTTCCATTACTTTGAAGGCATAAATATGGAACTCAACCATCAATGCAGCTAACAATTTCAGGCACCATACTAATTTTAAAAGACAGAATTGCTGCCAATACTTATCTCCAGGAGGTGAAATATTTTGTATTGCTGGTAGACATATATCAAATATTTGACACTATCCTGTCATTCAGAAATATTAGTGCCATGTTTCTGCGGTCTCCTGCAATGCCGCCAACCCATAACATAGCATCATAGGTTATCTCTCCACCTCTTTAGGTGCACCTTCTGAAGTCAGCTGAACTTGCCTGACGTGCAGCAAGCAGGCTAGTTCAGAGAGCACACGCAAGAGCAGTAGAGGCTGCCACATATACGGGCCTTTTCCTGCATCCACTGTGACATTTGCCTCATCCAGTCTCAGTCCACTTGGCTAGACCAATTACTATCAGGTAGTTATCCACCATACAGGTATAATTACCCTTGCCTGGCAGCAGACTTAGATCGTCATCATGCTGCCATCCTGACTCAATGCTGACCTTGCTACCTAGGACCACCATGCATTGCAACCTGCTGCTCTGGCCATGGACTCTGATGCTGGAACTCCTCATACTACTCGTGAGATGGGACTTCAATTTTCTGTCTACTGTTGATGTCTAAGAAGACAGTCTGTTTCCTCACACAGAGATTTACTTCTGTTGTTTTCCAAGAACTTTAAGTTGTTGAAGAAGTTATTCCTTTATTTTCCAGAAGGATTTTTCTTATTTGTTTTGAACTGCTAACAGTTCAAAGAACTTGTATCTGTGAACATGGACTGATTGTGTCAATAAATTCATTTTTGGACTTACTGTGAAAGTGCATCAAACCGGGACACTTCAATTAGGCTAGAGTGCAAGTTGGTAGTGTTTCTGTTCTGCATGTTGGTACTGTGGTTGCTATAGATTTATTTAACAACTGTCATTTTTTATTTGTAGTTCATTGTTACTATAAGAGTTTACATATTATCAGTTTCTCATTTTGAGATAGTGAGCGGAGCTGTGGACACTAGAAAATGGAGAGCCAAGAGTTAAGTATAGAGGAAACAGCAGCAGGGGCAGACGAAAACATTTACGCCATCTCTGGGGATAGTGTCAATGGACAGAGCGGCAAGAAAATGGTTTTCTCATTTTAATGAGAATTGTATTCACATTAGTGACTCTCACATTCAAGAAGACCTTCAGGGTTTGATGAAGTTCATTCTAACACATTAATCCACAATGATCCATGTCAGTGTACTTGAGAAATGGATAATGTGATGAACTGTGATCATTACACTATCATGTGACATCGGCATGCAATGAGGAAGGTTCAAAAATTGGGTGTGTGCTTTATGCAAAAATTATAAAAATCAGTGTGTTACCATGTATGCATCTCTGCCTGTTCTTTGTCAATTGGCCACGAACAACACCAACCCTTCCTATCCTGTATCATTACTGGTGATGACAAATGAGGTTTTTAGCTAACTTAAGGGAAAGATAGGAATGGTTGACCCCAAACAAAGCAGCAACTGCCCATACAAAGAACTGCATGTATCCACAAAAGATAATGTTACGCAATTAGTGGAACAGTGATAGTGTGGTGTATTGTGAATTGCTTCTTTGAGGGGTAACTATCACTGCTGACATTTATTAGCAACAGGTGAGATGTCTTGCAGCTGCAAACCAAGAAGATGACCAGGAGGACTGTGTGAAGTAATGCTACTCTACAATAACATCCGCCCACATTCTGCTACATTGACAAAAACTCTATACAGGTGTTGGGCTGGGAAGTCGTTCTTCACCCACCTTATGCACCTAATCTAGCAACCCCAGATTTTCAGTGCCAAGTGGTTTGATGCCCAAAAGACACACCAAAGGCACCACAGCTCTCGTCATGTAGGACAGTGCTTCCATGCATAGAGGTGGAGTGTAGGCAAGAGTGGAGGGGATGAGGTCTGCACATATGTGGCGACAGAGAATGGGAAAACAAAGATTGAAACTTGTTGTTGCGGTCAACAGTCAGGTTGATTTGCCTATGGTACAATGTATTATATGTTCAAATCTATGAGGGGAATAATTCATTTTAAAAACAATTTCGATCAGTAGTTCAATGAGAGAAATCTTACTTCACACCTTGACATTGTGTCCAGTGCTCCACAGCATTATTCCATGTGACATCAGAAAGCAAGAATAGCTGATGCAGGCTTTGTGAAGATGTCAAGTACAATTTTTCTCAAAACGATGATTGTCTAACACAAGGTAATTGAAACTGGTTGTGACAATTATCATTTATTTTGATTTGGACTGTATTATAAGTGTAAACGTAATACACAACAAAATTAACATCGAACTCAAATTGAAATCATTATATATGCTTCACAACTGTTTGGATTAGATTAGATACTCCATTGGGCTGTTCACAGAACCTGATAATTCCAAGCTGTCAGTAACAGAAATGAAGTACTTGTTTAGAGGTTTGCAACACTACAAGCATTTGTTACCAAAGTCTTATTTATTTTCAGAGCTATCTGTTCCTCTTCCTTTTTGGCCCCACCTGTCTCCATCTTCACTATATCCCATACAGTTTTTATTTTGTTGCCTGATGTAATTATCTTTTTCTCATAATAAAGCTGCTTCGATTTCTTGATTACTTGCTTCAATATTCTGCAGCATTCTTTGTAATGCATTACAATTCTAACATCAGAGCTGTTCCTAGATAGCACATACAATCTCCTTCTTGTCCCACACAATATCTTTATCCTTTGTATAATCTAAGGTTTGCTTTTTGAGTTCCGTGTCATTTGAGTTACCTTTAGGTGAAAACTATTTTCAAAGGAGGAGGTAACTTTATTAATGAACAATTTGTATTTTCCATTTGAGTCAGAAGTATTGTAAACATCTATCCGGTTCATGTCTTTGAGCAATTTCCAGAATTTCTCAATTTTTGACTTATTTATTACCCCCCTGTACTCAGATTTAATACATTTTTTATCCTGACAAGTTTCAACATTTAACACAAGATGCTGCATGTCATGATCAGATAGCCCATTTACTACTGGTTTTGTGATATGACTTTTTTCCCTAGATTTGTAAAGATATTATCAATAGCGTTTCCAGAGCATTCACATATCCTAGTTCCAAAGTTCACAGTAGGAACAAAATTGAAAGATAGTGCTACTGACTGCAATAATTGTTCACTGACAGAGCTTATCAATAAATGTATATTAAAATCGCAAGCCACCACTGTTTCCTCGATTTTTCCCCCCCTTGCGATGGGATAACAGAGCTTCCAGATATTTTGTGAAGAGGCTAAAATTTCCTGAAGGTGATCTGTATGTACCTTCTATTATAAAAAGGACTTATTATGAAATACTGCTTCTGTTGCACAAGCTTTTAAGTGCTGTTCTGAGCAAAATTTATTAATATCAATATTCTTTAAATTGAAACAGTTTCTGACAAATGTGGCAACTCCTCCTTTCTCCATATTTTCTCTACAAAAGTTAGAACCTAACTTCAATCCTGTAACAATTAACATATCTATACCAGTGGTCACGTGATGTTCGAGAGGCAGATTATATCAACTGGTTTGCTCAACTGTAATTCTTCAACACAAATAAGCAACACATTAAGCTCACCCGTTAGTCCTCGGATATTCTGATGCAATAAGGATCACTGATTTTGAGCACTGGCTGAATTACAACTGGATGAACCTAATTTTCCTGTCAGTTTTTGGATATCTCTAGTTTTGAACAGAGGCTGTCTACATGAATTGTGTACATTAAAATTTGCTTTCTGACTGCCTGTTTTAGAAATGTGAATGTTGTTCTCGGCCGGTCTCTGAATATCTTTCGTTTCTGCCCTCCCTACTCTAAAAAAAACTGATGATCTGTCATTGTAACCAGTGGTACTTTACCACTTGTGACAGTGCCCCCTTAAGTTATTTGCTATTAGCTTAGACAGATTTCTCTTCCCTTTCCTGTTGAGGTGAAGGCCATGCCTAGTTTGTTTCTACCCCACATATTTTTGTTTTGAGTGTGTGTATGTGTGCTCATATCTCACTGTAGTTATATGTAAATTACTGTAAGTAAAAAAGAATTACTGGTAGCAAAGACTAGTGCAAAGGACTATCACAAAAACTGTCAGTATGTTATCACATCTTTTGCTGTCAACAGGCATTATGGGTGGGAACTAACTCAGGTTTACTTTGTTCGATAGTCCACCAAATCGTAAACTTAGGATGATGGGTTCAAGGCTTATATCCATCTTCGACTCCCTACCAAAGTCTTCTTTCCGAAGCTTTTCAGTGTGCAGCACACAATCTATCCATGCTGTTGTCTATTGCTTTATGCACAAGAGATTCAGTGTCTGTTATGCTGAATGTTTTGTTTCTCTCACATATCTTTTAACCTGTGCTCAAATGGATTCTATCGGATTATACTGACAGTGATATGTGGGTAAATGTAAACCTTTGTGACCACATTCACATGTATGAAAGTCAAGTTTGTACATTCTGTGGTGTGACTTGTATAAATTAACAAACTGCAGAAGTTCAGCACAAGTCTGCTTTGTAATGTGCAGAATATTTTTATTTAAGCCAGAGCACTATATCCACTTTCCTGGTGTTTGTATTTAGCATTTTCTCTGTAACAGCTGAATGGCTTGGTAATTATGATGAATGACTTGGAAGCAAGGTGTGGCAAGAATAGTTCAATGAACCATTTCTTGAAACTGACAGTGTTCATTTCCAAATGATACTCACTGCTGCTGTTTTTACACCTATGTACAAGTTTACTTTCAAGAACAAAACCAGATGAAAAGCCAGCACGCAGAATAATTATACAAGAATCTATTCCTGTTGGAACTTTAAAACCGGCAGTACCATCATTCATTTCCCAGCAGGTATTCATGGAATGATTCTGATGCACACATCTTTCAACAAGGTAAGACATTTTGAACTACCTCCTTCTCTTGCATCATGACACTTTATAAGGGATGTGGTTCATGCTCCACATGTGTCACCTCTTTCAATCAAAAACTCTCTTCAATGTCTTTTTAAATTATTTGTGTTTATTAGGTGCTACCTCTGAAGCCAATTTTCTCATGCATAATTGTAACAAGTTTTTGTGATGTCCGGTATTCACTGCTTGTATACATTTGAAACACAGAGTGCTTTAAAATTTATTATTGTCAAAACAATCCATTCATGTTACAGGTTTCCTGTGATTTCGACACTTTCCAGGGTACATGAAACCAAATTTTCCTGACATTTCTACAGCTCTAACACTTTTGTTTACTATTCTCTGTACAGTTCTCCTGCTGACACATGCTTCTGCTGTTTGTTCTTGTGTCTTCGAAATTTCAAAAAGAGGAGTCCTGCTTTAAAATCCACATTTGAAAAAGTTGTTAATGTGATAAATAAACCTACTCACCTGCTTGTGAAGCACTTTACATTTATTGCCATAATTTGCCACATTTATTTGGCAATCACACTAAAAATTTACAGAGATTCATTCGCAACTATACTGGCACAAGAAAGTAACATCAACAACTGGATGAATAATTCAATAATTTGGTTGCTCTGTTAATGAAACTGCATTGTCTTGAAGTACGGCAACAGTGCATTATGTGGGAGAGTGATTCTCGCAATGTGGTTGTAAATCATGGCTAGCACTTAGGAAAGATAATGAGTCTTACTGGATGCTTGCAGTCAGTGGATGGCGATACTCAGAATGGCTGAAAGCTGTGCCACCTTTCTACATGAAGCGAACTATAGTGAATCATTACTAACAAAGTAAACCTTTATTGCTAAAAAATCTTGATTGTCGGGCTGCCTCCAGTGGCGGGGTAGGAGTGGTGTGCATTGCACCAGGAATGTGCCGACACTGGCGTGTGGCATGCAGTCTCAATCTGCACAAGAGGCAGTGACAACAACTTCAGATGCCCAGTGGTGGAGGCTACCGGCTGCACTGTGTGGGCTGCGTTGTCTGCTCCAGCCATGGCTATCAGCAGCTTTGGAAAGTGGGCAGCCAGGGCATGCAGGATCATATCATGAACTGCATGCCAGAAAGGCACTACTAGGTCTGCACGAAGGGTGTGCAGTTGTGTGGAGTCTGCTGCAGCCAGATGAAAGGAGAATGGCCAGTAGTACCAAAGTCTGCCCACAGAAGTAGAAGGTGGGCCTTGGCAGCTGCATCCCGCCACGATTACAGATGATCGTCTGCTAACTGAACCTGCTGGTTAGGCCACCAGAAGGCCTGCTCGATGATGGTGCCCACAGTTTCCCCACAGTCTTGACTCAGCTGATGGCACTGCAGCTCACAGTAGCGATGTCCTGCAGGCAGGACTAGCTGCTTCATCACAGATAGTAGACGAGTAGGACGTATATCAAACATCCAAGCTGGGCAACTGCAAACTGAGTAGATACCTCAACTGGAATGGGAGTAATATTTATAAAGGACTGGCATGTGTCCTTTGCTACTGTGAGGCAGCAATGATACTACTCGTCCTGCTTTACTTGTCTGGTCAGCTTCTCTGGTTGCCTTGATGCAGCTGAAAGATGCCTCAACTTCATGTTTCAAGGCAGTGACGCATGTAATTTGCAAATTCAGTGTACTGAATAGATATTCTTGTGTCCGACTTAAATGTTCTTACTCCATCTGGGGTAGTCATTGTGATGACAGCATCACTCTTTCCCTGTGTTGTAACTCTGCTGCATTGGCCCTTTGGACACCTAGTTCTTATGGAGTGTAGCAATAAACTATCTTGTGGCTGTATTACATGCAATATCAGTGATCCTTCCTTGTTGGCATTCTGTCTGGCTGTTGCATACTGAACTGCTTTTCTCACCTCTTGTGCTTCCAGGGGATGACTTCAAAATTTTACTCCACTTCACTAAGCCTAATACCCCATGCTGCCTCTCACACCCTTCCTTGGACAAATCCGCCTCAGATTTGACTCAAGGTATCCCTGGAAAAAGTCTTGAAAAACGCTTACAAATCAGAAATTTACATTGTACATTGTGGTTTTCCTTTTTCTAATTGAGCTCAAGCCTCAAAGTTCCTAGGCCCAGTCTCCATCTCAGCATCATCAATCAGGCTGTAGTCTGCTGAGCAGCATATCTAATAAGTACTTATATTACTAAAATATTCTAAGTCATTACTTACAAACTAGCATAAAGCTTTTCCTATAGCACAGGTCACACACAATCTCAATTTCTCCTCACTTCATTAATAATCTGTTACTGTCAGTGTCACTTAATTAATTCTTGCTTAAGTAATTCTTACTTCTACTGATAAACCAATCAATTTCTCAAGTTTTCACACACAGACTTTATCCAATTAAACTGTCATAAAAGAACTCTTCCTCCTCGTAAAATCATTCCATAACAGATGGGTCCATTTAGTTATGTCTTATTTTCTGCATCTTCCTTTGCTTTTCAGGTTGTTGCTGTTTCAGTAGATCATCTGGAACTTTGATTTCAAAACAAAAGTTTCCCTTATGTTTCTGCAGTATACACATCCTTAAAACTACTTGCACAAAACAACCTACAGTACTAAAATAGGAAATGTACTGGTCGTTAGCTCCCACTACCACTCTTATCTTACAGTTACTCTTACAGCCATGCCTTACAATGTCATACTTTTTTTACCCTTTTCCCGTTCACAACCAACTTCCTTTTGTTCATTGGCAGTTTTCCATGTGCACTGAATCTTAGTGATATCATACGCAATTTAAGTAGTTCTGCTTTCATAATAACAGACCCTTGCAATGATGTGACAGTTGAAGATGTCTCCTTTGGCTGAAATAATGCCCTCCTGTGTTTGTGTGTTTAAGAACAGTTAAACGACATTTCTTCTGGCAATCATTACCTATAACATTGCAAGTATCATCAAATTTACCCTCATACATAGGCACACATTTCTGAAAAGATTGTCTTGTCGGCACAATCGTTAGCATCACAAAATTATGCCAACTTCTTTTCTTCCTCCCTTCCCCATCCAGTGAAGGCAGTAGCAGCAGCAGCACCACCACCACCACCACCACAAGTGGTGATGAACCTGCATTCTTTGGAAATAAATGCATCCACACTACTTCATTATCCACAATATTTACAATATAACTAACATTGTCAGTAGTTTCCAGAGCATTCTCCATAGTAGCTACCATAAATCACTTCTGCAGTCCCACCCAGCACAGCCCAGAAATCAGTGGCATATGTGCTCCCCTGTAAATGTGGTGTAGGCCCCATGGCCTCAAAACAACAACCATTATTACCCAATGGCATAGATACTATTGAATCTAAATCAATATCATCCATGATGGAAGAGAAATATAGATGTCAGACACGTACAGGCATTGAAACAATTCAATGGTGACAAGTAAAAGTAAAAATTCTTGCCGGATCAGGACTACAACTCAGATTTCCCACTATACACATGCAGTCACTTTAACCACCTCAGCTATGCGAGCACACTTCACATCGAACCCAAATTCTCAACTTGTCACACACTACTGCTATAGCTCCCAACTGTCCTTACTTGCAGCATTTAACATGATTCTTTCAAAAGACTGGACTAAGGATGCACTCACATTGAAGATATCTCTTGAAATACCATCAAAGTTCATAGATATTACCATTATATGTGTTGTGTCTGCTCTTTCAGACATGTGTATGGTGTCTCCACACATGCCTTTGCCGGTCATCAGGGCTCAGTTCAAAGCAGGACTCATCACTGAAGACAATTATAATCCAGTCAATGAGATTCCAGGACGAAAATGTGACTGGAGATACCCAGGACAGCAGTGGGATACCAACCTGAATGGGCACTGGTGGGATACCAACCTGACTGGGCAGCAGTGGGATACCAACCTCACTGTTGGCTACCATATAGCCCGACAATCAAGAGTGATGGTCTGGGATACCAGCTGTTTTCAAAGCAGGACCCCTTTGGTTATCATCCGTGGCACCCTTACAGCACAGCAGTACAGCTAAGATGTTCTATGCCATGTTTTGTTGCCCTTCATGTCAAACCATCCTGGGCTTACAGGTATATTTTAGCAAGGTAATGCCCGTGGACTAGAGGTAACGTCTTTGAATAATAATTGAAAAGTTCTCGGTCTTGGGTTCAAACGCTGCACCCACTTAAATTTTGAATGAAAATCATTAGCAATGGTGGCCGAAGACTTCTGGCATAGGAAGACACCCTCATTCAGCCAACAGGCTCTTCAAAGGGGGTGGAGGAGCAGACAGAGCTTTAGGGCACGCTCTTGCCCTTGGGGTGGGAAACTGCCAGTAAAGGCAGAAGAATCAGCAGTGATGAATGGCATGAGGATGCAGAAGGAAATGGAAACCACTGCATTAAAGACACATAATGTGTATACACATGACATGTGTCCTGTAATTGAAATAGTGTCATGCTGATTTCTCCATTGGCAAAAGATTCAGTACAATTCCCCCATTTGGATCTTTAGGGGGGGGGGGCTGCCAAGGGGGAGGGAACATGAGAATAAGATTAAATAACAAATGAAAGGATAATGTTCTGTCAGTCAGGGTATGAAATGTCCGAAGTTTGAACATGCTAGGGAAGCTAGAAAATATGAAAAGGGAAATGCTAATGCTCAATCTAGGTATAGTGGGAGTCAGTGAAGAGAAATGGAGAGAAGACTGGTATTTCTGGTCGGCCAAGTATAGGGTAATACCAGCAGCAGCAGAAAATGGCATAACAGGAGTAGGATTTTTTACGAATAGGAAGGCAGGGCAGAGTGTGAACTACTGAGAACAGTTCAATCATAGGGTTATTCTCATCAGAATCGATAGCAAGGCAACACCAATAATGATAGTTCAGGATTACATGCTTATGTTGCAAGCTGAAGATGAAGAGAAAGTATATGAGGATAATGTATGTAAAGCGAGATGAAAATCTGTGGGGGATTGGAATGTGGTTATAGAGTAAGGAGTACGAGAATATGGGCTTTGCAGAAGCAATGAGAGAGGAAAATGACTGACTGATTTCTGCAATAAACTCCAGCTAGTAATAGCGAATACTCTATTCAAGAATCACAAGAGGAGGAGGCATACTTGGAAAAGGCCATGAGATATGGGAAGATTTCAGTTAGATTACATCATGGTCAGGCAGAGATTCCAAAGTCAGGTACTGGACTGTAAGGCATACTCAGGAGCAGATACAGACTCAGCACAAAATTTAGTTATGATACAGAGTAAGTTGAAGTTTAAGAAACTAGTAAGGAAGAATCAATGCACAAAGAAGTGGGATACAGAAGTACTGCGGAATGAAGAGATATGTTTGAAGCATTCTGAGGTGATAGATACTGCAATAAGGAATAGCTCAGTATGCAGTTCAGTTAAAGAGGAATGGGCATCTCTAAAAATGGCAATAACAGAAATTGGAAAGAAAGATATAGGTACAAAGAAGTTAACTGTGAAGAAACCATGGGTAATAGAAGAAATTATTCAGTTCATCAATGAAAGAAATAAGTACAAAAATGCTGAAAGAAATTCAGGAATACAGAGGTACAAGTCACTTAGGAATCAAATAAACAGGAAGTGCAGGGAAGCTAAGATGAAATGGTTGCATGAAATATGTTAAGAATTCTAAAAAGAAATGAATGATTGCTGGAAGGACTGATTCACCTTTGGTGAAATTAAAGGGTACATTGAAGGCCTATATGAGGAGGAAGACTTTTCTGATGATGCGACGGTACAAGAAACGGGAGTGGATATAGAAAACATAGGGAATACAGTATTAGAATCAGAATTTAAAAGAGCTTTGGAAGACTTAAGGTCAAATAAGACAGAAAGAATAGATAATATTACATCAGGTTTTCTAAAACCATTGGGTGAAGTGGCAACAAAACAACTTTTCATGTTGGCATGTAGAATGTATGAGTCTGGTGAAATACCATCTGTCTTTCAGAAAAATATCATCCACACAATTCCAAAGACAGCAAGAGCCAACAAGTATGAGAATTACTGCACAGTCAGCTTCATAGCTCATGCAACCAAGTTGATGACAAGAATAATCCATAAAAAAATGGAAAAGAAAATTGAAGATGTTATAGATGACAATAAGTTTGGCTTTAGGAAATGTAAAGGCACCAGAAAGGCAATTCTAATGTCGCTGTTGATAATGGAAGGAGACTAAAGCAAAATCAAAACATATTCATAAGATTTGTTGACCTGGAAAAAGCATTCAACAAAGACAAATGCAAGATGTCCGAAATTCTAAGAAAAACAGGCATAAGATATAGGAAAAGATGGGTAATGTACTGCATGTACAAGAGACAAATGGGAACAATATGTCTGGAAGACCAAGAATAAGTACTTGGATTAAAAAGGATAGAAGACAGAAATATAGTCTTTCACCCATACTGCTCAGCCTACCGTATACATCGAAGAAGTGATGACGAAAATAAAAGAAAGATGGGAGAGTGAAATTAAAATTCAAGGTGAAAGATGTCAATCATAAGATTCACTTTGCTATCCTCTGTGAAAGTGAAGAAGAATCACATGAAGTGCTGAATGGAATGAAAAGTCTAATGAGCAGAGAATATGGATTAAGAGCAAATTGGAGAAAGATGAAAATAATGAGAAGTAGCAGAAATGTGAACAGCGAGAACCTTAACATCTGAACTGATCGTCACGAAGTAGATGAAGTTAAGGAATTCCGCTACCTAGGCAGCACAATAACCCATGATGGATGGAGCAAGGAGGACACAAAAAGCAGACTAGCACTGGCAAAAGAACATGCCTGCCCAAGTGAAGTCCACTAGTATCAAACATAAGCCTTAATTTGAGGAAGAAACGTGAGAATGTATGTATGGAGCACAACATTGTATGGTGGTGAAACATGGACTGTGGGAAAACTGGAACAGGAAAGTGAATAAAAGAATTTGCAATGTGGTGCTACAGCAGAATGTTGAAAATCACATGCACCAATAAGATAAGGAATATGGATGTTCTCCAGAGAATTGAGAAGGAAAGGAATATATGGAAAACGCTGACAAGAAGGAACAGGATGGTAGGGCATCTGTTAAGACATCACTGAATAACTTCCATGGTATGAGAGGGAACTGTACAGGATGACATAGATGGGAATACATCCAGCAAATAATTAACAATATAGGTAGCAAGTGCTACTCTGAGCTCTGAGTTGAAGAGGTTGGCACTGAAGAGGAATCTGTTGCAGGCTGCATCAAAGCAGTCAGAAGACTGAGGACTAAAAAAAAACTTTGTGCTTTCCAAATCCAAATTTGGACAGTAAGGTCACCGATTTTTCCCGAGCTGAGAATATTTGTAGCATTACAGGCAGGGCCCTACAACCAGCTAGGGATTTTGCTGATCTAATGTGCCAATTGGACAGAATCTGGCACAATATCTCTCAGGACAACACACAACTACTCTATCAATCAATGCCAAGCTGAACAACTGCTTGCATAAGGTGGACCCATGTGTTATTGCCTTGCCCAATTTGTGAAGCTCTTTCTCTTGAATATATCATCTACTTTTTCTGCAATTGGAATCATTTGTTAGCCTTTACATGTACATCACACATATTAATTCCTGTCTCATTCAGATAATTCCTTCAAGGTGCTTTTTTTTCCTTAAAACCTGAGTGTAACCAACAAAATGTCAATTTGGATTTCAAAAAACATTTCAACAAAAAATGCCGTATATGCTTCACTGATCGAATATTAAATGCTCTGAATAACTGAATACCACCCATGGAGATTTTTTGTGATCTCTCATAGGCTTTTGATTGTGAAAATCATGAAATTCTTCTAAATAAGTTTAGGTACTGTGGCATGAGTGGAACAGTGCACAGCTTTAATTCGTACTTAACTGGAAGAGTGGAGAAGGTTCAAATAAAGAGTTCACATACGGCACAAAAATCTGCAGATTCCTCAAATTGCGGAGATATCAAGTTTGGGGTCCCACAGTGTTCAGTCTTGAATCCATTATTGTTTGCAATACATATTAATACCTTGCCACTCCCTATTCAGGAAGATGCAAAGTTAGTTCTTTTGCTGATGATACAAGTACAGTAACAACAAACAAGGATTAGCTGAGGAATCTGTAAATAATCTTTCAGAAAATTATTAAATGGTTCTCTGTGAACAGACTCTAATTCAATTTAAAAAAAAAAAAAAAAAAAAAAAAAGGATATACAGTTCTATACAGTAAAGGGCATAACAACTTCTTCTACTCAACTGATGACTTTTTAATTATACATTAGTAATTTTACAATTATTAAAAAAAATACTTGTATTATCTTATCTAAGGAAACCTTTTGTTTAACTGACACATTCTACATCACTAAGAAGTGTCATATTCATAATCTGTGGAACAAGTATTAATCTAATCTAATCTGTAATCTTAACGTTGTGATGCTCACCTAAAGCACACTGACTGACAAAAAAAGTGAAGCAACCCCAAAGAGAAGGAGAAAAAAAAATGAAACTTCAAGTGTTGAGAGGGTATGTGATGTTATTTCAATAATTATAATAGCAATTCAAATTTACAAAGAACTTTGCAGTATGGGACCATTTATCATAATGATGTTGCACCTCCTTCTGGAAGGATGCATGCCTGATTCAGTTGGGAAGAGTGTTCTTGAAGCCATTGTATCCTCTCCTGAGGCAATGTCACCCAGAACTGTTGTAACTGGTCCCTGATATCTGGAATATTGGCACTGGGACATAGTTGACTCTGAGTTGATCCCACACATGATCTATGGGGGATAGATATGTGGATCTTGATGACCATGGGAGTATCTCAACATCATGCATACGGTTCACAGAGACAATTGCTGTATGTGGACAAGCATTTTTCCTCTGAAAAATGACACCACAGTAATGTCACATGAGGATGCAAGATGTCTGTGATGTCAGAGTTCCCTCAATCACTACCAGCCATGACCTGAAGTCATACCTGATGAGTTCCACCCACAATGCCTGGAGTATCAACATTATCTCTCCAAAGCACTGGAGGATGGGTCCTCACTAAAGGTTGCCACCATATTTGTTGATGATGGTCACCAGGGCAGTCCGCGCTTTTCGGACATGGCATGACACACCAAATGCAGCCATTTCTCTTGTTATGTTATTGGCAGCCTACTCATGGAATGGTAATTCCCTAGTTGTAATTCCCTAGTCTGTGTACTGCTGGTCTTCAAACAACGTGGTGGAATGACACAGGATGTTGAAGGGAGGTCATTACTTGCAGTTGGACGGCAGGCAGAGATGTGAAAGTGTTACAATATATACTCAGTGCACAATACGAAGATCCACCCTTGTGTTGGTCACACAGGTTCGATTGGAATCTTGATAATGCTTATTCTTGGCTTTATGTTCCCATATAGTCCAACATCAAGCTACTGTCACATCCAAGTATCCACCAAGTCTGGATATTACACAATTTGACTGGCCAGTCAAATGGAAATGTACAATGAGACCTCTTTCAAACTCTGTCAGGTGCTAATAAAGCTGCCTCACATGAGCACATTACTTCTCCACATCCTGCACTGCTATCATACTTAAATTAGGATATGTTCATGGCTTTCATATAGCCTACCAAGTCTTGGACCAAAAGTAAACGTGAACAGGTACCAACAGAAATATGAACAACACTAGTGCGCTTTGGTGGTCATTCTTCCTGTCATAGAGAACTGCAACTCTAAATCATTTATATAC
Source organism: Schistocerca cancellata (assembly GCF_023864275.1). Lineage (NCBI taxonomy): Eukaryota > Metazoa > Arthropoda > Insecta > Orthoptera > Acrididae > Schistocerca > Schistocerca cancellata. The sequence goes on along the minus strand of NC_064626.1, from coordinate 859,038,860 downwards.
TCGCCGATGGTGTATGAAGTTACACTGACTTCCTACCATGTCTTCTGAGTGCTGCTTCTTTTTTTTTTTCTTTTTTTTCAGACAGTGTACTGTCAAAGCAATATCTGAAAATTACATTTGGAAAGCACTCTTTCATAAAATTAGTTGAATTGTAAGCAATTCTGGGCTTCTTCAGATACCAAGTAAGCAATTTAATTCAACTTTCGTATAAAATATTAATGTTATCACATCTGTTTGTAAAATATGGTTCTCTGCAAAGGTCCGAAATTATCTCTTTGCTCATGATTTATTATTGAAAAAGTCACTCCATGGGTGCATACAAGTGCCTGAACTACTGAAGAGATTTTATATACTTATCACACTATGAGAAATTGTCATCATTGTCACCTGATACGATGTGGCAGCTAACAAACCACTCTATCCATGTCCATGGTCAACATAAATTCATTCACGCTGGACTGTATCCATTGTCTTCATGTATTACAGTCCCAAAGATCCATGATCAATAACCAGCACTAAGCAGAAACTACTGAATTGAAACAGGGAAGTTTGGTCAACTCCTCATGTCCTATGAGCAGTACATTTGAAAATATTAAGAACTTTGATGATTAGAGTTGTTGAGTCCCTTATATGTAGCAGTCATTTAAGCTTCTGTTCCAAAGTGAGGGTTCCAAAGTGAGGGTCAAGAGGAAAGTTTGATATGAGTCGTTAGCTTTGACCAATGACATAATGCTGCTGCGACATCACGTTTTGGTGTGTATTTTGAATTAAATTTCTGTATAGCTTTACATTATACTGATCATAATCTCATTGTTTTATGGAGAAACCAATTTCTTAACCTTTTATGGTTATTGAAAACGAAAGTCTGTCTTTGATGTCTAAGTTAGGTTGGAATGAAAAGGTTTGGTTATGAGTTGGTGAAGCCAACAAATGTGACAGCAAAAAATGTGCCTGTGGTGACAGACTGAACTGAACAGTAGCTCAAGGTCTAGGTTAGGTAGGAATGTATGATCTGGTTGTGAGTTGCTAAAGTCAATGAATATTACAGTGAAATACATGTCTATGGTGACAGACTATTTTAAAGCATAGTCCGAGGTCTAGGTTAGGTTGAAAGGCACTAGTTGGTCATGAAAGGCAAGAAAACTGTGTGTGCTTAAAGTGTCACCTGCAGCATAACCTGATGCGTATGTTAGCTGAAATTTGAAAATTTGAGAGTTGACGAAGGAAACAAATGACAACGCAATAATATGATTGGCATAATATACTGATCTGAAGCATATGTTGAGATACATATTTGTCTTTGCAATAACCCTCTTGCACTTCTTATTTTGCTGAAAATTACTACAAAGTGGTTCAGCTATGAGTTAATAGAAGCGGATACCAGCTGATATTATTTACAAATGAGTATTGTCTTTGGTTAAGGACAGTATACTGACAATTTATTGTATTCAGGTTGTTGGTTGTAATGCTTATTTGGCTATCACTTTTGAATGTATCAATTTACAAGATTTTCATTATCAGAAATATTATCCCATTTCAGATACACTGTAAAAGGTAAATTTATTTACAAGCCAAATAATATTTCTGAGAAAAATGTGATTCGATTTCTATGATTTGCTGTGTTGACTTCCCATCATTCATTGTGCGAGCAAGGAAATACCCAGGATTTTGTAAAAGGGGGAATTTGATTCATTATAGAGGACTTTAAAAGGACTCATGGTTTTCATTTATTCTGAAAACACATTTATTTTTTAATTTTGCTTTTGGGAGGCCTTCATACATATAGTATTCAGCCTACAAAATTAAGCAAGAAAAGCTTTTCTTAAGGAGGTATAGCACATATTCTTCCCAGTGAGAGAGAGAGATACAGGGAGGGAGAGAGATACACAAGGTGTTCATTTTAACTGAAGACATTGAAAAATCTCAAAAACTACACATCAGACTAAAAAAAATGATATAACTCCAATTTGTTGTCTTGTTCATATTGGAGGGGTACAGAGGGGGGACATCTAATGAAATCACACTTGACCCACAATCCATCCCATGAGAGGGCAACTTTGAAATCTTTAATGAATTCCCTTTTTTAATTGCAGATTATAATTCAATAGAAAAATCTACAAATGTTTTGTCTGAAGCATTTTCTTCATTTCGCCACAGGTGGCACTGTAATTGGAGGAATAGAAATGGGTACACGATTGTAATTTACGACATGCTACTCAATGGCCCTTGAATGACCAATGTCATGTGGGACCCCACCTCCATGCTGCGAGGGTAGGGCAGGCCAATATTGTGTAACTTCTAATTGGAAACCCCATTTGTAACATTGTATTCCTTCAACATTTTAAATAGGGGAGTACTTGACTTGCCACTATGGCCGTGGCTTGAGGCAAATGTTACTCTACTTTTCCAATTGGGGCAAGTGTTCAAACGTAGTACTGTCAACTTCAATACAATTAGTGGTCTATGACCGTACACAGGACACAAGCATATCTGTGGGAATGTCAGCGTAAGCATTTCTGATGTGATTAACAATGTCTTCAAGGCCTGCTGGTACACCTTATCTTTTAAATATCCTCACAGAAAGAAATCTGGCTACCTAATGGGCCAGTTAATAAGGCAACCTCTGCTGATCCACTGACCAATGTAAACATGGTCTAATACTTCCCGTGCTTCATTAGCATAATGTGCTGGGCAGTTGTCATGCTCAAGCTATGTATGTTCTCAAATGGCCACAGCAACATTCTGCAGTAGTACCGGTAGTTCCTATTCCAAAAACGTTTTATATTTGCATCCTTTCAATGTGCCATCAATAAAGTACTGACAGCTGAGTTTGTTCCCCATGATGCCATACCATATGTTAACTGACCAAGGATGTTGAGTACCAGTAGTTTCTATTCTGAAAACGTTTTATTTTTGCATCCATTCAATGTGCCATCAATAAAATACCGACCGCTGAGTTTGTTCCCCATGATGCCATACCATATGTTAACTGAACAAGGATGTTGTTGGTCAGTTGCCATAACCAATGGGGATTGTCTACACTCCAGCAGTGCATGTTAAGCTGGTTAATAACTACCACAGTTTGTGAATGTAGGCTTATCAGAAAATAGTACCTCACCAAAGAACATGGGGGTTGTTTGGATTTGTTGACGTGCCCATAAACAAAACACTACCCTATTATGGAAATAGGCAATATTAAGTTACTGATGCAGTGACACATGGTACAGAAGATACTTATAATGATGCAGTACTACAGCAATAACTACTTACAGACATACCAGAATTGCAGTGTAATTGCTGGGCTCTTATCTGTGGCTTGTGGTGCACTCCTGCTAGTACAACTATTTCATTAGCTTCTCCTGCAACATGTTTGTTTCCTGTTGCCATCAGATATAAAATCATCCACAACCCTGTAAAAGAACAATTGAAAGGGAGCTTTCTCTGGAAAACTCTTGGGTTACAAGGCAACAGCAGCCTCAAGATTTCTCCTACATTCTCCGTAAATAAGGATCATTTAAATCTTTTTCTTCTATAGTTGCAACAATCATTGTCCATTTGCGCATCTGTTCTCCAAAATATGTGGATGTGCAAGCAATAAACACTGCAAAGTATTGTAATGTTTAGAGCCACTGTCTGTTGTATGTCTACTTGGTACGTGAGCTCTGGTTTCAGTGTACCGCCTGTTATGATACATAGTGGTTCGCTACATGGCTACGGTAGTGCATTGCATAGTCCCCTGTTCAATATGTCGGAGAAATCCAATCTTGTGAATGAGGTTTCCAATTAGAAGTTATGAAATATTGGCCTGTTGCACGCTCACAGCATGGAGGTGAGGTTCCACATACTCTTCCCGAACAGGCCATGAAGGCCCAACAGTACCGACTGGCTGCCGTGTCATCCTCAGCCCATAGGCATCACTGGATGCGGATATGGAGGGGTATGTGGTCAGCACACTGCTCTCCTGGACGTATGTCAGTTTCCAAGACAGGGAGGTTCCACATGCCATTGGATATTCAATGTCCATTGAGCAGCATGTCGTAAATGACAATTTTGTATGCAGTTCTGTTCCTCTTATTACAGCATCACCTATGGTGAAATGAATAAAATGCTTTACAGAAAATGTAAGTACGAGGGTAAGTCAAATGAAAACCTTAAATATTTTTTTAAATATTATTTATTGCGCAGAAGTGGTACAAAGCTGTATCACTTTTCAACATAATCTCCCCCACGCTCAATGCAAGTCCTCCAGCACTTACAAAGTTCATAAATTCCTTTAGAAAAAAATTCTTTTGGTAGTCTGTTCAACTACTTATGCACCGCGTGGCGTACCTCTTCATCAGAATGGAACTTCTTTCCTCCCATTGCATGTTTGAGTGGTCCAAGTATATGGAAATCACTTGGGGCAAGGTCTGGTGAACATGGTGGATGAGGAAGACACTCATAATGCAGGTCTGTGATTGTTGCAACTGTTGTACGGGCAGTGTGGGGCCTTGCATTGTCATGTTGCAAATGAACACCTGTTGACAGCAATCCACGTCATTTTGATTTGATTGCAGGCCGTAAATGATTTTTTAGGAGATCTGTGTATGATGCACTGGTGACAGTGGTCCCTCTAGGCATGTAATGCTCTAAAATGACGCCTTTTTCGTCCCAAAAGAGAGTCAGCATAACCTTCCCTGCTGATGGTTCTGATCGAAACTTCTTTGGTTTTAGTGATGAGGAATAGCGCCATTCCTTGCTTGCTCTCTTCGTTTCTGGTTGGTGGAAGTGAACACAGGTTTCGTCCCCAGTAACGATTCTTGCAAGGAAGCCATCACCTTATCATTCAAAGCACCGCAGAAGTTCTTCACAAGCAACACGTCGTTCTCACATTTCAGGAGTCAGCTGCTGTGGCAACCATCTTGCAGACACTTTGTGAAACTGGAGCACATCATGCACAATGTGGTGTGCTGACCCATGACTAATCTGTAAACATGCTGGAATGTCATTCAGTGTCACTCGGCAGTTTTCCTTCACTATGGCTAATGGCTCTGAGCACTATGGGACTTAGCATCTAAGGTCATCAGTCCCCCAGAACTTAGAACTACTTAAACCTAACTAACCTAAGGACATCACACATCCATGCTCGAAGCAGGATTCGAACCTGTGACTGCAGCGGTCGCGTGGTTCCACACTGAGAGGCCTAGAACTGCTCGGTCACAGCGGCCGGCCCATCACTAAGGCTTCAACTGCTGTAATGTTCTGTGGAGTCACAACTCATTGTGCCTGACCTGGACGAGGAGCATCTTCCACTGAAGTCACCACCATTTGCGACTTCCTACTCCATTCATAGACTTGCTGCTGTGACTAACATGCATCACTGTACTGAACCTTTGTCGATGAATTTCAATAGGTTTCACACCTTCACTGCCAAAAAACGGAATAACAGAACGCTGTTCTTCCCTGGTGCAAGTCGCAAGTGGGGCAGCCATCTTTATACTGACACTGCGACGGTTGTGTGCATCTGCACTATGCTGCCACTTACAGGCCATTCTGCACACTGTTAGTAGCATGCTTACCGACTTACAGGATTTAGATTTGTTATTACAAATGTAAGGTTTTCATTAGACTCACCCTCGTAGATTGTCCCATAGAATCGCAATCTGATATTTAAAAAATGGGGGTTCCAACTGAAGATTTGCCCTACTGCCCACGCATTGGTGGGGTGACAGTTCGACCTGCGGTATAGCTGGATGTCTCCGTACAAGGCGAACCAATTGGAATAATAACGCATTTTTGATCTGATGTGTAGTTTTTGATACATTTCAATGTCTTTCAATGTCATTAAACACACACACACACACAATTAAATATTTCTTTTTTGTCAATATGACAATTTCACTTTGTTGTCAAATGAATTACGAGGGTAAGTCAATTATTATCTGCAAAGTGGTTATAAAATTTTATTGTAATCAAATAGGAAACTTACATGAACATCATTTTTTGACATGGTCTTCTTGCGTTTCAACTCACTTGGTCCGTCGTTGTATAAGCTTCCTGATGCCTACATAAAAGAAGGTTCTCAGTTGAGCTGCAAACCAGGAATGCACCTCTTCTTTCACTGCTTTGTCTGAGGCAAATCGACAGCCCCTTAATGCCTGTTTGAGTGGACCAAACAAGTGATAGTCAGAAGGGCAAGACCAGGACAATATGGAGGATGATCCAGTACTTCAAATTTGAGTTTCTGGGGCATTTCAGCAGTGTGGGCAGCAGTATGCAGACAAGCATTGTTGTCAAACAACACAACACTTTTTGACAGCAATCCTCGGCATTTGCTTCGAACTGTAGGCTTTAGCCTGGCAGTAAGCATCTCACTGTCATGTACGCTGTTCATTGTTGAGTGCCTTTCCCCATAATGTTCCAGTACTGGACCTTGTGTGTCGCAAAAAACTGTAAGATCAGCTTTCCTGCAGATGGTTGGGTTTTGAACATTTTCTTGCACAGCGAATTTGGATGTTTCCATTCCATACTCTGCCATTTACTCTCCGGCTCGTAATGATGGATCCATGTTTCGTCACCAGTAATGATACTGTCTAAGAAGTTACCACACCGATCCAAATGTTTTTTGCAGATGTCCAAGCGTGTTTGTTTATACAACTGCGCGAGTTGTTTTGGGGTCCATCCTGCACAACCTTTATGAAACCCAAGTCTGTTGTGGATGATTTTGTAGGCAGAACCGTGACTAATTTTCAGATGATGTGCCACTTTGTCAATAGTTAATCATCTATTTAAGAGAATTATTTCATTTGAATGCTCAGTGCTTTCTTCATTTGTGGTGATAAACAGTCGTCCGGCTCCTTTATCATGCTTAACACTTGTGCACACATCTCGGAATTTTTCAATCCTTTCGTAGACACTCCATTGTGGCAAAACACTGTTTCCGTACTGTACCAAAAGTCTTCGGTGACTTTCGACCCCTGATACGCCTTCTGACCACAAAAAATAGATCGCTGAACGTTGCTCTTCTTTGGTGCAAATAGACAGCGTAGCAGCCATGATTAACAGCACGGCAGAGATAACGAAACTAACCTAGCAGATTGAAAATTGCAAAGATATAACAACAAATAAACCAAGTAGGTGTCATCAATGTAAACCAAAAGTATTACCAAAATAAATAAAAATATAACTAAACTGCAGATAATAATTGACTTAACCTCGTATATTTCTAATATACTGTATTGCCTCTCTGCTAACAAAAAAGTCTCATCTCATTCTTGTAATATGAGGTTCACTGTCACTGAGCCCCTCCTGTCCCCTCTCCCTGTCCAACTCCTCTTTTCCGCCTTCTAAGTCCATTTCCTCCCACCCATCTGTCAATCTCCCCTTCCTCCCACTCACTGACCTTGAGCATTGTTCATTGCCACTACAAATTCATTTCTGTAGTAATATTCAAATCATAAGCTGATAAGCTATAAAAACAACTTTCTTGTTTGCTAATAACCTTTCACTATTATATATTTTACATTTATAAAGGGTTATTACAAATGATTGAAGCGATTTCACAGCTCTACAATAACTTTATTATTTGAGATATTTTCACAATGCTTTGCACACACATACAAAAACTCAAAAAGTTTTTTTAGGCATTCACAAATGTTCGATATGTGCCCCTTTAGTGATTCGGCAGACATCAAGCCGATAATCAAGTTCCTCCCACACTCGGCGCAGCATGTCCCCATCAATGAATTCGAAAGCGTTGTTGATGCGAGCTCGCAGTTCTGGCACGTTTCTTGGTAGAGGAGGTTTAAACACTGAATCTTTCACATAACCCCACAGAAAGAAATCACATGGGGTTAAGTCGGGAGAGCGTGGAGGCCATGACATGAATTGCTGATCATGATCTCCACCACGACCGATCCATCGGTTTTCCAATCTCCTGTTTAAGAAATGCCGAACATCATGATGGAAGTGCGGTGGAGCACCATCCTGTTGAAAGATGAAGTCGGCGCTGTCGGTCTCCAGTTCAGGCATGAGCCAATTTTCCGCGGGCTACGCATGAAACTTGCCCGCACGCGTTCAACCTTTTCTTCACTCACTGCAGGCCGACCCGTTGATTTCCCCTTACAGAGGCATCCAGAAGCTTTAAACTGCGCATACCATCGCCGAATGGAGTTAGCAGTTGGTGGATCTTTGTTGAACTTCGTCCTGAAGTGTCGTTGCACTGTTATGACTGACCAATGTGAATGCATTTCAAGCACAACATACGCTTTATCGGCTCCTGTCGCCATTTTGTCTCACTGCGCTCTCGAGCTCTCTGACGGCAGAAACCTGAAGTGCGGCTTCAGCCGAACAAAACTTTATGAGTTTTTCTACGTATCTGTAGTGTGTCGTGACCATATGTCAATGAATCAAGCTACAGTGAATTTATGAAATCGCTTCAATCATTTGTAATAGCCCTGTATTTATATACACTAAGGTGACAAAAGTCATAGGATATCTCCTAATATCATGGCGGGCCTCCTTTTGCTTGGCGTAGAGCAGCAAATCAATGTGGCGTCGACTGAACAAGTCATTACAATTACTCTACAGAAATAATGAGCCATGCTGCGTCTATAGCCATCCATAATTGCAAAAGTGTTGCCAATGCAGGATTTTGTACAAGAACTGACCTCCCAATTATATCCCACAATTGTTCAATGAGATTCTTGTTTGAAGGTCCGCATGGCCAAATCAGTAGCTCAAATTACCCAGGATGTTCTTCAAACCAATTGCGCCATTTGTGTTCAGGTGACAATGCACATTGTCATCCTTAAAAATTTCATTGTTGTTTGAGAACATAAAGTCCATGAATGGCTGCAAATAGTCTCCAAGTAGCCAAACATAACCATTTCCAATCTGATTGGTCCAGTTGGACCTCAGAAATAAGTAAATTCCGCGTAAACACATCCATACCATTTAGCAGCCACAACCAAGTTGCACAGTGCCTTGTTGATATGTACATCTACACTCTGCAAACCACTGTGAGGTGCACAGCAGAGGGTATGTCTCATTGTATCAGTTATTAGGGTTTCTCCCTGTTCCATTCATGTATGCAATGTGGGAAGACTGGTTATTCGAATGCCTCTGTGCATGCAGTAACTATTCTAATCTTATCTTCATGATCCCTATGTGAGTGATACATATAATCATTTAAAGCTGTTTCTTGAAATTTTGTTAATAGACTTCCTCAGGATAGTTTACATCTATCTTCGAGAGTCTTCCAGTTCAGTTCCTTCAGTATCTTTGTGACACTCTCCCATGGATTAAACAAACCTTGATCATTCACGATGCCCTTCTCTGTATATGTCCAATATCCCATGTTCGTCTTATGTGGTACGGGTCCCACACACTTGAACAATATTCTATAAACAGTCGAAAGAGTGATTTTTAAGTAGCTTCCTTTGTAAACTGATTCCACTTCCCCAGTATTCTACAAATAAACCGGTCTACCACCTATTTTACCCACAACTGAATCTGTTTGATCGTTTCATTTCATATCCCTAAAAAGTGCTACAACCAGGTATTTGTACATTGGACGATATTCCAACAATGACTCGTTTATATTATAGTAATAGGAAACTAAGTTTCATCGTTTTGTGAAGTGCAAAAATTTATTTTTGTAAACATGTAGAGCAAGCTGGGTATCTCTGCGCTACATTGAAATCTTATCAAGATCTGACTGAATATTTATGCAGCTTCTTTCATACAGTGCTTCATTATAGATAACTGTGTCACTGCAAAAAGTCTTGGGTCCATGGCATTGTGGGATCTGCGCCACTGTTGAACCCTACCATCAGCTCTTAGCAGGTGAAATTGGGACTTGAGGCGACATTTTTCCAGTTGTTTGGGGTCCACCCGATACGGTCAAGAGCCCAGGAGATCCACAGCAAGTGATGTCATGCTATTAGCAAAGGCACTCACATTGTCTGTCTGCTGCCATAGCCTATTAAAACCAAATTTCGCTGCAATGTCCTAACAGATATGTTCACTGTACATCCCATATTGATTTCTGCGGTGATTTCATCTGTTAGCAGTGACTGCTTCAGGCAAACACTGCTGCTCTCAGTCATTAAGTGAAGATCGTTGGCCATGGCATTGTCTGCAGTTATTTCCTACAGTGTTGCTTGTCTTAGCAGTGACAGCTTCATGCAAACACCGCTGCTCTCAGTCATCAAGTGACATGTCTGTGCTGCGAGGTAATGCCTGATGTTTGGTTTTTTCGGCACACCCTCACCACTGTGGATCTTGGAATGCTGAACTCAAAAATGGAATGTCTGATGTGTCTAGCTCTAACCACAACTCCATGTTCAAAGCCTGTTAATTCCCGTCGTGCGGCCATTATCACATTGGAAATCTTTTCACACGGATCACCTGAGTACAAATGACAGCTCCTCCAATCTAATGTACTGCCCTTTTATACCTTCGTTAGCTCATCACTTTTGTCACCTCAGAATATATATTAAAATGGATAGCATATGTCCACCTGAATGTTAATTAGAGTACTGAATAAAAATTTGAAGTCAACCAGTTAATAACTTTTCGCTATTTCTGGTAACAATGTTTCCACTTTATACATTACATATTTATTTATATATTATAAACATTAAAAGATTGATATATTAATGCATATATTTCAATGCAATGCTGTGTCCAAATTTCAAAGCAAATGGTGAAGAATTTCCATAGATTTAAGACTGTGAACAAACGACCATTTACTCTTGTAATTATATAGATGCATAGGTGTGTTTGTGCAAAATCTTAAATCTCCAAAATTTCTTCACCGATTTCCTTGAATTTGCATTCGAATATGTGCATATCTTTATATAGCTACTGGAGCAACATATGGTAATATTATATATACCGGTATTACATTTTTATTTATTACGTATGTAAAATATATATTTACAAACCATATCGCGCTCCAGTAGGTATATATGAGGGAATCCTGAAAAGTAATGGTTCCGAATATTTCATGAAAAATTCTGAAATCTGTTTAAATAAAACAAACTTTATTAACATTCTACATGTCCATACATTTGTTCTCAATGTAGTCACCCTGGCAATGAACACATTTCTGAAACGAGAGACCAGTTTGTCGATACAGCCACTGTAGAATGTTTGACGGAGCCATAACCTCACTTCTTCTTGCACCAATTCATCACTGTCAAACAAAGGTCCTCGAAGGTGTTCTTTAAGTTTTGGAAAAGATGAAAATCGGATGGCTCCAAGTCGGAAATGTGTGGAGGATGACAGATGACAGTGAACCCAAGGTGTTGCATGTTTCCAGTTGTCGCAGCTTTTGTGTGTGACGGCATTACGATGCTGAAGGAGAGTATGCTCCATGTGTGGCTGAAATATTTTGCAGTTAGAAACTACAACACAGCATTTTGTTTCTCACGCATTGACATTGTTATGATACACACCGCCATGTTAAAGTCTTGAATTCGGAGCCCTCTTGCCGCAGGGCTTTATTTTATTTATTTTATATTTATTTTATTTATCTGTTGTTCCGGTGATCCATGTTGTGACAGTATCACAGGATATGGAATGTGTCAATTTTACAAGCTTTTGGCCAAAATTTATGGTAATACATAAAACAAAACAAAAACAGTAAACAGTAACTTAGGTCCCACTACAAAGAAAATACATTTTAGATATAGATAGAGATTACAAAACAAAAAACAGTGAACAGTAACTTAGGTCCCACTACAAAAATACGTTTTAGAGAGAGATAAAGATTACAAAATAATAAGTGTTACAAAGAAATAAATATTGCAAAATATATGTTTACAATAAAAATATTCAGTGTTACAAATACAAATTTGGGCATATATTTGCAATTTACAATACAAGAGATGTTAAACACTGTAGTTCAGGAACTCTTCTAATGTATAAAATGATCCTTGCAATAGGAACTGCCTTAAGGTTTTTTTAAACAGGAGATCATCATCTATCAAACACTTAATTCTTGAAGGGAGGGGCATTAAAAATCTTACAGCCACTGAAATGGACTCCTTTCTGCACCATACTTAGATTTGGCTGTTCATAGTGGATATCATGTTTCCTTCTAGTATTGTGACTGTGATATGCACTATTCAGCTTAAAGGTGGATTTTTCTTTCCTTATGAAGCACATCAATGAGAATATATATTGCGCAGTGGATGTAAGTATTTCAAGCTTCTTAAAAAGATTCCTGCCTGTGGCTCTAGGATGGACCTCCACACATGATCCATATGGCTCTTTTTTGTACACACAGTACTTTTTTAGCCAGTGGCTGATTTCCCCAAAATATAATTCCAAATGCCATAACTGCATGAAAGTAACCATGGTTTCCATATTCCTATAAGAAGAAACAATGCGCAATGCATATGTTGCTGAACTTAGTCTTTTGCACAGATCCACGATGTGGTTGGACCAATTCAGTTTGCTATCAATATGCAAGCCTAGGTATTTTGAGGAATCTACCCTGTTTATTGTCTGCTCACCTACCTTTACAAATATTTCCTCATCTTTGGATGTTTTGGGGAACTGAATGTAGTTTGTTTTACAGTAATTTAAAATAAGACCATTAATGTTGAACCAGTTCACCGTTTCATTTAAAACCTTATTTGCCGTTACCTCAAGCTTATCTTCCGAATTATCAATAAGTAGTGTAGTGTCATCCGCAAAAATGGTGAATCTACAATATTCCGTAGAGAGAGGAAGATCATTTATAAATATAATAAAAAGTAGGGGGCCCAGAACTGAGCCCTGCGGCACTCCACATGTGATGGTACCCCATTCTGAAGATACTGGGACACCATCTTGACTATCTACTACAACTTTTTGTTTTCTGTTTGACAGATATGAGTCGAGCCATTTCCCTGCTGCACCACTTATACCGAGATGTGCAGGTTTTTGTAAAAGAATTTGGTGATTTACACAGTCAAATGCTTTTGTTAGGTCACAAAATATGCCAATCACTTTCAGTTTTTTGTTGATAGATTCCAAGAGTTTGCCAGTAAATGCAAATATTGCATCTTCTGTTGACAAACCTTTCCGAAATCCAAACTGACTTTTGCTGAAGCTATTGTGTTCACTGAGATGCTTAACTATCCTGGCATGCATTAGTTTCTCTAAAACTTTTGAAAAGCTTTTCAGTAGTGATATTGGCCTATAGTTAGCAGTATCCGTCTTATCCCCCTTCTTATACAGCGGTTTTACAACTGCGTACTTAAGCCTCTCAGGAACTATTCCTTGCTTAAGTGATGCATCAAAAATGTGGCAAAGGACTTTACTTACATGGCTGGAGCAGTATTTTAATAATTTGTTAGAAATGTTGTCAATTCCAGCAGAGTTTTTACTTTTCAGGGATTTAATAACTCTCAGTTTCTTGAACAGTGACTGTTTTTACCTTCATGTGTTGCACTAAACCAGGTACTCTAGCTTCCAAAAAATTGATGGCTTGCTTCATGGACCCTTGTAAACCTATTTTTTCTGTTACTGTTAAAAAATTGTAGTTGAATGTGTCTGCAACTGTTTTTGGATCGCTAACAAGATTACCCTCACTTTTGATTTGGATATTTTCACTACAAACTTCATTTTTCCCCGTTTCCTTCTTTACAAATTTCCAGATAGTTTTTACTTTATTGCTCGAGTTGTCAATTTCTGCCTTCAAGCACTGCCTTCAAGCACATGTTCTTTGCTGCCTGAATTGTCTTATTCAGAACTTTATTGTAGATTTTATAGTGTGTAAGCCTACTGTTATCATTTGAACTCCTGGCTGCAGCATATAGTTCTCTTCTTGTTTTACAAGAGATTTTGATGCCTTTAGTAATCCAAGGCTTGTTTCCAGATTTGAACAGGTTTTCTCTCACTGATTTTTTTAGGAAACGCTTCTTCAAAAAGGCTTGTAACTTCATTGATAAATACATTAAATTTAGAATTAACATCAACTGTAGCATATACAGGAGCCGTAATTGCTGATTAAAGGTTTCAGTGGTGTGTCTGTTTATAATCCTAAATGTTTTCCAAATGAAATTTTCTTTTCTTTGTACATTCATTTGGTTTAGAGTGAGGAATTGCCCTTCATGATCAGAGAGACCATTTATAATATTTTTCATGGTTAAATTATTGCAAATATCCTTATCTACAAATAAATTATCTATTAAAGTGCTAGAGCTGGCAGTTACTCTAGTTGGAGTGTTCACAAGTGGTACTAAATTGTAACAGTACATTAAATGTTCAAAATCTGTCTTGTTTCTATTTTCTGTTAAAAGGTCCACATTGAAGTCACCCATAAAAATGATAGATTTAGTTTTCCTACATAGGTGGGCCAGAAGTGATTCCGTTTGTCTTAGAAATACATTTAGATTTCCAGCAGGTGCCCTGTAAACAGCCAGAACAATAACAGTTGCACTATCTGCTGTTAACTCAATGCCACACACCTCAAAATGTTGTTCATCACAGTATTTGCTTAAATCTAGGGATTTATACACTATATTATTTTTTATAAATATTGCCACACCAACTTTTTCCATAACAGATCTACAGTAATGAGTAGCTAAACTAAAGTTCTCAATCTGTATCATGTGGATCCCATTCATAACGTGATGTTCTGAGAAACACAGTATATCAGGCTCACTTTCACACTCGTCTTTTAAATTTATTAGCAACTGGTCTATTTTATTCTTGAGGCTACATATATTTTGGTGGAATAAAGACAAAGTTTGATTTTTTCTCACCTCTGCATTTGCGCGATGTTTGCTAGGAGTAGCTTTTTTCAGTACATTAGTTGATACTATTGCTTGGGGTGTGGAAAACTCATATTGAACACACGAGAGAGATGCTTCACGCAACTTTGAATCCTCATCTCTCGTGTTACTCACCATAAAAAACGCTGAGTTTGTTTTCTGTTGCGCGTAGAACGGGCTGAATATGTTGTTTTAGCTGTTGGTTCCTCCACTGACGATTCTGCTGCTTTTGAGGATGCTTCTTTTTCTTTTGCTGAGACTGGTCCCATACCGGTACATGGAATTTTTCTGTTCGCTCTCTCTCTGTTCGCAATGATTTCTTTTATCATTTTACATACAACGTTTTTTCCTTCATAATTTAGATGCATTCCGTGTTTGGTATGCTGGCATCTGTCCAATTTGCCTATATCAAGGACGCTACATTTTCCAAACAAAGAACACATCTGTTTTATTTTAATGTTAGTTTTACGAATTTCTTTATTTACACACGAGTGATACATTAGATCATATCTGTGTGGTAATGTTCAACTATCGTATTTTTTTGTTTACTGCGTTCTAGGAATTTCTTTAGCTCAGTGAGACAGTTGTTTGCTTCGTTTTTCGCAACATCATTTGCACCCGCTATACACACGACATAGTCATTTTTTCCCGCCATTTTGTCTTGTAAATCAACACCAATAATGTTTTTTGCTGTTGCTCCTGACTTCACAAAACCTGTTGCGTCGTATTTCGTGTTTTCTTTGAATAGTCTCGTCATTTTTCTGCCGTGACTGTCCGTTAAAAATAATACATTACTTTCGTCTTTGCACTGTTGTACGTTTTGATTGATAGTGTCTTTCTCATTACTACTTTGCAACTTGCGTCAGCGAAGCGGAAAAGTAGACCCAGAAATTCGCGTGACATGTAAACACCTCAACTGATATTGACAACAGAGTAAAACATTCGGACGCATTAGTTTTCAGCAGGCCCTTGTAACAACACGCGTGTATTTGAATGTAACATTGTGTCGAAATTTCAAAGCAGTCTGTAAAGAACTGATTTTGTGCAAACGAACGTTTACATTTTTATTTATACGTATTTTAATCTAATTTTAACTATAATGATGTATACTGCTCCGTTGCATCATGAAATATTGCAACTCCAAAGTTCTACCAGTCTCCAAATAACGGCTCCAGAGCTATCATTAAACTGCTACAGATAGGTAATCAGGCTATTATAATAGCGTGTATGTATTTTTAACTTACCATAACACAAGTGGACTAATCAAAATCAGTTTTTCTCCTTGAACTTGTAACAAACTTATCCGTGATTACAAACTATCTTAGCAGCACACAACACAGAAACAATTAAATTGAACTGAAAGCAAGAACTGAAATGATGAACAATACAACTGAGCTCAAGTAAAGCCAACAATGTACAGGAGTAGTTCATTTTGCTAAAGCAGGGATGGGCGATAGCTGATAGTGTTATCGATATATCGACAGTTCGCTCTATCGATGATTTTGTTAATTTTAGGTAGTGCATATCCATTTTTCGTCGTTTGACTGTAAATCAAAATATCTTACGGTTTCACTACACGGCAACTAGGCCCTGTGAAATCTCATATAGGTGATACGGGGATTCGGACAGCTCCGCACCCCTTTGGATACGTAGTGTGCGAGAACTGTAATTAATCAACAGTGCACTTTTAGTCTACTTCTTTTTATGATTTTTTTCCAGTTGCATGGAGCGCATTTTCAGAAATTTCCACCAGTTTCCTTACGGTTCATATGTTTTTCTTAATCAGGTCTTTATGTCGTTTTCAACAGACAGTGACAGTTGGGATCGGTTTAGTGCTCAACACTTCATCTACGGTACTTATAAATGCGTATTGAAATCTGCTGTTGATATATTTACGAAAAGTTTACAGTTTTTTCAGAAACATTTATTTCCACTTCATGTTGTATGTTCTGCTGTCCTTTATAGCGGCAGAGAGTGGTTTTACGATACTTGATTCCTTTTTACTTCCGACAGTTTCTTTGTTACGCTTTACAACATTCGTAATTCGAAGCATTTATTTCGCAATGTGATAAATTGTCTGTTTATTACGTTCACGAAATCGGAACTGATATAACGTCATAGGTGGCGTATTATTATTTACATTTGTCGCTTGTTTCCTACGTCATTGGCCATAGCCGACGACTGACGTTAAACATTCCCCTTTATCCCAAACTGAGCACCAGAAACCTTATTGACTCTGCCAAATTTAAAATTAGGCCCACCAATTTTACTTTAAGAGAGTTTATAGCATGACAGCGATAGTTAGATACAACAAAACCCACTTCTCCAGCCACGTAATACACTACTGGCCATTAAAATTGCTACACCTAGAAGAAATGCAGATGATAAACGGGTATTCATTGGACAAATATATTATACTAGAACTGACATGTGATTATATTTTCACGCAACTTGGGTGCATAGATCCTGAGAAATCAGTATCCAGAACAACCGCCTCTGGCCATAATAACGGCCTTGATACGACTGGGCATTGAGTCAAACAGAGCTTGGATGGAGTGTACAGGTACAGCTGCCCATGCAGCTTCAACACGATACCACAATTCACCAAGAGTGGTGACTGGCGTATTGTGACGAGAAAATTGCTCGGCCACCATTGACCAAACGTTTTCAGTTGGTGAGAGATCTGGAGAATGTACTGGCCAGGGCAGCAGTCGAACATTTTCTGTATCCAGAAAGGCCCGTACAGGACCTGCAACCCCATACCATCACGCCGGGTGATACGCCAGTATGGTGACGACGAATAAACGCGTTCACCGCGATGTCGCCAAACACGGATGCGACCTTCATGATGCTGTAAACGGAACCTGGATTCATCCGAAAACATGACGTTTTGCCATTCGTGCACCCAGGTTCGTCGTTGAGTATACCATCGCAGGTGCTCCTGTCTGTGATGCAGCATCAATGGTAACCGCAACCACGGTCTCCGAGCTGATAGTCCATGCTGCTGCAAACGTCGTCGAACTGTTCGTACAGATAGTTGTTGTCTTGCAAACGTGCCCATCTGTTGACTCAGGGATCGAGACGTTGTTGCACGATCTGTTACAGCCATGCGGATAAGATGCCTGGCATCTCGACTGCTAGTGATACGAAGCCGTTGGGATCCAAGCACGGCGTTCCGTATTACCCTCCTGAACCCACCGATTCCATGTTCTGCTAACAGTCATTGGATCTCGACCAACTTGAGCAGCAATGTCGCGATACGATAAACCGCAATCGCGATAGGCTACCATCCGACCGTTATCAAAGTCGGAAACGTGATGGTACTCATTTCTCCTCCTTACACGAGGCATCACAACAACGTTTCAGCAGGCAACGCCGGTCAACTGCTGTTTGTGTATGAGAAATCGGTTGGAAACTTTCCTCATGTCAGCACGTTGTAGGTGTCGCCACCGGCGACAACCTTGTGTGAATGCTCTGAAAAGCTAATTATTTGCATATCACAGCATCTTCTTCCCGTCTGTTAAATTTCGCGTCTGTAGTACGTCATCTTCGTGGTGTAGCAATTTTAATGGTCAGTAGTGTATCTATTTCCAGATGGCATGTACTTGTTGAAAGATTGGAAGCGTCACCACCTAGTACATGGCAAAATTCCATCTCATAACGAACCTTAGTTTAGTGCACATCAGTCCCAAAGTCACCAACAGGACGAAACAGGTCTTACCAAAACATTTTCCTTCGAACTTTTGCAGGAGTCCGGGAATGCAGTCAAACTAGTCCCAGGAGCACTTTAAAGATTACAGTGGAAACATAACCACAGGAATGGCAACGCGTATTACGACGCACTCGAACATCCAGGAAGAAAAGCAACAAACCTATCCGAGGTCAGAAGACAACACAAGGCAGACCAAGTAAGCCTATGGATATTATAACATCTCCACTCAACATAACCACCAAAACGTGATTATGCGGGCTGGTTGTAACAGCCAGACAATTCTCGTGAGCGATGGAACTTGACAGGCACACTTCTGGCACAAAAGTTCTGTCCACCTACTTTGCATCTTGTACATCTCTGTCCCTCTTGCAGGAGATCTCGCATTGTTGTAGTTCTGTTGATTATACTCACCTTGAATGTGATGAAATTCACTATGATCTGGCAATGTACTGAGTTCTTGGCAAAGATATCGTATAATGTAGGTCCGTTGATTACACTCACCATGACTACGATCAGGATCGCTATGATTTGACAAATCTGCTGAGTTTTTGGCAAAGAACTCGCATGGTTGTAAGCCCGTCGATTACACACATCATCGCTGCGACGAAGATCGCTGATTTCACAATCTGCTGAGTTTTTGGCAAAGATTTCGCATGGTTGTAGGTCCATCGATTACACTCACAATGGCTGCGACGAAGATCGCTATGATTTCACAATCTGCTGAGTTCTTGACAAAAACCTTGCGTGGTTGTAGGTCTGTTGGTTATGAATATAACCGTTACTGGGATGAAGATCACTATGATTTGACAAATCTGATGATTTCTTGGCAAAGATCTCGAACCTGACTACTCACTCATTGGTACGCATGCGACAACATGAGCTACTAATATGGTCTAAACGCCGCGCATAGAGACGGAATGGTCTCATACCTTGGGTTCTATTGGCGATAGAACGGTATGGTCAAGTGTTTTGGATAGCCCTTGGGCTAGTGACCATTTGTACACCCAATAGAAGATTCCTCTTACTGTAATTCTCCTTCAGTACAAGGTCAAAGTTTGAATATTACAGACTCCCTCAAGCTTAGGCAAATCGGTTGGTTCTTTTTGCATTAGATGTAGTCTGCGGTGCGCCTAGAGGGGCTTATGGGGGCACCGTTTAGTGCTTGGGCTGTTCCTGAGAAAAACCTGAAAAAAGCGTTTTTTGAAGTTTTTTCGTCGTCAGCAGCGGATATCTTAGCAATTACTGCAGCAGATTGTTCACGTTTTAACTATATATTCTCTTATCAAGAAACATCCCAAAATCATGGTTTTTGGGTACCAAATCCGAGCCGCGGATTCCAAGACGTCCATATATAGCCAACGGCTGTAATTTTTACGATATATTCTTAAGACCCCAATCCCGAAAAATCTCGAAAACTTTCATTATTTTTATGCGTTTCCGAGATACAGAGGTGGAAAGTTACCTTACTTGTACACGTAAAATGTGGTGCGAGGCGAAAATGTAGTTTACAAAGTGACGTATCACGGATAAATACGCTGTAAAGTGTTTGTTTTATCATCAGAAGGGTTCTGGGAACCCCACGTTTTAGTACTGAAGCGAAAGCAAAATTATTGTGAACCTAAAATCCAGTCTAAGATGTAACATTAGTTTCACGTTAGTTATTCATCCATAACGTTTTTTTCATATGAGTGACATGCGCTGTAACAGGGAAAACAAGGGAACCAGCGGGAAAATGCTCCAAACGGAGCACAGAGCGGGTGAATACGCTCGTGTTTAAAACACTTTGACTGAAAAGTGTGTACCAGCTGCCTCATTCTACCTTACTCAGCACCTTTAAAAATTTTGGAATGCGAACATATTCGCGTTTTTTTTTATGTTGAGAGCGAAGGAGACAGTGGCGGTAGGAAAGAGAAGGATAAGTAATAAATCCTGGAAGATAGACAGTTGTTGTGGTACAGAAAGAATGAAAGAGACAATGGCCGTGTGCGAGAGAGAGAGAGAGAGAGAGAGAGAGAGAGAGAGAGAGAGAGAGAGGGACACAGTGGTACAGGAACATACTTGACAGTGACAGAAAGTGGTAGGAAAAGAATGAAGGAGACAGTACCAGTGGAACAGGAATAAAGAGAAGGAGAAATTGGAAGTGGCTGAGAGTCAGTGATAATGAGAGAGAGATTATATAACAATGATAACGAGGAAGAGAGAGATAGTGACAGTGAGAAGAGACAGTAGTAGTAGGGTAAAGAGAGACGCAAAGAATTAATGACAATAACTTCAGCTCACAGAGTGACTGAGATGGTATGAATGACTTACGTCGATGTACTAATGGGGTTGAGCGAGTTACTGTTTGGAGAGTTTGTTGGAGTGAGAGGTGAGCTACATGTTAAAAGGAGTGCGAATATGTTTACATGCCCAAATTTTTCTAAAAATTTTTGAAGGTGCTTAGGAAGGAAGAATGTCGCAGCTGGTACTCCACTTTTCAATCAGAATCTTTTAAATAGGAGCATATTCGCCTTTTTTGTGCTCTGATAGGAGCATTTTTCCACTGATAACTCTATGGGTGGATGTCGCATAAGGTTACACCCCAAATAGTTCAGGAACCATAAACTCTGAGGCAGTCCAAACACCTTTTCGATCTTGATATTTCATCATGTTTTCGTTTCGTCGAGTGCTGAAATTAGTGCTTTTTTCATATTTGGGCCTGTAGATGAAGTATAGGTGAATACACGTACAGAATCAGTATAGCGTCACCATGTTCTTCATACTCTACTACAATCATTCTACCACATAAAATTGAATGAAGTGTCAGCAAGCTGTTGAGATTAAGATGTGTGCAAGTAAAGGGTTGTTCTAGTCGTACTTGGAAGCGGGTATTGGGCAGATATGCAGCCATTTTTATACTGTGCTAGGTGTTGGAACTGTACCTACCTGTAGCTCATGAAGTGCTGTACAAGAAAGCAAAAGAGATAATATTGGGTGCTTTCTTTTGGAAATATAGAGATTCACATCCCCCAAGCTTGCTAAAGAAGACCGAAACCGCTGCCACAACAACAAAACGGTATAATTTCCCATGAACAACGTGACAACGAAATAAGGTATTATTTACTAAAGTCACTGTGTTACCTCTTGCATGCAGATGAGTAGAATAAGAGACAATCGTTTTTAGAAACATATGAGAATTTTGAAATTAATGAAAAATCAGATTCCTCTTGCCTCCCTTCCTTCCCCACCCCCGTCTTGTGGACGCCTATTGTTGTCATATTTTAGCTGCCAAAAGGCTCATTTTGTCATATATGCGGACCTGACATTAAGAGTTAATCAGTTATTTAGTTAGTTGATTAAGTAGTTCCATATTCAACAAATTATTTACACATTCTTTTCGAAATATTGGGAAAAAAGTCAATTTACAGGCTATGTATAGTCGATGTGTTTCTTTGTACGGCAATGGGTACACTTTCTACCTTCGGTTGCTGTGGTAATGGCGTTCTAGATTTGATAGAATCATAACATTATGACATTATTTTGGGTGATACTAATCTCTTCTTTTTTTTTTTTTTAAAGAAAACACCCTTAAAATTTTACCTCACCTTACGAAGTCGGCAGGGACTGGCGCAGTAACGAAGCTCGCCATTGGTTTCTTCCGCAAAGCGTGAATCATAGATGACAACTCGTGGCTTCTCCGTATTAACTCCGCGTGAGAACATGTCTGCATTTGGCCCTCCACTTCTTGCAGGATGGCTTCCAGCTGTTCGGCGTCCTGCAGAGAAAACCTTACCTCAGCTAATTAAGTACATGACCACTCTACTGCACTAACAAAGGTGCTAAGAATATGTGTCGACAACTATGGATATTATTTCTACACATTTCAATAGTCATGATAAAATGAATAAGTAGCAGGATAGATATGCAATCAGTTACATGTATCATCATGATGGAGTGTTCAGCACTTCAATAAACTATTATAGACTAAATCAGAAGGTAAAAATTAATCTACAAAAACATGATTCTGCTTTGGCATTCGCTGTGTCACTCAGATTCACATCCACCATTGTGACAATACATTGAAGGCTATAATGCAGTTTCTACCTAGTGACCTGACAAATTCTATTCAGTTGTTAAAGAACGCAGGCAAGATTTTGCCAAAGGGGGTTGCGATTTGTTAAAGAGGACTTTATAAAAAGGATCAAGTTTTTCATTTATTTTGAAAACATATTTATTTATTTTTTAACTTTATGTACATAATTTGCTTTTGGGAGTCTTCATACAAGTAATATTTGACCTATAAAACTAAGTAAGAAAAGCTTTACTTAAAAATGAACCACATTCATCCAAATGCAAAATAAATATTTATTTTTTTGGCAATTGATAACTTCACTCTATAGCTAAATGGAATAAAATTCTAATATAATGCATTGCCTCACAGCTCAGTTTTTTATGTAGGATTCAGTATCATAGAGCAAAAAAAGCTTAATATTGGGCTGAATTACTTATAAAGTAAATCGTGTTCAAAATATTTTTCATATCATTAAAATTCTTCAATTTCCTTAAGTGATCAAAAATTTCAGTTATCATATTGTAGGATTAAAAGAGCATAAACAGATTTTGGACGAAAGGATGGGGAATTGGTGGGAGGAGAGTGTAGCAGGGCGCAGTTGGCTAGGACAAATTCGAACAGCCAGCCCAAAAAATTTTTTTAGAAACGAACTATAGGATGTGCTTTCATCACGTACACATTTCGCTCTCCACAAATCCTCCTCATCGTTCTGTATCGCAACTGGTTTTCATAATTTAATGCCGCCCGGGTGACCAGACTGGCCGATATTTAGCACTTGGGCTACTAATGATAGAACTTCGAGCGAATTTTTTGAAAGAAATACTACCGTCATCGTTTAGGCGTATTATTGTAATTATTATTGATCATCGCGGTACTTGTGTGACGCAGAGAAATTCAACTGATTTTAATTTAATTTAATTGCCCGGCCGATGTGGCCGAGCGGTTCTAGGCGCTTAGGTCTGGAACCGCGCGACCACTACGGTAGCAGGATCGAATCCTGCCTCGGGCATGGATGTGTGTGATGTCCTTAGGTTAGTTAGGTTTAGGTAGTTCTAAGTTCTAGGGGACTGATGACCTCAGATGTTAAGTCCCATAGTGCTCAGAGCCATTTGAACCATTTAATTTAATTTTATCTGTAATGATGCTTCCGCTCCACTGCCTTGTGACATAATGAAATATTGCGACCTCAATGTTCTACCAGTCTCCAAATAACGATGCCAGTGCTAACATTTAACCGCTATAATAGGTAAATAGGCTATTATGGTAGTGCTATTATGGTAGTGCGTATTTTTAACTTACCATAATTCTAGAGAACGAATCAAAATCGGCTTTCTTTTTCTTTCTTGTCGTATACTTGTGCATGACCACAGTATCTCAGCAGCATACAGTACAGAAACAAATTCAACTGAAAGTAAGAACTGAAATGATGAACAAAATAACAACTGAGCTCAGGTAATGCCAACAATGTACTGTAGTTGGTCTTGGCTAAAGTAAGACTGGGCGATAGCCCATAATGCTACTGACATATCGATGTCTTAAATCTATCGATGGCCTTGTTGAGTATCGATAATACAGGGTTATTACAAATGATTGAAGCGATTTCACAGCTCTACAATAACTTTATTATTTGAGATATTTTCACAATGCTTTGCACACACATACAAAAACTCAAAAAGTTTTTTTAGGCATTCACAAACGTTCGATACGTGCCCCTTTAGTGATTCGGCAGACATCAAGCCGATAATCAAGTTCCTCCCACACTCGGCGCAGCATGTCCCCATCAATGAGTTCGAAAGCTCGCAGTTCTGGCACGTTTCTTGGTAGAAGAGGTTTAAACACTGAATCTTTCACATCACTATGCGTGAAACTTGCCCGCACGCGTTCAACCGTTTCTTCGCTCACTGCAGGCCGACCCGTTGATTTCCCCTTACAGAGGCATCCAGAAGCTTTAAACTGCGCATATCATCGCCGAATGGAGTTAGCAGTTGGTGGATCTTTGTTGAACTTCCTCCTAAAGTGTCGTTGCACTGTTATGACTGATGTGAGTGCATTTCAAGCACGACATACACTTTCTCGGCTCCTGTCGCCATTTTGTCTCACTGCGCTCTCGAGCGCTCTGGCGGCAGAAACCTGAAGTGCGGCTTCAGCCGAACAAAACTTTATGAGTTTTTCTACGCATCTGTAGTGTGTCGTGACCATATGTCAATGAATGGAGCTACAGTGAATTTATGAAACCACTTCAATCATTTGTAATAGCCCTGTATATATATCTCTCCTATGTCATAGGACTGAAAAGCAAAATGTCATTCACTACACGGCAACTGGGTGGTGCGTAATTTCATTTAGATGATGGGAGGGGGGGGAGGTTCCGGAGCCCCGGACAACTCCCCCCCCCTTTCCCTCCCACTCCTTCGCTACATCCTTGGGTTGTGCCACTGCTCTGTAACTTCGCATTTGTAACCACACGACTGAGTAAATGGAACGGACAACTATCACCATGAGCTGATGTAGGAAGCCTCAGCAAAGTGCAGCAGAAAGATGGCAACAAGGCGTTCTTTAATAAGAAGCATCAGGCAGGCTGTGTTGACACAGAATTACTGGCCGAGCCTCACAGTGGAACAAGTTATGACATTTTCAGCATTGGCGCTGCTGTCAGTTCTGCATCACCACTGAAACAGCAGATGTACTGAAGCCAGACGATAGCAATGATGACCTGGATTACCAAGTGTCTGGGCCCATCACTGAGCCACTGCCTTGGTCTACATTATGAATGGTACAGCTCCCAGCGGTATCATACATAGGTGCAGCCATTAGTTCCGCAGCTAGTGGATATGGCGTCTAGTGACAGCAGCTAGATGATCCTTTCAGGTCGATAACCGTCATGGCTGCAGGTGGTGACAGACAATGCATAGCTGAAATAGGTGTCACTTACGGTGGCTCCTTCCACCACTGTTCCCCCATTGTGATGCAGCATACTACATTGGGGTCCTTGGTTCACTGCTGTACACTCAAGTGCTTCTGGCTTTTGGCCACGCATCTGGTTCAGCCACGAAAACGGACCCATAACTGGTGCTGGTCACAGGTATAAAACTATCATTTTCAGATATACCAGAAGCTTGATTTTGAAAACCCTATTTAGTTTACGAAAATCACTCCAGGCCATTTTACCGAGTGAGGTGGCATAGTGGTTAGCACACTGGACTCGCATTTGGAAGGTCGATGGTTCAAATCCGCATCTAGCCATCCAGATTTAGGTTTTCCATGATTTCCCTAAATCGCTCCAGGCACATGCCGAGATGGTGCATTTGAAAGGGCACTGCCAATTTTCTTCCCTGTCCTTGACACAATCCGACTTGTGCTCTGTCTCTAATGACATCGATGTCGACAGGACAATAAAAGCCCAATCTTCCGTCTTACAGGCCATATTAACTCTTCTATTTATTTCCATTGCTGCCTACCTGATAGTTGTCTGAAACTGCCTGAAATATAGATCTTCAAAACCAGTTCTCTGACTCTGTTGTTAATTTGTACACTGTTCCCAAATGTTATATACCGTAAATTCCATAAAGTTTATGTTATACTTTCAGAAAGTGAAAATATCAATATTATTTGCGTAGATGAACATTGGGTACAAAAGTATTGCATAGAAGCGTTAAACAAAATTGAAAATTTTATGTTTACTAGTAGATTTTGTAGAAACAACAGATCCCATGGAGGCTTTTGTGGCCTTGTTAATGCCTCTGTGTTGTTTATAGAAAAATAAAATATCGACTAACTTAATCAAGAATGTGTTTTGAGACTTGTTTTAAAAAATTAAATGATATGTTGTTACATGCCAGCAGCAAGTGTCAAACATCGTTAAATAGCAGCCCCAATGAAATATTGTGGAATACTCATAACTTGATCTGGCGGTAGAACAACTAGGAAAGTCAAAAGAGACAAATATGAACATTGCGGTCATATCAAGCTACAGAATTCCTGAAAATAAACTTTTTTAGTTAATTTTCCATGTCTTTCAGAATAACATTGGAAGTGTATAAAAGAAAAAAGATTGTTACTGCAACAGACTTCAGTTGAAATGTATTACTTGAATGCAGTATGTTTATAAAACTTATTGACTTACGCTAAAAACCTGATTTTATCATAAAATTTTATGAAGGCACTAGGGACTACAAGCAGTAGGCTTGTTACACAAATAATGTTGTAATAAATTATGAGTTCGACAACATAAGTAAGATTTACATAGATCTAACGATATCAAATCACTCGGATATTTTTGCTGAACACATTAACTAGGTTTTGATAGTATAAAAACTAGGTTTAGTAACAGGAAAGTAAATTTATTCTGCAATAAACTAAGCATACAAAGTGAAGGACTCAACGTGCTCTGGAAGCCCTACATACAAATTAAGAACGAAAAGAAAGTACTTCTTTGGCACCCTAAACATAAATTCCTTTTGAAATTAGTGAAACTAAAAGAACTAATTACAGTATTATATGAATACCAACTCCAACTCTTGGCTATTCAGAAAACTAGGCACACTAATGAAGGCATTCCACATCTATGAACATGGTCCATTGTAAACAGAACAATAGTGAATTCGCTCACAGATTCTTACTCCCAAAGCGAAAGTCTCTCAGTTCTTACTCTGGGATGTGCAAATAAGACTTACACCTTCATAAATCGTCATGCTCCAATGAAAGTGGACAATAAAAGGAATCCAGATAAAGTTCAAAGCTTCTGGGACTCACTGGAACACGACTATCAAAGGTTCGATTGAAGAGCCTTAAAATGTTATTAGGGGACTTAATGTGCAGACTGGAAAGGAAATAAAGTTCCGGAAAACTGTTGGAGACTATACGCAGCACACAAAAGAAGAAAAAAAATGGGGAATAATAATAGAAGTACTACAGAGGCTTCAACCTCGAATTAATGTCTACAAATTGCAAGAAACTGCCGAGGAAACAGAAAACCTTGGAGAATTTCTGATTGACCACATAGCTACATCTTTTATAAAACAAAAAGAAATCATGAATGTTAAAGTTAGGAAGGATTTGAATATTGAAACAAATCACTGTCCAACCACAATAAAAATGAGCTATATTCGATAAACCAGGAGTCTAAGACAAGATTTATAACATAGATACAGAAACTTTGAAAGTGAAGAAACAAGAATTTCCAGAATGGCTATAGATAGTCTTAAAGGGCTGGGAGGAGATTAAAATAAATTTCGTCAAAACAGTCCTCGAAACAGAACTACTCAAAAGACACAAAATGCACAGATGGTGGAATAAACAGTGTGAAAAACGTTACTAGTCAGGAAACAAGCCTGGCACAAATGGTACTCCACAAAAATAAGTAAAGGCTTTATCATCTTTAAAAAACAGAGATCTCAAACATAAAAAACGATAACAGCAATCAAAAGGAAGTTTGATAAAAACCAGCTATCACTAACTGAAGAAGAGTTGCTAAGGAACAATACTAGGAACTCTTATACAACTTTTGAACAAAGCCTCCAAAAGTACCAACCACCTACCATGTGCTTCAAGAATGAAGACGGAAAATTAGACCTAAAATACAAAGTAAACTGTGAAATTTTAGCAAGCTATTTCAATAACTTGTTAAATAGTGAGGAACCAGAGCAAATGTTCCAGAACAAAATTCATGATACACTCACACAAAGTCAGAACCACCTAGCATGGATGAAATCTGAAATATCATTTAAGATCTGAAGTATGACAAGGCCCCCAGGGAAGATTCAGTAACTGCTGACATGTGGAAAATTGCAGGTGTAGGAACAGTCAAGAAGCTACATCGAGTCTTTCAAAAAATTTGTCGAACAGAAGTTATAGTGGAAGATTGGAAAACAGCATTAATTCACCCAATCCACATAAAAGGAGATAAAACTCACCCCATCAACTATAAAGGAATATCTCTCCTCCTTTAAAAAGCGTTTCAAGTCTGAAAAGCCGATTGGATCAGCAGTGAGGAGAGTACCAAGGAAGGTTTAGAAAAGGGCGATCCTGTGGGGAAGCAATTTTAAATCTGAAATTCATAATCAGGTTTAGAAGAATGAGATCTAAAGCATTTATATAACATTTGTAGACTTCAAAAAAGCATATGATTCGAGAATTGACAAGAAAACATTATTCAACACCTTAAAAGAGTTGGGAGCTAACAACAAATCAGCGGCAATCATAAAAAACACTAACAAATACGACAAATTGAGAAAGATATATACACATGCATATGACAAACCCCGTCCCTCGAAATTTTTTCTCCTTCATAACCTCCCCTGTGTTACCACAGATGACACGTCACTGGTCCTATTGTACTAAGATTGCAGTACACGAAAGGTGCCTATTAGCTTCCATCGCCATAAGTGGAAAGCACAAGTTCTAATAAATGTTCACCAACCTGAAGTCTTCTATAGCTGTTGTCCCCTGCGCAGAAAACAGCACGTAGGTAATGAATCCTTTGTGCTGAGGTTGTGATAAACTCTTAGCGAGGAACAAATATTTTAGAAATAATAAATTTTCCAATTAGTTTGTTTATACGAGATGCTACTCGCCTTTTCTTACCAGAACACTAGAAACTGCACAATAACATTCCACTTTAGAGTCACAAATATTTTAGTTCTTCAACAAAATAGTGAGCTGGGTATTTCCTTAATTACTATTACATTGTTCTCAACTACATGTCCAATTAACCAGAAATTGCTAAGAAACTCTTAATTGACACTGACCGCAGTATACAACATGTCTGTCCTCCGAGAATGTCAACCGGGTCTCATCTTACAGCCGAACCTCTTCGTCAGCTATCCAAGTTGGTGTGATCTGAAGATCGCTTAAGTACTACATCTGCCCTTTCGTTTAGCAGTTGCTTATTATTCTGCTGGTTATTGCTCCTTGTGAAACAATAGAGAATTATGAAGGTGGTTCAATGAACCCTCAGCTAGGCACTTAAATGTGAACCTAATTTACATTTGTCCATTCTCAGATAATTAATTTACTTATGTAATCATAGACTTGTTTTGTGTTTAGAAAAAAATGATTCTTATCCTCAGCCAATTCGCGTGTAACCTTATATCCCAAAATCATTAGTCTTGGCAACTCTTTATGTACTAATTATGTGATTCTTTAAGTAGTACAGATTTTCAAAGTAGCATTTTAAGTAGAAGGGTAATAGGGCTCCGACACCAATTTTGAAATCAAACTGATATGCAAATTAAATAAATCGATCAATTAATTCCCCCCCCCCCCCACCACCACCACCATGCAACCACGACCATCCCCACTCCCCACATGATGTCATGTGTTTTTCTAAGCCTGCACATGGATTCCAGCCCCCTCCTGTACAAGATCCGTATCGTACTTGTACCACAGGATGCACAACGACATATTGACTTGGCCCTCTCGCAAGGATTGAAGATGATGAGAGCTGGTCCTGGACCATCATATGGAGAGACAAAGCTCGTTTTTCTCTGATGCATGAGGTGAAAGCACAGAACTGCCGAGTATGGGGATCTTCACCTCCAGTCAGTGTGCATGAAGTTTCTCTGTATGGTGAACGTGTCACCATATGGCGTGGCTTTGCAGCTACATTCATCATAGGCCCATTCTTTTTTGAACAGGTTGGCGCTCAAAGACCTAAGACATGCAGCGCCACTGCGATATTCTTCACCAACATGTCATACCCGCCCTACAGGAGAGAGATGCATTGACTCAACAGCTTTCTTGCAAGATGGGGCCCCAGCACACATCGCTCATGGAGTTCACCTGCTTCTACGAAACACATTTGGAAACATCTGAATTATGAGGTGATGGTTTCCAAACGCCTGGCCAGTACCATCACCCAATCTCACTCCCTGTGATTTCTGGTCGTGGGGCTACCTGAGGGACAGGGTTTATCAGGAGAACATTCACATACCTGCTGATCTGAAGTGTACTATATCAAGAGAGATAGTGAGCATACCTATGGACATGATTCATTCTGCTGTGCAGAATACAATCCTGCACTTTCAGACTCTTCTGCATCTGATGGGCGCCGTATTGAGCCTCTTTTGCAGCAGTAATGCTACCGGTATGTG
Organism: Schistocerca cancellata; assembly: GCF_023864275.1. Classification (NCBI taxonomy): domain Eukaryota; kingdom Metazoa; phylum Arthropoda; class Insecta; order Orthoptera; family Acrididae; genus Schistocerca; species Schistocerca cancellata. The sequence continues at coordinate 859,008,257 of NC_064626.1, read as the reverse complement.
TTGGTTGGGTTGGGTTGTTTGGGGAAGGAGACGAGACAGCGAGGTCATCGGTCTCATCGGATTAGGAAGGATGGGGAATGAAGTCGGCCGTGCCCTTTCAAAGGAACCATCCCGGCATTGGTATGTGTTGGTATGATGTACCTTAGCAGCACATTAAAAGCGTGCCAATTGAATCGATTATGCATTATTTCTCTTCCCCATGTCCTTGACGTTAATGCTACGAAGATTGGTACTCCTATGGTAATTAGTTTCCACATTATAACATGTTAAATAGGGAAAGTTTAATTATAACCACCCAGTATAGTGACACAGCCCCGCTCCTACACCTCGCCCCCTGGTGACATCTCTTATAATCAAGCATCTTTTAAAAAGGAAAACACAGTCGGGACCATCACTGAGCTAAAGAAAAAGCGAGAATTTAAACTCCAAAGAAAAAACATCTATGTTAAGCAATTTCTTTCAGCTTGCTGGACAAATTACACGACCTGAGAGCGTCTCTCGGGTTCATATCGGTGTCTGTAAATAAACTGTAATGCATATTTGTATTATAAACATTTCAGACCCGTGAAATAACATTAGAGAATACAATCTTTCACCCCATTGCCTCACATTACGGAAAAAACACAATAATTTTACGTTAGACAACAACATGCTGAAAGTCAAGGGAATGTTGCTGTTTTGTACACTATGGCAAGTCCCGTATTACCAGTGCGAAGCTATATCACACCTGAATTTACAAAACAAATCGTGAGAGCCCGTCTTGTAATAGAAGCTCTTATAAGTATTTACTGCCTCTCTCTCTCTCTTTCTTCTGTTACATCGAAACCAATTACCGCCTGCGTGCTTAGATTTTACAACTTTGCTCCATAACTTCCCTCTACCGACATCTCTATAAAGTTTCTGATCATACAACAGATTTTTGCATTCTAGTTTTGTAAATTTCATGTAATCTACTGACAAAATGGTTCAAATGGCTCTGAGCACTATGAGACTTAACATCTGAGGTCATCAGTCCCCTAGAACTTAGAACTACTTAAACCTAACTAACCTAAGGACATCACACACATCCATGCCCGAGGCAGGATTCGAACCTGCGACCGTAGCGGTCGCGCGGTTCCAGACTGAAGCGCCTAGAACCGCAAGGCCACACCGGCCGGCCAATCTACTGACATGTTGGGAAAAAAAGCACGATCATTTCTAGATTCCACGGTGAGCTGTAACTCATGTGGTGTCTACTTTATAATTAGAGGTTATGAAGTACGAAATAGCACAAGACTTGCGGCAACTCCTGTTTTTTTTTTTTTAACATACAGTTGTGATGATAATAATAAAAACAGTCATGATATCACGAGAATAGATACAACCGATTTCTATTAGTTTTATGAGGGAATTACCTGCATCCAAACCTTAACCATTTATGCCAGCCACCTCTTGTAATAGAATCTCTCTCTTCTGATATATCGAAAAACAAATGTCGTATTCATGCTGACATCGAGCATATTACATATACACACATATTCATGTATCGTTCCATTGGAACACGTGGCCAGTACTCGAAGTCGCTTCCACATATCTGCGTGAAGTTTTATCGACTGTACTGGAGGAAGACCATATCCAATAGACTATCAATCACATGAGAGGGTTCGTGCATTGTTCCTTCACAAGCAGAGTAATACATTTTTTTTTCTGGCTGTAGCACATCCAAGCAGTGTATGAGTACAGTTTTGTACACTGCTATACACTTTTTTTTTCTACCATGACTTCGAGGTCTGAGTCAGGTACTAAACCAACATTAACATATTTCAATCCTTTGGCTCTCACAGAAAGCTGAACATTGCATGGTACAAACTATGCAGCTCCCACAACACACAGGTTGGTAGGAATAAAACACTGCGGCAACGTTTCTCATTGACAAAAATGTGGAAGACAACGCAACAGATGGAAACTGGGAGCATTTGTGGCATTGTTGAGATTTTCCAAGAGCTATCAAAAATGGCTCTGAGCACTATGGGACTCAACTGCTGAGGCCATTAGTCCCCTAGAACTTAGAACTAGTTAAACCTAACTAACCTAAGAACATCACAAACATCCACGCCCGAGGCAGGATTCGAACCTGCGACCGTAGCGGTCTTGCGGTTCCAGACTGCAGCGCCTTTAACCGCACGGCCACAAGAGCTATCCGACGGTGGTGACCTACACAGATAATCCCGTATTCCACAGTGACGGGTAGCAGATGTCTCGGTGTTCCATTTCGATGAGCATTGTTTCGTAATTTTGCAGTCATGTGCATGGTTACTGTTCCCGTGTTGACCATTGTTGGAAGGTGCTGTTCACAACATGCTCAAGGTGGTCAAAATAAAAAGAGGTACTGATATCTTATTGGTGCAAAAAATAAAACATGTGGAGGGAATCACAGCATATGGAAACAGGACGAGTCTGCAGCATTGAGGAATGCTTCCAAACAACTGAAGGTGATGACCTCCACATTTAATCCCATGCTCCAAAGTGACAAGTAGCAGGTATCCAATGTTCTGCGAAGGCTCCCTCCATCTCATGCAAGTGGTGTGTCAGTCAATCGTTATTCAGTAATCAACAGCATACCAGTGGAAGGATGGGATGGCAAAGACACTGTTGATATGGGGCGATGTATGGTAATACACACCCTAACTGACAGCACATTCATTTATAGCAATTTTACCAGTTGTTTCGTAACTTCAGATCCAGACAATGACACAGCAGAATGCTTCCCATTTTCTGCATCATCGCTAAAACACCCCTCCACTATTTTGCAAGTACCATATACTAGACTGTGAATGCAGATCCTCTCTGCAACACTTATCTTAGCCATAGCACCCATCCAAAAGCACAAAATCTGTCCAGGTGCGTGAATGTCGAGGAGGGTAGTCCATCTTATCAGTGTATAGCAGACATGAGAGTGTTGCGATGGTGTAACTGATGGCTAAGAAGAAACGTGCCATTTATACAGGATGGACTTCCAGACAGGTGGAGTTTGAAACATTTCACATAAATCAGCCGTACTATCAATACTGAAGCATTATTCCACTGTCTGGAGCCAGTACCAGTAAGGTACTGGCATGAGAGAAATGATCATAGAGCATAAACACACATCAATGGCTACACAGTTCTGCACCTAATATTGCTACATTGTTAAGGATACAGGGTACTTTTTTGGCTCAATATTATGTAAAAATCGACACCTATCTCTATCAGGCACTGTTTATAATGTATATGTTTTACAAATTTTTGGTTGATATCAGGTAATGAAGCACACTTTTTAAACAAATTAGAAGTATTTTGAATATTTTTGAACCTGCTTAGGGTTATTAAAAAAATTACAAAGAAATTGATGCACCATTGTTTCCAAAATACTTCCTCAAATTGAGGTACCATTTAATCCAATGTTGTACGTCTGAAGGAGACCAAATTTTTACCAGATATGCATTATGTATATTACAAGGATAAAAAATATCTCATCTTACATTTTAACTTTTATATTTTTTTCCTGATAAAAATGTTATTTTTTCTATAATTTAGTCCATTCTGTAATAAAGCTTAGGTCTACTACAAAAGCATGGACTATTGCAAGTTACAGGAAAAAATTAGAGCTATACTTCGTAAACTTTAGGAAATATATGTACCTGAATTCTGAAAAATACAACTTGCGGGAAATTGCAAATGAAGATATGAATCCAATTAAACTGTGCCTCAGAACATTCCTGAAGCATAGTCTTCATCCTGCAGAATTTCTTCATCTTGAAGGTTTCTCTTGGCATTCCGTTTAGCACTTTTCCTACTTTGGCAACTTGAAGAGTGAATGTTTCAGCTTCATGCACCCATTGCCTGTCACACACAAGCAATTTATCTTTCATATTAGAGTCACATTTTATGCCTAAATTTCTCAGGACTTCCAACCTTCCTATCAATCCATCACTGAAACATGTTACTGCATCTAGTACACCAACTCTTAATGTATTTAGTCCTACAAATACATTCTTGGGTAATCTTTCCCATATGCAATGGTTGAAACTTTCATTTGTATTCTGAGTGCCCCCATGAAGACATTTACTAAGCAAAAATGGATCACTCAGGTCTCTAAACATTGGTTTTATTTCATTCATACAGGCTCAGTAAGAGAATGCTTATGATGGTATATTTGAGAACTTTGTTTTGCTTTTTGGTAACCACACCAAGAATCTACTCCTTTAGGGCAAAGTCCGTGAACAGGATGGTCATCTGTGCACAACTTATCAAAGTAGGTGACCCATACAAGTTTTCTCATTGCTGTAACGTCATTCAGATTTGCAGTTTCTCTAATGGCCAGTCCATAATAACTCTGAAGAAGATTTATTTCAGTTTCAGTCAATCTGCCTCGGCCAGACAGAGATTTTCCATCAGATAGCAACTTTCCTTTCATTTCTCTTCGTAGCTTCCTCAATCTAGCACCCATCCTCTTTTGCACATATCCACAAAACTCCAGTTTTGTTACCAAGGTATCACCATAAACATTGAACTCATTAATTTTATTGGAAGCCTAGGTACTTCGCATATCTAACGTTATAAACGGGTACTGACCTCTGAAATATTTTTAGAGCTCCATCACACTACATACCTCCCCTGTAACTATCATAATTCTTAGAACACAGAGGTTCAATATGTCCTTCAGTGTTACCATGGCAGGTGTGAGAGTACTTAGATAAGCACTCAACATCAACAACTTCTCCATTCTCCAGAAAAGTAGCACTTACAACACCATTCAAGGAATGATGTCCTCGATGTTGCCATGTCCCATCAAGTCCAACAGCAATGTCTCTGGTTCCACTAATATTTACAGTTTCTTCTACTGCACGTTTCATAGATGCTTTAGACACAACCGTCAAGGCACCTAAAATTATTTTTATGTACTTTCTGAACCTACTGGGCGGAGAAGGAAGGTCCATCAAACCACAAAATGTTTGACCAGTCTTTCTTCCCTTTCCTATTGCACGCATTGCGAACACTTACTTCAAATTCACACCATATGAATTATTAACAATGTTCAAAGTCATTTTCGACGTAGATTTATTGCAGGATCTACACAGAACAACTAATTTTTACGCTAAACCCTTCCTGCTACTTTGTTGTTCAGTTATTTCCAGACAGCCTACACCATCACATTCTTTACGTTACGCCACTTCCTTTATCAAAGAATATAAGATGCCCACATCAATAACAACAAATCCACTACAAAAAGCGTCATTGTTAACACTAAAATTTGAATCACCAGGAGGCGTGTCTTGTGGAAGTTTCTTCCCTGAAGAACTGATACATACGTTACTTGCAACAGTGTGGCTTGCTTTGTTTGTGAACTGGTTACCACGGAATTTCCTTTTATTGAATTTCTTGATGCGTGGCATAGTTCGTATTTACTGCGCACTAAACGATATGCACTTCCACAAATATATGTAGCACTTGGGCAACAATCATTCAGTAAAACGTGAACAAACTGCTTCAGCGAAACAAAATTAAATACTAGCGAAGATAATCATTTACAGACACTAGAAACCTGCACTGTTATCAACATATACAATGTATCATACGTATAATCGCTGGAAACAAAAAGTTCGCAGTTCCTTTCGAAATAACAACGGTTTCTGTAACAGAAATAAAGGGGACGTGGCGGGATACATTACCATAACTTTAAAACTATATAGGTCATTTTTCATTTGCAACCCTATATGTATATAACAATGTAACCAGGAAAGACAATAGAATTTAATAAAGTCATAAAAAAATTCGATTTTTCCACCATTTATAAGTATCCTGCATCCTTAAAGCCATAAGGTTTCCGAAGTATTAGTCATGCGGAATGCAACGCTCGTAATATTCTAATGCAGAATATATTAGTCCAGCATCAGACATACAACCACCTAACAAGTTTCCTACCCCAATTAATATGATGACAAACTTTAAAATGCCAAAACTACTTCCTTCTACACTATTCGAGCTGCTTATAGACCAACTAGAACGAAGACTGTTGTTCTGTCTCTTAGGAAATTAATGGATTTTATACGCCTTTTAAGTTAGAAACATACGTACCCTCAATCACACTGGAATCGCATTCTGGGGGACGACGGTTCAAACACGCATCCGGCCATCCTGATTTAGGTTTTCTGTGAATTCCGTAAGTCGCTTCAGGCAAATGTCAGGATGGTTCCTTTGAAAAAGCACGGCCGACTTACTTCCCTAATGTGATGGGACCGATGACCTCGCTGTTTGGTCCCCTCCATCAAATCAACCAACCAACCGACGTCCGTCGTGCATATCATTAATAGTAGTTGTAGTATTGATTTTGATGGACGCAGCTATGTGCCACTAGTAAATAGAGCGAAGAAAAACCGACGTGAATATTTTGGATAGCTGATACATTAAGGTGTCACCCACACCCTGCTGCACGAAAATGCACACGAAGAAGCAGCAACTTCCTACAAGGGAGTAAGCACCACGATCAGTAGCCAAAGGAGATGTCGCAGTCTCATTGTTGTTTACAGCTTCACCACAGCTCCTGCACAAGAAATTCGTGGTCTGATGTTAGGTAGTTTTGCTCATGTGCGGGATATTATAGTAATTTCGTCCTAACACCACATCTCTTCTCAAGTACTCCCCACCCCCTTTCACACTATTAAAGGTAATACATCGGTCCACCCTCCTATAAAACACTCTAGGGAATGGCTGAAGTCCAATAAATGCACTGATTCTTCTTCTTAATACTTAAGGAAAAACATTGTTTGTGAGAACCAGCCATCCAGCCATAAATCAGTAATATACATGTCCAACTGGATGTGTGAGAACACAGTTATGGATTGGGATACATATGATTTGCCTGCTTTGACATGGGTCATCTGTGTAATACTTATATCAGCTTTGTTGGAGTGTGTGTTACAAAAACCCACATAGTTTACATGGGGAGGAGGAGGTTAAAAATTATGCCAGAGCACAATTTTTAAGCTTTTCTCGGTCTTGAGTGTCTTGGTACCCCCAATGCACCTCAGTTCTACACATTTCGTGGAACTTTTTCTCGAATTGCATGTATTCTCAGTCAATTTAAGTAATTTTGCAAGCTGTTTCGCGATTTTACATATTTCGTCGTATTTTCATCAATGTTACGCATTTACTATCAATTTGTCGTAATTATACCAGGTTTTTCTCAATTTTTCTCGAGTTTATGTCATTTTTTCATATTTTTTTGATATTTTTCCATATGTACATATCCAAGGGTGGTTTGATTTTATACGAGGACACCTGCGTTTCCTATATAACAGCCAACTAAAAATCGTAAGAATTCCCCTCTTCCCAATGATCTACATGCATGCATTTTGGATAGTAAGATCATGAAAAATACAGTAACACTTGCCTTCTCCCAGATGAGACTCAACGACTGGTGCAGATTGGAAACTCTTAGTATGGAAACAAATCTGTGTTGCTGTAGTACATCAGAGAGCTTGTCTGCAGACTCATGTAGCGATGCACCTGATGGAACCTCAAAGTCTGGCACAGTTCTACTCATTCATCACACTTCCACTCTACCGTGTAGGGATCTGCAACAGGGAGTTGACATGTGTACAGAGTTGATGTCTGCAGATGCTCTGATTCTCTTTTTTTTGCCATAAGTATATGTTCTTAATTGCTTACCAGATTAGCTTCGCTACTTTTGTTTACACCTTCCAACTGTGATACATCCTCACAACCATCCGAGAACATCTACAAACTGTAGGTTTCTGGTATATTTTATCTTAGTAATAAGTTTTTCGTTAGTTGTCAGTGTGTCGTCTGATTTAGCATCCTGGACCGTTAAAGTTTACCCTTCCTATCCCTACAGAGAGCACACCCCCCCGGCAACGTAATTTAGAGATGAATAGTTAGCAAGTTATGCTTGTGAACTGCAACCGTCTGCCGCTGATAGCTCTACACACATATTACCGAACGCGAAGTCTCGGTTTCAGTCACTTGTACGGTATTTTCGACAGCCGAATACCCCCGCAAAGAGCGAAAAAGTCCATATAAATATGATTCCGTAGGGGATGTAAACACATTTAAATTCATCCTGCTAATGAGCATAACATCTTCAATGCAAGTTATACTACCGCTATTTCGTACCAATATCGTCTAGATTCTCCAGTAATCACAACAAAACATGGCATCGTGCCGCGCTTATAACACTTCCTTTCATTCTCTTAACGATACACGATGACAGCACATAATCATCCTAATTCCGCTATTTTGTCTGTCCGTCGTAAGGAAAAGGGGGTTACTGTACATTCAACTACCTAGTTTCAACTACTTTTCAAGGTCGCCCGACTACCCACTTTCCGCATCTGAAATACATGCACATGGATCATTGTATACAGGAAATGTCTTAGGATTTTTGGGAGATTAGCGAATAAGACAAGCAAATATTCTAGTACCAAATATTTATTAACTTTTGCATATACTTTGACATAAAGAATACAACTCATTTCTTATTTTTATTAGGTGTAATTTTAACATGTTCAATTCAAGTTTTAAATTATAACTTAAATCCACATATGAATCATCTATTTATTTCACCAGCCAGTAATTTGACAAATACAGAGAAGGTATGTTCTCGGATTCCAGTATATATCTATTTTTTCCTGTAAACTATCGCTTTTATGGCTTTAACAATTAGTTCAGTTCTTTCCAGCAGGTCTTCTAGACGACAGCATTCAGGGATTTTAATTTTTCCTCTTATTTTCTGGATGACGCTGTTGTAACAACGTTCCACATTTTCCTGGCTACAGGCAGCCAATTCTTCTGCTGCATATTCTTGTGGAATTTCGGTATAGAACTCTAACTTTACAAACTGTTGCAAACGAATTGCCATTAAACGTTGTTTTTCCGTTTATTATTATTTTTTATTTTTTTTATCGTATGGCAACAAAAGCAAACACTGACAAGTACATAAAGTTTAATTTTACATGTATATATAGTTAGGGATTTACATATACATTAGTTTTATTTTTTGGCACAAATTGTATAAACATTTTTAAATTGTGACAATTACTGATTTAATATTACTGACTATTTTGACTGGTATAATTGCAAGTTAAAAAGGGCAGATACATTCAATCATAGTTCAGTGTCTAATGATTGAAGCCAACTAACAGCAGAGGGAATAGCATTAATAAAGTCACTATATGGTCGAGGATACTTCCTCTGAGGACAGTCTCTAACAATATGTTGAACAGTTTGTTCTTGGGCCCCACAATCACAGGCTGGAGAATCTCGGAGTCCCCACTTGTGCATCATAGCGTCGCACCTGGCGTGGCCAGTTCTTATTATGTTCAGCCTTGTCCACTCCCTTCTCTGCAGATGAAATCCTGGTAGGCTGGCAGTTGGGTCTTGGATACCTCGATGTGCTGTTGTTGTAGCATTCCACCTCTAGTGCCATTCTTCTTTAATGTCGAACTTCCTATCGTTTCTTCCATTATGCCACAGTGGATTGCGGGATTTTAAGCGGTCTGGGGGTCGGTTGTTTAAGACTGCATGAATTCGGAGGTCTTGTGGGTAGTCGAGGTGGTGTAGTTTCGTCCAATCTCGAGCGACTGCTTCTTGGCGTCGTAATTCAGGTGGTGGGATGTTGCTGATGGTGTGCAGCCAGGGGATCGGGGTGGATTTTAATTTGTCCGTAATAATCCTCATTCACTCGTTCAGATGTACGTCTAGCTTCCTCGTGTGGGCACTATGTTGCCACACTGGAGCACGGTGTTCGGCAACTGGGCACACCAACGTAAGTAGTACTTACAGTCGATGTGTCGGCACTCCATGTTCTACCAGACAGTTTCTTTACGATGTTGTTTCGGGTCTTTAGTTTTAGGCTTGTTTTTTCTAAGTTTTTTTTTTATATGTCAGAGACCGATCTAGTGTGACACCAAGGTATTTAGGCTGGAAATTATGTCTAACCTTTTGTTGGCAGAATTTGACTTTCAACTGCTGGTTTAGCAATTCTGTTGCTATTATCTTGTATTTCCAAATCGTAGCCAGATTTATCCATACACTGTGTTTAAAACTATATGTAAACCTGGCATGCACATCCGCAATAGCTTTTCCCTTTTTGAGTTGCAGGTTATATTCTTCCTTTATAGCAGTTGTTTTCTCAGTATACTCCAGTTTTCTTTTCTTTACTTCAATGTCCTCCACTTACAGTTTCCTTTCTCGTTCATGTAACACATTAACTGTACTTGTAGATGTAATTTATTTGATGGGAAATGGTTTAAGTCTGAGTGATACATTTACTCTTTTTCTTAGGACTTGTGGAATAACGTTGGTCGTGTCAGCAAGTCCCAATTCTGCAATATCTACATCGGACGGTATTGTGGAGAACAATGTTCTAGTCTGAGAAAAATAAGTTTCTCCCTCTTTAACATAACACTTCCGTATAATACTTACATTGTCTATACTGGAGTAAGAGTCACGTATTTCCACGTAGTTTATAGGTAGATAATTAAAGCTGTACGTAGGCAGAATATAGCTGATAAACTTTTCTCGGTATGGAGCATCTGTAAGACTTACTTGTACACCTGTCTCCCCATCCCTGCCACGGACACCTTGCACTCAAAATAGCGCAAGTGGGTTAGGAGTTATCTAGAGTGTATGACTGGAAATCACGTTATCGAAAGTGCCGCCATCTTGGATCTTTAGAGTATAAAAGGAGGCCTGAGAGCCGCAACTGTGTCAGTCTTCCGTGGTAGTTGAAAGTATCAACATGGATTCCTCCAAAGTGCTAAACATCTCTCAGCTATTAGGGAGGAAGAGAAGACCAACAGACGAACGCTTCGATTTGTGGTTATTACAGCAGAATCTGGATAATCGGGTTACTGACATTGGCAACCAAAATTACCCTGAAAATGGTACACTGTTTAGTGAGAAGAATGTAAATGCGCTTACACCCACTACAGAACCGTTTTGCGATAGCATTATGGTGGTTAAAATCTATGAACAAGTGGACTTTCAAGAACAGTTAGGAAGACGACGGTCTGCAATGTCAAAGAAGGAGATGTGTGGCTCATTTAATTATTATCTACGTAGTAAATTTTACAATTTCGTCACTGTCAAGGTGAAGTTGCCTTTTCTCCTACACGGGAACAAGAGTGTGACAGCAAGAGGAATACTGGAAAAAATCGACAAGGGAGCATTGGAAACTATTTTGAGGAAATTCGGAGCTATCAAAAAGAATAATCGATTTTAAAAAAATCATAACTGTTATGTTATTTGAGATAGGTGCACCAACAATATACTGTTGGAAAGAGCAAACTCCCGAGCTTTGCATGATTCCTGCTAGGTAGCAGGAGTGTGCTCCCACTTCAGTTCTAGTAAAAATGGGGTCAGGGCAATAGGAAGCGTTTTGTGTCCTACGTTTTGAGCAGTGCAGGGCCAGTAATAACTGTTCAGCGTGGCTTTCATACTATTTATGGTGTGAATCCTCCTACAGCATGGAGCATTAGACGATGACATGAATAATTCCGAGGAACAGGCTGTTTGTATAAAGGCAAATCGCCGGGGCGTCTCTGAGTGTCTGGCACAGACATCGAACGCATCCGCCATAGTTTCACATGAAGTCCGCAGAAATCCATTCGCCGTGCAGCTCGACAATTCAACATGCTCCCGATGTCCGTCTGGCGTTGTGTTGCGTCGAAGTTTACACATGAAACCCTACAAAATTCAGCTACTCTAAGCTCTTCGTGAAGATGAGAAACAATAATGTGTGGAGTTCTGTAATTTCGTTCTTGGCAAGATGGAGGATAACAGTTTTCTTCCACTCTTAGTGTTTAGCGACGAGGAAACATTCCATTTAAATGGAAAGGTGAACCGTCATAATGCGAGAATATGAGGTACGGAACAACCACATGAAGTTGTACAACATGAGAGAGACTCTCCAAAACTTAGAATATCTCGATATGCTCGAGAACTTTCTTTTCCCATAGTTGGAGACTGATCTGAACGACTTTCATTTACCAACAGGATGGGGCACCGCCACACTGGCATCTGGAAGTGCAGGAATTTTTTAATCAAAGGGTTACTGAACGATGGATCGGTCGCACTGGACTACATAATTCAGCGTTACATTAGTGGCCTCTGAGGTGACTGGACCTGACTATATGTAATTATTTCTTGTGGGGGTTTATAAAATACTCTGTTTATGTGCCTCCGTTACCATCAACAATGAATGAACTGACACATCGTATAACAGCAGTTGTGGAAGCTGTAACTCAAGACATGCTCGCTGCAGTATGGGAACTGTTTCCATACTGCATTGACATATGACGTGCGTCTCAAGGGGGGCGTATTGAACACCTATGGAAAGTTATGAAAAAAGTTCTTGAGTTTCCGTTCATCAAAAATCAAAGTTCATTGTATATGTTTATTAGTTTCAGAAATATAGACATGTCAAATCGGATAATTCTTTTTGATACACCGTGTATAAAAATCCTGTGGTTATACCATATAAAGTGGAATTAGCTGACATTAAAATGGGTGTTATAATGGAAGAGCTGCCTGGAATATTGCAACGGCTACGTGTAGATGGCTATTATCTTTTGGATTTGCACATAACGCGCGATTTTGCCGGCATTTTTAACAAATTGGAGATGTGCGACTACTTAATATCAACTCCCGACTTCTGCATGGAAGGAGATCATCAGGGAAACAGCAATGTGATTGTGGACAACGATAAGACAGTTGGAATAAACTATCTAACGTGGTTAAGCTCCAACTATAGAGTAAGGATATATAACTAATTTATATGTAAGATCACAAGTCCAGGAGTGAATAAAGGTATTGGTAAAAATATTATAGACTGTATAAAGTGACCAGACGTGCTACTACGAGAAACGTTTAGGTCTTCCTGGGCTAAGCAGCTTGCTACCAGAATGGATCGTGTATTCGACCCTGTGCACGAGTATTTACGTGTATTAGACACAAACAAAAGGTTCTGACAATGTGCTCCACTTTACTCTGGATAGATACATCATATCGAAATGTGGTGGGCTTGATGTGATACACTTAGCAACAGAACAACCATTTGCAGAGCTTAAAGCTAACATAATAACAACCTTTAATGGCAAATCGTTTGCAACAGTTTGTAAAGTTAAAGTTCTATACCCAAATTCTACTAGAATGTGCAGCGGAAGAACTGGCAGCCTAGATCCAGAAAGATTTGGAGTGTTATAACAACAGCGTTATCCAGAAAATAAGAAGAAAAATTAAAATCCCCGAATGCTCTCGTCTAGAAGACCTGCTGGAAGGAACTGAACTAACTGTTAAAGCCATAAAAGAGGTAGTTTAAATAAAAAATTAGACATATACTGGAATTCGAGAACATACCTTCTCTGTATTTGTCAAATTACTGCCTGCAGAAATAAATAGATGATTCAAAAGGGATTTGAGTTAGAAGTTAAAACTAAAAATTGGACATTATTAAAATTACACCTAACAAAAATAAGGAAAGAGTTGTTTTCTGCATGTAAATGTATATGCAAAAGTTAATAAAGATTTGGTACTAGAATATTTGCTTGTCTTATTCGCTAATCTCCCAAAAAATCCTAAGACATTTCCTATATACAATGATCCATGTGCATGTATTTCAGATGGAAAGTGGATAGTCGGGTGATCTCGAAAAGTAGTTGAAACTGGGTTGTTGAAAGTATAGTAACCCACTTTTCGTACCTGTATGAAACAGGCTGTGATCAAATTGTTTACAAAACTAGAATTCAAGAATCTGCTGTATGATTAGAAACTTCACGGACATGTTGGTAGAGGGGAGTTATGCAGCAAAAACGTCAAATCTAAGAACGCAGATGGTAACTGTTGTGATGTAACGAAAGAGAGAGAGAGAGAGAGAGAGAGAGAGAGAGACGGTAAAACCTTATAGGAGGTTCCATTACAAGACAGGCTATCGCGATTTGTTTCGTAAACACAGGCGTCATAAAGCTTCGCATTGGTAAAACGGGAGTTGCCATAGTGTACAAAACAGCAACGTTCTCTTGAGTTATAGGAAATTGTTGTCGAAAGTAAAATTCAAGAATCTGCTGTGTGATTAGAAACTTTACGGACATGTTGGTAGAGGGGAGTTATGCAGCAAAAACGTCAAATCTAAGAACGCAGATGGTAACTGTTGTGATGTAACGAAAGAGAGAGAGAGAGAGAGAGAGAGGGAGAGAGAGACGGTAAAATCTTATAGGAGGTTCCATTACAAGACAGGCTATCGCGATTTGTTTCGTAAACACAGGCGTCATAAAGCTTCGCATTGTTAAAACGGGAGTTGCCATAGTGTACAAAACAGCAACGTTCTCTTGAGTTATAGGAAATTGTTGTCGAAAGTAAAATGATTCTGTTTTTTTCCATCATGTGAGTCAATGGCATGAAAGATTGTATTCTCTAATGTTATTTCATGCGTCTGAAATGTTTGTACACTACTGGCCATTAAAATTGCTACACAAAGAAGAAATGCAGATGATAAACGGGTATTCAGTGGACAAATATATTATACTACAACTGACGTGATTACATTTTCACGCAATTTGGGTGCATAGATCCTGAGAAATCAGTACCCAGAACAACCACCTCTGGCCGTAATAACGGCCTTGATACGCCTAGGCATTGAGTCAAGAGTGTGGATGGCGTGTAGAGGTACAGCTGCCCATGCAGCTTCAACACGATACCACAGTTCATCACGGTTAGTGAATGGCGTATTGAGGCGAGCCAGTTGCTCGGCCACCATTGAACAGACGTTAACAATTGGTGAGAGATCTGGAAAATGTGCTGGCCAGGGCAGCAGTCGGACATTTTCTGTATCCAGAAAGGCCCGTACAGGACCTGCAACATGCGGTCGTGCATTATCCTGCTGAAATGTAGGGTTTCGCAGGGATCGAACGAAGGGTAGAGCCACAGGTCGTAACACATCTGAAATGTAACGTCCAATGTTCAAAGTGCCGTCAATGCGAAGAAGAGGTGACCGAGACGTGTAACCAGTGGCACCCCATACCATCACGCCGGGTGATACGCCAGTATGGCGATGACAAATACACGCTTCCAATGTGCGCTCACCGCGATGACGCCAAACACGGATGCGAGCATCATGATGCTATAAACAGAACCTGGATTCATCCGAAAAAACGGCGTTTTGCCATTCGTGCACCCAGGTTCGTCGTTGAGTACACCACCGCAGGCGCTCCTGTCTGTGATGCAGCGTCAAGGTTAACAGCAGCCATGGTCTCCGAGCTGACAGTCCATGCTGCTGCACACGTCGAACTGTTCGTACAGATGGTTGTTGTCTTGCAAACGTGCCCGTTTGTTGACTCAGGGATCGAGACGTGGGTGCACGATCCGTTACAGCTATGCGGATAAGATGCCTGTCGTCTCGACTGCTAGTGATACGAGGCCGTTGAGATCCATTACGGCGTTCCGTATTATCCTCCTGAACCCACCGATTCCATATTCTGCTAACAGTCATTGGATCTCGACCAACGCGAGCAGCAATGTCGCGATACGATAAACCGCAATCGCGATAGGCTACAATCCGACATCCGACCTTTATCAAAGTCGGAAACGTGATGGTACGCATTTGTCCTCCTTACACGAGGCATCACAACAACGTTTCACCAGGCAACGCCGGTCAACTGCTGTTTGTGTATTAGAAATCGGATGGAAACTTTCCTCATGTCAGCACGTTGTAGGTGTCTCCACCGGCGCCAAAAAAATGTTCAAATGTGTGTGAAATCTTTGGGACTTAACTGCTAAGGTCATCAGTCCCTAAGCTTACACACTACTTAACCTAAATTATCCTAAGGACGAACACACACACGCCCATGCCCGAGGGAGGACTCGAACTCCGCCGGGACCAGCCGCACAGCCCATGACTGCAGCGCCCAAGACCGCTCGGCTAATCCCGCGCGGCCCACCGGCGCCAACCTTGTGTGAATGCTCTGATAAGCTAATCATTTGCATATCACAGCATCTTGTTCCTGTCGGTTAAATTTCATGTCTGTAGCACGTCATCTTCGTGGTGTAGCAATTTTAATGGCAAGTAGTGTAATATACCAAGTTAGCCTTACATGTGTACTTACATGTGATACACTTATTAAACTATGTCCAACACCACCATCTTGTCAGTTGAGCATATTTCCCATCAAAAAGAATAAAGATAGCACCTTACACCTTTTCCCACTAGCTTGTAGGTGAAGGGTAGAGTTTGAATGTGTCTGTCACTAGTTTTGAGTGGTATTGTGAAATTTTTTCCCAGAAGGATAACACCAGTGGTATGGTACCTTCAGTTATTGAGCTGTATTGCGATTTTAGGCAGTCGTTGTGTAGTGCTATGCATATAGTTGTACAATTAGGAATAGTTTGTGTGATAAATTATGTAATTAGGACCAATCTTTACTTCAGTTTCCCAACCACAATAAATAAAGTACACTAACTTAACCTTCCTCTCTTGCATCAGGGCAGTTTTCATGTGTTGGAGGATGCACTTGGGCTTTCTGTCCAGAAGGACCAGGGTTCAAGTCCCTGAAAGGGCACCGCCATTTTTAATTTCCCGCCTATTCCAAACACCTCTGTTGGTATAATTGTGTTAGGGGGGTTGCACTTGGGCTTTCTGTCCAGGAAGGCTAGGGTTAGAACCCTGGAAAGGGCACCACCATTTTTGATTTCACACTAGTTTCCAGGTGGGG
This sequence comes from Schistocerca cancellata, assembly GCF_023864275.1. Taxonomy (NCBI): domain Eukaryota; kingdom Metazoa; phylum Arthropoda; class Insecta; order Orthoptera; family Acrididae; genus Schistocerca; species Schistocerca cancellata. The sequence goes on along the minus strand of NC_064626.1, from coordinate 858,991,512 downwards.
GTGGGGTGGGATGTCAGCACAGCCTTGGGACAAAAAAATTCCCAACAAATTTCGAAACTCCCACTAATAGAGCAGATTGGGTAGGGAAAGGTGGTGGGTTGGGTGAGGGGGCTGGGACTCACGTTCAGGCTGAGAAAAACACATGAAGTAATGCAGGGGTGGGGGGCTGTGGTTGGGGGGGTTGGGAATTAATTGATCAATTTAATTAATTTTCATATCAATTAGATATCAAAACTGAGGTCAGAGCCACATTACCCTACTACTCCATTATTCTGCATCTTTAAGTTGCTAGTAGTCTTTTGTTAATTTACAGTCTAACTTTCTGCAAGAATACTCTATAGCAGTCATTATCTCGTAGGCAAGTTTCATTCACAATATTTTATATTGCTGTTAAGCTCCTATCACGCATGGAGACAGAAGAACTCTACACCCACACCCTTTACCAAGCATTCGCAAGCAGCCCACAACAGCAACCCATGTTGATGATTTTGTTGTCTAAGATGTGGTCTTTCTTGCACTGTGAAACTCCAGACTTTCCCCAACGGATGTTGAATTCAACAACTGTCAGTCCATTCTCTCATCTCCAACCTCAGCATGTAGCTCCAGTACAATTACATGAAACAATGCAAAATGCCTAAAATTAGTTTCCTAATAATTTTAAACAAATTTCAAATAAACATCTTTTCATACAGTATTAGAATATAAATATATAGTACGTAATGTTTTGTTTTGATTTTGGATATTTATAAACAGTGCCACTGTTTACACCATACGACGACAGCGGTTCATCAGTGTTTTTGTTTTGGTCACAGCTGTAGCGACATACAGCTGGGGCATTGCCCTTCGCACTCGTTAAAGAGCTCTGTTCTTGCTCGCACCATCGCTTTCGTAATGAGTCACTCCGCTAGCCGACATCATCTGCTATACTCTTTAAGTCTTACCTACGGAGGCTTACAATCGCGATCGACGGATATATCGAGAGAACCTTTTAGAATCTTGCTCTTCGAACATAACGCACAAACACTCAGTTATTAAAGCGTGGCTTAATTCCACAGCATGAGGTATCATTCCTTCTATATTTGAGTGTCATCTTTGCCACAAAAAGTACTAGTAGAATTCTGTTCATGTAAAAACTGCCTATTTTCTACTGACTTTCATATATGAGCATTGTATGATTTTGTAATATGTAAGGCCTAATATCTTATTCTTAGCTAAACGTTTATTCCAAATTCCTTTCATATTTAAAACCAGTATATGTCATTACTCTCTGTACTTCTTATTACGTGAAGTTCTATTTAAACCTTATTTGGTACATTTATGACTTTTATGACATTTCCATGTCAGGGTTGTGTCTTAGGTCGAGAAAAGTCTACTCCCTTGTACTTCATAAAATAGCTGGCGGAAACTACTTCGCCCATAAATATTACTTAACGGCCGAATTACACGTCGCCTTTTGCCTTTCCTCCCTCAGTCTTCATTAATGATTGACTGACTTTCCTGTCGCCTAGAAACCATACTTCTTCATTCTCTATGTAAATAACTGGCTGACTTTTCTGTCGCCTAATCTGTAACTATGCATTTACCTCATTTCTCTCTTCGTAAATAATTGCCAAACTTTTCGGTCGCCTAATAACGACAACTCTCCATTTATCACAAGCCTCTTTGGGAGGACTATTCCTAGTCTATCTGTGCGTCAGAATTCATTACAGCGGAAATCACTTCGCTGCTTCAATTCATTCTAAAGACTAACGATATGTCTATGCTGACACAATCTCAAGGGAGAATTTAGTTATTTCCATTATTTTTTCCATCAGACTGCTTCTATTGTACATCGTCATATTAACTTATCTCGTTTAGCGTCGTCCAGTTCTTCTGCAGTCTTCAGCTTATTTTTATGCGTTATTTCATCTGTGTTAAATATAATAGCCCTCTTCTTGCTTCCTGTTCTTAAAATATTTTGAAAGATAAAGGTTTGTTTAACGTTGTTGTAACTGTTTAAAAATTGTTCCACTACATATTTTACAATATGTTATTTGTTATGTCTATTAATTGGGTACGCGTGTCGTATTGTAAAAATATGCTGTGTTCTCTTGCTGGTGTATCTGTAATCCTATACTTCGTATACTCGGGCCTGTCCACATAATTCCAGTACATGTTTTTCATCTATGCTATGCAGATGTGTATTCTGCTTGGTTACTTTGTTTTTGTCATAGCTTGTTTCATTGCCGCAATCGGTGTAAGTAAATTCCTCATCTGCACCTTGATATCGAATAATGTTAAAAAAGACAGATATAGTTCTGAATGAAAGAAGGGGAAGAACTAACAGCAGGAAAAGAAAATGAGTATGCTATCAGTTAACTCGGGCACCTGGTAATCGTCAACTACCTAGCAAAAAAAGAACGTTATTGCCCACCGAGGTTAGTCCTCATAAATTTTTTCATGTCGCTGATTGACATTTTATCTAATAATTGTTGTGCCGGTTTTTCCGTCGTAGAATGAGGCACTTCGTTCACAACTTTTTCAGATTCAACCACGTAGTCTACCCACATATGATTCATCTTAGAACTGAACCGATAACTTAGTCTCCCATAAAAGAATGCAGTATCCATTGACAGAAGCTGGTTGTCGAGCCTATGTTTATTGATATCTTGACACCACTGAGCTTCGGTACGGACCTTCAAGTACCTTACTCCTATCAATTTGTGATATAACGTCATTTTCACCGTCAAACATTCTGTTCATTAATACTTCACCTGTCGCTCTGTTTTGTGTGATGCAAGGACCAGTCGTGATTCAAGAAGGTTTGAACAAATTCTTTATATGTTTTACATGATTTTGCTTTTACTTCTAACTTAGTTGCCACGAATTTGATTTTTTGTTATTATGTCAAGTTTTCAAGAACGATGCCATCAAACTGCCCAATGAAGTCTACAGGGTAGTTCCCTTACTAGAGAAAAGATGGAATTTATATGCATTAGCGTAATTTGCTGTCACTTACACGGACAACACCTTTCTTTCTTTCTCGTCCGCACCAAATTTTTACTTTTTCTTTAACTTCATTTTCTATTTTGTCTTGCAAGTCAGGAAGTATTTTTTGCTCTACTCCTATCAATCAGCCCTGAATCGCAATTGTGTTGCCTTTACAAGAGAATTCCACGTGTGAAATATTACAGTTAAATATTTCATGGTCATTTTTTGATACTTTCTAAATTATTCCACTGAATTGTATGCTTGTCCTTACATTCTTTGGTAACCTTGCTTTTCTTGTCTTACATTACTAACTACATTAGTTGTTGTTACTGTCATCCCATTTTGATCCTGCAAATTCTTATTTAATTTTTTGATTTCATGGTCAACCTTTCAATTTATTTCTTGCTTACAAACTTCTAATTTTTGTTCCATTGTTTTGTTTCATAATCTATTTTCTTGGTACATCCCTCAGTTTTAGCTTCAAGATTTGTACCCTTTTGTTCCAAAGCATTGAACTTACCGTTAATTTGAGCTATTGCTTCATTGACTTCTTATAACCCCTAATCTATTTTAATCTGAATTTTTCTCTATTCCTTCTTATAATCTTTTTATGTTTTTCTTAATTCCTCCTTGTATTCTTTTTGTGCTTCCCTTAATTTCTCCTTGGACTAATTTCTTGCTACTTTTTGTTCTTGCAAAATTAATTTTAGCATGGACCTTATATCCTGATCATCATCCTGAGTTGGCAAATTGTCAGCTGATGATGTACCATGACTTACTTCCTTTTCTCCAAACATTTAACTATTACTAATGCCCCAAAAACAAATCATAGACTGCTATGTGCAAGCGCAACACTAAGACTAGTTTTCCTCCTCGAAGTACTACTGCTGATTCTCGTCGTTACTGGCTGCGCCGCTGGCTGCAACTCTGCTGTTGTGGTGTGATGAGGCTTCAAACGCGTTCTGTACCGCTAGCTGTGCCGGCCGCTGCTTGTACCGCCGCACCTGTTGCCTGTGGCTGCCCCACGCTGCTCTGCACACTGCGTCGCCTCGTAGCATGAAGAATCTTGAAGTGATGAATTTTAACATAATCCCATGGACCGCGCACACAACGTTAACTTTCATTCTCAAACCACTTCCTATTCCTCAGTTACCTATACTACTTTCATTGTAACGGAAAATTTGATTTCGCGGCATCAGATTTTATGGTAGTTCAACTGAAGTTCAAAAACAGTTCAAACACAGTGAAAAATCTGCTTATCACAGTTCTCATCCAGTTCTTTGGTCATTCACAGTTCGCCCTTATCACAGACCTTACACAGTTTTGCAGGTCGGTTACAGTTCACCTTTCTCGCTGATAAAATCTAGCATCATAACTCCAAAGCACTTCGAATGCAAAGATTATCCTCGCAAGGAATGCCATGCGCGGCAAGTTGAAGGACGTGCGTATGATAAACCCCTTCCCTCGAAAATTTCTCTCCTTCATACCTCCCCTGTGTTATCACAGATGACGTGACAGTGATCTCATTTTTACTAAGATTTCAGTACACGTTAGGTGTCTGAGTGGAATGCACAAGTTCTAATAAATGTTCACGAACCTGTGGTCTTGTATAGTTATTGTCCCCTGCGCAGAAAAGAGCACGTTGGTCGTGAATCCGTTATCTTGGCGCTGTAATGAACTCTTAGCGAGAAACAAATATTTTAGAAATAATTAAATTTCCATTTACTTTATAAATATAAATGTAGGCTTCCGCGGCAATTGTCACAGTCAATAAAAATTTTCTGGGTTTGTGACCGTATTGACAGTACGTAAAACTATCGGCGTTTCCGTCACCGTTGCAAGTGACCTTCTTCAGGGTGTTTTTGTTTACTGCTGAATGAGAAAACTTTGTTTCTTATATACCTGCAGAGAAAGATAAAAAAGAATTGGGTGCTACCTTTTCTCGACGTGGACGTTTACAGAAAGCCTGAGGTAAACTGGGCCATAGAGTATATAGGAAGCCAACCAGTAATGACAGGTACCTACATGCTTCCTCTCATCATCACCTTACGCAGAAGAAATCCGCCCTGCACACTTTAACCAAGAGGGCTCACAGGATCAGCGATAAGAAACATCTAAAGGATGAACTACAAAACCTCAAGTCCACTTTTGGTCGCAATGGTTGTGGGACGAAACTAACAGAAAAAACAATGGCGACAAAAAATGAAGGCAATAGAGGAGAGAAGAAGGAAGCACAATATATCGCTCTAGTACCATACGATCAAGATGTTACTAAACGGGTTGGTAAAATTTTCCGCCAAGCAGGCATCAAGCCGATTTTCTGAAGCAGCAACAGAGTAAAAGATGGTCTTCACACACCGAAAAATGCAGTTGACAAACTACATGCTGCTGGAGTTATCGAAATCAGATGCGAATGCGGGTTAGTAGTGTATGTAGGCGAGACGGGGCCACCCATCAGCACAAGGATATCTGAACACGATCCGACTAAGACAACACACCAACTCAGCGGTGGCAGAACACCAAGATGATTTTAGTGAAGCTCGAGTATTGGTGAAACGACCTCTTACTTTCAGGAGGAAGATTAAAGAGGCAATAGAAATAGTCAAACGACCTGCTAACATGAACAGAGAAGACGGATACCGACTTCCGATGTCTTGGCTCTCAGCAATAATAGCGATACGGGACGATAGCTCACGTGAAGCAATGCACACAGGCGCGCGGGAGACCGCTGCACCAGCAGGTACGTAATGGCGCGCCTCAGCCGGCGCTAGAAAGCAGGAAAACAACGCCAAGTCACAGCTGCCGCCTGATTTTCCATTCGCTCATTTCCACCAATCACAAGAAGTAATGCGAACACCAATCAAAATGCCGGGTTTCCACTAATGTAATGAAAAGGAATAATAAAAACACCAATAAAGAACTTCTAACATCCCTCCCCTTCATCCTTAACAGCCTATCAGAATTAGTTAACAGCCACGTGTGCAGGTATATAAGAAACAAAGTTTTCTAATGTAGCAATAAACAAAAACACTCTGAAGAAGGGTACTTGCAACAGTGACCGAAACGTCGGTAGTTATACATATTGGCAAAACGGCAAGCCCAGAAAAATTTTATTGACTGTTCCTGTAAGTTTGTTTACAAGGGATGGCACCGGTTTTTTATTAGCAGAACACGAGAAACTGCACAGTTGCATCCACTTTGGAGTCACAAATAATTTCCATTTTTCAACAAAATAATGAACTGCCTATTTCCATAATTACTATCACATTGTTCTCAACTACACGTCCAATTAACCAGAAATTTCTAATAAACTCTTAACTGACACTGATCGCGGCAGACGACATGTCTGTCCTCCGAGGCTCCCGAACCAGATCTTATCTTACAGCCGATCCATTTCGCCCGCCATCCAAGTTAGGCGCAATCTGATCCGCGAAGTGATTCGTCTGGCTTTTCGTTTAGCAGTTGTTTATTAGTCTGCTGGTTATTAATAGTCGTTAAATAATGGAATGATAGCACGCTCTGAGAGATGCTTTAATTTTAAATGCAAGTAAATACGGTGTTTAGTTTAATATTAATAACAGAAGAATATCATTTTGGCGCGCGCAACTACCGAATGCAGCAACCAGTCGCGGATACAGAGCAAAATTTAGGTGGTCTTTCTTACGATACCCGTACTGAACAAACGATATGTCATCGGTACCTCACATCACATTACGCCATCTTCTCACTGAAGAAGAAATTATGTTATATGAACATGGGTCTGGAAAAGCTCTGTTTCCCTGTTACGAATCAGTTTCTCTAACTCCTTAATCACGACAACACACAGGAACAGAAAGTCAGTCAGGGGAACATGCACTCTTGGTGGCGTCAGGTGACGTTGTGCACCGCCATTGGTTTGTTTTACATGTCCCTGTTGCCATGCGACATACACCATAGCTTGTTTACAGGTAACATCAACTGTTTCAGAGATCAGTACGCACACGGTTACTACGTAGAGTTTATCCCAGACTTGGCTCGTGCAGTGGCGGTGTACACAAATGTAGAAATGGCAGATGCCCAATTGATGTATGGATTAACTGATGGCAATGGCGCTAGCCTTCAACATTTGTATCGGGAGAGCTTTCCAGGACGAATGTACCCGGATAGGAAAACGTTTGAAGACATAGACCGTCGTCTAGGAAACATGGAGCATTTAATCCTGATACTCGCGACCAGGGGAGGCCTAGAAGGACAAGGACATCGCAACGGGAGGTGGCAATTATTCATGCAGTTGACGACGACTTTAGTGTCAGTACAAGCCATGTAGCTGAAACATTTTTGACCATTACTGACGTTTCAATGACGACCGGTTTCTTAATAGCCTGAGGACGCAAGAAATTATCACTGTGGACTTGCAGAACAAAACTTTATTTGCGTCCGGTGAAGGACTGAGGCGGCGCACAAGAATTAGGGAATACAAAAAAATGGTTCAAATGGCTCTGAGCACTATGGGACTTAACTTCTGAGGTCATCAGTCCCCTAGAACTTAGAACTACTTAAACCTAACTAACCTAAGGACATCACACACATCCATGCCCGAGGCAGGATTCGAACCTGCGACCGTAGCGGTCGCGCGGTTCCAGATTGTAGCGCCTAGAACAGCTTTTCTTTTTTTTTTTTTTTTTTTTTTAATTCTCAGTTTGCTCGTTTTCGTTCGTTGTGTGTGCTCGGGGCGGATGTCGTAAGACATCCGTTTAAGCTCATCTTTGATTGGTTAACTCAGTTTTTTTTTATTACAGAGGGCTGCTAACCCTCTGACCCTCTGACCGAACACGCTGAGCTACCGTGCCGGCGTAGAACCGCTCGGCCACACTGGCCGGCTAGCGAATACAGCTTGGATAAATACACAATCTTATATAGATAAATGTATCTCCGAAAAGAATATTACTTTTACTAGGCGTAAGTAGAATAGAATAATAATTGACTAGAAATAACAACAGCACTATTGCATCTCAAAACAAAATGTATGCTCCATGGCGGCTGTGAAATATTCAATGCCGACTGCAGCGCCCCTGGCGGCTGGTACGGAAAGCCAGCTGTGACAGCCACGACGTAAATAAGACCACGCTCGTACACAGAACACGCGACATTTCACTGCACTGACAGACAGTGAACTTCGTCGCTACAGCAGCCCCGTTGGCGGAACGGAGCGCCGTCCAGGTAACGAGCAGGGAAGTGTCCCGATTTCGTTGTGCGAGGTAATGGTGTTACTGCGTCAGTAGGAGACGGTTCTGCGACCGTCGGAGGCGATTCTGTGACAGAAGTAGGCGTGCCGGTGCTTGAGCAGGAAGTTGCGGTTGTGAACGGTTGTAAGCAGGATCCTTGTGCGTTGCGTAATCTGGTTTCACTCTATCAATTGACACTGTAGACGGTTTTCCATTTAGCACTGTTTCAAAGGTGTGTTTTACTCGTCGCTTTGTGCGGGCCAGTGTACGGCGGTTGTCGCGCAGGTCTAGCGCCGTTTATTCGAAGCATGACGTGACTGCAGGACGCTAAGTCACGATGAACGTTCGTAGCAGGAATGCCATGGCTCGAAGCTTGGAGACGGCGAAATCGAGCGACATGTTCTACATCTACATCTACAGTTACATTTATACTCCGCAAGCCACCCAACGGTGTGTGGCGGAGGGCACTTTACGTGCCACTGTCATTACCTCCCTTTTCTGTTCCAGTCGTGTATGGTTCGCGGAAAGAACGACTGTCTGAAAGCCTCTGTGCGCGCTCGAATCTCTCTAATTTTACATTCGTGATCTCCTCGGGAGGTATAAGTAGGGGGAAGCAATAAATTCGATACCTCATCCAGAAACGCACCCTCTCGAAACCTGGCGAGCAAGCTACACCGCGATGCAGAGCGCCTCTCTTGCAGAGTCTGCCACTTGAGTTTGCTAAACATCTCCGTAACGCTATCACGGTTACCAAATAACCCTGTGACGAAACGCGCCGCTCTTCTTTGGATCTTCTCTATCTCTTCCGTCAACCCGATCTGGTACGGATCCCACACTGATGAACAATAGTCAAGCATAGGTCGAACGAGTGTTTTGTAAGCCACCTCCTTTGTTGATGGACTACATTTTCTAAGGACTCTCCCAATGAATCTCAACCTGGTACCCGCCTTACCAACAATTAATTTTATATGATCATTCCACTTCAAATCGTTCCGCACGCATACTCCCAGATATTTTACAGAAGTAACTGCTACCAGTGTTTGTTCCGCTATCATGTAATCATACAATAAAGAATCCTTCTTTCTATGTATTCGCAATACATTACATTTGTCTATGTTAAGGGTCAGTTGCCACTCCCTGCACAAAGTGCCTATCCGCTGCAGATCTTCCTGCATTTGGCTACAATTTTCTAATGCTGCAACTTCTCTGTATACTACAGCATCATTCGCGAAAAGCCGCATGGAACTTCCGACACTATCTACTAGGTCATTTATCATTTATATATATTGTGAGCTTAACTATGAAGTCGCTGTGATCCTGGCCAAGCGTCTATGACGGTGGTGCTTCGATGAATTCTCCAGGAAGGCACAGTGTATTGCCGTACACTAGTTCTGCGGGTTTTTTACGCCTCCTGGAGACCCAGTAAAATTGGTGGTAACGCGGTAGTCCATTGTGATCCATGACACATTATCACCACATTGACTGTGCAATGCCAGTGGTCGACTAAACTATTAGTGGCCGGATGTTAACTACCAGTCCGGTGGTGCACTGTGCCGCAGAGCTTGGCTAACCGAGAGAATAGAGTCGACCCGAATTGGCGGACGCGATCTGTGGTCACATGTAGTGGGCAGCCACAGCGAGAAACAGAGCTTGAGCTAAACACCGAAGCTGTTGTTTCTGCTGTTATGTTGCGTATCGGAGTTGCCTCGGGCCGGCGTGTCAGGCGATCAGTGATTTTTAGAATGTATCTCTGTCCGTTGGAAGGAGGCAGTGGGCCTACGACGTCGTTGTGGACGTGTGCGATCTCGCGTAGGTCACTGGAAAGTTTCCAATCTTGCTTTGTTGACATTTTATGGAAATACGTGCCCATTCTCGGCTATATTTTTGCACTCTGGGCCACACAAATCGGTGTGAGAGGAGGAGGAGGAGATTAGTGTTTAACGTCCCGGCGACAACGAGGTCATTAGAGACGGAGCGCAAGCTCGGGTGAGGGAAGGATGGGGAAGGAAATCGGCCGTACCCTTTCAAAGGAACCATCCCGGCATTTGCCTGAAGCGATCTAGGGAAATCACGGAAAACCTAAATCAGGATGGCCGGAGACGGGATTGAACCGTCGTCCTCCCGAATGCGAGTCCAGTGTGCTAACCACTGCGCCACCTCGCTCGGTTGGTGTGAGAGGAAGCGAACTGTTGTCCTGACATCACGATGACTTAAATTGTGTAAATCGAAAGCTGGTTTACGAAACCCTGTCGTCAAGAATAGTCTTGGTCTTCCGGTCGAGAGATCGCAATAAAGCTTGATGTCGATACCTGGTACTTCTACTAACTTTAGATCTATTGTTGTCACTGGATTGTTGAGACAGCTGGAAAGTTCTCGAACTGTGTTTTATGCCTCGGCGAGTTCCGTGAAGTCTATTACGCTCTAGTCGTTCGTAATGGCAGAAACGCGGGACAGGCAAGCCGCTACCACGTTGTCGATTCCGGATACATGTCTGATGTCGGTACTTAACTGTGCAATAAACTCTAGTTGGTTGTGCTGGGCCGGCCGATGTGGCCGAGCGGTTCTAGGCGCTTCAGTCTGGAAGCGCAGCCGCTACGGTCGCAGATTCGAATCCTGCCTCGGGCATAGATGTGTGTGATGTCCTTAGGTTAGTTAGGTTTAAGTAGTTCTAAGTTCTAGGGGACTGATGACCTCAGATGTTAAGTCCCATAGTGCTAGAGCCATTTGAACCATTTTTGGGTGTGCTGGCGCGATGAACAGTTGTTATTCCACCTGGAAGCATATGTCAACGGCTTATGCTCATTGAAGATAGTGAATTCTCTCGCTTCCAGCTAAGATCGAAAATATTTTTCTGCCTCGTACATCGCGAGAAGTTCACGATCGTATGCACTCCACAAACGGTGAGGTGCCGACAACTTGTGTGAGTAAATTGTTAAAGATTGCCACGCGGCGTTGTGTAATTGTTGCAGCGCGGTTCCGAGCGCTGTCTGGTTCGCGTCCACTAGTAATGCAAGCGGAGCGTCTAATACAGGGTGACCGAGGAGCGTTGCGTCTGCTTTGCTGCGTTTCGCCGCCTCAGAGGCTGAATTCATGTCGTTGGTCCACTGAATCGGAGAAATTCTCTTGATTTTAGGACCGGCCAGTGCTGCAGTGGGTGGTTGTTGCACTTCAGCAGAGTGTGACAGATGTCGACGGTAAAGCATACCAAGAAACTGACGTAACTCACGAGCTGTGCAAGGGGAAGTGATCTGAAACACGGATTCCACTTTTTCTGGTAGCAGAATTGAGTCTTTCGGCGAGATTCTGCGTCCTAAAAAATCAGTCTGCGACTACCCAGATACACATTTAGCTGTATTTAACACTACCCCATGTTTGTTAAGCCGCTCTAAAACTTGTAACAGATGATGTTCGTGTTGTCCTGCTGTCGACGAAAAAGTTAAAACGTCATATAGATACGCGAAACAGCCTGACAGTCCTTTCAGTTTGAGGCGACAAAACGTTGCCAAGTTTTTGTAGTGATCCTCCAGCCGAATGTCATGTACACTCCTGGAAATGGAAAAAAGAACACATTGACACCGGTGTGTCAGACCCACCATACTTGCTCCGGACACTGCGAGAGGGCTGTACAAGCAATGATCACACGCACGGCACAGCGGACACACCAGGATCCGCGGTGTTGGCCGTCGAATGGCGCTAGCTGCGCAGCATTTGTGCACCGCCGCCGTCAGTGTCAGCCAGTTTGCCGTGGCATTCGGAGCTCCATCGCAGTCTTTAACACTGGTAGCATGCCACGACAGCGTGGACGTGAACCGTATGTGCAGTTGACGGACTTTGAGCGAGGGCGTATAGTGGGCATGCGGGAGGCCGGGTGGACGTACCGCCGAATTGCTCAACACGTGGGGCGTGAGGTCTCCACAGTACATCGATATTGTCGCCAGTGGTCGGCGGAAGGTGCACGTGCCCGTCGACCTGGGACCGGACCGCAGCGACGCACGGATGCACGCCAAGACCGTAGGATCCTGATCCTACGCAGTGCCGTAGGGGACCGCACCGCCACTTCCCAGCAAATTAGGGACACTGTTGCTCCTGGGGTATCGGCTAGGACCATTCGCAACCGTCTCCATGAAGCTGGGCTACGGTCCCGCACACCGTTAGGCCGTCTTCCGCTCACGCCCCAACATCGTGCAGCCCGCCTCCAGTGGTGTCGCGACAGGCGTGAATGGAGGGACGAATGGAGACGTGTCGTCTTCAGCGATGAGAGTCGCTTCTGCCTTGGTGCCAATGATGGTCGTATGCGTGTTTGGCGCCGTGCAGGTGAGCGCCACAATCAGGACTGCATACGACCGAGGCACACAGGGCCAACACCCGGCATCATGGTGTGGGGAGCGATCTCCTACACTGGCCGTACACCACTGGTGATCGTCGAGGGGACACTGAATAGTGCACGGTACATCCAAACCGTCATCGAACCCATCGTTCTACCATTCCTAGACCGGCAAGGGAACTTGCTGTTCCAACAGGACAATGCACGTCCGCATGTATCCCGTGCCACCCAACGTGCTCTAGAAGGTGTAAGTCAACTACCCTGGCCAGCAAGATCTCCGGATCTGTCCCCCATTGAGCATATTTGGGACTGGATGAAGCGTCGTCTCACGCGGTCTGCACGTCCAGCACGAACGCTGGTCCAACTGAGGCGCCAGGTGGAAATGGCATGGCAAGCCGTTCCACAGGACTACATCCAGCATCTCTACGATCGTCTCCATGGGAGAATAGCAGCCTGCATTGCTGCGAAAGGTGGATATACACTGTACTAGTGCCGACATTGTGCATGCTCTGTTGCCTGTGTCTATGTGCCTGTGGTTCTGTCAGTGTGATCATGTGATGTATCTGACCCCAGGAATGTGTCAATAAAGTTTCCCCTTCCTGGGACAATGAATTCACGGTGTTCTTATTTCAATTTCCAGGAGTGTATTTCAAATAAGCCAAAAGGGATGACAACTGCCGTTTTCGGAATGTCTTCCTCTTCAACTGTTATCTGTGTATATGCCTTGACGCAGTCCAATACAGAAAAAATCATCGCGCATTGTAGCGCGTAATTGTAGTCGTGCAGTGGAGGCACAGGATATCTGTCTGGTACTGTCCGGGCTTTGAAAGCGCGGTAGCCACCACACGGGCGCCAGGCGCCGCTTTCCCTAGACACGAGGAGTAAGGCAGAAGACTAAGGACTACTAGGTGGTCGTATGATCCCATCTCTCAGCACAACATCGAATTGTGATTTCACGATAGCTAACCCAGAAGTCGACAGCCCGGTAACCTTATCAACCTACCGCGCGTTCCTATTGTCGGGTAGTAAGTTTTAGTGTGGCAACAGATTGGCGGCGATGGTAGGCTCGGTGACGACTGCGACGCTAAAGTCCCACGTGAATGCTCGGCGTGTTCCCAGGTCCAGTTCCATGCCCTGGGTGCCCTGGGTTTTGATCGACAAATTTTTGGCAGAGACGGTAGAACAATATTGCGGATCTACAACAACGTAGTTGTCTACGGGGAGGAATACATAATCCAAGTTGGTATCTGCTACATGTTTGTAGCCTGTCTTTCTGTCGCTGACGAAAAGGCATTGGAACGAAGTTTCGCAATCGGAGACAGCATTCGGCGTGTGACATCAGTTAGCGTTGGTGTATTTGCAAAGAGGTGTACTCTTATGGGCCCGGTTTCCGAATTTCTTATGGTAACAACAGATGGAGGGTTGTTCTTGTCCTGTGGTGGAAGATGCAGTTGAGGAACGGCTTCTGGACCCCCTGCGGTACCAGTGTATGTCGCTACTGTTGTCTTGTCGAGAGAGTTTCCTTTGGTGAGGTGGTCGACTTTCGCAGCCAGATTATCATGATCCGCACTCGTGGCTGTTGCCGGGGTAGGTTCACAGTCATATGTGTTGCTGCCAGTGTACTAGCCGGAGCTGCGGATAGCATGGCAAGTGTTAGATTGTTCGACACGCCGAGCCACCATTGCATGTTGCTACCGACGTACTAATTATAACCTGGCCTGTGGCATCCACTATACGGTCGGTCAAGTCGGCCACTGCGTCCAAGGGTCTACCAGTCTGCGACGCTATGACGGCTTGTATGTGTGGCGGTAGACGGAAACTGCACAACGGACCTCGCTGCGCTAGTGACGCTAAAAGTGCCATAGTTTGCGGTCTCCAATGTCCTCTCGAGTTAACACATGTCGTATACGCTGCTCTTCTGATGCGGAAACTCGCCGTGTCAGCTCTGCCTTCAATCTCTGACATGCGTTGACTGCCGGCGGTGTGGTGATTACATCTTGTATTTCCGCGGCGTAACGATGGTCTAATGGACTGATGATCAGTGTAAATTTTGAGGAGTCCGTAGTAATACTGCCACACAGGAAGCTAGCTTCAACTTGCGCAAACCAAAGCGGCGGATTGTGCGGCCAGAACGGAGGTGAGGCTCGCGACTGTCAGAATTATTTCTTCTGCCGATTCTGTCACATCGTATCCAATGTAATTGCAACTATTGGCGTTTTCAGGCTGCAATTACGTCGGGGTCACCACTTTGGCCGTTACTGACATACCAATGACGAGCAGTTTGCTGATAGCCTGAGGGCGCAAGAAATTATCATTGTGGTTCAAATGGCTCTGAGCACTATGGGACTCAACTTCTGAGGTCATCAGTCCCCTAGAACTTAGAACTACTTAAACCTAACTAATCTAAGGACATCACACACATCCATGCCCGAGGCAGGATTCGAACCTGCGACCGTAGTGGTCTCGCAGTTCCAGACTGTAGCGCCTAGAACCGTTCGGCCACCTCGGCCGTCCATCATTGTGGACATGCAGAACAAAACTTTATTTACGTTTGCTGAAGGGACGAGGCGGAGCACAAGAATTAGCGAATACAGATCGGATAAATACAAAAACTCACAAAGATAAATGTATCTCCGAGAAGAACGTTACTTTTACTAGGCGCGCTACAAGAGAATAATTATCGACTAGAAGTAACAACAGAACTATTACATCCCAAAACAATATGCACGCTCCGTGACAGCTGTGAAATATTCAGTGCCGACTGCGGCGCCTCTGGCGGCTGGCGCGGAAAGACAACTGACAGCCAGAATATAAACATCACGCTCGCGCACCATACACGCGACACTTCACTGCAGTGATGGAAAGTGAACTTTGTCGCTACATACTGAATGCTGACGCCATGACTGTCTGGCGAGTGTTACACGATGACCAGCTTTATCCATGCCATTTACAACGTGTGTGGACAATATCAGCAGCTGATGTTCCTGCGCGGGTACTGTTCTGCGAATGGTTTATTCAACAAAGTGTCAGACCTAATTTTGGTGCAACGGTGTTGTTCACAGATGAGGTGTCGTTTCAACGAGCTCATATTATAAATTTTCATAGTCGGCATGTATGGGTAGATGTCAAACCTCACGCAGCTATTGAAACAAGTCATTTTCTATCAATGTTTGGGCCAGCATTGTTGGTGACTGTTTGGTATGGCCTCACTTTCTTCCACTCAGGCTCAACGGACAAGGTTCTCGTAATTTCGTAGAGAATGTTGTACGTGATCCGTTAGCAGATGAGTCTTTAGCTGTATCACAAAACACATGCTTCTTGCACGATGGAGCACGTCCTCATTTTAATTTTAATATCCCTCAGCTTCTGAATAACAAATTCGGTGACAGATGGATAGGTAGATATGGAACTTTGCCTGGCCTGCTCGCTATCAGGACCTAAACCCACTGGACGTTTATTTGTGGGGCCATTTGAAAGCTCTTACGTATGGAACCCCTGTTCAAGATGTTCAGAGTCTCTGTGCTCATATTATGAAAGGCTGCGAAACCGTACCGAATACTCCAGGGATACATCAGCGCATCCAAGATTCGCTGCGACGGCAAGTTGATACCTATATCAGTGGCCACGGAGGGCACATTGAACATCTCCTGAAGAAATAGTTGCATGTGATAAGCTGGTGCATTCTGTTCGAGTGCGTTGACGATTAATGGGTTGGAGAAAATGAGTTGTAACATGGGAACGAAGTGTTTCCAGACCTATGTTCATATAAAATAATTTCTTCGTTTACGTGTGAAGGACGTGTTCTGCAATTTATGCCATACATTTTTCTTCACTGGGTATAGTAGGGATCTGGCTGCAACTATTGTTTTTATCGTATTAAGTTCGTGGTAATAGTCTTTTTGGGACCGGGATGGAAAGGAGACCGTGGGTCATGATCTGGAATCCCGCAAGAACGGAACCAACGACGACTGAAGAGAATTGTTCAACATGATAGAAGCGCAAATCTTCCGCAAATTGCTGCAGATTTCAATGCTGAGCCATCAACAAGTGTCAGCGTGCGAACCATTCAATGAAACATCATCGATATGGGCTTACGGAGCCGAAGGCCCACTCGTATACCCTTGATGACTGCATGACACAAAGCTTTACGCTTCGCCTGGCCCCGTCAACACCCGCAATGGACTGTTGATGACTGCAAACATGTTGCGTGGTTGAACGAGTCTCGTTTCAAATTGTGCCGAGCGGATGGATGTGTACGGGTATAGAGACAACCTCGTGAATCCGTGAACCTCGAATGTCAACAGGGGACTGTTCAAGCTGGTGGAGGCTCTGTAATTGTGTGGGGCGTGTGCAGTTGGAATGATATGGGACCACTAATACGTCTAGATACGACTCTGACAGGTGACACGTACGTAAGCATCCTGTCTGATCACCTGCATCCATGTCCATTGCGCATTCCGACGGACTTTGGCGATTCCAGCGTGATAAAGACACCTCACACGTCCAGAACTGGTCCAGAATGGCTCCAGGAACATTCTTCTCAGTTTAAACTCCCCATATATGAACATCGAGCATATCTGGGACGCCTTGCACCATGCTGTTCAGAAGAGATATCCACACCCTCGCACTCGTACGGATTTATGGACAGCCCTGCAGGATTCATGGTGTCAGTTCCCTCCAGCACTACTTCAGACATTAGTAGAGTTCATGCCACGTCGTGTTGCGGCACTTCTGCGTGCTCGCGGAGCCCCTATACGATATTAGGCAGGTGCGCCAGTTTCTTTAGCTCTGCAGTATATGAACATGTATGAGGAGTGATTATCCAGTACAAGTAAGACTACGATTTGGAGAAGCATTGGTACGTTTCTTCAAATATTTAAGAAGTACAACAAATGCATCAACTTGCGTCCATCCTGATGGATTTGCTGTCCCAGTGGATCCTCTGGGCCCATCCGTAGCAAAATGATCGTAATACCGAACTGTAGGAAATATATATAAGGGTGGAATGACATTTCCTAAGGCATTTCCTGCGAAGCCAACAATAATTAAGGTGCCTTGTTCATGTGAAGCAAAAGCACATACTTCCCTCGTGCCATGATTTGCTACCACTTTATCAGGCTTTTTAGACCGATGTGACACCAGTTTCGTCAATGTTATACATGTTCTGTAGCTCGTAATTATGGCTGTCAATAATAACTTGTAAATTACCACAGAAAGCGCCTACATTTGTTTTGTTGAAGCTTGCTACCATCAAAAATGGTTCAAATGGCTCTGAGCACTATGCGACTTAACTTCTAAGGTCATCAGTCCCCTAGAACTTAGAATTACTTAAACCTAACTAACCTAAAGGCATCACACACATCAATGCCCGAAGCAGGATTCGAACCTGCGACCGTAGCGGTCGAGCGGTTCCAGACTGTAGCGTCTAGAACCGCTCGGCCACCTCAGCCGGCCCCTTGCTACCATCGAGAGACTTGTTACTTGAGCTGCACGAACAGACAGTTGACGATTCCTCTTCATAAACAAGACATATCACTCTTCACCAGCAATCTCATTTTCATCCCAAGTAGGCAGTAGCTTCACATTGTATTGAATGGTAAGCTCAAAAGAATTTATTACCTGTTTTAGAGGCAGTCCAAAATATATGTAAGCACAACGGATTAAATATTTTGACAGTTCACATTCCCGATCATCGGTAAACACTTTGTTATGGGCAGTGTACCCGATGGTAATGTTAAGAGTATCTTCATGTACACTAGCCTTATTTCGTTTCCGTAAGTATAGCTGTAAAGACATGTGATCCAGTCCATGTCGATCGAAAGCTACACGTTGAAAAGTACCATTTTTCTTGTCTTCATAAGCCTCTACATAGCCTAATAGGTCGGTGGGGGGGATAACGTCTATCATAATAATACCAACTAATTGAAAAAGCAACTAAATGTATTCGCAGTTGCGAATAATGACAGCCATCAGCTGTAGAATAGAATGATGACAGTGAAAATTTGCGCCTTACTGGGAGTCAAAAAATGGTTCAAATGGCTCTGAGCACTATGGGACTTAACATCTGTGGTCATCAGCCCCCTAGAACTTGGAACTACTTAAACCTAACTAACCTAAGGGCATCACACACATCCATGCCCGAGGCAGGATTCGAACTTGCGACCGTAGCGGTCACGCAGTTACAGACTGAAGCGCCTACAACTGCACGGCCACACCGGCCAGCCTACCGGGAGTCGAACTCGGAGTTTCCACTTATCGAGAACGGTCGCCTTACCATTTGACTATCCGTGCACGACTCACGGCCAGATCCAAACCTCCATATTTCGTCAGCAGTGTGTCTACAATCTATACTCGTACATTCATCATGTATATTCCCGTATAGGTCAGACATTGTACTTGAAAGTCGCTCGCCTGGCATCGGAAGAGAAACACGATATTACAGTGGCTGTGTTATTCTGATTACGATGCAAAATAGGCACTGCGGCGACTACAGCCTACTCCTTTGAGCATGCACGCATGTTCAAAGGAAATTTGTATCGTAACCAGAATAACACAGGCGCTGCAATGTCGTATTTCTCCGCCGGTACCTGCCAAGCGACTCACAAGTATGTCTGACCTGTACGGGAATATGCAATAGATGTACGGGTCCAGGTCGTAGACGTGTGGTTGATGACATATGGAGGCTTGGGTCTGGCCGTGAGTCATGCACGGATAACCAAATGGTAAGGCGACCGCTCGTGATAAGGGGGAAATGCCGGTTCTCAGTCCGGTACAAATACACAACATGTTTTGCCAATGGTTCACTCTTGAGAAAATCTGTCCCCTTCTTGTCCAAGAACGTTCCTGCTAACAAGGGGGACAAGAGTGAGACCATTGTCAGATTATCTGCTTACTTATAATAGCTTCCTTGAAAGATTCCACTGACAAGAAATTCGTTATCACGTACCATCCAACTTTCGCCAAGTTTTATTGCAGTTGAAAATGGAGGATCAGGTTACGTGTAAATAGTTATCTGCTTTAGTAATTTCACGTTGGGGATACACCGTTCAAAAGAAAAACATTTTAGGTATTTCGTTGCCGCTTCTCTATGTGAACGAAATATATACAAAACGTCTTTTTTTTAAAAAAGCTATATAGTACTATAGCACAGATAAGCTGACACTTGATACACAAGGTGATTCAGTGCCCCTATCGATGTCGCTTTATGCAACCAGCAATGTCTTATCTGTCTATCAAAAACCACTCGCTAGATTTTAACATTCTCTCGTTCGCTACGCGTAAAATGTCATTCCTACGGAAAAACAGGATCTTTTTGCAGGAAATTTATTGTAGTTAACGATGTTATTGTTTGTTTTATGCTGTTAAAATTCACAAAACTCTTGGGTAAAATTTAAACAAACGTAAGTTTTACAATTCCTAAGCGCATATTTTTGTACAGTAATAGGAGGGAGAGCCATGAACAACACACAAATCCTGACCAGTGGTAGCTCAGTCTAGGTGTGGGGGTTCATTTGAAGATCACTTTTGTATGTTTTTCTGGAATAACTCTAAAACGACGGTCTCTAGCGTAAACGTATCCCAGTAATGTTACAAAAGTTTTTCTTTAATTACCCTCATGGACACATTTAAATTAATAATGTTAACGAAATAGATGACTTTACTGGTGGTGTAATAGCCTAGTCATTAGACACCAAAAAGTCCTAATATCGGGAATTGTTCGTTTGGTTGCAAATTTTTGTACAGTGGTAAGAGCGAGTGTGACCTGCCAGGGTAGCCAAGAGCACTAATGCACTGCTTCCTGGACTCAGGTAGGCGCGCTGGTCCCGGATCGAATCCGCCCAGCGGATTAACGACGAGGGCCAGTATGTCAGTCAGCCTGCATATGGTTTTTAGGCGGTTTTCCCCATCCCGCTAGGTGAATACTGGGCTGGTCCCCACATTCCGCTTCAGTTACACAACTCGCAGACATTTGAAAACGTTCGCACTGTTCCATGGCTTACACTAGACGCAGACAGCTGGGGTACACTACTTCTGTCCCGGAGGGTTTGGGGTGGCAGCAGGAATGGCAGCCAGCCACCCTCTGCACCTAACACAGCCAAATCGACAGTAACACAGCCGACCCGCGTAATGCGGGACGAAGAAAGAAAGAAACAAAGTAAGAGCGAGTACCACGGACAACATATTAGAGATTCTGACTGATGAGGGGTGAGCGTGTGGGTAGAGGTACGTTTCAGGGTTACTTTTGGTAGCTTTTATTTAATGACTTGGAAACCGTGGCCTCCAGGGAAAATGTATACCAATACAAAATTTAACTACATTAAATTTCCTACAGAAAGGTTTTCTTCATTTTTTCTGTAGGACAGTCAGTTTGCTCATCTCGTGTGTGGTTTTTGAAGGACAGATATATCATTGAGGGTTGCATAAAACGACATTGGTAGGGGCAGCTGAATAACCCTGTATATTATTGCACAACATAACAAAAAATGTTTCTCTAAACAAGCCGAGAGATTTTGCCATTGCTCTAATACATGCACCATGTATTTAACATGCTACCTGTACATCAAAATATGTAATATTGACCAACAAATATACAATATACGTTTTCTATCATGCCTGATGTGTTATATGCAAAAATATATTTCAAATCACTAGTCTTATCATGTAAGACAATACCTGCAGTAGAGCATTTTTCTGTTTCTCTAGTTTGATTAATTTTACTGTCAACTGTATGTCCAGATTCTGGGCCATAGCTTCCATGGCATTATGCAGCTCGTTCACACGTTCCTCTTTAGCTGTCCGCACGGAATCAACATTGTCCTCCTAAAGAAAAATATGATAGATTGCAAAAAGCAGTTCCAGATGTTCTAGTTATCAGTAAAAGTGACTGTAACAAAAAAGACTTAGCGAAAATAACATATAATCTCCTTTTGTATAAGCAAAGAATTAATAAATATTTAGATCACATATGAAATTTCGCAGTAGAAAGAATCGCTTGATTGGACGTGTTGGACGAATGCACTATGCTCTGAAGAAAAAGTATCTATACATACCTACATACATACATACATACATACATACATAAATACTTGTTCCATAGATCATGAATATGACATTTCGTAATGATGTGGAACATGTTAGGTTAACATAAGTTTTCTTTACACAAAGTAATTAATTTTTTTAGAGTTATTACTTCATATCTAAAAATTCATCCATCGAGTAGAAGGACTTGTCATTTATAAATTCTATTAATTCGCTTTTAAATATTGGTTGGCTATCTGTCAGACCTTTAATGCTATTTGGCAAATGACAAAAGATTTTTGTGGCAGCACAATTCACCGCGTTCTGTGCCAAAATGAGATTTAATCCAGAATAATGAAGATCATCGTTTCTTCCAGTATTGTAGCTGTGCACTTCGCTACTATTTTTGAATTGGGATGGGTCATTAATACCAAATTTCATAAGGGAAATATGTATTGCGAAGGTACCGTGAATATCCCAAACTCCTTAAATAAACGTCTGGAAGGTGATCTTGGGTGGGCTCCAGCTGTTATTCTGATTACACGCTTTTGTGCTATGAATACTTTCTCTCTTATCCAAAATATGATGCCATATGAAAGCAGTGAATGAAAATAGGCGTAGTAGGCAGATTTACTGATGGATTTATCACCAAAATTTGCAGTAACTTTCAGTCAAAAGAGCATTGCACGTGCATCATTGTCTGTTAGCAGTAAACGATTGATCGGACATAATTAAGATTCGAAACTCCGAAAGGCGGCATCTGAAAATTGTAGTGAGTCTTAAAAGTGGTGTGACATACTGAAACAGCGGCACCCATTGTATCGAACTCACACTGCATGCGGCCACGCAAAGCGAAGTGAACTGAAAGTTCAGAAGTAGATCAGGAAATATAACGTCCACACGGGTTACATTTCCCTTTCGCTGACCGGCCGTAGAGCCTCCACTGTAAACAGGCTAACGGAGTATAAATGCTGACGTAGACGTAGAAGTTTACATGTTGCAATTGGGATAATCTGCAGTCATATCTGAATCTCTCCAGAATAAAGTTCACAGGTATCTACAACGAACCAGAGTCAGAAACCAAGCGCCTTCGTTTCTTCATCAACAAGAAAAATCGCAAAGAGAAAGAAAGAGAGACGAAGTCAGAAACAGTATCTGAGATCCCATTCAAAAACCAACTCGAATTGCAGTTAAGACAAGAAAGAAAGAAACATAAGACAAACTGTTTTGTTCAGATAAAACAAACAAAAGGAAAGCATATTACAAACTTTTTACTGTATAGATGTAATGAAATTCCAAAAGTACGAGGAGTGTGACAAGAATCCTTCTCTTGTTAGTTAGGTTCTGGACACACATTTATGGTCTCCGCTGCATAGCATTTCTTTTGATTGGAATAATTTCGCAGGATTTTATAATTTTTGGCTCTGTCTTGTTCATAAGCCACAAAATTGTTAATTAAATCACATTTTGTGTTAGCATTAGCTGCTGAAGAAGAAGGTACATTATAAATTCTATACTCAAAAAAGAAGGAAAAATGAACGGTACATTGTTTTTCCTCATTTTAATAATAATGTGCAAATTTACCCCACTACAAAATGATGTGACCACCTGTGCTTACTTGGGAATGGTTTATTAATAAGGTGTTGGACCCCCATTTGCCCGTAATACAGCTCTGATTCTTCTACATCTACATTGATACTCCGCAAGCCACCCAACGGTGTGTGGCGGAGGGCACTTTACGTGTCACTGTCATTACCTCCCTTTCCTGTTCCAGTCGCGTATGGTTCGCGGGAAGAACGACTGTCTGAAAGCCTCCGTGCGCGCTCTAATCTCTCTAATTTTACATTCGTGATCTCCTCGGGAAGTATAAGTAGGGGGAAGCAATATATTCGATACCTCATCCAGAAACGCACCCTCTCGAAACCTGGCGAGCAAGCTACACCGCGATGCAGAGCGCCTCTCTTGCAGAGTCTGCCACTTGAGCTTATTAAACATCTCCGTAACGCTATCACGGTTACCAAATAACCCAGTGACGAAACGCGCCGCTCTTCTTTGGATCTTCTCTATCTCCTCCGTCAACCCGACCTGGTACGGATCCCACACTGATGAGCAATACTCAAGTATAGGTCGAACGAGTGTTTTGTAAGCCACCTCCTTTGTTGATGGACTACATTTTCTAAGCACTCTCCCAATGAATCTCAACCTGGTACCCGCCTTACCAACAATTAGTTTTATATGATCATTCCACTTCAAATCGTTCCGTACGCATACTCCCAGATATTTTACAGAAGTAACTGCTACCAGTGTTTGTTCCGCTATCATATAATCATACAATAAAGGATCCTTCTTTCTATGTATTCGCAATACATTACATTTGTCTATGTTAAGGGTCAGTTGCCACTCCCTGCACCAAGTGCCTATCCGCTGCAGATCTTCCTGTATTTCGCTACAATTTTCTAAAGCAGCAACTTCTCTGTATACTACAGCATCATCCGCGAAAAGCCGCATGGAACTTCCGACACTATCTACTAAGTCATTTATATATATTGTGAAAAGCAATGGTCCCATAACACTCCCCTGTGGCACGCCAGAGGTTACTTTAACGTCTGTAGACGTCTCTCCATTGATAACAACATGCTGTGTTCTGTTTGCTAAAAACTCTTCAATCCAGCCACACAGCTGGTCTGATATTCCGTAGGCTCTTACTTTGTTTATCAGGCGACAGTGCGGAACTGTATCGAACGCCTTCCGGAAGTCAAGAAAAATAGCATCTACCTGGGAGCCTGTATCTAATATTTTCTGGGTCTCATGAACAAATAAGGCGAGTTGGGTCTCACACGATCGCTGTTTCCGGAATCCATGTTGATTCCTACATAGTAGATTCTGGGTTTCCAGAAATGACATGATACGCGAGCAAAAAACATGTTCTAAAATTCTACAAGAGATCGACGTAAGAGATATAGGTCTATAGTTTTGCGCATCTGCTCGACGACCCTTCTTGAACACTGGGACTATCTGTGCTCTTTTCCAATCATTTGGAACCCTCCGTTCCTCTAGAGACTTGCGGTACACGGCTGTTAGAAGGGGGGCAAGTTCTTTCGCGTACTCTGTGTAGAATCGAATTGGATTCGAATTGAAATACTGGCATATACTGATTGTATAGTCTCCAGTGTAATGTTATGCCACTCTTCAATCATAACCTCTTCTAACTCCTATAGTGACGAGGGAGGCGTAAATCTGCTCCGGAATCTGCACTCCAATACCGCCCACAAGGATTCGATAACGTTCAAGTCGGGGGACTGTGCTGGCCAGGGAATACGCTGCAGTTCAATTGCATGCTCCCCATACCGTGATTGTACTGTCCTGGCTGTGTGAATGTGTCCATTATCGTTCTGAAATATGGCATCACTGTTGGGGAACAACATTTCAATCATGGAGTGCACCTGATCACCTAAAACGTTCACGTAATTGTTGGCTGCAAAATGGCCTTTGAGAGTAATGATGGGGCCAGCAGAATACCATGACGTGGTGTTAGCGTACGACGACCTCTGCCATTTAGTTTTGATTTTGCCCACTATTACGTTTAAACGATAATGTCTTTCCATGTTTTATGTAGGCTGTCATGACTGTTGAAACAGTTGCTCTTGAAACATTCAATAAGTTGGCTGTCTTAGTTACTGATGCTCCAGCTAATCGTGCCCCCACAATCTGCCCTCTTTGTAACTCTGTCAGGTCTTTCATTACACCTCGACCTCGGCCTCTGCATGCAAATACCAAGTGTGCACTGCTCGCAAACAACCTGCACTGATGGCCAGTCCGTACTGAACACGCACAGTCCAGCGCGACACGTGCCTTACCTGCGTTACTGGCCGTCAAACATAACCGTCCCATTACTACCACTGTTCGTATTATTTTGCCTATCCCAGCTTTACCCCATTGTTTGGTAAGACTGCGCACTTGCATTACTTTTTTTTTAGTAATTGAGCGTTATCTTTTATACTTTAGATTTCCATTTCGGAGTTTGTTATAATGACCAAAGGTTAGACGAAATGGCAGTTAAAATATTATTATAAATTGTTAAGTTTCTTTCCGTATATCGACAACTAAATTTTAATTGGGCAAACTCTCGCTCCTTCCCCTCTTTACTTTACAGAAGAAAGAGACAATAAAATTGATTCAAAACGAGCTTGCAGATAAGATTCCACACGAAGAGCAGATGTGTTCCACAGTTCCTGACGAGTAAGTATTGGTATAAACACCGTTAATTACTGCAAGTGGGGAATAAGTAATCAAGAAGTAGTAATACTGACGGTATCAAAATAAGCTGTAACAAATAATCATCGTGGCTGATAATGAAGAATGCTTACCACTTCCTGGACGAGGCTAATGAGCTCTAGCAACCTGCGGCGCAGCTGGGAGACCTCGTCCCCAATCTGGACAGCGTGCTGCTTGTAAACATCTTCCAGAGGCTTGAAATCATGGCCAGAGTGCTCGCCACCAAACAGTGCACACTGGTGGCATATGCACTGGCGGCACGTCCAGCAGTACACTGTCAGTTTTTCTTGGTGCTCTTCACAGCTACAATCCCAAACACAGGTTTACTCTAATTATGATAGACATCTGGATAGTGAGATGATCTAAATGAAACAATAACAATATGGAAATACATTTTGTCATGGTCTACTTTGTTGCCAGAAGTAGAGGGCCTCTTCTGAAATTCTCTTATTCCTCCCTCTGTCGCCAAAGCAAATAGGTAGGGCATTTCAGTAGTCGGCACTTAAAAAGTATGGTGAAAAGTGATACCCTTGGGGAAATGGCAGCAAGGACTGGAAGGAACACCGGGTGCACTCACTGTGTATGCAGGGGGTGCACCTTGAAGCGACTGTTCTGGCAGCCAATGGGGCAACAAGGTGCAATCAACTGCGGATTGTAGCACATGTTGGAACAAACTTTGACTGTTGTCTGGGCTCTGAGGTCATACTTGGATCATTCCAAAGACCAGCAGAGAAAGTTGAGAATATCGGACTTGCTCACTGAGTTTCAACGAAGGTCATGATCTGCAGCATTGTTCCTAGAACAGGTCGTGGTCCCCTGGTTCTGAGTCTAGTGCAAGGCTTAAACCAGCAACCTGCAAGAGTTCTGTGACAAGCTAGCTGCGACTTCCTAATCCTGTCCCATAGGACTGAGTCAAATGTGCATTAAACATCAGAGCAGCTACACAGGTAGCTGACTGTATGTGGGATGCACACAAGTTTTTTTTTTTTTTTTTTTTTAGATTAGATGATTCCAGTGTCCAGTATGGACAACGACAGCTGTACGAAGCCGAGAAGTATCAGAGTAAGAGCCAGAGTAGAACCTCCCATAGGTGAGAGTATTAAAATCCCAGTGATTAACTGCTGAAGCAGTCACAACAATCTGCCAGAGTTCGAAGTGTTTCTAAAAACGAGTGACGATCGCGTGTTATTAGGCACAGAAAACTAGTTGAAACCTGGAGTTGACTCTAGTTAGATCTTTGGGAAAATTTAAGCGTATGCCGGAAGGATAGGCTAGTGCAAAAAAGGATGTGGTGTATTTGTCACTGCAGAAAAATCAAATCCACAATATAGAAATCGAAGCTGCATGCAAGATTGTTTGAACAAGACTAATTATCAAGGATGGTCATAAAATTAGGATTGGATTCTTTTATCGTCCACCAGAATCGCCTCCTGATGTAACTAAAAACCTTAGAGAAAACCTCATTTCGCTTGTACGTAAGCACTCTAACCGTACTGTAATCATCGGAGGAGACTTAACGATCCAACGATGAAGTCGGATGAATACAGATTTATTAATGGTGGGCGTGACAAGATATCCTATGGAACATTCTCCAAAAACTACACTACTGGTTATTAAAATTGTTAAACCACGAAGATGACGTGCTACATACGCCAAATTTAACCGACATGAAGAAGATGGTGTGATATGCAACTGATTAGCTTTTCACAGCATTCACACAAGGTTGGCGCCGGTGGCGACACCTACAACGTGCTGACATGAGGAAAGTTTCCAACTGATTTCTCTACACAAACAGCAGTTGACAGGCGTTGCCTGCTGAAACGTTGTTGTAATGCCTCGTGCAAAGAGAAGAAATGCGTACCATCACGTTTCCGACTTTGTTAAAGGTCGAATTGTAGCCTATCGCGATTGCGGTTTATCGTATCGCGACATTGCTGCTCGCGTTGGTCGAGATCCAATGACTGTTAGCAGAATATGGAACCGGTGGGTTCAGGAGGGTAATACGGAACCCCGTGCTGGATCTCAACGGCCTCGTATCACTAGCAGTCGAGATGACAGGCATCTTATTCGCATGGCTGTAACGGATCGTGCAACCACGTCTCGATCCCTGAGTCAACAGATGGGGACGTTTGTAAGACAACAACCATCTGCACGAACAGTTCGACGACGTTTGCAGCAGCATGGATTATCAGCTCGGAGACCATGGCTGCTGTTACTCTTGACGCTGCTTCACAGACAGGAGCGCCTGCGATGGTGTACTCAACGACGAACCTGCGTGACGAATGGCAAAACGTCATTTTTTTCGGATGAATCTAGGTTCTGTTTACAGCATCATGATGGTCGCATCCGTGTCTGGCGACATCGCGGTGAACGCACATTGGAAGCATGTATTCGTCATCGCCATACTGGCGTATCACCCGGCGTGATGGTATGGGGTGCGATTGGTTACACGTCTCGGTAGTTCAAACACTACCTCGGTAGCTCGGGAGTTCAAACATAGCTAAAATCAGTCCAGTTCGCAATGATGGCACTTTGAACAGTGGACTTTACATTTCAGATGTGTTACGATCGGTGGCTCTACCCTTCATTCGATCCCTACGAAACCCTACATTTCAGCAGGATCATGCACGACCGCATGTTGCAGGTCCTGTACGGTCCTTTCTGGATACAGAAAATGTTCGACTGCTGCCCTGGCCAGCACATTCTCCAGATCTCTCACCAATTGAAAACGTCTGGTCAATGGTGGCCGAGCAACTGGCTCGTCATAATACGCCAGTCACTACTGTTGCCGAACTGTGATATCATGTTGAAGCTGCATGGGCAGCTGTACCTGTACACGCCATCCAAGCTTCGTTTGACTCAGTGCCCCGGCGTATGAAGGCCGTTATTACGGCCAGAGGTGGTTGTTCTGGGTACTGATTTCTCAGGAGCTATGCACCCAAATTGCGTGAAAATGTAATCAAATGTCAGTTCTAGTATAATATATTTGTCCAATGAATACCCGTTTGTCATCTGCATTTCTTCTTGGTGTAGCAATTTTAATGGCCAATAGTGTACCTAGAACAGACAGTTCGGAAGCCCACTAATGATGGAAAAGTATTTGATGTAATGGCAAGAAACAGATCTGACCTCTTTGAGGATGTCCACATCGAAACGGGTGCCAGTGACAATGAGGCAGTTAAGTATAATGAATACCAAAGTACAAACGGCAACTAAAACCAGTAGAGCGATTTATATCTTGAGAAAAATGGACAAAGAAGCAGTAGTGTCATATTTCAATGAGGAAATTGAAACTTACAGCTCCGGACAAGCGTATGTAGAGAGACTGTGGTTCAAGTTTAAAAGAACAGTTGACTTTGCACTGGATATACATGTTCTCAGAATAGCAGAACAGATACAAAACAAAGCATAGGGCTATAGACAGAGCGCTGCTGAATGAGAAGTTTCTGGCTGTCAAGAGAGAAGTGCGTGAATACTGTGGTGTAACAGGTTGCTTCACTTCTTCCTCGCAATCAGGTGAAAGATGTTAGAGTAAAAACGTTGTTTAGGTAGTTAGCTTATGGGGAATTATCCACTGTACGCTCGCTGGTCTGATCAGTGTACAGAGTTCGAGCGAGATACATGAGCACAGAACGTCACTTAAGGCGCGACACCGACTGAGCGACTCCGCCTGCTGTGAAGGACTCGCTTCTTCTTTGGCGTCACAGCTTGGCGGTGTATTGGAAGGCAGATAACAAGAGGCGCTAACTACAGTGTCAACGCCCGGGAACAGTTGAAAGAAATTGATGATAAATGTCATAATCCGTTCTATTCGAATCTGTATGCAGAGATTGCTTTGATGTACCGACTACTGAGTGTTCACCCAACGTTGTAATTTTTGTATTGGAGTTGCAAAATACAGAAGAGTTTTTTAAAAGGCAGACGGAGAAGAAATCCGACGGTACAAGGAGTGATACTGCATAGCTTCAAGAAAATGCGAGAAGGCGACCGTAAGCAAATACAGTAAAAGTTATCAGAGGGCTATCAGGGAGACAGATGTTTAGTGAAGTTATTGAATCGGTTACAACTCGTAGCTTGAGCAGTAACACATCAATCCTTCAATGATATTGCAGCAGAATATTGTCGAAAGATCTTTCACGAAACCCAAAGGATTCCTGGTCATATGTAGAGAGTGTTAGTGGCACCAAAGTTATTGTCCAGTCACTCATGGACGAAACAGGAACCGAAATTAACAGTAGCGTGAATGCAATGGTGAAAGTGGATCGTCGTGTGGATATCATGGACATTTCCCAGGAGCTTGGAATTTCGTATGGGAGTGTTTACGGCATCGCTTACGGGTCCTTAAGGTACCGGAAGATTTCATGTTGATGGGTGCCTAAGCAGTTGGATGACATGACGTAAGGCAAGCGAATGATTGATTCACTGAATCATATGCAACTGTATACCGACGAAAGTGACAGTTTCCTGGACCACACATTTACTGGCTATGAAACGTGGACACTGCAGTTCACGCCGGAATCGAAGCAGCAGGGCATGGTGTGGAATTTCACCGGGCTCACCTGTGGGGAAAAAAACCCGTTAAGAGTCATCTGCTGAGATTTTAATATTAACGGTCTCCTAGTATCGCTGAGGAGCCGCTCCTGCTGGATTTGATGCCACTATGTGCAACGATCAACGTCAACAGTTATGTTCCACACTGTCTCGTCTGCAGGCTGCCATCAGGAAGAAGCGCCAAGGGAATCCCGATGTGGACAACGTGGTCATCTTCCACGACAATTCGAGGTCTGATGAAGCAATGAGAGCCGCCGACAAGCTTGGGTCATTTCACTGGGAGAGTCTGGACCTCCCACCAAGCAGCCCGAATCTCACCCCCAGTGAAACAACGATTACATCCAATGATGAAGCCAGGACAGCAGTCCGTTGGTTGTTACACATTCAACAGGACGAATTCTACCTCAGGTGCATATCAGATTTAGTGCTGTGATGGGATAAATTTATTGAATCATGGGGACTACGTAGACTATGTAGTGTAGGGTATGTAGAATAGTACGTCTATATAGGGGCAGAAACTTTCTGATTCTTCCTCTTACTTGGAAGAGCCTAACTATTCCACCTGTCATGCAAGGCACTTGACACAGTCGATATACCCTCAGACTTCGGGAAGAATGTAATAATCCCTGGCTGGTGCTGACAGATGTGAATACGACAGAACCATCAGTTCAATAAGTTATTGTCGTAAATAAAAACTATAATTTTGAAGGAATAATGGAAAAACTGTTTGGAACTGGCTTGAGTAGGATCAGCTTGGGTTATGGAGAAATGTAGGAACACGCAGGGCAATAGTGACACTACGACTTATCCTGGAAGGTAGGTTAAAGAAAGGCAAACCGTCGTTCATACTATGTGTAGATTTAGAGAAAACTTTTGATAAATGAGAATGGAATGCTATCTTTGAAATTCTAAGGTAGCATGCATAAAATCTGGGGGTCAGGACATTATCTATAGCCTGTACAGAAACCAGACTGCAAGACATGAAAGACAAGCAGTAATTGAAAAAGAAGTGAGACATGTTTGTAGCATACCTCAGATGTATCCAATTTTTTAACAATGAGAAATCTGTCAAGGAAACAAAGGAGGAATTTGGAAATGTCATTAAAGTTCATGGAGAAGAAACAAAAATTGAAAGGTTTTTCCATGACGTTGTTATTGTACAAGAGATGGCAAAGGACTTGGAAGAGCAGTTGAACGAAATGGAAAACGTGTTGAGAAAACATTTTAAAATGAATACCAGCAAAAGAAACAGGGTAATGGAATGTAGTCGAATTAAGTCAGACGGGGCTGACGGAATTAGATCAGGAAATGAGATACTAAAAACAGTAGATGAACTTTGCTATTTGAACCACAAAACAAGTGACAACGACTAAAGTACAGGGGATATAAAATGCAGACACGACAAACAGCAAGAAAAGCATTTCTGTACAGAGACACAAAATTGTCTTCAATATACAGGGTGTTACAAAAAGGTACGGCCAAACTTTCAGGAAACATTCCTCACACACAAATAAAGAAAAGATGTTATGTGGACATGTGTCCGGAAACGCTTAATTTCCATGTTAGAGCTCATTTTAGTTTCGTCAGTATGTACTGTACTTCCTCGATTCACCGCCAGTTGGCCCAATTGAAGGAAGGTAATGTTGAGTTCGGTGCTTGTGCTGATATGCGACTCATTGCTCTACAGTACTAGCATCAAGCACATCAGTACGTAGCATCAACAGGTTAGTGTTCATCACGAACGTGGTTTTGCAGTCAGTGCAATGTTTACAAATGCGGAGTTGGCAGATGCCCATTTGATGTATGGATTAACACGGGGCAATAGCCGTGGCGCGGTACGTTTGTATCGAGACAGATTTCCAGAACGAAGGTGTCCCGACAGGAAGACGTTCGAAGCAATTGGTTGGCGTCTTAGGGAGCACGGTACATTCCAGCCTATGACTCGCGACTGGGGAAGACCTAGAACGATGAGGACACCTGCAATGGACGAGGCAATTCTTCGTGCAGTTGAGGATAACCCTAATGTCAGCGTCAGAGAAGTTGCTGCTGTACAAGGTAACGTTGACCACGTCACTGTATGGAGAGTGCTACGGGAGAACCAGTTGTTTCCGTACCATGTACAGCGTGTGCAGGCACTATCAGCAGCTGATTGGCCTCCACGGGTACAGCGAATGGTTCATCCAACAATGTGTCAATCCTCATTTCAGTGCAAATGTTCTCTTTACGGATGAGGCTTCATTCCAACGTGATCAGATTGTAAATTTTCACTATCAACATGTGTGGGCTGACGAGAATCCGCACTGTGCAATCACGTCATCAACACAGATTTTCTGTGAACGTTTGGGCTGGCATTGTTGGTGATGTCTTGATTGGGCCCCATGTTCTTCCACCTACGCTCAATCGAGCACGTTATCATGATTTCATACGGGATACTCTACAGTGCTGCTAGAACATGTGCCTTTACAAGTACGACGCGACATGTGGTTCATGCACGATGGAGCTCCTGCACATTTCAGTCGAAGTGTTCGTACGCTTTTCAACAACAGATTCGGTGACCGATGGATTGGTAGAGGCGGACCAATTCCATGGCCTCCACGCTCTCCTGACCTCAACCCTCTTGACTTTCATTTATGGGGGCATTTGAAAGCTCTTGTCTACGCAACCCCGCTACCAAATGTAGAGACCCTTCGTGCTCGTATTGTGGACGGCTGTGATACAATACGCCTTTCTCCAGGACTGCATCAGCGCATCAGGGATTCCATGCGACGGAGGGTGGATGCATGTATCCTCGCTAACGGAGGACATTTTGAACATTTCCTGTAACAAAGTGTTTGAAGTCACGCTGGTACGTTCTGTTGCTGCGTGTTTCCATTCCATGATTAATGTGATTTGAAGAGAAGTAATAAAATGAGCTCTAACATGGAAAGTAAGCGTTTCCGGACACATGTCCACATAACATATTTTCTTTCTTTGTGTGTGAGGAATGTTTTCTGAAAGTTTGGCCGTACTTTTTTTGTAACACCCTGTATAAACATAGATGTTAAGAAGTCCAGAGTGTAACGATGTACGGAAGAGAGACTTGGGCTTCAGGAGAATGCTGAAGATTGGAGACACTGGATAAAATTATGGAGAAAAGAATTTTATGGCAGAACTTGACTAAAAGACGTGTCACGTTGACAGGACATATCATGGGATATAATGAAGCATCAGTTTGACAATGGAAGGAAGTGTGGAGGGAGACCAAGGCGTGAGCACAGTAAACAGGTTTGAATAGATGTATGTTGTACTAATTATGCAGAGATGGAGAGGAATTCACGGGATGAAGGTCCTTTATTTCCGAAGTTATGAAATGCTTTTAGAAGATTAGCCTCTTTTTCATCTGTGAGTCGAAGTTAACTAATTATAAATTCAGTTCCACTAACAAAAACTCTGGTACTCAGTAAATTTTACATGTGCGACGACTGGACCAGAAGAAAACTACGTGGCGTCTCCACTTTGCCCTCTTAAGGTGTCCCACAAAATGACGTCTGAAAAAAGCCTCAGGAAAATAATTTTTAATCGAACCGCAATCATGTACCTCTGTATGCTCCCTTTCTCGTTAGCCTGTCGTCGTAAGAATGGCAACTACAAATTTTTCGACCCCTAAGTTTCCAGGTATCTCTTGACCACGACTATAACCTGAAGACACTACAAGACTGCCGAAACGATATCGATCACATCTACGCCATGCTGGGTGTCACAAAAACTCACCACTTTACTCTGCAGAGTACTCGACTGTACTTGAGTACCTGTACTCGACTGCTATAGAATGTCCAGAACAGATCGACTGCAGGAATTTGTTAGACGTGTCGGCCTTTCAGACAATCAATGTAGTAGCCATGGTTTTGTTTCCTCTTGCTTCAGTAATAGGTATTCCCATTGATTCTATCCGTCTTTTACTAACAACAGCTCTCTAAAGGGTGTTGCCTCATTGCACTCTCTCTCGAGCTACTAGTAATCTAACCATCCCTGTCCACAGAAAAATTGCTCTTCTGTAATGGAGAAACCACAGAGAAACAGACCAAAATTGTAACTCCTACAACAGAACTTTCTGGATACTGGAAACTTGTCTGAAGCCAGTTTTGACCAACTAAGAGGAGAACCAAGCTCATTAATTAAATGTTCCTCGCAAACGGAGCTTTCCAGCTATAGGCGGTCCGGCCAGACTTCTTGACAAACAGTAGCGGTCTTCCGCATCGCCATTCAACTATACTTCTCCCCCATGCTTGATGCAATGCCATTTGTGCAGAACAGCAGCAGATTCACAGCCGGTAACAAAAGCAAGTCGCTAGTTTATCAGCGAAAACGAGATTCCTGATTCTACGAAAATGCCGTTCGGGCGCTTGACAGTAGGAAAAAATGTCCGTTGGTTTGGTCATATGGTTTTCATTCCGCTCCTTCGATGCCTTTGCCTTATACATGTTTGGAACCACATGTATGACTGAACGTTTCCATCGTACTTGATTTGTGCAACGCAAGGACTGGTTTGAGAAGGTAAAAGGAGAAGAACGTACATGACTAACGCCAGCAGTTTAATGCAAAATGATTTTCGAATGCTTGATCTCTTTGAGAACTTGATTGGAGGGAAGGTATAAAGATCGTGGCGCTAACGCAACATTCCCCGCGTGGTAGACTGATGTTTCGGTCATACCGTAACAACTTTCTTGTTCTACTATAATGTCTCTGGACTGGTTTGAGCCAGCAACAAACCTTTAATAATTGTGGTGCCGTACTGATCTACGTTCATCTCAGACCGTTAGAGACTTCTAAAGCGGCCAAATTGTCGGTAACTGCTTCGTTGGCGCAATAGTTGTAATAGTGGTAATTTTATTACGGACATGTTGGGCTGCCCCTTCTAGCGTATTAAAAACATACAAAATTAATTAATAAATTTTGCCTCTTATTATAATAAAAGCTGAAGTTATCACAGACACGAGGGAACTGCTCGCAACTGTTGCCTTTTGTAAGAAGACAGCTGTAAAAAAAAAAAAAAAAAAAAAAAATGAATACATAGGAAACTACACGTCTAGAAGTCACACTGACAATGAAAAAATGTGGCCAAGGTCACAAAAACAAAATATGCATGTTAGGGCTATTATTGACAAGCCTCATGTAAATCAGACGAATACCAAAAATGAGAACAAAAACTGGACTAAAGAGCAATGGAAACATACATTGAAGGGCCAAAGAAACTGGTACACCTGCCTAATATCGTGTAGAGCCCCCGCAAGCACGCAAAAGTGCCGCAACACGCCATGGCACGGACTCGACTAATGTCTGAAGTAAAGCTGGAGGGAACTAACGCCATGAATCCTGCAGAGCTGTCCATAAATCCGTAAGAGTACGAGGGGTGGACATCTCATTTGAACAGCACGTTGCAAGGCATTCCAGATATGCTCAATAATGTTCAGGTCTGGGGAGTGTGTTGAAACTCAGAGCCACTCTGCAACAATTCTGGACGTGTGGGGCGTCGCATTGACCTGCCGGAATTTCCCAAGTCCGTCGGAATGCACAATGGACATGAATGGATGCAGGTGATCAGACAGGATGTTTCCGTACGTGTCACCTGTCAGAGTCGTGTCTAGACGTATTAGGGTCCCATATCAATCCAACTGCGCACACCCAACACCATTTCGGAGCTTTGTGTCGTGCAGCCATCAAAAGTACACGAGTGGACCTTCGGCTCCGAAAGCCCATATCGATTATGTGTCCTTGAATGGTTCGCACGCTAACACTTTATGGCCCAGGATTGAAATCTGCAGCAATTTGGGGAAGGGTTGCACATCTGTCACGTTAAACGATTCTCTCCAGCCGTCGTTGGTCCCGATCTTACAGGATGTTTTTTCCGGCCACAGCGGAGTCGGAGATTTGATGTTTTACCGGATTTGTGATATTAACGGCACACTCGTGAAATGATCGTATGGGAAAATCCCCACTTCATTGCTACCTCGGAGATGCTGTGTCTCACCGATCCTTTTCCGACTATAAACTCAAACTCACTTAAATCTTGATAACCTGCCTTTTACAACAGTAACCGGTCTAACAACTGCGCCAGACACTTGTCTCACACAGGGTGTAAATTTTAAGTTGACAAACCAGAATGACTCGAAAAATAAGCTTCACACGAAAGAATGTGTAGAATCCAAAGTTGATGATTTTCGAGGGAGACATCTTCTGGTGCTAAAATTAGCCGGTCACCCCAGCCCCCTGGGGGTGGAACGGGAGGCAACTTTAAAATTTCAAGTGAAAATTCCCATTTTTTTATTGCAGAACAAGATTCTACATAAACACTACGTACATTTTGTCTTAAATAGTTGTTTGGATTCTTGGTAGTTGTCGCTGTAATTAAAGGAAATCCATGTTCTCATTTTTGCGTGGAAAATGGTTACAGATAAATAAAAAATATTTATTTACTTCGTAAATTTTGATTCGCTAAAACTAAAACTCTCTCTCTCTCTCTCTCCTTATAGGGTGGGGTTTGAGAGAGAGGAAGTAGAGTTTTACAAATTTTGACCCACATATTAATTTTTTCCGCAGGTTCGGATAAATTTTGTTTGTTTCGAGGTCATGGGGCCACACAACTTTTAATTATCAAACAAATCATCTGACTAACTAACTAATCAAACATCCTACTTACAAACTAGTGAACTCATTAACTAACAGAGTAAAGAAAGTAAAAGACTAACTGAGGAAAAGACTAACCCACTCGATAACTAAAGATGAAAGTATTCCCCTTCGTTTTATTGTTGATTATTTGCAAATACTTGCAAGTAAATCAATTTTGGGATGCTTGTTTCCAGTGAGTCCCCTCGCCTCTCACTTTCGGCCTGCTTGTTATCCGTAAATCCCTTGCGTCTCACCGTTTTATGAAATCAAATGTGCAAAGTGATGACCTCCAACTTCGATGCATTTATTGACTCGTGCTGTAAATCCCTGCACACATCTTGATGACAAGTCTGGTGTAATT
This sequence comes from Schistocerca cancellata, assembly GCF_023864275.1. Taxonomy (NCBI): domain Eukaryota; kingdom Metazoa; phylum Arthropoda; class Insecta; order Orthoptera; family Acrididae; genus Schistocerca; species Schistocerca cancellata. The sequence goes on along the minus strand of NC_064626.1, from coordinate 858,954,164 downwards.
GCAGCGCAAGCATCTCTTATTCTTTGCATCATGTTTTCGCGAGTGGTAGGCGTTTCCTGATAAACGATATCTTTTAGATAACCCCATAAGAAAAAATCTGGCGAGGTAAGGTCAGGCGATCTGGCTGACCAATTCACAGGACCTGCCCTGCCGATCCAACCACCATGGTAAAGTCGATCTAGTACATCGCGCTACTAATGAATAATGTGTTGGACAGCCATCATGTTGAAACCACATGCTTTGTCGAAGTTCGATGCTCAGGTCTTCAAGCAGATCTGGCAGTTCATTTTCAAGTAGGTTTCGATATTTGTTGCCATTTAAATTACCGTCGATAAAATATGGACCAATCAGTTTACCGACAATTATACCACATCAAACATTAACTGACCAAGGTCGCTGATGGTTGACTTTTCGAATCGAGTGTGGGTTCTGTTCACTCCAGTAATGCATGTTATGGCTATTAACTTCGCAGTGGTTTGTGAATGTTGCCTCATCGGAGAAAAGTACTCTGGCAAAAAAAAAAAAAAAAAGTTTTGTTCGTGCGGTAGCGTGCTCGCTTCCCACGCCCGGGTTCCCGGGTTCGATTCCCGGCGGGGTCAGGGATTTTCTCTGCCTCGTGATGGCTGGGTGTTGTGTGCTGTCCTTAGGTTAGTTAGGTTTAAGTAGTTCTAAGTTCTCGGGGACTGATGACCGTAGCAGTTAAGTCCCATAGTGCTCAGAGCCATTTTTTTAAAAAAAGTTTTGGTTTGTTTTCACCCGCTAAACTGCCCAGTGACAAAACGTTAGACGGTTTTATAAGTCATCGCCATGTAGTTCCTGATGCATGGATACATGATATGGATGAAATTTGTGGAGCTTCAGGATTTTCCAAATATTCATGTGTGAAATTCCTGATTGCCTTGATATTTCGCTTGTGCTCGCATGTGGATTATGAGCCACAACAGCTGGACTGCCACTTGATTGTTTTCTCCACAAACAGTTGCTGCACGGGTTCCTTTTTTCTAGTTCACACTACCTTCCGCAGTAAATTGTTTAATAACGTGAGCAAAAGAGGACAGTGATCGTACTTGGCCAGGAAAACGCTGCGCATAAAGCGCGACTGCATCGTCAAAATTTCTCCCACCTTCTCCATAAATGTACACCATCTCAATTTTGTTTTCCATAGAAAGATAATTCATAATGACATATGCCACCTATTAATCTCAAGAGAGGGAAGATAAGGGGCGTGGAGAAAGGCAGGGTTAGAATTTCTATGAGCGAGAAGCGGCCCGCTCGGCGTAATTCCGCCTAGCAATACTAACTCCGCGTCAAACGCGACTGGTATCAAGCAAAAGCCGCGAACGCAGTCACACACGGTAATCAAACATAAGTCACCCGAAAGACAATCGTTATGAATGATGTATTGCTGTCTGAATGCTCAGACCGCTAAAAGATGCAGTGCGTTTATTACATTAATTCTTATAATTTCTAAAGTCCCTGCGCTACCTATCGGCGGCACTTGGAAACATTACGCAGCTCATCAGCATGGGCTGGATAAGAGTATCGATTATCGATCAGGACTGAGTGAGATATCGATTATCGTACATAATTCTAAAAATGTAAACGACGTAACAGCGCGATATTCCGAAATAAAATAAAGGTGTGAACAATGGATTTAAGTCAATAAATTTATGAATGTAGTTTCCTAAGTTTTTCCACCCGAAACTAAAAGACTCAAATTAAGCAAGCACCACCTGTGAGACTTCTCGACAAACAAGAGTGATTATTCCGAATCTAATAAAAAATTAGGTTCGTGAGTCAGATAGTTTTTTATTTAATGAGTTCACTTGTTAGTTAGTAGGATGTTTTGTTAGTTAGATAGTCAGATGATTTGTTTGATAATTAAAAGTTGTGTGGCCTCATGACCACGAAACAAACAAAACTTTTCCGAATCTGCGGAAAAAATATTTGGGTCAACATTTGTAAAACTCTAATTCCTCTCTTTCAAACTCCACCCTATGGTTAGAGAGAGAGAGGGAGAGAGTTTTAGTTTTAGCGAATCAAAATTTATGAAGTAAATAAGTATTTTTTAATTTATCTGTAACCATTTTCCACGCAGAAATGAGAACATGGATTTTCTTGAATTACAGCGCCAACAACCAAGAGCCAAAACAACTGTTTAAGACAAAATGTACGTATTTTTTATGTAGAATCTGATTCTGATATAAAAAATGGGGGTTCCCATTTGAAATTTTTAAGTTGCATCCCGCTCCACCCCCAGTGGGGATGTGGTGGCGGGCTAATTTTAGCACCAGCAGATGTTTCCCTCGAAAATAGTCAGCTTTGGATTCTACACATTTTTTCGTGTGAAGCTTATTTTTCGAGTTATTCTGGTTTGTGAATTTAAAATTTACACCCTGCATAGGCGTTGCCGACCGCAGCGCCGCATTCTGCCTGTTTATATATCTCGGAATTTGAATACTCGTGCCTGTGCCAGTTTCTTTGTCGCTTCAGTTTATAACGTTCCCGACCACTTACTTTCGTCACTGCAATTAGAACTTTTTGTGGACTCAAAAATCGTGGCATAACTACTAATTTTGTCAACGTCGTATGCTGTATGCTATACATTTTACTACGTCTTCTCTAGACACAGAAGGGTTAAGGAAGATTGGCAAAGTTTACCGTGTGGTTTCATTCCGCCCAAGACTACTTAAACTGCGATTTCGTTTTATTCAAACAGAAACAAGAAGTACGCATCAGAGACGTTCCATGACCAATTTTGTTTGGCACGAGCCGCTGGAGTGTTTATAGACTCGTATGCAAAACTTAAAGGATGAAAGCAGCTTTCGCAGGATGTGTCACTGCTAGGTAACATAGCTCGATAAAACTCGGACCATACACAGAGAAAACTGCTACACTATATACACAATAAGAAGAACAAAAATGACACTTTTATTCAAAGACAATAATTACACTTGTCACAGCGGTTCAAGATGGCTCCCAGAGATTACAAAATGTATGCCGCGCGGGATTGGCCGAGCGGTACGGAGGTTCGAGTCCTCCCTTGGGCATGGGTGTACGTGTTTGTCCTTAGGATAATTATGCCGGCACGGTAACTCAGCGCGTTCAGTCAGAGAGTTAGCTGCCCTCTGTAATAAAAAAAAATAGTTAATGGATCAACGACGACCTGAAACGCTTGTCTAGCGACATCCGCCACGAGCAGATACAACGAACGAAAACGAACAAAATGAGATTTTTTTTTTAAAAAAAAGAGGTCTAAGGCGCTGCAGTCATGGACTGTGCGGCTGGTCCCGGAGGAGGTTCGAGTCCTCCCTCGGGCATGGGTGTGTGTGTTTGTCCTTAGGATAATTTAGGTTAGTAGTGTGTAAGCTTAGGGACTGATGACCTTATCATAAGATTTGAATATTTTTTTAACAAAATGTATGATACTGGTTCTTAACAGGGTGTGTGATCACCACGGACGGCAATGCATGCTCTGCAACGTGCTCCCACGCTGGCCACAAGATTAGTAAGGAGAACTTAAGGTGGAGCTTTCCCTTCCTCCACCAGCGCTGTTGAGAGCTGCTGGATTGTGGCTGGTGCATGTGGTCGTGCTGCAGTATACATCCCCAAGGCATTCCACACATGCTTGATCGGATTTAAGTAGGGGGGACGGGCAGACCAGTCCATTCGCCGAATACCATTCCAAAAGTTCCTCCATCAGTGCTGTACGATGCTGTTTCACATTGTCATATACAAAAATGAAGTCAGTGCCGAACGAACTGAAAAGACGCGCATGGGGAAGGACAGTGTTACAATAACGTTGACCATTTAGTGTACCGTCGTCAGAGATTTGGAGGGCAGTACACATGGGCAACACAATGCCTCTCCACATCATAACACTTGGACCACAAAAACGATCAATGTTCCTGGATGAATTACATGTTGTCACCTCTCGCCATATGAGGATAGGTCCAGGGTTGCCGAACATGGTCGCTTTTTGATCCAGATGCTATGATGTAGGAAGGCGTAATGCCCTCCAAACCTTTGAAGACAGTACACCCACCGGTTCGCACTTGTTGTGACAGTTTATTCCTTCCCAACGTGCGTCCTTTCAGGGGTGCATAGGGTCCTGTCTTCATTTTAATGGATAACAGTGCACGACCGCATTGAACAGCGTAGGTGGAGTGGCTCGTGCAACTAGGGGATATTCGGCGAATGGACTGGCCAGCCCGTTTCCCCATTTTAAATACTAGCGTCCATGTTTGAGATGCGTTGGGGAGGCGTACTGCGGCACGTCAATGTGCAAAACGACCATCCAGCAGCAGAAATGGAACGCCCTGCAACAATAACTCCTTACCACCTCTGTGGCCAACATGGGAACACATTTCAGCCGTCCGTGGTGATAACACACGTTGTTAAGAACTGCGTCCCACCTTCTGTAATGTACAGGGGACCATCATAAATCGTGGTGACTTCAGTGTAATTATTGTATTTGAACAAAAGTGTCATTTTTGTTCGTATCATAGTGTATTTGTTTCAGTTACTTTCTGTACAATACTGTAGCAGTTCGTTATATGTATGGTCCACGTTTCATCGTGCTGCGTGCAGTGACACATCATGCGAAAGTTACACTACTGGCCATTAAAATTGCTACACTACGAAGATGACGTGCAACAGACGCGATATTTAACCGACAGGAAGAAGATGCAGTGATATGCAAATGATTAGCTTTTCAGAGCATTCACACAAGTTTGGCGCCGGTGGCGGCACCTACAACGTGCTGACATGAGGAAAGTTTCCAACCGATTTCTCATACACAAACAGCAGTTGACTGGCGTTGTCTGGTGAAACGTTGTTGTGATGCCTAGTGTAAGGAAGAGAAATGCGTACCATCACGTTTCCGACTTTGATAAAGGTCGGATTGTAGTCTATCGCGATTGCGGTTTATCGTATCGCGAGTTTGCTGCTCGCGTTGGTCGAGATCCAATGACTGTTAGCAGAATATGGAATCGGTGGGTTCAGGAGGGACGTTTGCAGCAGCATGGACTATCAGCTCGGAGACCGTGGCTGCGGTTACCCTTGACGCTCCATCACAGACAGCAGCGCATGCGATGGTGTACTCAACGACGTACCTAGGTGCACGAATGGCAATACGTCATTATTTTGTATGAATCCAGATTCTGTTTACAGCATCATGATGGTCGCATCCGTGTTTGGCGACATCGCGGTGAACGCACACTGGAAGCGTGTATTCGTCATCGCCATACTGGCGTATTACCCGGCGTGATGGTATGGGGTGCCATTGGTTATACGTCTCGGTCAACTCTTGTTCTCTTTGACGGCACTTTGAACAGTGGACGTTACATTTCAGATGTGTTACGACCCGCCGCTCTACTCTTTATACGATCCCTGCGAAACCCTACATTTCAGCAGGATAATGCACGACCGCATGTTGCAGGTCCTGTACGCCCCTTTCTAGATACAGAAAATGTTCGACTGCTGCCCTGGCCAGCACATTCTCCAGATCTCTCACCAACTGAAAACGTCTGGTCAATAGAGGCCGAGCAACTGGCTCGTCACAATACGCCAATCACTACTCTTGATGAACTGTGGTATCGTGTTGAAGGTGCATGGGCAGCTGTACCTGCACACTCCATCACTCCATCCAAGCTCTGTTTGACTCAATGCCCAGGCGTATCAAGGCCGTTATTACGGCCAGAGGTGGTTGTTCTGGGTACTGATTTCTAAGGATCTATGCACCCAAATTGCGTGAAAATGTAATCACTTGTCAGTTCTAGTATAATATATTTGTCCAATGAATACCCGTTTATCGTCTGCATTTCTTCTTGGTGTAGGAATTTTAATGGCCAGTAGTGTACTTTTATTTGTAAGTTGTACACACAAGTGTATGTACCCCGTAACAGAATACGACGACCGTCAAAAGTGAAACAGCGTTCGAGGCAACGGACCCGCATGCGGGAGTAGCTGGATTCCAGTGACAGGCCGGCCGCGGTGTTTCGAGTCGGTGTCTGTACCTGTCGGCGTGTGCCGGGTCGCCGGCGCCCGCGTTGGCAGCGAGCGCGTCGATGTGTCGCGTCACGTCCTCGACCCAGCGGCAGTTGACGAGCTCGTGCGGGCGCAGCGCGGCGCGGCAGTGCGGGCATTGGGCGCGCTGCTCCGTCAGCCAGCGGCGCATGCACGGGTAGCAGCACAGCTTGGAGCAGTGCGGGCACAGGTGCGCGTCGCGCAGCCGCTCCATGCAGATGAAGCACCGGAACGTCTCCGCCAGCGACTGCAACACGCGCCCACGCTCCTGTCACCAAAACTCAACTTTTCTTATTCATTGATTTATTATTTTCTTTTATTTGGCTTCAAGCAGAACTCATTTCTCCAGATACAAATTATTTTACATAATAATATAAACAGGACATGTTTGAGTTCATTACAAAACATAAAACATAACTGAACGGGATAAGTAGCCAATAAAGTATGTTAATCTGGCAGCACAACTGCAAGAAAAGCCACGAAATTTTAACACAAAATCGAATTATAAATGTGCAATAACCAGTCACAGACAGTGGATGGCAGCACTAGCAGTGGAGGGTATATAAAGCGTGTCATGGGGGCACAGAAAACAGTGCAGTCGCTGTCGTAATGCGGAAACGGAGCGATTTATCTGACGTCCAAATGGGCATGATCATTGCCTTCCTAGCCAAGAGTGGAAGCATTTCCGAAACGGCTAAGTTCATCAACTGTTCGTGTGCCGCCGTGGTTAATATACCGGGTGATCAAAAAGTCAGTATTAATTTGAAAACTGAATAAATCACGGAATAATGTAGATAGAGGGGTACAAATTGACACACATGCTTGGAATGACAGGGGTTTTATTAGAACGAAAAAAATACAAAAGTTCAAAAAATGTTCGACAGATGGCGCTTCATCTGATCAGAATAGCAATAATTAGCATAACAAAGTAAGACAAAGCAAAGGTGATGTTCTTTACAGGAAAAGCTCAATATGTCCACCATCATTCCTCAACAATAGCTGTAGTCAAGGAATAATGTTGTGAAGAGCACTGTAAAGCATGTCCAGAGTTACGGTGAGGCATTGGCGTCGGATGTTGTCTTTCAGCATCCCTAGAGATGTCAGGCGATCACGATACACTTCCGACTTCAGGTAACCCCAAAGCCAATAATCGCACGGACTGAGGTCTGGGGACCTAGGAGGCCAAGCATGACGAAAGTGGCGGCTGAGCACACGATCATCACCAAACGACGCGCGCAAGAGATCTTTCACACGTCTAGCAGTATGGGGTGGAGCGCCATTCTGCATAAACATGGTACGTTCCAGCAGGTGTTAATCAGCCAGGCTGGGGATGATGCGATTTTGTAACATATAGGCGTACCTCTCACCCGTCACGCTAGCAGTTTTGCTGTCCAGCGCCATCTGTCGGACATTTTGTGAACTTTGTTTTTTTTTTTCTAATAAAACCCCATGTCATTCCAAGCATGTGTGTCAATTTTTACCCCTCTATCTACATTATTCCGTGGTTTATTAAGTTTTCAAATTTATACTGACTTTTTGATCACCCGGTATACCGTGGAGGGCGAAATAGCGTCATGCAAAACCTGCGCCGAGGCAACTGTGATGCGCCGCTTGTCATAAATGACAGGGTTGAGCGATGGATGTGGAGATGTGTACAGGAGAATAGACGATCTACAGTTGAGTAATTGACTGCCCATATCAACGAAGGGGCTACTCAATTACAGTTCAGCGAAATTTGCAACGTATGGGCCGCCGCAGAAGACGAATGATTCGTGCACCGATGCTGACTGCTGTTCATTAGCAACGAATGCTGGAATTTGCACGCCATTACCGCAAATGGACTGACTGGTGACAGGTGGCCTGTTCATATGTACCACGTTTCATGCTGCATCGGACAGACGCCCGTTGGGGTGCGTACGTCTGAAAGCAAATGCCATGCAACAATCGTCAATTGGGTGCAGGCAGGAGGGCAGACACTGGGTGAAATTGTCATTCTAGAAGACACAGAGGAGCAACACAAGTATGAACATATCCTTGGGGATCATTTCTACCTCTACAAGCAGCTTGTTTTTTGTTCGATGAGATTTTGGGATTGCAGCCGGATCACGTTGACTTCTTGCCACGGTATTTCGGCTGGCAATCGTCCAGTCATCTTCAGGTGAGTGTCCGTCACTGGAGACTGCAAGTTCCCGGAGTCAACTTTATAGCAAAAAATTGGCGCGAAAACGCATGCGCATTGGCCTCCGTCACCGGAGCGTCCTCTTTTGAAATCCGCGCCCTCTGGAGGTACTGTTCTATCTGTGGAGCGCAGGTGCATGCGTAAAGGTGAAAACTACATGTCCGCCGTCTGTCGGAATGCGCGCCCGTGTCGCTATAAACAGACGTCAGATGTCGCCAGACGTGTCATTTTGAATAAACTGTTTCTCTCAGAGGAAATTAGAGAGATCACCGGGTCCCAAGCCTTGTCCAGTTGAAAACGGCCATCACGATTTATAAGATTTTGCTCTAGGCGTATCTCCATAGATTCTTTAATTACTGAATCCCAAAAAGTTTTCACTGAGGCCAAAATTTTTGTGGCAGAAAAATCCATAGCATGTCCTGTGGTAATACAATGCTCTCCTCTCCAACCCACGCCCTCTGCCGCGCCTTCACTGTTGTGTCCCCCCCCCCCCCTACCCTCTATCTCTACACCCTTCATCTCCTTTCCCAAGGTGGCTTCCGTCAACTCCCCCTCCCGAGTGATGTACTCTCTCCCTCCATTTATCTCTCCTATCAACTCTGATCCTCATCTCCACCTCCTTTCCTCTGTCCTTTTTCTGGGCTCCCTCTCCCCCCTCCTTCGATCCTGTTCTTACCCCACCTACCCTCTCTCTGCCTCCCTTCTCTCCCAAGTCCTTTTGCATTTCCTTTCTCTGCCTTTCCCCATTCCCCCTCGCGTCTGCCCTGCACCCCCCTTCTGAGTCCTCTCCCTCCTCGCCCCCCTTTGTTTTTCCTCTCCTCCTCCCTTTTTCCCCCTCATCTGTCCAGGTCACCCCCCCCCCCCCCCCCCGCCCCCCCCGATCTGCCCTTGTCTGTGGTGTGTCATCTTCATGCCGACTTTTTAGTGCAGTGTTTCCAGTGATTGTTAAGTGTTGCCCGTCTTTTCCGAAGAGTTGCGAACGGACATCATACTGTCGCTGGGTGTGATTTTTTACATCTCTTGCGAACAGAAACCAGACTGTCGCTGTGTTTTTTAATTGTCTGTCTACTAGTTTCCCTGTCTGCTTCCTGTGTATTTTATTATCATCGCCCACCATTTGTTTTATGATTTAACTTCCCACAATTTTCCGCCGTTTTACAATTTACGTCACCGTTTTATCGCCTGCTTTTCTTTTTTCTTATCGTCTTATGTTTTAAAAATTCTATAGGCTGAAGAGCTCAGCTACGGCCGACTTACTGGGCTGTGAAAGGCGAGTGTGGCATTCATGTTCAACGCACGTTTAATGTGCTGTGAGTGTCGTCTGACCGATGTAAGCTTTGCCACACTGGCAAGGAATTTAATAGATCCCGGCCTTCCGCAGACCCAGATCGTCCTTTACTAAATCGAGAAGGGCACTAATCTTCGCCGGTGGCCGAAAGATTACTTTAACTTGGTGTCTCCTTGGGATCCTACCTATTTTAGATGAAAGGTTTCCGGCGTATGGAAGGAACGCTCTGGACTTGAATAGCTCCTTATCTTCTTGTGTTGTGGATGGTCACGTTTCTTCCTTCATAGCGTTGTTCTAATCTGATGTGGAGAGTAACCATTACCTCTGAACACCGACTCTAAATTTTTTTTGTTTTGTTTTCTTTATTGTGATTTTAATACCAGTATAACAGGTAGGCTGGCAGCAGCACAATACGCCGCTCTTCAGCCAAAGATAGTACAATGAGAAAACAGAGAAGACACATGGGTTGGAACAAAACGGCGGAGAAAAACGGTAGACACATGAACAAAAAAAAAAAAAAAAAAACCACATGAAGCCGTTCACACTCGATGACAATCCACACTACAAACTGTTGACACGAAGCACAAACACTGAAGATGTCGATGGCACTGGTGAACGATGGAGTGTAACGGTGAACACTAAACACGAAGGCACACACGAGACACTGATGGCGATGATCTCCGGCGCACGAATGTCTACTTAGTGTGTGCGAGTCCAGGGACCTGCCAAGAGGGGAGGAAGGGTGAGGTGGGGGAGAGGGGAGAACAAGGATGCCAATGCCTGAGGAGATGGGGGAGGAGGAGAGGGACAGGGAAGGGGAAGCCCGGGGGAGGAGTGGGGAGAAATGGAGGAGGGAGGGAAGAGGGAGAGAAGGGTGGGAGGGTGCCCAAAGGAGCAAACACAGGAAGACGGAGGAAGGATCAAAGTTGGTAGGAGGGGTAGATGGAGGGGAGGATGGCATCATCAGGGAGAGGGAGCTGGCGGAAGCCACCTTGGGAGAGGGTAAGGAGGGTGGAGAGATGGAGACCGGGTGGGATGTGGGAATACAGGCGCGGTAGTGGGCAGGGGCGGGAGAGGATGGGCGAGACAAGCGGGTGAGGAGGATCGAGTTTGCGGGAGGTGTACAGGAAAGGAAAAGGAGGAGGTGGGGGAACGGAATGAGATCGTACAGGATCCACGTGGGGGAGTGGAGACGGATGCGATAGATGAGGCGGAGAGCATGGCGTTCAAGGATTCGAAGGGATTTATAAAAGGTAGGGGGGGCGAAGATTCAGGCCGGATGGGCGTAACAAAGGATAGGGTGGATGAGGGATTTATAGGTGTGGAGGATGGTGGAGGGGCCCAGACCCCACGTACAGCCAGAAAGGAGCTTGAGGAGGCGGAGTCAGGAGCGTGCCTTGGCTTGGATTGTCCAGAGATGGGGGGTCCAGGAGAGGCGATGGTCGAGGGTGACGCCAAGGTACTTAAGGGTGGGGCGGGTGAGGGCGATAGGATGGCCATAGATGGTGAGATAGAAATCAAGGAGGCGGAAGGAAGGGGTGGTTTTGCCTACAATGATCGCCTGGGTTTTGGAGGGATTGACCTTGAGCAACCACTGGTTGCACCAAGCAGTGAACTGGTCAAGATGGGATTGGAGAAGGTGTTGGGAGCGCTGCAGTGTGGGGGCAAGGGCAAGGAAGGTGGTGTCATCGGCAAACCGGAGAAGGTGAACGGTGGTTGACGGCGGCCGCATGTCCGCTGTATATAAAAGGTACAGAAGGGGAGAGAGGACAGAGCCTTGGGGCACACCGGAGGAGGGAAAAAAGGTGTAGGAATCCCTGTTATGGATGGTGATGTAGGAAGGACGGAGGGAGAGAAAGGAGCCGATCAGACGGATGTAGTTAATGGGAAGGGCGAAGGTTTGGAGCTTGAAGAGGAGACCTGAATGCCATACACGGTCATAAGCACATTTGAGGTCCAGGGAGAGGAAGATTGCGGAGCGACATGAATTAAGCTGTTCGGAAAGGAGATGAGTGAGGTGAAGGAGAAGGTCGTCGGAAGAGGACGACGGCTGAAAGCCACACTGGGTAACGGGAAGGAGGCGGTGCTGGCGGAGATGCTGGTGGATGTGGCAGGTGAGGATAGATTCCAGGACCTTGCTGAAGACCGAGGTAAGGCTGATGGGACGGTAGGAGGAGACGGCGGACGGTGGTTTACCAGGTTTAAGGAACATCAGGATACGGGAGGTTTTACACAGGTCGGGGTAGTAACCGGTGGACAGGACTACACTGTAGAGCCTGGCCAGGTTGGAGAGGAAAGAGACAGGAGCTTCACAAAGGTGACGGTAGGTGACACGATCGTGACCAGGAGTGGTGTTGTGTTTTGTGCGGAGTGTAGCAATGAGATCCTGTGTAGTGATAGGGGCATTGAGTTCCGTGTGTGCAATGTTGTCCAAGTACTGGAAACCAGGTGCGAGGGGAGGGACAGAGATGTCAGTTTGATCGCGGACATCTGGGAAGAGGGAGTAATCGAACTGGGGATCATCGGGGATTGAAAAGACATCAGAGAGGTAAGAGGCAAAGTGATTGGCCTTACTAAGGGTGTCAGGAAAGGGGTGATCATCATGGAGAAGAGGATAGTAGGGGGAGGGTTTAGTTCCGGTAAGGCAACGGAAGGCTGACCAGAACTTGGACGAGTTTATAGGTAGGGTAGCATTTAAACGGGTGCATGTCTGTGGCCAGTCCCGGCGTTTCTTAGCTGCGAGCAAATTTCGAATGTGTCGCTGGAGTTGCCGGTGGCGTCGGAGTGTGTCCGGGTCACACGTGTGGAGGAAGGCACGGTAGAGACGGCGGGATTCATGGAGGAGGCGGACGGCCTGTGGGTGTAAGGCAGGACGGTGGGGGTGGATGGAGACAGTAGGGACGTGGGCCTCCACGGCCTCAGACAAGGTCTGCTGGAGAAAGAAGGCGGCATGGGTAACATCGTCAGGGTGGCTGTAGGTGAAGGGGTGGCAATCGACCTGGGTGGAGAGGGTATCCCGGTAGGCATTCCAGTTGGCACAGAAATAGTCATGGACGTACTTTGGGGGAGGGTCATTACGAGGGTCAGGGTGGGGGCGACGACCGTCTGAAACGGTGAGGAGGACAGGGAGATGGTCGCTACCAATAGGCTCCAGGACATCCACCGTTATGCGGTCAAGGAGGTTAGGGGAGGAAAGGATAAGATCGGGAGTGAAGTTGGATTCGGGACAGGTGTGCTGGGGGATGGGGATGATGTCGCCTTGAAGGGACGAGAGGAACCGATGCCACCGCCGTAACTGGGCGGCGGAACGACTATGGATGTTGAGGTCTGCGGCGATCACGTAGGAGGAGAAGGTACGGTCAATGTGGGAGAGGAAGTTGAAGGGAATAGGGGCGTTAGGGCGGATGTAGATGGTGGCGCAGGTGACGGTGAGGCAGGGGAAGAAGAGACTAAGGATCAGGTGTTCGGTGGGGTCGGGAAGGAGAGGTTGGAGCTGAACTGGGATCTGGCGGTGGTGACCAATGGCAACTCCGCCACGCACAATCGGGAGGGGATTATCGGAGCGGTGAAGGAGGTAAGGCGACGTGTGGACGGTGTGATGGGGTTGGAGGAAGGTTTCATTGAGGAGGAAGGCATCCACGCGGTGGGTGGCAAGGGTGTGCAGGAAGAAGTTCTTGTTGGCGGGAAGGGAGCGGATGTTGTTGAAAAGAATATGGTGATGTCGCGCCATGACAGGGATTTAGACAAGGGTGTCAAGACGGGAGAAGGTGAATTGGGCCTGGTTGTTGGAGTAGGTGGCATACATTTTTAAGTGGAAAATGGAACGGGCGGCGAGGGAGACCTGTTGGAGGGTGTGAGGACGCTGGAAAGGGTGGACGTTTTGTAGGACAATGGTGAGGAACCTGATGATGTCCTCAGCGGTGGGGGGGGGGTGGGACGAAGGGAATTGGCAGGAGGGGTAGGGGCGCCCAGAGGGCGGATAGGGACGGTGAGTTCAGGTGTGGTCAGAGGGGGTCGGGTTTTACACTTTTGGGAGTAGGTGGGATGGAGGAGATTGCAGGTATTACAGGAGGGAGGGGATTGAAGATTAAGGCAGTGCCGGAGGAAGTGCGCTTGCCTACAATGCGGGCAGGTGGGGGCCTCGCGGCACTCGGCTGTTGCGTGTGCGTTATAGCGCAGACACCGACTCTAAATGGTCCAGCTCCTTTGTAAGGCTGTCTCCATCAGAAACAACATGTGGTAAAGCTCACATCGGTCAGACGACACGTAATTAAAGAATCTGTGAAGATACGCCTAGCGCAAAATCTTATAAATCGTGATGGCCGTTTTCAACTGGACAAGGCTTGGGACCCTGCGATCTCTCTAATTTCCTCTGAGAGAAACAGTTTATTCATAATGACACGTCTGGCGACATCTGACGTTGGCGCGCATTCCGACAGAGGTCGGACATGTAGTTTTCACCTTTACGCATACGCCTGCGCACCACAAATAGAACAGTACCTCCAGAGGGCGCGGATTTCAATAGAGGACGCTCCGGTGACGGAGGCCAATGCGCATGCGTTTTCGCGCCAATGTTTTGCTATAAAGTTGACTCCGGTAACTTGCAGTCTCCAGTGACAGTCACTCACCTGAAGATGGCTGGACGATTGCCAGCCGAAATACCGTGGCAAGAAATCAACGTGATCCAGCTGCAATCCCGAAATCTCATCGAATATTCAGTACACCGGGAAAACTTCAAGAATCACAGCTTGTTTTTTCTCAACACTAGGGCATCTACCAGCAAGACAAAACAACATGTCACACAGCTCGCAGTGTTTGCGTGTGATTCGAAGAGCACCAGGATGAGTTTGCCGTACTCCTCTGGCCACCAAACTTCCCGGATTTAGCCGCATGGGGTAGCTGTCCGGTCTCAGGCGCTTTGCACCGGTTCGCGCGGCTCCCCCCGTCGGAGGGTCGAGTCCTCCCTCGGGCATGGGTGTGTGTGTTGGCCTTAGCGTAAGTTAGTGTAAATTAGGTTAAGTAGTGTGTAAGCCTAGGGACGATGACCTCAGCAGTTTGTTCCCATAGTCGTTACCATAAATTTCCAATTTCCCCGGACTTAAACCCAATCGAGCATCTGTTGGACCACCTAGACCGGGCTATTCGCGCCTGGACCCTCAACAGAGAAACATAGCGCATCTGGCTACGGCACTGGAGTCGGCATGGCTCTACATCCCTTTCGTTACCTTCCAGAATCTCACTGACGCTCTTCCTGTAGGTCTCGCAGAGCTCCTTGCTGAAAAAAGTGGTTTTTCAGGCTTTGGACATGTGGTCACGTTAATGTGGCTGGACAGTACATACACACGTAGCGAAACATAAGAAAAGATCACCAAATTTTAAAGTGCCCTTTTATAAAGGCGGATGGAATTTGCAAATACATTTGGCAACGAACCTACTCATAGAACTAAGAGCTATTCTAACCTGGAACCATCAACAACTTGATCCCATATTTTTAGGAGAAGAAAGCTCACTTGCAAGACATCAGCCCCAGCACTCGATACCGAGCGAAAATTTCGGCCGTAATTCTGAAATTACGCGGATATGACCTTCTGAAGGTTCAGCTAGTAAACATATGAGCTCACTGTTTGCCACTCGCTCGCTCCACTGCATCCGCATAATGCCCTAGCGCGAATTACGATGCACTGGAGTGACCAGGAGGCTTGTGAAATACTGTTTTCAAACTGGTAACATAGTTTGTTCACTGTATTAAAGAGCAAGGTTTCTAACTTGGGGCTGGTGCCAGGGTTATTACGTTCTGAACGTTTTTACGTTGCGATTCACAAATGCAATTTAAGTTAGTGAAACAAGTGAGTGTATTATTAAAGAAGTAACATAGTGCTATTTGATTATTAATATAGCTGTTGTACGTGATTTGAATTTTAAAGCTGACACTGTTAAAGTGAAGTAGTTTTGCAAGAGACGCGCTGTTCTTCAACGCTATAGTATGACGACATTCTAAATCGAAAATCATGACTGTAATTTGGTAACAATTCTTCAGTTGCTTACATATATTCATTTCTACTGAGGGAGACCAAGAAAATCTCTGCATCACCCTATCTACCACTGCACCAGGAATTCTGTCATCCACCACAGCAACGATTGCGATCAAGAAGACCAGCAAGTGTTACTGCAGGACAACTCATCGCGGATGGTTTTGATCTAAATGAAAGCTGGAAGCATGAATGGTCAACAAAAACATTGGGAACAAGAGCCCATCACCCGGTCCCACAAAGAAGCCAAAACGTTTTGACCTACCGAGGAACCTCTGGTGCCACCTCAACAGGTTAAGGACTGGACATGGTTATTGTAACTATTTCAGGTACAAATGGGGCTGGATCAGTTCACCAATGTGTGAATGTAATTAAGAAGAGCAGACAATTGAACATCTAGTCCAACGCTGTCCACTTCATTCATACCCTGGAATTCCCGACGACTTGTTCACTCTTACACCCAGCTTAATTAATTGGTTGAAAAGCACAGACTTTATGGTTTAATCTTGTCTTATAACATATGTATATCGTATAAAATCACTTGTCTTATATCACCATACGATTAACTAAATAAATGAATAAGACTGTTAGTGGTAACAATTTCTCTTCTCGTGAACGCCGAGTTGAGAAACCAAGGGCAGCGTACATAACACTTCTGTTTAACCAAACGACAGGCTCACGTTAACAACAGTCGGTGTGACGCAAGGATACGACACGTCACTGCTCGTTTACACAGCCGACTTACCTAAACCAGCCCTTACTGTGCGCCTGCTTCAAATTGCTAACGATACTCTGTCCATAGGTTGTATGCATGGAAGAACCCTGGAGACACTAAAAGGTATCAGATAGATTATATAATGGTAAGACAGAGATTAAGGAACCAGGTTTTAAATTGTAAGACATTTCCAGGGGCAGATGTGGACTCTGACCACAATCTATTGGTTATGACCTGTAGATTAAAACTGAAGAAACTGCAAAAAGGTGGGAACTTAAGGAGATGGGACCTGGATAAACTGAAAGAACCAGAGTTTGTACAGAGTTTCAGGGAGAGCATAAGGCAACAATTGACAGGAATGGGGGAAAGAAATACAGTAGAAGAAGAATGGGTAGCTTTGAGGGATGAAGTAGTGAAGGCAGCAGAGGATCAAGTAGGTAAAAAGACAAGGGCTAGTAGAAATCCTTGGGTAACAGAAGAAATATTGAATTTAATTGATGAAAGGAGAAAATATAAAAATGCAGTAAATGAAGCAGGCAAAAATGAATACAAACGTCTCAAAAATGAGATCAACAGGAAGTGCAAAATGGCTAAGCAGGGATGGCTAGAGGACAAATGTAAGGATGTAGAGGCTGATCTCACTAGGGGTAAGATAGATACTGCCTACAGGAAAATTAAAGAGACCTTTGGGGAAAAGAGAACCACTTGTATGAATATCAAGAGCTCAGATGGAAACCCAGTTCTAAGCAAAGAAGGGAAAACAGAAAGGTGGAAGGAGTATATAGAGGGTCTATACAAGGGCGATGTACTTGAGAACAATATTATGGAAATGGAAGAGGATGTAGATGAAGATGAAATGGGAGATACGATACTGCGTGGAGGGTTTGACAGAGCACTGAAAGCCCTGAGTCGAAACTAGGCCCCCGGAGTAGACAACATTCTATTGGAACTACTGACGGCCTTGGGAGAGCCAGTCCTGACAAAACTCTACCATCTGGTGAGCAAGATGTATGAAACAAGCGAAATACCCTCAGACTTCAAGAAGAATATAATAATTCCAATCCCAAAGAAAGCAGGTGTTGACAGATGTGAAAATTACCGAACAATCAGTTTAATAAGCCACAGCTGCAAAATACTAACACGAATTGTTTACAGACGAATGGAAAAACTAGTAGAAGCCGACCTCGGGGAAGATCAGTTTGGATTCCGTAGAAATACTGAAACACGTGAGGCAATACTGACCCTACGACTTATCTTACAAGAAAGATTAAGGAAAGGCAAACCTACGTTTCTAGCATTTGTAGACTTAGAGAAAGCTTTTGACAATGTTGACTGGAATACTCTCTTTCAAATTCTAAAAGTGGCAGGGGTAAAATACAGGGAGCGAAAGGCTATTTACAATTTGTACAGAAACCAGATGGCAGTTATAAGAGTCGAGGGACATGAAAGGGAAGCTGTGGTTGGGAAGGGAGTAAGACAGGGTTGTAGCCTCTCCCCGATGTTATTCAATCTGTATATTGAGCAAGTAGTAAAGGAAACAAAAGAAAAATTTGGGGTAGGTATTAAAATCCATGGAGAAGAAATAAAAACTTTGAGGTTCGCCGATGACATTGTAATTCTGTCAGAGACAGCAAAAGACTTGGAAGAGCAGGTGAACGGAATGGATGGTGTCTTGAAGGGAGGATATAAGATGAACATCAACAAAAACAAAACGAGAATAATGGAATGTAGTCGAATTAAGTCGGGTGATGTTGAGGGTATTAGATTAGGAAATGAGACAGTTAAAGTAGTAAAGGAGTTTTGCTATTTGGGGAGCAAAATAACTGATGATGGTCGAAGTAGAGAGGATATAAAATGTAGGCTGGCAATGGCAAGGAAAGCGTTTCTGAAGAAGAGAAATTTGTTAACATCGAGTATAGATTTAAGTGTCAGGAAGTCATTTCTGAAAGTATTTGTATGGAGTGTAGCCATGTATGGAAGTGAAACATGGGCGGTAAATAGTTTGGACAGGAAGAGAATAGAAGCTTTCGAAATGTGGTGCTACAGAAGAATGCTGAAGATTAGATGGGTAGATCACATAACTAATGAGGAAGTATTGAATAGGATTGGGGAGAAGAGAAGTTTGTGGCACAATTTGACCAGAAGAAGGGATCGGTTGGTAGGACATGTTCTGAGGCATCAAGGGATCACCAATTTAGTATTGGAGGGCAACGTGGAGGGTAAAAATCGTAGGGGGAGACCAAGAGATGAATACACTAAGCAGATTCAGAAAGATGTAGGTTGCAGTAGGTACTGGGAGAGTAAGAAGCTTGCACAGGATAGAGTAGCATGGAGAGCTGCATCAAACCAGTCTCAGGACTGAAGACCACAACAACAACAACTCTGTCCACCCTGTAGTCATCCCATCGATCCTTCCAACTGCATCTGGGTGGACGACTGCATCCGGCTGAGAGACTCCGTCAGCCACAGATAACGCCAGAAACCTGTTCGTCAAACGAACTGGGGAAGTCCTACGATCGATCCCTCGGAAAGTCTTTCGCTGTCTGCCAGACTTTGGAATGATCTCTCACTCGACCACGGGTGAGTGGTCAACCTCAGTGCAGGCAGTACCCGGGGCGGCCACAGCAATCGACCAATCGGGGGACACGTGAGTCGTGCTCGACGTCCCTCCCGACCCTCCCCCCTCCCCCCTCCCCTCCCCACACACAGTAATGCCCCTTGGCAGCAGCCTCAAGCTGTGTGACCGAAGCAAAAAACTGCCTAGAGCTGTGAGCGAAGGGTCACCAACTCAGCTCGCATCTGTACATAGCAATCTCAGTGCCTATCCATTTCTGAAATCACTCCTGTTTGAAACTCGTAAAAATATGTAATAAACGAAACGCTGTACTCGCCTTATTAGCAGCAGGATCTCGAGGGGCTCTGTCACTTACGATCTAACCGACGCTGAGCTGTTCTAAGCAAAACAAACAAAAGCCCTTACGATACGAGGGTGGACACAAGTGTTGATAGCAACGGCGGTGCTCTACGGTACACTGTTATTAAAATAAGCGGTTGTTCCTAGTAAGCACTCAAACACTCAAGAAATTAGAAAAATATACCAGTAACTGCTCAGGTAACCGAAAATAGGTCGCTCCTGTTTGAAGCTCGTAAATGTATGTAATAAACGAAACGGTGTACTCACCTTACTAGCAGCAGGAACTCGAGCGGCTCTGTCACTGATGGTCTAACCGACACTTTTGATGCTGGAGGATCAGGAATTGGTGATCGTGTGTGACGGAACATGGTGCGGAGATACCGTGTCTGTTTGGACGTCGGTGTTCGTCAAATCGAATGCTACATGTGAATGGACCCAGACGACAAGCAGCAGGAGTAAGCGAGAAACTTGAGTTCGTATGGCAAACTTCACCTTCTTGATCCCACTAAAAGTCCTCAAACTTCATAAAGGGAATTTAGTTAGGCCTGTATCTCGTATTTCGCTAAAGTTCCCAAGTCGTCAGCCAAGTAACAGCTTCGACCACATGCGGCCTTTTGACAGCTTAAAAGACGAGTAGGACACTAGTCGTAACATCGCAAGAGGACAAAGGTGTTATTCAATTGATAACGTGGGAAGTTTTCGCAAGATTTCGACTAGTGTGGTAGCGTTGAGAAGGCGGAATACAGTTGTTCTGGAACACTTCGAACAAATGATATCGGGTGACGGCAGTGTTGTGCTCGGATTTAATGCGCATAACAACATGTTTATTAGCACCTATGAACTAAAATTTACAGCTTGTCGGTCAATAAATTGCAGAGAATAGTCAGCTAATACAACAATTAAAAATAAAGAAAAGAAAATTACGATGGGATATATATGCACAAAAATGAGCTCAGAAATGTACAAAGAGCTATAGAATTAAATTATAGCAAGGCCTGCTCTTAGGACGAGTCTTATCAAAATTGTTAATCGCCCTTTCAACTTTTGGCTGCAGTCGTACGAAGTAGAAAGCAAATGCTCAGCCCAATTCCACTTTCTGGAAAAAAGCTGCTCAGCTGGTTATAACACACTACGTTGTCTGTCACTTAAAGTTCATCTTCACAATTTTGGTGCGAGTTAGTTCAGGCACAAGCTATATTTTCAGGCCGTAAGCTTATTTTCCGGTCTATATGCACTGTTAATTCAGAAATTTCACGTAGTACAGTGTTATACAAAATAAGAATCTTACAGTGAGACTTAAGTACATATACTCTCTCGTCTGTTGATACGAACATATAAAAATAAGAATAATAAAATGTGTTAACAGAGAAACATTATTCAACACCTTACAAAAATATGGAGCTGACAACAAATCAGTTGAAATCATAAAAGACCACCATGAGGGAATGAGGCTAGCCACGGCTTCTTACAGGACCAGCCCCATACCCAGTCTCTGTGCTGATGCTGCGGAACTGCCACACACAATCTGCGGCAAGTCCTCGTAGTACATCAGACATGTAGGATTTTCACTGTTCCTAATTCACCGTATAACATACTGTTGCCCAGACATCTACGGAAAGCTTTTCCTCCAGTCGTCCACGAACATTAAGGCCGTCTGGGATCTGCGTGACCGCGCTGCTGCTACGGTTGCAGGTTCGAATCCTGCCTCGGGCATGGATGTGTGTGATCTCCTTAGGTTAGTTAGGTTTGAGTAGCTCTGAGTCTAGGGGACTGATGACCTCAGATGTTAAGTCCCATAGTGCTTCGAGCCATTTGATCTGCATGAAGCGTGTGCTGGAGTAACTTATATGGAGCAAGTACAACCCCAAGGCAGTGCTTTAGCCGATTGCCGCTCAAGTCACTGCAGAACTCCGGAATAATTTTTGAATTAGTGCAGTACACGAGAGGCTGCACTTCTTCATCTGATTTTAATACAATATTTTATGACATTTTAACTGAGCAGCACAACTATATGGCTACATTTACAGAGAGGTCTAACCAGGTTGCTTTGTTTTTTTTTTTTTCCTTCCCTGATCGTGTCCTCAAGATCCAACAGCCTCAAGATCTGTCTTTGATACGGAATTATATGCCACCTTGCAGGAAATGGAACAGATGAGATGTGTTACGAGTGCAAAATTTCTCATTTGTTCCGACTCCCTGAGAATCCTTCACTCACTTCAACACTTGAAACCAGCTGATAAAGTAGTCCAGAATATTCAACACGCCCTCCTGCACCCACGACGGTAGTAGAAGGAGGTGTCTTTCCGCTAGGTGGCTAGAGACGTGGGTACTAAAGTGAACGAAATTGCAGCTGTAGCAGCCAAGGAGGCATGCCACAATCATCAGATAAGCAATGAGCCAACCCTCTACATGCTGTCACATCGCTGTTGAGGTACAAAGAGTTATGCTTCGATGGGAAAAAGGAAGGTTGGAAGGGACAGACAATAAGCTGCGTCTGATAAAGTCCACAACATGGCTGTGACGTACGTTCTTCCAGCTACGCAGGCGGATTGAGGTCCTTCTCACTTGTCTTTGCATGGGACACAGCCCTATAAGGCAACGGCTTCTTCCTCCGACGAGGATCCACTAATGTGTGGTGTTTGTGGCGTACAGATCACATAGCACCACATTTAACTGGACTGTGTTTTATTTTAAGATCAGAGCGCAGCAGATCATCTGCTGACAGATTTGCCCTCTACTTTACTTTACTTGACTATCAAAGGGATGAGGGGCGACTTTCAAGGCTTTCTGAATGTTGTGATATGTCTCCTAAAATTTTAGAGAAAAGTTTGTAATGTGTTGTCAAGGTGTTGTCAAGGCGCTGGCTCATCCACGTTTTTTGTAAGCGTCCAGCCAGTCACATATCCTTGTGTAATTATTTTAGCTCTTCTCTTATGTTACTTTTGTTTTAGTTACATTTCCATCGCATTTCAAACGATTTTACTTTATGTTCAGGCATGTGAGATGGTGTGATTGTGTGGGTGACTGTGAGTGAGGTTGGGAGAGCGTCAGTGCAATTCTGTAGATTTAATCCTCTTTGTTTGACGACATTTTTAGCCAATTTAACCATATTCTTTCCCACAAGCGCGCGCACACACACACACACACACACACACACACACACACACACACACACAGGTTGCCCTGAGCCAGGAAATTGAATGCTTCTCGGCAGCTACTAAAGTGGAAAAAAGTTATTTGATTGCTGAAAAAGAAATACTTACTTGGATCTATGGAATCGCTTGTTTCCGTTACTAATTGTGCGTTGACATTTGAAAGCTTTAACAGATAATACACCACTGAAATGGCTCCTGGGCCTTAAGGATCCGCCAGTTACCATCTGCCCCACAAAGCTAATACATATGGTACCAGGCTCATGCGAGTTCAAACTGTTCCATGCCGGGAAACCTGTTTTGAGTGTCCTAGTGAGGCAATTGCTAGTGATAATGAGTTCTTCCAAAAAGTCGGGACGCACTGGTCCTTTCCAGTAACAGATCATTTAATCATCATCTGTACCTATTATGACCGATGACATCTCAGTAACATACAGAGTTTAGAACTACGAGGGCAAGGGTTGCTGATCAGTGGTACCAGCTGCAATATTTCTGAACCCACCTTCCGATTTCCCCACCATCATATTCGGAACAACACTGTGAATCACCTCCTCGCTATTATACTTACCAGACCTTCCCATCCAAATTGTTTCTAGGGAAAACAACATGTCTAAATGGCTCCGTAGCCCTGTCTTCCAGCTGGCCTGGAATAGATGCTGGCTGCTCAGAGTAGCTTCTAGGGCATAAGAAGAAACACCATACTGAAAATTGGAGCTAAAACTTTGGTCGCTTCACAGTATTGGTGATAGTAAGTATTATTTATTGCTTCCTCAAGTGTAGACTTTGTAGAGTTTGCCAGATCCCACCCTCACATCCTTTGTTCTGCAGGTCCACGCTAATAGTGTCGACACGAGTAGAAGTGGCTGAGCCTTGGAGTATTGAAGTGAGGTATTGCAGAAATCAAGAATCAAAGACTCGTTGTCCTAGTCCATGAACGTGAAATGGTGCAGATAGTGTCAAGATAAATATGAAGAGTGTTGGCATACAGCAGCTAACTTGGAATTTGTACTCTGGGCTTGTGTTCTGATTGGGAGTTTGTAAAATGTAAACCTTAAAGGCAACAGCTCCTGTGTTTCAGCCAGACTTTAACCTGTCAGAAATTCAGTGGAGCAAATTATTCCAAGAGGGGAGGAGTGTAGCGATATGTACTCAACCTGGGACCCAATGTCTAAATCCGGGCAATGGGGCAAAAACTTGCGTTTCGTGATATTATGGCGGCGCATGGTAGACTGCATACATGTCCTCAGCTACAGCAACACTTGCCTTGCCGTGTATAAAAGCTTGCTGTCTATGCCGGCTGAGGATGTCACCGTAACTGAGATTCGAATCGGTGTCTGTTGTGGGTTGGCTTCTGCTGCAAGGTCGATATATTCTGCATGAAGAACCTCTCCACTCAGAGAAGATAGGTGTTTGGCGTGCGTTGTCCGGCATGTGCATTATTGGCCTCACATTTTCCAATTACAGATAGAGGTCTTTGATTCTTTCTACGCACAATTAACAGATGCAGAGAAGCTGTATGCAGTATTCCAACAAGATGCAGTAACGGCTCACACATCCAGCCACATCACCGTATTCCCTGAAGACAGGCGTCTCGTCCCCAAGGTCCCCAGACTTAACATCGTGTGACTTTTATTTACGGGGCACGCTAAAAAGCAAAGTCAATGCTTTAGATCCTCACACAATAGATAATCTTAAATGAAACATTACTAGAGAAATTAAGAATATCACACTTGCGGAATTACAGCGTGTTGCTGGTAACATCATCACACGAAGTCAGCAATGCTGTGACGCCCATGGCCGCCACTTCCAGCACCTCTTATAAACAGGTAACCACATGTTTTCAACGTTACTATTATCTATTCCTTTTTAGTTAGTTCATTGTTACTTGTATCTCGGACGTGAGGCGTACCGGTTTTATGTGGGAAACTCTGCATAACAAGGAATCCTTATCCATAAATGCAAAACACTGGCGCGACCATACTGTAATTACACCAGAACGCCCTTGTGTTTCAGAATGATTTTCGTTAAATACAGCCAGACAATCAAGCGAAATAGTAGATAAGGGAAGGGGAATAGGAAAGTCTTGGAGCAAAATATAACAATGAGAAATGCAAATTTAGAAGAAATGAAGAAGTTTATGAAAGAATAGAACGAATATATTACACAATAAGAAAGAGTTGTATTCTGTGGACATCTAAAAAAGCTAGATAAGAAAGAAAGAATTTTTGATTTTTTTGACGAAGAACCAAGAAGGTCTGTGACATGGATCAAAGATATTTAATCGCGCTTGTGAGAAATGGAAATAATGGAGGAATAAACACTCAAAAGAAAAAAAGTTCAGAGCAAAAATGAAATGTTTCAAGGGCTTCCAGGTAAAAACAAAGTAAAAGACGAGGGTAATGTGGACATAAGAAAGAAGAGAATAACATAGTGAATGAATGACAAACTACTAGAAAGGAAGGAGAAAAGAAAGAAGACATCAGTTATTTCATTTGATCCTCAAAAGGCCTAACGAATAAAAAACCGCTAACTTTAAATGTAATCATTTTAGTTTAACCTCGACAGTGACTGTTACGAGTATCAGTATGAAAATATTAATTACTGTCAACACGTCACATTTATTATTTTCCCCACCATGCGTTTCGGAGGATTAACATCATGGATTTAATACACTAATAAAACATTCTCGCTTTGTATATACGAATTTTTGTGAGCAAATTGTGACGCTATCTAGCAGCAGAAGATAAAAACTATTTTGCTACAAGGTTCAAATTTATGTGGATACATCGATCGCATCAGAGAACATTAATTGAAATGTAAATACCTTTCAGTAATCTTACGCTCCTTTTGGGGTCAATCTGCATCACATATACATTCTGTTAACTTATTTAAGCAAATATGGCGTGTTATGTGTAAACATGTGCGAAGAACGTGTAAAATAGTAATTCCACCATCATGCCATCTGTGTGTGTGTGTGTGTGTGTGTGTGTGTGTGTGTGTGTGTGTGTGTATGTGTGTCTGTGTCTGTGAAAGCGGGGAAGGGGAGGATGGAAGGAAGGGAGGGAGGGGGAGAGAGAGCGAGAGAGAGAGAGAGAGAGAGAGAGAGGGAGGAAGGAAACACACAACACATGTAGACTGTAACAGAGTTGTGGGTTGTCACAGATATGATTGCATATGCTTTCATTTGTGACTAGGCTTATGGCCCGACTTTCACGCATGTAGGTCGCTACAGGTGATAGTGGTATTTTCCCAAATACCTGTCACCTGGGAGATAATTGCTATGGTATATAATGTATCACAGGCTGAGGCAACAATATTGGTGATTCATTTTTGATGTTGTGCTGCTTTATGTTATGATGGTTGCTATTAATGAGATGATTTTGACTGGTAAGGCTTTGGGAACAAATTATCGTGGAGCGACAGTACCAGTAATGTAAATTTAACGGTATGTTGCTGGAAGAGTGGCGGTATTGTATTGATGTTGGACGCAGCTCTGCGAGTGGGGAGGCATAGGTTGAGAGAGGTGGGCTATCGGATAACGAGTTCATATCGGTCGATGAGGATAAGAAGTGAGAGAAAGAGTTCTGTCAATCTGTTTCTTGCTAACAACTGGAATCGTATACAGTTTGATGGGAAGTACTCGTATTTTGAATCGTACCAAAAGCATGTATGAAAACTCGTGACTTTCACTAAGTTGGACGAAAGAAGTACTATGAATTTACGATGAAATCCAGACCATCAGCTGCTTACAGGCGTTGATAAATAGCAACGGGAACAGTTGAAAATGTGTACCCTGACTAGGACTCGAACAGAGGAAGGTTGTAAGCACTTCTGACCCAGATTTCAAATTTCTACGTGACAATAGGAGAAAAATTACCGCGTTTCGAAAAGTGATGCTATAATCGTGTTATGCAGTATAATTCACGTTTGCATAGAGTTATTCTGTTTGAGGAATTTGATTGAAACTTTTGGAAACAATGAGCCTACATTTTAAAACGCATAGAGGAAGGTAGGCCTGTGATTGTTACGTTAAGAACAAACCAAGACTAACTATTACGCACCACAGAATTGTTATATTCGTATCAAAGAAATGTATATAGGTGATGAGCCATTTTCGATCCAATTGAATGTAGTATCCAACCGAATGTAGTACACGCTGTCCTATTCACCATTGTTCCGTACTAAAAACGGAAAATATAAAGTCGTCGGAGGAGAGGGACGAGGACAGCATTGTGAATACCACGAATTCGACGGAAGATAAGGATGCGTCGTCGTCGAGTTATGCAACGTGAAAACATACGTTGTAAGCTGTCTTCATCTTTTGTTTTTGCTTTGTACTAACACATCTCCGAAGACATCAGAGCCGCCAGTTATTACGTTACTTTATCATCGTGCCACACTCCACAGACGCGCAATGACTGAAAATTTGTCAGTACTATCTTATATTGTGTATCTGCAAGATCCGTCCCATATCTTCTGAGGGTACCTTGAGTACTATACCTACTTATAGTTTTACGACAGTATACAAAGTTCGTGGTAAAAATTCAAATTCTTGACATAGTAATGGCTAAAAGGAAAACACTCTATCAACTGACACATGAGGATAGTGGAGGAGATGTGTACTTCTGTTTAGCACTGACACGAAAGGGCGTGGTGACTAAGTGTAATCGTAGAAAGCACAGCCTACACGATCCAGTGAGTCAGAAACAAAACATTCACTATAGAACTGTTATTTTCAAATGTGTTTCAAATCCGTGAATGAAGACATCTGAGAATCATGATGAGCATGACGTCTGGACCTGTAATGTTATCCGACGTGTCTACTTCTAGCGCTTTCTCCTAACGGAGGACGTCTTTATTTGTGACCACGAAGTGAAGCTAGGCCATTCTACTTTCTTCCAAATACTAAGAATTATGTAAGTTGTATAAGGGTTTGAGTTCTTATACCACGGTTGCCTGTTGATCGTAGAATACCAAAAGGAAAAATCTATGAAGCAATTTTGGTTATGAAAAATCTATTCAGATTTGCTGATGCCGTAGCAGTTCATAAACTGAAATAGAAATCCTGGTAAAGAAAACCGCCTTGCCTGATACTAACCTTTTTCGTTATTCTTTATAAATAAAACCTGCCAGAGTCAGCCAGCAGGAAAACAAGCAAGCAAAAAATAAACCTTACAATTAGTGCCTCAGCCATCTCTTGTGTTGCTATAAGAGTCAATTCTGTTTTGACAGCCGATGTTGATCTTTACCAGATTTTTCACCTCTGTTTTAAATACGTTAACTGAAATATGTGGTCACAATTACCAGCGTTATTTCCCCACCCAGGTGATTGTAAATGACAAAGATTGGTACGATGAGACTGAAAAAGAAATATCATATTCTCTGGCCTTCACATTTTCCAGTTTGTATTATCATCGGACCGTTGTGCACTCTACAGAAAACAAAAACTGAGTGTCAAATATTCTCTTCAAGTATTTCTCAAAGAATCTTAATCGTTTCTATGCAAATTCTGGCATAAAATTGACCAAAATTCTAAATTTATATGCATCTATCCTAATGAGAATTAAGACTGCTTTTCATTCCAAAAGGTGCCTAAACATCTATTCATATTGTTTTGTTGAAGCCCTTTGTCTGAACACTGTTTACATGAATACTTGTACGTGCCGCATAGCAGTTGCTGCTGTTGCTTTTATTACTGCAGAAATATGCAGGTTAAAGATTTTGTTCTGAGTCTCAGTGTACTGCGAAACCATCTTATTTCGTGAGTACTTTCTGTTATAAATGGGCAGCGGACGGAATTTTGACGCGTATAACTAATACATACAAATAGCCAAATGATGCATGCTCTTTGCTTCATGTAAACTTTTGTCTGTAAAGTATAGCAATACGTTGATGTAGATTAATCAGCCGAGTGTGCAATAAAATAATCTACAAAAATTTTACGGTGGAGTTGGCACATTAACAAAGTGGAAATTATTTTTTGGTGCAAGGTAAATGCACACAATATGATCCTTCTGTTTGAAACTCATAAACTGTGTTATAAAATTTGTATGTAGTGAGAACTGCGTAAGAAACAAGTCTTCACGTTAGCAAATATTTCGTATTTTTGCGAGACCTGTAGTATCTGGCTGCTTGACGCACCGTAATTGCCGTGTATAGTAACCAACAATGCTCTCTATATACATAGATAATGTGATCAATAGCTAATGCAAAAGTTTTGCTGTATTTTACATATAATAATATAATTTCTCCGCAGGGACTGAAATTTCTAAATACGTTATCGAAAAAAAATCTACCACATTTGGAACGTAAGAGGGGTGATAGATGTCAACAACATTTCGTTTTACTTACAGTTGTTGGAACCTCAGAAGTTTGCTCCATGTTCTCGCGCTGCCACGTCTAGTCTCCTGAAGGAATTGAACTGGTGTAATTTTGTACTTATTTTAACGAATAACTCGTATTTTCATGTACTTGGTAATGTTACAACATCACTTAATTTAGGCATCGACACAAAATGTCAGAGATAATATTTCTGCGAGGTATTCTTTTGTTTCAATAACCAGTAAAGTAACGTAAATGTTTATCTGTACCAAATTCAAGTCACGATTCGGTGAACTATCAGAACACATCAATCGACTGAGTGAGTCTAAGAGAACTAATCATAGCCCCTATATATAGCTATGTAATAAAATTATCTTCCTTTTCTGAGAGATTGTTGGCCCATTGAGACACCAGTTCTATAAACTACGTCGAAGTACAGCGACTTTCATATTTTTACATATTGCAACTAATCTGAGCGTATTTAAGTGCATAAGAAGAAGGTTGGCGTAGATATTTCTCCCTGTGTTGTAACCTTACCATAATGCCGGCACTAAAACAACAGGAGTAAATCTGGAAGAGTTTGTGTAGGTAAACTGCATTACATGGTTAAAAGAGGGCCGGTATTAGTTGAAGTATTTTATACACAGAATGAAAATGCCCATAACAAGTTGAGTAATGGAACACAGGCATCGGTTACCGTTTATTGCTGTAGTATTCAGTCCGAAGACTGTTTGATGCGGGTTTACATTCTAGTCTACACTGTGAACGCCTTTTCACCTCTGCTTAACCACGTATTAACGAACTACAACCATTTAACGCGCTTACTGCAGTTAAGCCTTGGTTTTCCTCTACAGTTTTTGCTCTGCAGACGTCCTTCCACTACTTAGCAAACTCGCGCTTCCTTGATGTCTCAGGAGTTGTCCTTTCAACCTATCGTTTCTTTTAGTCAAGTCATACCTTAAATTTCTTTTCTTTGCATTTCAATTCAGTACTCCTAATTAGTTATCCGATCTATCCCACTAAGCTTCAGTATTTTACTGTAGCACTGTATTACACAACCTTATATTTTGTTCTTGTCTGAATTCGTTTATCGTCCACGTTTCACTTCTGTACAAGACCATACTCCAGAGAAATACGTTCAGAAAACAACTCCTAACACAAAAATTTACTTTCGAGGTCAATAAATTTATCTTATTCAGAAACGATTTTCTTGTCATAGCAAGCTTGCATTTTATGTCGTCTCTACTTTGGCCATCATCAATTATTTTGCTGCCCAAATAGCAAAGCTATTTAAGCTCAATAAAGAACCTCATACAGTGGCAGCTCGGGTGTATGCACTGCAGAACTGCAGCACCCCCTATTTATCGATAACATTTAACACAACGAGCCTTTTTTACTTTGTTTCTTTGTACTTATACAATATGCAATACCCTTGTTCAATGAGCAAAAAAAAAAAAAAAAAAATCTTTGTATGGAATTGTGCGCTTCTCAGTTCAGTTCAAA
Organism: Schistocerca cancellata; assembly: GCF_023864275.1. Classification (NCBI taxonomy): domain Eukaryota; kingdom Metazoa; phylum Arthropoda; class Insecta; order Orthoptera; family Acrididae; genus Schistocerca; species Schistocerca cancellata. The sequence goes on along the minus strand of NC_064626.1, from coordinate 858,924,036 downwards.
TGGTTCAAATGGCCCTGAGCACTATGGGACTTAACTTCTGAGGTCATCAGTCCCCTATAACTTAGAATTACTTAAACCTAAGGACATTACACACATCCATGCCCGAGGCAGGATTCGAACCTGCGACCGTAGCGGTCGCGCGGTTCCTGACTGTAGCGTCGAGAACCGCTCGGCCACTTCGGCCGGCTCAATTCCAGTGGTTATTTCGCTGTTGTGCGTGTGCACACATACGGGCCTGCACACGAGGCTGTAAGGGAGAGGGAGTACAGCCGCTTTAGCAGTGATAAAAGAAGGGCTTTTTTTTTTACTCCGTGTGTGTTATGCTTTGCAATTCTCTTGAATGACATAAACTGTGGAATTAGGCTATTATCCTGCCTCCAACTAATCTATTTGATCGACTTTTTATGTTTTCTATCTTACATATAACCTTAACTATTCCCTTGCATCCCCAAGAAATACACTCCTGGAAATTGAAATAAGAACACCGTGAATTCATTGTCCCAGGAAGGGGAGACTTTATTGACACATTCCTGGGGTCAGATACATCACATAGACACAGGCAACAGAGCATGCACAATGTCGGCACTAGTACAGTGTATATCCACCTTTCGCAGTAATGCAGGCTGCTATTCTCCCATGGAGACGATCGTAGAGATGCTGGATGTAGTCCTGTGGAACGGCTTGCCATGCCATTTCCACCTGGCGCCTCAGTTGGACCAGCGTTCGTGCTGGACGTGCAGACCGCGTGAGACGACGCTTCATCCAGTCCCAAACATGCTCAATGGGGGACAGATCCGGAGATCTTGTTGGCCAGGGTAGTTGACTTACACCTTCTAGAGCACGTTGGGTGGCACGGGATACATGCGGACGTGCATTGTCCTGTTGGAACAGCAAGTTCCCTTGCCGGTCTAGGAATGATAGAACGATGGGTTCGATGACGGTTTGGATGTACCGTGCACTATTCAGTGTCCCCTCGACGATCACCAGTGGTGTATGGCCAGTGTAGGAGATCGCTCCCCACACCATGATGCCGGGTGTTGGCCCTGTGTGCCTCGGTCGTATGCAGTCCTGATTGTGGCGCTCACCTGCACGGCGCCAAACACGCATACGACCATCATTGGCACCAAGGCAGAAGCGACTCTCATCGCTGAAGACGACACGTCTCCATTCGTCCCTTCGTTCACGCCTGTCGCGACACCACTGGAGGCGGGCTGCACGATGTTAGGGCGTGAGCGGAAGACGGCCTAACGGTGTGCGGGACCGTAGCCCAGCTTCATGGAGACGGTTGCGAATGGTCCTCGCCGATACCCCAGGAGCCACAGTGTCCCTAATTTGCTGGGAAGTGGCGGTGCGGTCCCCTACGGCACTGCGTAGGATCCTACGGTCTTGGCGTGCATCCGTGCGTCGCTGCGGTCCGGTCCCAGGTCGACGGGCACGTGCACCTTCCGCCGACCACTGGCGACAACATCGATGTACTGTGGAGACCTCACGCCCCACGTGTTGAGCAATTCGGCGGTACGTCCACCCGGCCTCCCGCATGCTCACTTTACGCCCTCGCTCAAAGTCCGTCAACTGCACATACGGTTCACGTCCACGCTGTCGCGGCATGCTACCAGTGTTAAAGACTGCGATGGAGCTCCGTATGCCACGGCAAACTGGCTGACACTGACGGCGGCGGTGCACAAATGCTGCACAGCTAGCGCCATTCGACGGCCAACACCGCGGTTCCTGGTGTGTCCGCTGTGCCGTGCGTGTGATCATTGCTTGTACAGCCCTCTTGCAGTGTCCGGAACAAGTATGGTGGGTCTGACACACCGGTGTCAATGTGTTCTTTTTTCCATTTCCAGGAGTGTAGCTTCAAGAGCTAAAGTTTCAACACAGCAGAGGTCCAACACCTGATAGTCTAATATCTCAGTCAGACAATAGGCAACAACAAGAAATACATACATAGCTTTAATTCTGAATGGTTTGAACGGAAAAGTTGGCTTTGTGGCTGAGAAGAAAAATTGCAATTTTTGCTTTCCGTGTTTGATGTTAGGAGAGGATGGAACGTAGACAAAAGATAGTTTTGCAAACATACGCAAAACGGAAAAACTGAAAAGCATGAGATGTGAAAACAGTACGTTGACAATGTAGGTTCACTATCTCTTTTAGGAACAATTAGTATTAACGAGAAAACTGGTGAGGCATACAGACTTTCAATCAATGAGTATAATGTAAAGCATAAAGATTAAAAAGAACTGGGAAAATTTGTCCAAAATAATAAACTACATTTTCTAGTGGGGAAACTTTGAAACTCCCTTACGTGGACATGATGAAGAAGATGATTCGTAAAGTCAGGAGTATTTAGGGGAATACTAAGTTTTGTATCTAAGATACATTCCATTTTGAAGAATCACTTAGAAACCACTCCAGTCTTCAAAGTTGGTTCTAAGGCGATTGAAAGTGAGGTGCTCCGGCTACAAAGGAGACAATAATGGAAATTAGAAAAGCTTCCTTCGTAGCTCTCATGGTTGTGATACAGCAGATACTTTGGAACACATTTACATGGTTCTTATTCCATGGTACGTACTGAATGGAGAAATATTTAAGCATTTTTGGGGATTTTGTTCCCAGAAAATCAAACTGCAGAACGCATATCAAAACATGTTTTAGAATAATAAGACATAAATTTTCAACATAATTAACATAAAAAAAATTCGAGAAAATTTGTAACCTTTAAAAAATAGCCTTACTAAAATTCAGTGAACATAAAACGCAGATCAAACCATCACAGAACCAAAAGGAATTTTAAAATACCCGAATGAGGATAATTCCAAGTTTTGGGTAGAGCTTTCCCATTAGATTATGCCTCACTTTGAAATTATTTACAACCAAAGCCATCTCGACAATTTTGTGTGTTTGAAGTTAATGAATATGTAACAGTAGTCAGAACTGTTGTTTTAAAATTAAGAAACTCAAAGTACCGTGAGAATCCTTCAAAGACACTCGTGGTAGAACCTAAGGAAGTGTGTGACTGTATATTTGTCGATATAATGGTCAGACATTTTTTCACTAAATGCTTAGTAGCTATTAAATTGTTCACGAAGAAATGATTCGCTAGTTTTAAGAATGAATACGCTACATATGAAACAGTACTGATCGCTGGGGCGTATCCCGTCACTGACAAGGAAAAGCTTTAAACTGAACTAAAAGTGTGTTGAAGAATCTGATATTCTTGAACATTGCAAATTAAATGAACTGCTGAAATTTATCTTGGAAAAAAATCTAGCCAAGTTCCTTAGTGAAATTACCAATCCGTCAAAAATCTTCTTGACAATTTGGATAACTACACTAGAGCAGAAGGCTGCTTTTCACCACAGAAAAGAATATAAACTTTTCTAAAATGCACTATGAATTCGGAAAGTTATAAGCTGCTGGCAGTGGTTTCAACAGAGAAAAATTTCCTTAGTTGTCATCCGGAGATCAAGTAGAAAATAACCGACATTTTTGTGCAAATTACAAGAAGAAGAATGGCTTTCTTTTCTAACTGAATAGGTAGACTGTGACAATGTAGGTCAAAGTAAGTAAACAATATATGATTTTGTTGTTTTAAGATTTAAAAAAACTGAATAAATTATTTTTTACGTGCTTTTACACTTTTACACGATTTCAAAACAAAGGCTAAAAATTACCTGGAACTGCACCTCAGCTGATTTTCTACGAAGTGTCATTGAAACACACACTAACCACGGTAAACGACCTCGTACCTTTAACACCACTTTCTCCCCACTTCACTGGGCGCCATTCACATGATGGCACTACACATGGCTGCCACAGGGTATAGCTTGATACATCGGTCTAAATAAGTCGTTTCCAGTCATCTAGCGGCGCCTCTTAATACCACATCAAGCGTCGCTTAGCACTGACTGCAGAAAAGTGTGGCTTACGAGGGGCTTTTAGACCATTGTAACCCATTCTTCTCAACTCCATACACACAGTCAATGTGCTAGCTGGACTGCTAGTTCAAAAAATGGCTCTGAGCACTATGGGACTTAACATCTATGGTCATCAGTCCCCTAGAACTTAGAACTACTTAAACCCAACTAACCTAAGGACATCACACAACACCCAGTCATCACGAGGCAGAGAAAATCCCTGATCCCGCCAGGAATCGAACCCGGGAACACGGGCGTGGGAAGCGAGAACGCTACTGCACGACCACGAGCTGCGGACTGGACTGCTGGTAGCACTATTGAACTCGCGAGAGATTCCTCCCACTGATTTCATGCGACAGTCTCTGTGCGTTAGTACGAGGGACACTCCAAAAGAAATGCACATGATTTTTTAAAATCCATCTTTTATTCTTTATGTTTGAATGTTTTATCGTGTTTAGATAAATCCTTTAGGAACAATATTTTCATTTCTCCACGTAATTTTCATTCCTCTCAACTGCCTTACACCTTCTTGGAACCAGCGCCTGTATACCCGCACGGTAAAATTCTGGACCAACCTGTTGGAGCCACTCACTGTTTGGCAGCGTGCACAAGGGAGTCATCATCTTAAAACCTTGTTCCAAGAAGAGAGTCTTTCAGTTTTCCAAAGAGATGATAGTCACATGGAGCCAGGTCAGGACTGTAAGGCGGGTGTTTCATGTTGTCCATCCGAGTTGTGTGATCGCTTCCATGGTTTTTTGACTGACATGTGGCCGTGCATTGTCGTGAAAGAGAAAAACATCCTGCTTTTGCCGATGTGGTCGACCACGACTCCGTCGAGCTTGAAGTTTCTTCAGTGTCATCACATATGCATCAGAATTTATGGTGATTCCACTAGGCATTATGTCCACAAGCAAGATTCTTTCGGAATCGAAAAACACCGTAGCCATAACTTTTCCAGCAGAAGGTGTGGTTTTGAATTTATTTTTTTCTTGGATGAATTTGCATGATGCCAGTCCACTGATTGCCTCTTCGTCTCTGGTGAAAAATGATGGAGCCGTGTTTCATCACCTGTCCCAATTCCTGAAAGAATTTCATCTCCACCATTCTCGTACTATTCCAAAAGTTTGCTGCATACCGTTTTTCTTGTTTCTTTGTGAGCCACTGTCAACATCCTAGGAACCCACCTGGCACAAACGTTTTTATGGCCAACACTTTCAGTATTCTGCAAACACTTCCTTCCCCTATCCCAACGTAGCGTGACAATTCGTTCACTGTGATGCGTCTGTCAGCAGTCACCAGTTCGTTAACTCTCTGCACATTGTCTGGAGTGTGTGCAGTACGAGGCCTGCCGCTGCGAGGACAATGCTCAATATTGCCGTGCCCGCTTTCATCACGTAACCTGCTTGCCCACCGACTAACTGTACTACGATCGACAGCAGCATCTCCATACACCTTTTTCAACCTGTTGTAAATGTTTCCCACTGTCTGGTTTTCACAGCACGTTGCTTCTGACGAACGTCAAGTGTAGCAGCCATCTTGAAGACATGCTGTGACGGCGCCACTTACGGGAACAGGTTGAACTAAGTTTGAAAACAAGCGAGAAGGATGTATCTACACACTGTAAGACTTTCACACATGCAGAATGAAAACTGTATTTTTACAAAAATAGTGTGCATTTTTTTTTCGGAATGACCCTCGTACTTGAGGTCTGCCTGGTTTACGTTTGGCTGTATTTATTCCTTCACAATTCCACTTCACAATCGTATCACCAACAGCCGACTTGATCAGCTTTAGGAAAGGCTGAAATGTCCCTGATGGATTTGTTACTCGGGTGACATGCAATGATCAGTCTACGCTCGAAGTCATTGCACTCTGCTGACCAGCCCATTTTTCTCTGTTGACCAAACACTATCCCCGCGTCGTTTTGGATTGGCTGGTTCGCTTCTCGTGACACCTAGTGGTCAATTCCACATTACACAGGGGTGTTCGGATACTTTTGATTAGATACTGTAGGTTTCTTTATAAGTAAACATCCAACGGTACTTTGTACATCTATAAATACCTACGCCATTACTACAATATCACTATCTTCACGGCAAAATACAGTCGCCCTCATGATTTGCCGAATCATTACCCCAATCTTTCGATAACAATGATAATTCACGTCGCAATGCGGCTACGTGTCGCGGCTGGAGATACTGCTATCCTGTGCGCTACTTAGCAATTCGAGCATTCAAAATTCTCTACGTTTCCGAATAAAAACACCGCCAACGTAGAGCGCTAATGGTCTTTTACACAGGTCGTTCCAATTTTTAAGAATGGTAGCTGGACAGATGCTTAGATCTACAGGCTATTTGACGTCAGTTGGTTACAGAGTGAAGGCACGTGTTTATGCTCGTTGATCCATGGCAAAAATTCAAGGGCATTGTAGAACAAATGGTACTTTGATGTGTGTCGTACAAGACATTGATAACAGGGAAAGACCTGCTATGGTTCAATAAGAAAATTACTTTAAAAGCATAGCGAGAAGTAGTGAATTAGTGTCGGTTCAAAGACGAGGTGACAATGTAACCAGATGACCCACACACACCTCTAGGGCAACTGTGTGCGATAAATTCAAGGTCGCACATCATCATACTTGTTAAGGTCACCTATCAAGACATGTATCAGGATCATTCACTATGACATGAGTCAGGATCATTCCTTCCCCCACTTCCCCTCTCCCACATCTCTAGATAGAATGTGTGGCTTAAGATTGGCTGGAAATTCTTCCTATTGGCTGGGGAAATGAGGTCAACCAGATTTATTTACCTCCTTTCCTGACCCTTTTCTCTCTAGGACAATTGTCTAAGTCTCGTCAGCCGTTTCGTTCGATGTAGTTGAAGGACCAGCATCATGAAACGTCGTCAGAGATAGCAGCCATCCCCAGACATAATGAAAAGAAAAGCCTTACCTGGTTCATCGTCCGAAGCTGAGTCTGCACCACAGCAGTGTACCAGCGATATACGTGTGCGGTACATATGATGCATTATCACTATCAGCTAAAGAAATACGTGCATAATTGCACGTTCTTCTGTACCCTACCATGTTAACTGTAATTAAGAAAAATAACTGAATTTCGATCTGTCAAAAGTCAGTGACTAGATTTGGGAAATGAAGGTATGCACTTTTCTTTGTAAATATGCATAACAAAGGAATGTACATATGATAACAAAATAATTTTTGTTTTATTCAAAACAAAAATATATATTTATCTTTGGCGACGATTTCTTTTGTACAGTATATACACGGCGAGTCAGGAGAAAAAATACATGCGTTGAGGAGTGATAAAATTAATGAGTGTGAACAAAAAGTTTCATGTGGATGTATGTTCTGTTCCGAATTGTTTCCGAGTTACAATACATTTAATGTACATTGTTATTTGTTTTCTTTATTTTCAAACACCGTTGTTGTTTACAAAATGGTTCAAATGGCTCTGAGCACTATTCGACTTAACTTCTGAGGTCCTCAGTCGCCTAGAGCTTAGAACTAATTAAACCTAACTACCTTAAGGACATCACAAACATCCATGCCCGAGGCAGGATTCGAACCTGCGACTGTAGCGGTCGCTCGGTTCCAGACTGTAGCGCCTAGAATCGCACGGCCGCTCCGGCCGGCCTATTGTTTACAATGTACCACAGAAGAGTACAGAAATTTAATAGGAACAGTTTGATACAGGACGCTTGTGGTCTATCAAATCTGGAAACTACCACAAACTGGCCTATGAAAACTACCTGACCTACGCGGATGCACATCGCTTGAGATTTTTTATATCTCCCGCTCTGCCGCTCTCTTCGCGCAATCTGTTGGACCTAGAGAAAAAGTGAAGAGGATCTTTCTTGTATTACAGTAATATTGAATATTACCGCAACACATTTTTGCTGGAGAGTGTGATTTTCGAGTTATTCGACGAACAAATGTGATATTAAATGTTTTCTGTCTCAGAAACCATTCTGAATATGGCGTATGTCGATATGAAGTTTTTTGTTTAAAATCGCTACTATTCACCCCTAAAAGCATGTACCTTTCCTCCTGAGTCACCCTGTGCACGTTTTTTTTTGCTATCAAGATTTTTTGTAATAGTCCAGAGATACATTTTCCTTTTTTAAACTAATAATAAAGACTAGCAGCAATAGAATAAAACTAATACATACACTAAAAAGAAATCTAAATATAGTACATTTCTCATGGCGGTATGTTACAGTTCTAAGTTGAAACAACAGAGACAGATAGATAGAGAGAGAGAGAGAGAGAGAGAGAGAGAGAGAGAGAGGCAGAGAGGGAGACAGAGAGAGACAGAGAGACACAGATGCAGAGAGAGGGAGACACACACACACACACACACACACACACACACACACACACAGAGAGAGAGAGAGAGAGAGAGAGAGAGAGAGGGAATGAGGGAGAGAGACTTTTTTTAACTACAGTTATCATTTCTTACAGTGTCATTTTTTGACAATACAGACCTTTCTTTTACATAGGAAACGAATAAGATATAGCGCTAATAATACGGACTGGGACGACTAACAGCAAGAAAAAAAGCAAACAACACGCTCGCACAAACACACACACACACACACACACACACACACACACACACACAGAGTCTGCTACCAACTTAGACACACATCCAATACATACAAAAGTCATGAGAGCCTCCTAATATCGTGTTGGACCTCCTTCTGCCCACCATAGTGCAGCAACTCGACGTGGCATAGAATCAACAAGGCGTTGGAATTGCCCTACAGAAATATTGGGCCATGCTGTTTCTACAGCCGTCCATAATTGCTGAAGTGTTGCCCGTGCAGTGTTTTGTGCACGAACTGACCACGCGATTATGTCCCATGAATGTTCTATGGAATTCATTTCGGGCAATCTGGATGACTAAGTCAATCGCTCGAGTTGCCCAGAATGTTCTTCAAACCAGTCGCGAACAATTGTGTTCTGGTGATATAGCGCATTGTCATCCACAAAAATTCCACAATTGTTTGGGAGCATGAAGTCCATGAATAACCATTTCTAGTCAGTGATTGATTCAGCTGGACAGAGGACCTACTCCATTCAATGTAAACATGGTCCACATCATTATGAAGCCACCACTGGTTTGCACAGTGCCTTGTTGATAACTTATGGGGTCTGCACTACAGTCGAATTCTACCATCAGCTGTTAACAACTGAAATCGGGACTCATCTGACTAGGCTACGATTTTCCAGTCACTTAGGATCCAACCGATATGGTCATAAGCCCAGCAGATGAGCTGCAGACGATGTCGTGCAGTTAGCAAAGACACTCATGGCAGCCCTCTGCTGCCCTTTAACGCCAAATTTCGCTCACTGTCGTAACGGATAAGTTCGACGTATGTCAACATTGATTTATGCAATTATTTCACGCAGTGTTTCTTGTCTGTTAGCATTTACAACTCTACTCCAAGGCAGCTGCTCACGGTCGTTAAGTGAAGGCCGTTGGCCGTTGTGTTGTCCATGGTGAGAGGTATTCACGGCAGTCTTGACACTGTGGATCAGGGAATGTTGTATTTACTAATGATTACCTTAAGGGAATGTCCTCTGCATCTAACTCCAACTGCCATTCAACGTTAATTCCCCGCTATGCGGGCATAATCCCGTTGAAAACCATTTCATGTGATTCACGTGAATATAGATGACTGCTCTGCCAATGCATTGCCCTTTTATACCTTGTGTACATGATATTACTGTCATCTGTACATGTGTGTATTGCTACCCCATGACTTTTGTCACCTCAGTGTATACACGCACATCATAATCATCATTAGTGTTCTGCCAAAAGGCAGGTTTTCAGATGGTAGTTCTCCAGGCTGTCCAGTCTGCCATCCTCTTCAGGTCTGCATAATTACCTATTCCCTCTATGTTGTCTATCATCTTGTATCTCCTTCTTCCTCTCAGTCCTCTCCCACAAACCAATCCTTCCAAAGCATCTGATAGCAAGCACTCCCTTCTCAATGAATGTCCCAACCAGCACTTTTTCCTTTCTCTTATAACCTTCAGCAGACATCTTCTCTCACCACCCTTTGCAATACTCTTTCAGTACTCATTCTTTCCATCCAGCTTGTCGTCTCCATTCTCCTCCACATCCGCATCTCAATCAAATGCTTCTAACCTTTTTTCATCCTCCTCAGCAGCCATGTTTTTGTCCCATATAGTGCCACACTCCAGACAAAACATTTGCCAAGTCTTTTCCTCAGACCTTCATCTAATTTGCCATATAACAGTCTCCTCTTTCTGTTGAGTGCCTCCTTCGGTATGGCAATTCGAATTTTCACCTTCTGGTGACATCTTAAGTCTTCAGTTATTGTGCTCCCAAGATATTTAAATGCACTTACTTGGCTAATGGTAGCTTGTCCTATTTTAATATTGAACAGCCTGCTTCTTGTACTGATGACCATATTAGTTGTTTTTGCTGTGTTTGCCGGCAGCGGTGGCCGAGCGGTTCTAGGCGCTTCAGTCCGGAACCACGCGACTGCTACAGTCGCAGGTTCGAATCCTGCCTCGGGCATGGATGTGTGTGATGTCCTTAGGTTAGTTATGTTTAAGTAGTTCTAAGTTCTAGGGGACTGATGACCTCAGATGTTAAGTGCCATAGTGCTCAGAGCCATTTGAACCATTTTTTTGCTGTGTTTATTTACATCCCATATTCCACACAAGTTTCATTCAGATCTTTCGGCATGTTATTCACTGTGCGCTCACTTTCTGCCACTAATACCATGTCTCTTACCACCAACACATATTCCTCTTTCTCATTTAAGCCTTTCGCAATAATCTCTTCAAGGTATGCATTAAACAACAGTGAGGAAAGGCAACAACCTTGTCTAACACCTCGTCCAGTGCTGCTTCCTTCTGACATTTCATTTCCAATCCTTATCCTTACTTTCTGGTGTAAATATAGATTGCGTATCAGTCGTCTCTCTTTCCATTCTACTCCTTTCTTCTTCAAAATATCCATCAGCTTGTTCCACTGAACTCTGTCAAAAGCCTTTTTTAAATCTATAAAAACAGCAACGATTTCTCTACCTTTTTCGATATATCTTTCCCCTATAGTTCTTAACAATCCAATAGCATCTCATGTTCCTTTTCCTCTTCTAAATCCAAACTACTCTTCTGCAATCTCTCTATCCAGCTTGCCGTGTAACCTTTTATTCAACGCTCTCAGCAACACTTTAGCTGCATGAGAAATTAGACTGATGGTCCTATGCTTTTCACATTTTTTAGTGTTTCTTTTTTTCTGTTGGTATCATAACTGTTGCAAGGAAGAAAAATGGTTCAAATGGCTCTGAGTACTATGGGACTTCACATCTGAGGTCACCAATCCCCTAGAACTTAGAACTACTTAAACCTACCTAACCTAAGAACATCACACACATCCATGCCCGAGGCAGGATTCGAACCTGCGACCGTAGCGTTCGCGAGGTTCCAGACTGAAGCGCCTAGAACCGCTCGACCACGCCGGCTAGCGTTGTAAGGAAGTCCTCAGGCCATTCCCCTTTGTCATATATCTCATTACGAGGTAGGCTATTTCTTTTCTAGCCTTGTCTCCCAGATTCTTCAACAGTTCTGCTGGCAAATCATCAATTCCACATTCCTTCCTATTCTTCATCTCCTTCAGCGCCTGTTCTACTTCTGCTTCCATGATGGTGAATCCCTTTCCATCTTCCGGCACATCGACCTTAATTCAGCATTTTCTTGCCATCTGTTCAAAACCTCCTGTGGTTCTTCTGCTAGAGTACCATCCGCTCTTTCTATTTCCATGTTATTTCTCTCTCTTTCACGTCCAAAAACTGGCTCCTTAGCCAGTCTATACATCATTTCATACTTCCCCTCTTGCTCCATTTTCTCTATTACATCACATTTCTGTTTCATCCATTTTTCCCTTGCTTCTTCAGTTTTTCTTCTTAATTCATTATTCAGTTTCTTGTACCTCATTTTACCTTCTTCAGTTTCTACATTTTTCCACCTTCTCCACTTTCCATCTATTTCATCATGTTTTCTGTTATCCATTCTTTCCTGATACTCTGGGATACTCTAATTCCCAGTACTTCTTTGGCATAGTCCATGAGTCCTTCCCTCATTTTTATTTATTTGTCATGAACACTTTCATCAACACTACCTCTTTCCCATTTTTCTATAAATCAGTTTTCCAAATATGATGCCTTTCTTACCTCTTTGAGCCTTTCTGCGTTTAGTCTTTCTTTTGCTTCACCTCTCCAGTCTTTTATCACCTTCACTTTTATTTTTCCCAATACTAGGTTGTGGTATGAATTTATATCCGCTCCTGGATAAGCTCTGGCATTCTTCAAACAGTTCCTAAACCTTTTTTGTATCAGGATGTAGTCCAGCTGATATCTTTCCCCATTTCAAATTTGATATCCATGTGTAATGTCTCCTTTTGTGGTGTTCAAATAATGTGTTACCCACTGATAATGAAATTTCTTCACAGAAACTAATTAATCGTTCACCTCTCTCATTTCTTATTCCAAATCCAAATTTTCCTACTGTGACTTCATCTCTTCCTTCACTCACCACTGCATTCCAGTCCCCCATTATGATAATGCAGGCATTTCTATTTTCTTTCTCGATGGGTTCTTGTATTTTCTCATAATATTCGCCCACATCCTCATCTCTATGCTGGCTGGTTGGCATATATACCTGTAATAACACCAAATCTTTTGAACTACCCTGCAGTCGTATCATCATCATTCTTCCATCAATATATTGTATTTTCATTACCTTATTTTTCAGCTTTTGCCCATTCTTTTCCCATCTCATTTCATAGAGACCAAGGGCATCTAATCTTTTCCTTTTCGTCTTCTGTTTTGCGTTCTCTAGCTTTTCTGCTTGCAGTAGTGTGGTCGCATCCTATGTTCCAATTGTTATCTTTCCTTCCTTCATTGTCCCGTACTCTTTTTGTACCCAAAGAGAAAGGGTGCCTCTTCCGCCAACTTCACCATTCCGAAAGAACCTTTCTCCGCAGTCGCTGCGGTTGAGGTCCTATGCATATAGCAGGAAATGACAGGACACACATATGGTGTGCAACTGGCGCATACACAAATGCATATATACACCTGTTTACACAACGACAAACGGTTCATTCTGTTTAGCATGCACACTTGCATTTTCACTACTCACAAATAAGTACATCCACTCTTTCTCTCCATCACCTCAGTCAGTAGTGTGAGCATGGATGGATCTCGATCCCATCCTCACAAATGAACCATTTTTCACTTACAGTACAACGTGCACCACATGATCTCACTATAGAATCCTTTCTAGGTGCACCAAGTGTGGACGACGTGGTGGAGTATCGCCAGCACCACCAAGCAGGCACTTTTTGTAATCATCAATTGTGGGAGCCATTGACACCACACGACGTGCTCCTGTCACCCGTCTGTGGGTGGCATCCTTTAATGTACGATATGTGTACAGTTTTGACATAAGGGACACAGTCTGCCACTCACTCGCCCCATCTTGCATTAGGCCAATAGCCTTATATCTTTGAGGTGACGGCCAGTGCCATGGTGAGAACAATGGTGCAGGCCATGGTGATTGCGACAGTGGAGGTGTTGCTCTAGCCCCAGAAAACAAAACAGCATATGATAATTACTGTATGCTAACTTAGATGATTAACGCTTTTTTACGGGTAAAGTGCTTACGAATTCTTCCATAGGCAATTGCATTTATTCCCCATGAGGTCTGGGTCGAGAATGGTGCTGGAACAATGTTTTCATGTTCAACATCGTTAGCTGCACCCTCAGTGCATTCTGACCTCTCAGCGTTCTCATCCAAATCACCTAGAAACAGAAACAATTTTTCATAAGCATTGAATGCAAGTGTAAATTATTGACATATTTATATTAATTAACTCATATTTCCAGCTGAGGTCCCTGAAATTGACGTCTTTTGCCTGAGCTAAAACATAAGACGATAATGGCATATAAGGATTGATTGCGAATGTCTGCCTGCTTAGTTCGGTGGTAACGTGTTCGCCTCCCATGCAAGAGAGCCTGGGTTCGATTCCCGGCCAAGTTGGAGATTTTCTCCGCTCTGGGATTGGGTGTTGTGTTGTCCTCATCATCATTTCATCCTCATCAGTGGCGCATAAGTCGCACAGTGTGCCGTGTACTGAAATAAGACTTGGCAGCAGAACTTCCCCAGATGGGGCCTTCCGAGCAATGAGGCCATACCCTCATTTCATTTTTTCATTAATTGCAAATATATGTACATGAGTATGTAGAGGATCACACTTCCTCGCTTCTTACATTGATCTACAGTCAGCTGACTGGGCTCATTCATACACACCTTTGTAATACGAAGGGGGTTCATACAGTTTAGGAAAATAAACATAGGTATCAACTGTAATATATAGGGTGGTCCATTGATAGTGACCGGGCCAAATATCAAACGAAATAAGCATCAAACGAAAAAGCTACAAAGAGCGAAACTCGTCTAGCTTGAAGGGGGAAACCAGATGGCGCTATGGTTGACCCGCTAGATGGCGTTGCCATAGGCCAAACGGATATCAACTGCGTTTCTTTAAATAGGAACCCCCATTTTGATTACATATTCGTGTAGTACGTAAAGAAATATGAATGTTTCAATTGGACTACTTTTTTCCCTTTGTGATAGATGGTGCTGTAATAGTCACAAACGTATAAGTACGTGGTATCACGTAACATTCCGCCAGTGTGGACGGTATTTGCTTCGTGGCACATTACCCGTGTTAAAATGGACCGTTTACCAACTGCGGAAAAGGTCGATATCGTGTTATGTATGGCTATTGTGATCAAAATGCCCAAAGGGCGTGTGCTATGTATGCTGCTCGGTATCCTGGACGACATCATCAAAGTGTCCGGACCGTTCGCCGTATAGTTTCGTTATTTAAGGAAACAGGAAGTGTTCAGCCACATGTGAAACGTCAACCACAACCTGCAACAAATGATGATGACCAAGTAGGTGCTTTAGGTGCTGTCACGGCTAATCCGCAACATCAGTAGCAGACAAATTGCGCGATAATCGGGAATCTCAAAAACGTCGGTGTTGAGAATGCTACATCAACATCGATTGCACCCGTACCACATTTCTATGCACCAGGAATTGCATGGCGACGACTTTGAACGTCGTGTACAGTTCTGCCACTGGGCACAAGAGAAATTACGGGACGATGACAGATTTTTCGCAGGCGTTCTATTTAGCGACGAAGCGTCATTCACCAACAGCGGTAACGTAGACCGGGATAATATGCACTATTGGTCATAACTTGTCAGAAATTTTCCCATCACCTAATTTAAATGTAATTAGAATTATATTAATACCTTCGGGTTGCTGACGGGCGCTGATATATATCAACGGGGATAGCTGAAAATGTGTTCCCTGACTGGGACTCAAACCCGGGATCACCTGTTTACATAGCAGACGCTCTATCCATCTGAGCCACCGAGGATACAAAGGATAGTGCGACTGCAGGGACTATCTCGCGCACGCTTCCCGCGAGACTCAGATATGATTGGACATGTCCAAAAGAACAGATACCATATCCATATAAGTATATAATTTAAATGTGGTGTGCATTGCAAATGCTGCAATAAGTTGTACAGTGTCAGTGTCCCTTCTTAAACTGTTTTCTTGGTTGTGTGAGTTACAATTCAGTCTTAAACGCGATGGTCTAAAAACATTTATTTGCAGCATATGCAATATGATGTTCTTCGCAAGCTTTGTACAACTGATTAATTCCCTTGTCGCCAAGTGCTAGCCGCTTTTCCAGCTTAGTCCCTGGCCTACAACAATTATTTGAGGAGATGTGTAATTGCACACGTAGCTTGTCGAGAATACCACCACTGCCATGCACAACGTGCGTCCTGCCAAACATGTTATGCTACTGCATGGATGGAGGGTTTGTGTGCGTTATTATATACCATATCTTTAACATACTCCCAGGTGTTGCGTGATCAGGAGATGCCAAGCCATTAAACCAACACTTATTCCCCCACTGCCTCATGACACACTCTATGAGAAACAAGTGTGGTTCACTGCTCCTCTGTAATTTTCTGTGTAAAAGCTACAAGCTATTTCTCTACTGCTGCCATACTTTAATATGCAAGAAATCGTAAATTCCTCCATTGACCAGTTCAGTAGGCATAATTTCTCGAATGCAGTCTTGCGTTTTGGAATATGTACTAAATCACCTACATTAAATTTCTGCTTGCATGGATGCAACATAATAATACGATTGTATACTATATTTAGGAGTTCATTATCATAAACAAGAATTAATTTCATTTTTATTGTTTGATGTACAGTTTGGTTAACGGGCCAATTATTAATGCAAAAATACCCATCAGTTTATGTGATCTGCTCAGAAGACCAACCCAAAGTCGTGGGAGGCAGGCGACGCTGCAAAGACGGGGAACGGCCCACAAGCGTGAAGTACAGTGGTGTCTTCGAGTGCCCCAGGACCAGCACGGTAGCTGCGAAGGCCCTGTAGGAACTCCGAAAAGTGGCGGCTAACGGTTCTCTGGTGAAGCTGTGATAGGCATAGTTCGCCAGCAATGGATCAAAAACCAGCTTTCAACAAGTAAACTAGCCTCGGAAAGGATGGATGTAAAAGACAACATCTGGCAAGGCAAATGAACTTCAAATTGGAACTTTGAACATGGAACACTGACAATAAAGGTAGAGGAGATAATGGATCTGATGTAAAGGAGAAAGCTAGATATTTTTAGCATGGGAGAGACAAGAGAGAAAGGAAAAGGCAGCAGGGAACTGAGGGTAGGTTATAAATTATAGAGAAGTGAAAATGAAGAAGGAATACGAAAGACAATGGGATTTGTTATGAGGAATGGTCTAAAAGAAGAGGTACAGAAGATGAGGGACAGGATAAGGAATACCAGAATAACGAGAAAGGGAAAAAGAATTGAGGTGGTTTTGGTATATGCCCCTCAAGTGGACTGTACATCTCAAAAGAAGAGGAAGAACTACAAAAGCAATTGAATGAACAAAGAATAACAGTCACGGGAGACGTGAATGCACATGTATGGAATGAAAGACAAGGATATAAAAATGTACTGGGAGTAGAAAGATGGGGGAGTAGAAGTGAAGAAGGAAAGAGATTGCTAGAATTCTACAAGACATATGGTTTACTGGAAGAAAGAGAACAACAAAGTAACGGGGTACAGCAAGAATATAGCGCAGAAAGTTTTGGTGGATTACATGCTCTATGATTGGGAAACGAAGAGGACTGTAACAGATATAAAGGCACTACCATCTGAGGCATTGGATAGACCACCGGCTACTAGCGATGAACATGGGAATCATGAAGGATGGAAGAAGGCAGAAAATTAGGAAAGAAAAATCAAAGTATGGGAAATAAAATAAAAGTAAGTCAAGCAAGAATATCAAGAGATTATAAGGGAAAGGTTGCCAAAGCATAAAGCAAGAACAAGAGAAGAGGAATGAGGACAATTTAAAAGTGCTATGGCAGAAACTGCAGTATCTGCATGGGGGGGGGGGACAAGTGATAGAAAACGGAGACACCATGGTGGAATGAAAGAGTGAAGGAGTCTGTGGGAAGGAAGAACAAGGCCTTCAGACTATGGATCCGAGAAAGGACCAAATTAGCAAGAGAGGATTATAAGAATAAGAAGAAAGAGGCAAATAAGACAATCATTGAGGAGAGAAGAAAGTGGATGGAAGAAAGGACAAAGATGATGGAGCAAAATAGCAGAGACAGCAAGAAATTACTATATGGAATGGCCAAAAGGAAGAAGGGTGGTTTGAGAGAGGAAGAAATAATGACAGATAGAAATGGAAATGAAGTTCATAACAAAGAGACACTCAGGGTAGTGTGGAAGAGGAACTTCGAACATCTGATAAATCCGAACAGACTTGGAGACAATAGACTAAGGGAGGTATAAGTAAACCCTGGGGGGGGGGGGGGTGGCAGGGAGAAGGGCCTGACGTGGAAAGAAATGGGAATGACACTGGACAAGATGAAAGGAGGAGAGGCACAAGGTACAGATGAATAAATATCGAAATGGTGAAAGCAGCAAATGAGGTTGGCAAACAGTGACTGTATCGTGTGATGAGGTTGGTGTGGAATGAGAAGAAGACTCCAGAAGATTCGAAGAGGGCATTAACTATCCTTGTATTGAAGAGACGGAGTAGGAAGGATTGTAGAGACTACAGGAGAGTCACACTGGCACCACACTGTGCCAAGGTATATGAAATGATCCTGGACAGCAGAATCTGAACAATGAGTGTGGGGAAGACCTCGTGATGGCTTTTCTCGCTATAGAAAAGGCATTTGATAGCGTCTGTAGAAGAAAGGTTTGGGAAGCACTAGAGAAGAAAGGGCTGAAAAAAGTGCCAACAAGCAGAGTAGGGGAAAATGTGGAAGTGTGAGTTGTTTGACAGCGGGAAATGAAAGGACAGATTGGTTCTAGAAAACAAATGGTGTAAAACAGGGCAGTGCACTGTCACCTCTCCTGTTCATAGTGGTCTTGGACTAAGGTGGCAGAAGAAACTGGAGAAGATAACATGAAAGCAATGGTGTTTGCGGATGACGTGATGATCTGGGGCAACTGGGAGAAGGAGATTTAGGAACAGCTGGATTCTTGAGATGAAACTGTGAAACAGTGAGGGATGAAATTAAATATAAACTCATGAGAGATCCTGATTACAAACAGAAAGAAATACCAGCTAGCAGACCAAGGATTACAGGAGAGCAATTGAAGAAGATGGAAAGTTTCAAGTATTTGGGAAGTGTGAGAGAGCAAAATGGAACAAATGAGAAAGAGATCAGGAACAAATGAGAAAGAGATCAGTGAATGCGGCAGAGAGGCACAAGCATTCACGTGAAGTGTCGGGAATGTAGTTTGGATCAAAGACATTCCGCGAAACAGCAAAGAAGTGATATATAGAAATCAACTGTGCATCTGGAACATGGGTGATAAAGAAAAGAGATGCAAACAAATTACAGACATGTGAAATGGAGTTTCTCAGAAGTAGGATAGGAGCAACAAGGAGAGACAGGATGGGGAATAAAAGGGTAAGGGAAGTAATGAAAGAGGAACCCATGAAGAGCAGGATAGAAACATCAGACCTAAGATGGCTGAGAAATAAAAGGGTAAGGCAAGTAATAAAAGAAGAGCCCTTGCAGAGCAAGATAGAAGCATCAAAGCTAAGATGGTATGGGCACTTCAAGAGAATGAAAAACAAGGGAATCCCCAAAAAGATACACGAAATGGGGACGTGAAGGAAACGACCAAGAGGATGACCAAGGGTCAGATGGGTGAAAGGTGTGGAGAAGTGTGTTGAAAAAGTGTCGAGGACTGGAACAGAGTGAACACAGAAAGGTGGTTGGAAAGCAGAACTAGATATCGGAGGCGAGCACGGAGCGCGAGCGGCCCACCGGGGACCGCAGCCACGGCTGCTGCGCGGGCCTCGCCTCGCGCCACCCGTTCAGCCGGTCGAGCGAGCCGCCCAGGGCCCGCCGGGCCGAGCTGTGCCGAGGCGGACCCCTAGTGCGCTCGGGCGAAACGAAGTCTGTGTGGCTCGTTTGCAAGCAGTTTTTCACTTCGCACAGTATTTACCGATACAGTACTTCACCTCTGGTCTTATATTAACGTAACTCACGGCTGTAACATCGGCAACAAGATGGTTACTTAAATTTCCACTATCGCTTCATAATTGTTAACTCAACTTATTGTTAGATGCCTGTCAAAACCCTCTGTATCTCACAATGCACCGAAAACAATTAATTTTCTTAATGGTTACCCTATTAATTCCCGAATTTTTGTAATACTAACCTAAGTATTTAAAAGGTTTTATTGCCGAACACGGATGCAAGACGATTATATCGCAACAGAACTTTTCCCATATTCTATGACGTTTATCTTTCTCTCAGCTGGTACACTTTTCCCCAGGCAAAGTCGGAGTTCAAAAATGTTCAAATGTGTGTGGAATCTTATGGGACTTAACTGCTAAGGTCATCAGTCCCTAAGCTTACACACTACTTAATCTAAATTATCCTAAGGACAAACACACACACACCCATGCCCGAGGGAGGACTCGAACCTCCGCCGGGACCAGCCGCAAAAGTCGGAGTTCCGACTGTACCTTGTCTGACAGAAATTTCGTTAAAAGTCAACAGCTGAAATTTATTGCTTTATGCACCAAACACAAACCTGTGTAATGTGCAAGACAATATCGAATCGCTCATTAAAAGCCTTGTAGTTTGGCAATCTGTCTAAATTCAAATCAAATTGAGTCTTCGATAACCTTCAGGATTTCCTACTAGAAATTCACCTTATTTCGGGCGAAAATGCCAAGCATAAAATTGAAGAACATTTGAAGGGATTTGGAAAAAATTGAAACACTATTTACCTACTACATATAATAATAACACTGGATTCACAGCTCTTTGCGAAAGACAATAATTTTGGGATCCACATGAAGTGTAAATTGAAACGAGCAGCTACTCGAAATTTCCAGTGAGTAAATTACAGAAAATAAATCTTTGCCACCGATAAATTTTTCGTTATTGTTATCAGATAAGGACGTAACAAGTTTATTATCTGTCTCGTCCACAGCTGGCCGGGGTGGCCGAGCGGTTCTAGGCGCTACAGTCTGCAGCCGCGCGACCGCTACGGTCGTAGGTTCGAATCCTGCCTCGGGCATGGATGTGTGTGACGTCCTTAGGTTAGTTAGGTTTAAGTAGTTCTAAGTTCTAGGAGACTGATGACCTTAGAAGTTAAGTCCCATAGTGATCAGAGCCATTTGTCTCGGCCACATATCTGTGTGAAAAGGCTTTTCCTCCTTACACGTATACAAAAAATAAATTCAGAAACAAGCTTCACAGTGAAAGTAATTTGAAACTGATTTTACTTTCCGTATTTCCTGATTCCAAAGTTACGTCAAATGCAAAGCAGGTGGATCATCCTCAACGAATTCCGAGGAAGGCTTGAGCCACTCAGTTCCGTAGTGAAAACTTTTAGATTAATAGAAAAATGTAAAATACTTTAATGTTGCATACTAGACCTACCCATTCTGCGAAAGCTGCATTAGCCATTTTGATGTGGTACAGGTGCAATGTAAAGCATTATAGAAACATTAGGGCTATTAAACCATTTGATTTGAATTCAATTATTTCCACACTATAGGAAGTACTTTTTTGTGGCACATCCATCAGTTTACATTAAGTGTTATTTTCCTCTATAAAGGATCCAGAAACCCCTGTTCTAGCACATCAAATCCTCACGATTCTCAAAGGAGTGCAGATGAGTCAGAAATCAATTCCGCACGTGTGTGGCCGGTCAATCCCACCTTCCCCACTCTGTCTGTTCCCCAGTTGCACCGAGCCGTCTTGACACCCGGGCCCGGCCGGGTACCCGAACGAGCCGCGTGCCTTGACGGCGCATTCTGGGGCCCTATTCTGTACCGTTCATACTGACCGGTGTAGTAGGTTAGTCTCGGTAGTGGCGTCATTTTCGGTTCTTTATCGAAATATCCTATTCATTAAGCTTCTGAGACTTGTTACCGAACGGTCCTCCCACGGATTATATGACAATTGTATCGAGATGTTTTGGATTTCGGTCTGGCCCTGTCGATCAGTGAGCTGTGGTTTACATACATATATAATTTGTTATTTTAAACATATTAGCGGTTTTGGCTTTGGATTTAGTGATTGGGTTACTAAAGAATCACCAGAGGACGCATCTGGTTGGAAAGTGAGTTCATAATAGACTATTTTCCTTTGTTAGAAATATGGTTAGGTTAGGTTGTTACTGTGAATGATTACAGCCCCCCCCCCCCAAAAAAAAACAAAAAAACGTTTTCGGTCAATATTCTCTCAAAATACGCGTTATTTTTATGTTTTTATGCAAATAAGAGTTTAAAGATCATTAAATATCAAGATATCGGCTCTGCTTACGTATATTACATGAGTGTTGTAAGTAGGCTGTTTATGTTTTCTTTATGTAAGTAGGCTGTTTATGTTTTCTTATTGGCAACGTTACGTAGCGCTCTATATGAAAATCACTGGCTGTGCTGTGTGCAGTCTGTGGCTAGTTTGCATTGTTGTCTGCCATTGTAGTGTTGGGCAGCGGCAGCTGGATTCAACAGCGCGTAGCGTTGCGCAGTTGGAGGTGAGCCGCCAGCAGTGGTGGATGTGGGGAGAGAGATGGCGGAGTTTTGAAATTTGTAAGACTGGATGTCAATTATGAATATTAAGGTAAATACATTGTTTGTTCTCTATTAAAGTCTTTCATTTGCTAACTATGCCTATCAGTAGTTAGTGCCTTCAGTAGTTTGAATCTTTTATTTTGCTGGCAGTAGTGGCGCTCGCCGTATTGCAGTAGTTCGAGTAACGGAGATTTTTGTGAGGTAAGTGATTTGTGAAAGGTATAGTTTAATGTTTGTCTGGGCCATTATTTTGTAGGGATTTTTGATAGTCAGATTGCGTTGCGCTAAAATTATTGTGTGTCAGTTTAAGCACAGTCCTGTATAAATTGTTCTAAGGGGACGTTTCATATGTCGACCCTTAGCCTAGGATACCTCACTGGAATCTTCTGATTTTTTCTTGTAGTTTGTGTAATTAGTGTAGACTTTGTTTATTGCTAGCGCGTAATTGTAGAGAGAATCTCCTTTGTAGTTGCAGCCTTTCATTGTTGTACAGTAAAACAGTTGTGGCATGCATGTAGATTTGCACCAAGTATTTCGCAGCTACGCTTGCAATTAACTAGATATTATTTTCAGTGCTATGTTAATGTGTTCCCCTATTTTTGCTCTTCAAATTGTGTTTTTCTGTGTTGTCGTGTGAAATATTGTGACAATAATGGCGTGTGAAAAACGTAACACTAGGCTCCAAAGTAAACTGAGAAATGACAGTGAAGACGAAAGCAGTGTGTTAGCGCCACCGAGTAATGAATTAACTAATGTTCAAAGTAGTAATTTGGTAATTGTACATAGGGAAATGGAGCGGGCTGCAAACAATAGTGTAGACAGTGAAACAATTAGTGAACAGGGAAGCATTATCGATCGATCGGTCGACAACAGCTTGCCTCAGGAATCCGAAATGCCAGGACACAATCTTGCAAATACTGTAGATTCAGGTTTTGCGTCCTCACCCTTTTCTCAAATAAGTCAAGACACATTTTCTGCTTTTCAAACTGCGAATATTGCCGGTTCAAATGTATTGCCGAATAGCACTGAGGAACATGTTTCAGACACCAGTGCATTGTTGTTACAATTAATGCAACAAATGGGACAAAAGCTTCAAAAGTTAGAGACAATGGAACAACACCAGAGACAAACACAGCAACAGTTAGACACAATGGAACAAAATCTTCAAAAGTTAGACACAATGGAACAAAAGCTTCAAAAGTTAGACTCAGTGGAACATAAGCTTGAACAAACACATGAAGATTTAACTACTGAGTTACATAACATTGAATCGAAATGTCAAAAAGTCTGTAATGATGTAAAAACACAAATTTGTGAGCATTTTCAACCTATTTTTTCGCGGCATGAAAATGCATTACAGAATCACGAAGCAGCCATAAAGGAACTCCAAACTATTGTTCATGAAAATCACGATACCTTGCAAGCTAAAATTGACTCAGTTGCATCTGCCGATTCGGTTACGCAACTTGCAAAAACTCAAGAAAACTTAAAGGACACAGTAGATACGATTTCAACACAAATGGACACTCTGAAACTTGGTTCAGAAAAACACACTGAGGAAATAAGTACACTGTTGGAGAAAGTAGCCGAACTTTCGGATCAGTTCACTAATTTATCTGCAAAGGTAGATGATGATCTGAATGACACAAGACCTGTAGCCAACACTGACACAAAAGAGTGCGAACAAATTAGGAAATTCAAACAAAATCTGAATCAAATTAATACGCAACACCAAAGAGAAATCCGGGAAGTACAAGATCAGCTGACACAGGTAATACAAGAAATACGTATTTCAGAGGACACTCGCGCTCCAATACGGGAAGAGGGACATAGAAATACGGAACAGCCACAAAATAATAACTCAGGGCACTTCGGAAATTATGAAAGAAATTGGCAAGGTACACCGAATTTTGAGATGGAACCGCCGACACGACGTAACAATGACCGATATGCTACTCGCCGACACGATGATTTTGACTATAAGCTGTTCATTACTACACGTAAATTCAAAACGTTTAAGAATTCTGCCAACGACATTCATCCACAAGCGTGGCTCCATCAATTCTCTCATTGTTTTCCTCCCAACTGGTCATTGTAGCACAGGTTAGAATTTATGTGTGGCTACTTGGAGAATGAACCAGCTGTAAGAATGCGATCGGTCGTTCACGATTGTCACAGTGAAGGAGAATTTTACCATGCGTTCCTCTCAGCATATTGGTCTCAAGCTACACAAGACCGAGTAAAACATAGCATCATAATGATGAAACATTTCGAACAATCTGAATTTTCCAGTCTTGTCAAATATTTTGAAGACATGTTGCATAAGAATCAATGTCTTTCAAACCCATATAGTCTTTCAGAACTCATACGCATTTGCTTAATCAAATTACCTGAACATTTACGACATATTATTTTGGCAGGACGTTGCAAAGACGACATTGAAGCTTTTCAGGGACTCTTACAACAATTAGAAATTGACACAGACAGTTGCGGGATGCGAAAACAGGGAAACAATCACTACAGGTCACATCCATCACAATTCCGTGACGACAGAAATAATAACTGGACACGACAAAGCTATTCTCACAACACAAATCGTGACCAAAACAGACATCACCCGTATGACAACCACTGGCAGAGTAATAGTTACAGAGAAAGATCGCATTTCCGTAGTAATGAATATGATAGAGACAATCATAGAAACAGACAATATGGTAACCAGAACTATTATTATCAAGGGAGACAGAATAATTTCAGATGCAACAGTTCAGCGGGCAGTTATGGTTCAGGGAGAAATTCTCCACGACGTGACCAACAAGAAAGAAACTGTGGGATCTACCGACATGACGACAGACGATATGATCATAACGACAGACCTGAATTTTATCAGAACTGGCGGGATTCAAATAGAGCAGGGCACTTTCGACAACGTGAATTTGTAGAAGCTAGGTCTCCTAGTCCCAGTAACAACGCGCGCCAACAAAGAAACAGACAATAACTCGCACCGCAGGCAGCCACCTGCGCCCGCTGGCTCAGAGAAAAATAACATAGGCGCTAACCTTGAGAAAAATTCCAGTATTCTTTACGGACGAATACCACATGATAATTGCATTCAAGTTGAAACTCTGCGTACTGAGAAGAGCAAAGGGTTACACCACATTTCACATGTAAAACCGTTTATTGAATGATAATCTGCTTTTTAACTTTGTCTTTGCCATAAAACGTTTCGCTTCACATTTCTAGTATGCGTTGTCACACTTAGAAACTGTTATCATGCAACTATGTTTTGAAGTTAACTATCCAGTCTAGAACCTAGGGTACATATTTAGACAGTAATTACCACTGCATTGTGATAGTGAACAGAGGACACAGTGTTATTGTGTGTGTACATTCTTGCTTGTTAGTTGCACGATTACGTAGCGACTATAAGGCTCACATACTTAGAACATTTACCAGTACTGCTAATGAGATTTTAATGCAACATTTTGGTTTACTTAAAAATACATTCTGAATTAAAGTACTTTCTGTGAGATACCAGATGAGACAGTGGTTAGTTTATGTGACAGCTACTCGATTTTATCATGACGCTGCTAATGAGTGACAATTTACAATTTGCTTTTGCTGTGTATCTGTTTTATATCTGCACAGTTTTTTCTGAATTCTTCTGTAAAGTGAGACATGTTTTAGTGGTGACTTTTGTGGTATAGCTACAATGAGACAGCCTTTTCCGTAGCACAACAATACGTTACAGCACAGTAATTTCTTCATCACAACAATAAGCGTAATAACTAAGATATCTCTACGCAAAGCATTTCACTTTTGTTTATCATGAGGTAAGTACATTGGCTTCTGCAGAACTTAGCTTTCAGAGGACAATAACTACGACACTTCCACAGAGATTATCTTACAGCAAGACGCACATTTAGCGCTACAGGACACGTATCTGAGTGATTAATTTTGTACTTAAATCATTTATTTTTAAAGATATTTGAAGTACAATGATACAAAGGTTTTCAGTAATACATTTCATTCCATTCTTGTAATCTGTAACACCTGAGTGTATAATTACATTAATCCTCAGGGGGGTGCATGCTTACTTTGTGTATCATGTGTTTGGCAAGCACAAGGAGCCCTTGCTAATATGGTATTTGCTTATACAACTTTACACATCGGTACCATATTTCTTTAACACATAATTACACAGCTATCTGATCATTTAACTGAGAGAGACAAACTTTTTTTACTAGATCAGTGACAGATGTTTACGTAATTACACCGTTATATAACTTCACACTTACGAAATTGTATTTTGTCTGTACTTTGTTTACTGTTCATATTTTTTCGGAACCATTGTGATACTATGAGAGCGTTGAATGATGTATTTGGTAAGGGAGCATGATTTTAAAGTACGTTTGTGGCAGACGACACTTTTGCCATGAAAAGAGAATTTTTTTAGGTTTTTAAATTAATGCAGAAAGCTACGACGTTTTTGAGATTTGACTGAGGTGTTATGATGTTATTTTTACGACGACGATGTGTATTATGCTGTTGAGGTATGTTTATGATCAATAAGCTGATGTTATATGAGGAATATGATTATACTATGTAGTTATTATGATGAAATATTGAAGACGTGTTGATGAATATGAATATGTATATGTGTAATAAGGTAAGGAATAATGAGTAGTGGTTAGGGACTCTGGTTTGTGAATAAGGTTGTTGGAAACCAAGAATCGTACTTTAAGAGTTATGAAATGTATGTAAATGCGTGAATGTATCACAATGCCAATGAAAATTTTTTGGACACTGTTATATCAATAGGATTTTGTTTCTACAGATTTGTAACGCAAATTCTTGACCTGTGAAATATTTTTATATGAGACTGTCACTGTAGCGGAAACTGCTGTCATAAGTATTTCAGTAAGAAAGTTAAGTGACCACCTGCACTTTACGCGTTATGGGCGACCAGCTGTGCGAGTCGCCTGGAGAAAAAGCCGTTAGGTGGAGAAAAAAAGAGGCCATTATCCTCGCCATTGACATTCCTTTAGAGAAAGCATCGCAAATACGACACGCTCATTACTTGGAAAGATACTTACATCTGCACACGTGATTATGACAAGCGTCTTTCTACGAGAGTTGGGAGAATTTCTGCTAACTTATGAAATGTCACATGACTATTGAATGATATTTTTATGCTTTGCTTTTCATAGTTGCTTATTTCATTTGATATCTAGTTTCCAGCTGTGTTGCAGCATTGGTTTTATAAAATAAAATAAAATGCATTTGCTAATGTGAACACTTTCTGTCAACAGGTCTATTAAATAATAATTTTCTGATCCACATTCTTCGAAAAAGGAGCTCTTGGAATGGAAAGAACAATAAGAAGGGACTAATAACAATAACTGCATATATAATTTTCTTTTCAAGTACTTGGTAATTTCTTTTGTAGAATAATTTGTGGTGCACCACTTTAATTACATAGACATTAAGATGTGAATATACATTTCCCTTGTCTGCATTATTGTCTTTAGTGTAATATTTTTTATGCTTGAGCTATGTCATGTTTAGGTATAAGTTACTGCTGTTTGCCAGGCATAGTGTTACTGAATTTGACTTTGTGTTACTCTGCTAAGCCAGTTTACTACAAATTTATTTTTCTTGTTTGCTGCACAGTGCCTTATATTAGTTGTAATATTGCAATTGCTTTGCCTATTTAAATTTTTTGTCATTGCTGTTTGCGTTAATTGTTTTGTGCTGCTGCATTGCCTCATCCCTTAGTTTAGCATCTGAGCTCAGTAGATTTAAGTTAGCTTAAGAGGGGGTAGCCTATAAGAGAATGAGTTGCGATGAATTTGAAGAAATGCACAGAGAGGATATACGAGAAAAGTACAGAAACCAGGTATAGATAGGATTTTTGGGAATAATGATGTATGAAGGGAGATCTCCATACAAAATACTGCAGTAAAACAAACCCTGTCCTTTCCTTGTATTATTCCGCTATATGTTTGTGTACCCTTGTGTATTTATGTTCTTCCTGTATTTATATGTATATCTGATAAGATTTATATTGTAGAATTTTTTCTTCTTCTAATACTAAGCTACATTCACTATGATGAGGAATACTGTTATCCTCAAATACAATTGGCATTAATAATATGTTATTTACCTTGTAAATATGCTTAGACATTATTTATTCTATTTTGTTTTAATGCTTATGTGTAAAGTTGATGTTTCAAAAGTTATTCTGATCTTTTATGTATTTACTTATCTCATAATTCCTGTAACACTGATGTATATGTTTATTTCTATTATTTTGTAAAGCCTGTATTACTACAAATGTTATCTGTATTATTATGTTTTTAATAATGTATTTTGTACCTTTGTTATTGTATTTTTATGTTATAAAATTGTAATTGACACCAGTTCATCTAATTAAGTAACTTGTACGTTACATTTCACTGCACACGTTTCTGTTGGTCATAGTATATGGACAATATGTGAGAAGTAGGGACTGATAGTGCTTGCACGTGTGTTAATAATTCAGCAAGGGACTAGATAACAGCATTGCTGGTTCTAAGGACAATTCCAAAAAACTTTGTGAGTGTACAAGTGGTGGTTTATGGACTTGCTATCTTCTCTGCAAGACTCTTCGATGGTGATTGTGCACCTGCACAGTCGCAACAGATGGCTGCTGGCAGTCTCTACAAGGACTACAGTGGGTCTGCACCTGTGATGACTCACCAATATCATTATTTCTACAAGGACTGCAGTGGGTCTGCACCTCTGGTGGCCCACCAATACCACAATCTCTACTGGGACTACAGTGGGTCTGCCCTGTGATGACCTACCTACCAATATTCTTCAAAATGTCGAATGACTCTGCTGTGGGTTTGCTCTGTTGTGGCCCATTACCTGTCAGCATGTCAAGAGTCAGCACTGTCTTTCCATTGGAAGGACAACACTACTTCTTCAAGACTGCATGGAAATCCACTACTTCCGTGTGCATTGTCTTTTACTGTTCAGACTTTGAGAAAAGAAACGGCAGTTTCACTGTTTTGAATGATCAGGACTGTCTTTATGGACTGTGAGAAAATTTTAGCTTTTGACCAACATTGTATCAATAAGTGTGTGCATTTGACATCTTTGTTATTGTAATTATGAAAAATTTTATCAAATTATTATTGGCCAGTGCCCAAAACAATTTGTAAAAATTTTTTGTGGGGAGCATGGGAGCTATGTAAGTAGGCTGTTTATGTTTTCTTTATGTAAAAGGCTGTTTATGTTTTCTTATTGGCAACATTACGTAGCGCTCTATATGAAAATCACTGACTGTGCTGTGAGCAGTCTGTGGCTAGTTTGCATTGTTGTCTGCCATTGTAGTGTTGGGCAGCGGCAGCTGGATGTGAACAGCGCGTAGCGTTGCGCAGTTGGAGGTGAGCTGCCAGCAATGGTGGATGTGGGGAGAGAGATGGCGGAGTTTTGAAATTTGTAAGACTGGATGTCAATTATGAATATTAAGGTAAATACATTGTTTGTTCTCTATTAAAGTATTTCATTTGCTAACAATGCCTATCAGTAGTTAGTGCCTTCAGTAGTTTGAATCTTTTATTTTGCTGGCAGTAGTGGCGCTCGCCGTATTGCAGTAGTTCGAGTAACGGAGATTTTTGTGAGGTAAGTGATTTGTGAAAGGTATAGTTTAATGTTTGTCTGGGCCATTCTTTTGTAGGGATTTTTGATAGTCAGATTGCGTTGCGCTAAAATTATTGTGTGTCAGTTTAAGCACAGTCTTGTATAAATTGTTCTAAGGGGACGTTTCAGTGTGAACTGACGTTACTAGTGCCTTTGTGTACTTTTTCCCACAAATGGGTTAGTTAGTAATTACAGAAGCGTGTTTACAACTTTCAAGTAACAATGGAAAGCAATTATGTGAAGCCTGTTATTGGAAACCTTCCAAACTATCACGCGTTAATGACTTACACAGCACCGTTTGGCAACAAGAATTGAGCATAATTTTTTTCTCCTTTTCATATATGCAACACGCTCTGAGACATTGTTATTCGTGTAAGTTAAGATTTTTCTGCAATATCCGTTATTACTTACATGAAAGATGATTTCGTGATTTCTGTGTGTATTCTGACATGTGGTCAGAGAACCTGTAAAGATTTTTATGCATTTCAGCTGAGAATCATGGAAATGGATATACTGCGCCTGGTACTGTTAAGGAGGAGGCAAGGGCGATGAAGGCGGACACGTCAGCTCGATGGAATGCGGCGTCATGCGTTATGGCAACGTAAACGCAGATTTCGGTACTTGGAAGAATAACGCGCCTGTTTCGTCTGCTAGCCGCTTTGTGTTCGTGGCGCTGTGCGCGCTGCAGTGCGCATGCGCGGATCTGTGGCCGCTTGCTTTTGATTAACTTGCGCAACACGAACCGACAACAGCACTTCGGTTATCTAGACCAGAATGGTATCGCTACCGAAATGCATACTGAATAACGCAGGGACTCTATATCGAGTACTAGACCGTTCGGTGCTCTTGAGTACCGAAACGATCGGCTCAATGGTGGAAAGATACAGAATAGGCACCCTGGCTGGTGTACTCCGCTGTTGGTACACTTGGGCTCGACTGCCCACGGTGTGGGCAACAGGACGGAGCGGTTGGCCCCAGCCGGGCTCGGTTGGGTAAATGTAGCACGATGCACAAGTCTGCTAGTGTTCCAGCCTGGGGCTGGAAACTGTTCATAGATGATGATGATTATTATTATTATTATTATTATATGGGGCTTTATCGTTCTGTTTAAATATTCCCTGATACTTGCTTTCATGTGGGTGGATGGTGAGTAGTGATGTTCTACATTCCACTCCAGTACAGTTTTGGAATATCTATTATAAAAATCGCCACCGTGGTCAGTTTGATGATTTGCAGGACACAAGTCATTCCTGTCCGCAGCAATTTCTCTGTCAATCATGCAACTTTCTTTCCCGTCTTTGTTTTCACAGGTAGGGCCCAAGCAAATTTTGAAGATGTACCAGTGATCATTAATATATATGTGAAACTTTCATTTGATCTGGAAAATACTTCATATCTACAAGATCTCCCCGCCATAAGTCATGCAAACCTCATATTATCACACTTCTATGCTGTAATGTTTTGTGTGTCCATTTATGAAGTTCTTGAAATATTATAGCCATAGGTATTCAATAATGCATCTCTCTAGAAGCTCTGAAATGATTTATATTATTTAACACATTTGAGCTGTGTTCCTGTCAACAGCTGATGCTGTGAGCAGTTGTAACCATTCCATTATTTCACTGAGATTGTCATAATATGTATACCGCTGAGACCGCTTGTTTATTTTTCTAAGCTGAATATCAATACCTGCGGCAGAGTTATGTTTACCAGCTAACAAGGCTTTCACAGTATTTATGTACTTCCTAATCTGCAGGCCTTTTATTTGTCAATTTTGGGTGTTGTTTCTTCCATGTATGTTAGGCATACGTAGCATTTCAGCATATGTTTGTATCTGTTCTGATAAATACTTGTTGAGGTTTGAAGTTTTTAAGAATATAAGATTCACTAAACCTGGCATTCTTTCATATTGTCTGTTTGCTGCCTTGGTTAAATTTATAGGTTACATAGCCAGTATATACAGCTGTTCCCCTGCTGATTCCATATGTTCCATCGATCTCAGTATCTCTGTGATGGTTAATGCAATTGGTAATGGTATACCTTCTTCTTCTTCACCTACATCTGGCTGCTTCGTTGTTTGAAAGAGTTATTTGGGAGTACCACTTTAAGGTTTAAATGTTTCTGAGAGAGAATGATCTTGTCGCAACTGTCCTAATCTTAGCAGTACTAATTTCTGTCGAATAGCCTTCCATGTCTCGATAACTTCACGTTTCATCAACATGCTGTTGCATACTAAACATTCTTTGAAATGGTACACAGTTCATATACTCCTGGATTTGTTGTAGGGGATGTTTTTCCAGTCTCACCAACATTTACAGTTATCCTGTCAATGAACATCCAAATGGGCCTAAGATTGCCCGCATGCTCAGCTTTCATATCCCTGATATATTTTCAATGCTTTTTTCTTGAGAATTTGTATCCTTAACTCTGTTGTTAATGCTTTCTTCTTGAGAATTTACGTCCATGATACTTTTACCAATACTTTATTCTTGCGCATTTCTATCCCTGATATTTCTGCTCATGGTTGCTCCTCAGACATTAATATCCTGGATACTTTTGCAGGTGCTTTGTTCTCTAGCATTGATATTCGTGATACTTCTGCAAAAATTTTCAGGACCAAGTTTTTTCACATCTTGTTTGAGTGCCACAGTCCTTGCAGCTACTATATTGATTGTCTTCCAAATGATCTTGAATCTTAAATTTAACAGCTGCTCAGTCTTCATGTAATTTGCATTAGAATGCTTATCAGCTCTCTCAGAATTTACGTTAAGCGTTCTTGTAAGGCTTTCAGTTTTTGTAGCACAATTTTTAAGATTTTCATTACATTTTTCAATTTTGCTACTATGACGTTTATAACATTTTATTGATGATTAAATTTTTTCCATCAACATTTAAATGTATGTTTGGCCTGTGTATCATCCCCTCAGACTAAATGATTGTGACATATGTGGGAATTTGTTAATAGTCCAATGAACAACTGTAATTAGCTTTTATCCTTATCTTTATATACAGATAAAAGTTTGGTTTAGAAGTCCATCTCCCTCCCTGTTACAACATTAAGCTCTTCTATGGTGTACCATAATTTCCTGATGCTCGTTTCATGTTTCGTAATAACATATTGAATAATATTATGTATATATCTATAAGAATAAAATAAATCATTTTCTCATGAGAATACACCAAACGACTGTATTTGTGCGTGCTGTGCATTATACTGACACAGTTATGTACTTGTATATTATAATTTAAAAAGAAACTACTGTAAATTTGGTCTGTGTTGTACATCGTTCAATTTCCTTGTTTTATCAGCAACCAAGAACCCATACTGCGTGTGATGCTATCAGCCAGATCCAGTGGCAGACACTCCAAGAGAGGCGTTCTGCATCACAGTACAGTCTACTGTTAAAGTTCCGAGAGCGTAAGTTCCTAGAAGAGTCAACCAATTTACTTCCTCCTCCTACATACATCTCGTGAAGAGACTATAAAGATAAAATTACAGAGATTCTTGCCCACACTGAGCCAAAAATTGTTCTTCCCGTCAACCATATGCGAGTGGAACAGTAAAAGGGTGAAGTGACAGTGGTGCACTTAGTACCCTCCGTCACACACCGTGAAGTTGTTTGAGGAGTATACACGTAGATGTAGATATAGAAATAAACGTTACAGTTTGTTTGATCTAGATTTTTCTGTCATGTTCATTTTAAATGATGTGTGTGGGAGAATATAATATCCTTTTTGAATCTACTAGAGCGTCCGCAGAATTTTAACAATAACTGAAAATGGTAAATCCTTATACCTTACAGAAATGGATGTACATGTGTGTGTGTGTGTGAACTATTTTTTATGTTCAACATCTCCTCCTAAACTACTGGATCGATTTCAAACAAACTTGAAAACTTGGTACATTATCACTCGCTGTCTGGAAAGAAGCGCTGTGGTGGTAAGAACAAACTATCTCTCAAAAAGGGGGCGGGGGGGAGGGAGGGGGAGGGGAGTGAAAAAGGAGCGTGGCGCACCGGTCGCGAATAGCCAGACTATATTCATCAAGTTATCAAGAATGAGAGACCTTAGCGATTTGCAATAAACTTTACACATTATTTCAAACCTATATGAACCTCTCTATGAGAACCCCTGCAAAATGATGAAAGGAAAAAAGTTTATTGCTTACCACATTTTCGATGTTTATGCAATAGAACTGCGGCATCAGGCATGATGTTTCATTTATTCCTTCTTTCCAACTAGCTCTATTCGCAACACTTTTTACACAGTATCGACATATACCAATAAATGTGATTGCAAAATTGTATCATTATACGATACATACTTTAGGAACTACCACGTCATGAACACTGGAATACGTGAAAATCTACCACATCATGCATGACAGTCTGATGTATTACTTCTTTACTATTACCTCCAGTTGCAACACAGTTTGCTAACAATATCCACGTAACAGGGTGGCTCAAATTGGAAAAAAAAAAAAAAAGGTTCAAATGGCTCTGAGCACTATGGGACTTAACTACTAAGGTCATCAGTCCCCTAGAACTTAGAACTACTTAAACCTAACTAACCTAAGGACATCACACACATCCATGCCCGAGGCAGGATTCGAACCTGCGACCGGAGCGGTCACGCGGTTCCAAACTGACGCGCTTAGAACCGCACGGCCACACTGGCCGGCCTCAAATTGAAACAAGTGACAGTGGGCCCACAACAGATTATGTTGAGACAGGGAACCAGTGGTCGGAAACGTACATTTGTTGTGTTATGGACACACACAGCGTAACTGTATAACAACAACGTACCTCATAGTAATTGTTCAAAAGGACGACTGCCTGTCTCAATGTACGCATTGCAACGGCGCATGAAGTTCTGCTGCACTCTCTCAAAGATCCCTGGTGTCTTTTGTACCAGGAGACAGGCAGTTTCGACCCTAGCAAGCAGGTCTTCATCCGTTTCTATGGGGGTTTCATACCCCGAGGACTTGACGTAACCCCAGAGGAAAAGTCCAGATGTGTGAGATCCGGCGATCGCGCTAGCCATGGGACAGGTCCTCCCCTTTCAATCCGAGAGCTACGGTCTGCAAGAACTGTGGCAGCACATCTCGCAGGATCATAGGCTAACGTGGGTCAGTCAAACGGGGAGGCACCACATAACTTCGGCAGTGCACGCCCATACACTGAACAGAGACTCGTTGCCGCCGATGTGGATAGCGAGGATTGTCCTCACTCCAGACATGACTGTTGCGACTATTGAAAATACCATCACGAATCACTTTGGACAACTGCTACCAGCTAGGTTGCTGTTATGCGGTCTACGCTGTGTATCCCCATAACACAGTACTGTGCATTTACGACCATCGGTTCTCTATCTTAACACAGGGCAGCGCAGTTAAAAGTAGCCCGTCTTCCCTTTGAATGCGAATGCAATATTTCGACTTCTCAAATAGAGTAAACAGCTACAAGAATGGGCAGTTTTATGCAGTAAAAATTGTTAGCATTCTTCTCTCAGCATTGCACTTTATTTCACCAGTGAAATTAGACGTTTCAAAAATGGTTCAAATGGCTCTGAGCACTATGGGACTCAACATCTGAGGTCATCAGTCCCCTAGAACTTAGAACTACTTAAACCTAACTAACCTAAGGACATCACGCACACCCATGCCCGAGGCAGGATTCGAACCTGCGACCGTAGCGGTCGCGCGGTTCCAGACTGAAGCGCCTTTAACCGCGTGGCCACACTGGCCGGCTTAGACGTTTCTCTTTGCCGTCTCCAAAATGACTTTCTCAATAGAAGAAAGAACTGAAATTGTAGAAGGATGTGTGAAAACAGGTTCAGTTAAGGAAATTCTTAAAATTTTCGGGTCAAGTATTAGGATGGAGGACTACCAGCGAAGAGAGCAATACAGAATCTGTACAAAAATTAGGATCTGTGCTAAATGCAAAACAACAAAGAAATCCTTCCTCTCGCAAACCATAAGTTATTGCAGACATTCGCTGTAAATTGGCCCAACAGACGCACGCACGTAGGAGGAGTTGTCAGCGAGTATTGGAAAAGTCTCAGTATGAAGCTATATCATGTGACAGTTGTGCAGCAATTGCGGGGGGATGACAGAAACGTGTAGATCAGTGCACGTTGCTTTTGAATAACATCAACGAAGGTTTGTTAGACCCCTTACAATACACCACGAGGGACGAAGCATTGTTTCACCTTTCTGGTCATGTGAGGTCACAGAACACGAGGTACTGGGCAATGGACAACCCTAACATTGTGTGTTAGCAACCACATTACGATTAAAAAATCGGCGTTTGGTGCGATGTGACAGAAACGCGCATCATTGGATTGATATTTTTTGACACTACCCACAACACAGTTGCATGGCTAGAAATTTTTGATACATTTGATGGTCACTCAGTGGAAGTTAGGAGCAACGCATTACTCGTCTAAGGTATCCCTGGATCGAGTCCATGATGTCTTCACTGAGAACCGAACTGTCAGCAAACATTTATGGCCACCACGTTTGCCGGATCTAACACCATCTGATTTTTTCTGTGGGGAAAAGAGCGATGTCCATGAAACAAATTCACTCACAATGCAAGAACTGGAAGACAAGAACAGCCGTGAAGTTGCCACCATCGCTATCCGAAGTTGACGTCGAGTATATCTAAATATGCTTAGACGTGCACAACTGTGTAGTGATGTTGCTGGGGGTCACTTTCAGCATCTTCCAGAAATGTATTTTTCACTACATTTTTCATTACAATTAAATGGTTAAGTCAATTTCACCTCTTCGTTTCTGTAATTTCACTGCTTTTCCTTTATACTTACACGGCTTACTTTTATCAGAACCTCCCATTATAATCCGTTGTGGACCCACTATCACGTGTTTCAATCTCACCCAAAAGGACAGAGGCACCCTGTATACTGAATGTCCCACCAAAATTATATTATGCGACCCATAGTCCAGGAGATAAGACGCCAGAAACACTGGGATGCGCGAAAAATTAGGTTGCGCAGAAATGGAGAGGAAGTTACTCAGAGTATACTCATCCAGTGTTTGAAAATTAGACCACTTAGCGTCTTCCAACGAACCTTGAACATAATTTCAAACCTTTTGTAAACTTTTTCTCGATACAAGCTTAATGTCATAATAATTAACACGTTAAATCATTTGGAAAGTAATCAGAAGTTTGAAGGCTTTTTATACATGGAAGTTCGACTCTTTACTGGATAGGGGGCTTACATGTTACTTAATATCTAGAAAAAAGCACAGTGGGGCTAAAAAATATCTACATTCCATAAGAGTGAGAACGAAAATGGGTGACATTGAAACATAACTCAGGAACTCCTGGAACAATTTCATTTGTTAGGCACATGAATCGTTATTGATATAAAAACACTGCAGAAGTAATATTTCACGCTTCTACTAGGAGTGAGGTTGTGTACGAGAAGGGATGACGTAAAAGTCTTCGAAAACATCTGCTGGGAATTGCTTCCTTTATTTTGTTGGCTTGGAATACATTTAAAAGTATAAAGTATGATTTGTTTCTTATTTGTGCTGTTCAGCGTGCCAATAATGTATCGAGAATAAACACTGCAGCGAACCAATAATTTTGCCAACGTGTTTCGGGACCTAATCTCAAGCATCATCGGTGAATACCACAGATAAAATTTTTCATTCTCTCTTAAGTAGTATGGTGTAAAACAGCAGAAAATCAAACATATATGTGTGTAATATATGTCAATATGTTCAACATCTCCTCCTAAGTCCCTGGATCAATTACAACCAGACTTGATACATAAATACTTACTAATTTGAAAGAAATACTGTAGTCCTAAAAATCACCAACCTTCCATTGTAGTGAGGAAGGGTGTGATGCCAGGGTGATGGACAGAGAAGGGAGGAGGAAAAGATGGACAGCAGCGGGTAGGAGGAAATGGACTAAGAGAAGACTGGAATAAATGAATACCCGGGCAACGCCGAGTTCATCAACTAGTAATAAATATAAAAAATCATTTATTCTGAGTGCACTTGCGACACCCAATCACTGGAATTAGTGACAACGTTAAAATATTGAAGGGGGAACAATCACCTGAAACGAGTTACGGGGAATGGAGACTCTAGGAAGAACATAATCGGAAGTAACTTGTGGAGGTTTGGTGTACCTACGAAGCAGATATCGTACAAAGTCCTACTCCAGAAGAATTAGTCTGAGAAAATTACAGCTAACGGAAGACGCAGTGGAGCTTCACCGAAAAGTTACTTGCTTTCACAATGGTTTCTTTAATGAGCACAGGAACCACAAAGAAATCCCCAACAAATTGCGATGGGAGACACTGCAAGAGAGGCGTTCCGTGTGACGGAAGACAGACTTTTAAAATTCAGAGAGGGAATTTTCTGAGTCAAGATGTACTGCATAAGCCGGCTGGGGTGGCCGAGCGGTTCTAGGCGCTACAGTCTGGAACCGCGCGAACCACGCGACCTCTACAGTCTGGATCCGCGCGACCGCTACGGTCGCAGGTTCGAATCCTGCCTCGGGCATGGATGTATATGATGTCCTTAGGTTAGTTAGGTTTAAGTAGTTCTAAGTTCTAGGTGACTGATGACCTCAGAAGTTAAGTCCCATAGTGCTCAGAGCCATATACTGCATAAACTCGTGGGCAGAAAGGAGTATCTCGGGACTGATCGAGACATACGAAATTCGTTGCGTACCATCGGCGAATGGAACAGGAATGGAAATAAATTTTGATGTAATACCTTGCGACGTCCGGACCGATTGAAATGGCTGCCAGATTCTACAAATATTTGCTCACCATCTACTGGCAGTTTATTGTAGGTCGCTGGAGCAACGAAGGATATCAAGCACCTGGAAATATCACAGATAATTCCCGTTTTCAAGAAAAGTCGACGGGTAAACGCACAAATTTGTTGGTCTATATCGCTGACGTCAATTTCCTGAAGAATTATGGAGGATGTATTATGCTCACGCAGTATGATATCTCTGGAGAACGAAAATCTTCTGTTATAATCACTGTCTACCATAACAGTGGCGACACTCCGTCTCGTTTCTGTTACCCACAACGATAACAGCGCCCCAAGCGGCCAGCAAGCGACACTTCTGAATACGATATATGATGAGTGCGAATACCAACGTTTACATGGATTTGTAACATAGTTTTCACAATCGGAAGTGTATATAGTGCCATAAAAATCGCCAATAGCCATAAAATAACATCACATTTGTCGTACTATAGTTTGCTAAGAACCCTGGGAAGTACGAAACAGTACATCACAGAACAGTTTATTTAAGATTCGCTTGTAACGTTCAGATATTTACTGAATAATTTTGTTTTCTTTTAATAACAAAAAATAGCTAGTAAACACCAGAAGACCTAACCTCTTGCGGAAAGACGCCGCATGTCTGCAAAACAAAGCGGAGATATGTTCGCTACACTTTCAGACAAATCAGTGATTGTGAAGCATAGGAAACCTATATAGAATATAATACCAACATTATATAAGGTATAAAATAATCCACTACAGTTGTAGCTCAAGGTAAAACCACACAGAGGTGATAATAAATCGTCAAAAGCAACAAAACTGGTTCCCAACATAGAAGAAATCAGATCTACAATTGTTGCTGAATGTAAGCCGCAAACGACAAGAATGAAAAAATTTGCTTTTGAAACATAGGTCATTACATTTACGAAAATATTCGTGAATTAGAAAGTATAGTGAAGTGTAAGAATGGGCGAATCATTAGTCTCCATAAATTTTTTTAAGTGGCAAGGAAAGTGCTTATGATGATAACAACAGAAAACAACAAAAATAAGTGCTTCTCAGGCACGAAGTAATTGTTTTTATTCTCTTGCTTTCAGCGGAGAAAGCTGCAAATATACACATATTAGAAAGTATTACTTTATGAATAAGTTGTAGCTTTTTTCATTGAATCAGTACGATTCAATTGTTTTTGCATTTGTTTAAGGATAATTCACGTCCCTGAGTAATTTACTAACGCATGGAATGCAAAAACGTAACAATTGTTTCGTTAATTAAATAGAAAATAACCAAAAACGAACATTACGCTTACGATGCATGTGATTGCCTACCTTCTCACCGCTTGGAGCGCTAGTGTCGCTCTAGCTGTCAAATGGTAACAACTTTCGCATCAGAGTGTGTCGCGACTGTTTGTGTTAGACAGTGGTTATAATCAACATAGGTTCCGTAAAAAGAGATCTTGCGAAGCACAAATCACTGTGTTAGTTCATGAAATCTAGAATACCGTAGACGAAGGAGCCCATCTAGACTCCCTGTACGTCGACTCAGGGAATGCATTCGACGCAGTTCAGCACTGTCGTTCAGTGAACAAAATACGAGTATCGGACAAAATTCCTGAGTGGATTCAGGGCTTCCTAGCGGATAGAAGAAAAGGGATCGTTCTTAACAGGATGAACTCGACAAATGGAAAGCTAATTTTGGGAGTAACTCAAAAGAATGGTATAGGATCGTTACTGTTTACAATGTACATAGTATTCAGTGGATACCGTCGGAAGCTTGATGAGGCTGTAACTTCCTGGCAGATTAAAACTGTGTGCCCGACCGCTGCAGAGTGAAAATTTCATTCTTGATGAGGCTGTTTGCAGACAGTGATGCTGTCTATAGGAAAGTTGCAGTTCCAGAAGACTGTAGCGAAACTCAGGCAGGCATGCAGAGGCTCGATGGCTGGTGTAGGGAATGACAGTTGACTCTGAATGTTAATAAATATCATACGTTTGCCAATAGATAGACGAAGAGAACCTTTACTGTGTGATTACGCTCGTGACGACATATCACTGGGAAAAGTTATTACCATAAAATACCAAGGAGTACGCATCGAATATAAAACGGAATCACCGCATAAAATAAACAGCAGGGAAAGCAGATACCAGACTGAGATTCATTGGAAGAATCTTAAGGAACTGTAATTCGTCCACGAAAGAAGTGGATCATGAAACACCTCTAAGACCGATTCTTGAGTACTGTTAACTAGTCTGGGACACATGTTGGGTTAACAGAACTGGTGGAGAAATGTAAACGTAGAGCGGAACGTTTCCTCCAGGGATCATCACACATCCGCGAGAAGGTTCCAGACATACCGAACAAACTCCAATGGTAAAAAATGTTCAAATGTGTGTGAAATCTTATGGGACTTAACTGCTAAGGTCATCAGTCCCTAAGGTTACACACTACTTAACCTAAATCCTAAGGACAAACACACACACCCATGCCCGAGGGAGGACTCGAACCTCCGACGGGACCAGCCGCACAGTCAATGACTGCAGCGCTTTAGCTCCAATGGTAGATGATGCAATAGAGGCATTGAGCAACAAGGAGAGGTTTACTGTTGAAATTCCGAGAGCGTACGTTCCAAGAGCAGTCGCGAAACTTATTACTTCCTCCCATATAAAACTCGCAAAACGACCAAAGCGCGGAAATCGGAGAAATTAGAACACATACGGAGTGTATCGTCAGTCGTTCGTCCACGCACGATTCGCGAATGGAACAGTGAACGGGGCAAATTCTAGTGGTGCCAGAAGTTCCCTCCGCCACACATCATAAGGTAACTTGCAGAGTGTACACGTAGATGTGGATGTACAGGGGATGAACAAACATATGGAAACACCAAAAACACGACACATTACCACACTTAATGCGGTGTAGAAAAACCGTTGGTATTCAAAACAGCCTCCAGTCGTGGGTAAACAAAAGGTACCGTATCGTTTTCAAGGGAATCTTATACCGTTCTTCCTGCAAAATAGTGGCAACTTCGGGTAATGGTGATAAATGTGGACAGCGATATCAAACGCACTTCTCTCTGAAGTAGATCACAACCACAAAGGCTCAATAGCTTCGAGATCAGGTGACTGGTGACCAGTAAAAACGTGACAATTCGTCCCCGTGTTCACAAAACCAGTCCTGGACGGAGTGAGCTTCGTGAACAGGGGTCATGTCGTCCTAGAACACATCATCACCTATGGGGAACAAACATTGTACCATGGGATAGACCTGATCGGCCACAAAGGCCACACAATCCTTGGCAGTATATGACCTTGCAGAGTAACCATGGGGACCACAATATGGCTGCCTAAATCATCACCGGACCCCCGCCATGTGATGTAAACTCCGTCAGAAATTGTAAACAGTGTGTAACAACAACAACGCTGTACTATTGTACAAATAAGTAACTTTTTTCTTCTAATTTTTCGATAAACTAGTGTAATTGATGTTCTGACTTCATTTCTTTTTCGTTTCATGCCATTGTGTTGAGAAAACTAAACAAGTTTCAATGTGAAGATTAATGTTTATGTCAAATGTCAAGTAATATTGTGATAGAATTGAAATGTAACGAATTTTGAAACTGTTGTAAGATGTTTAAAATTATAAATGTGCGTCTGGTCCATACGTAGGCAATGTGTTAGGATATGTAGAATGCAAAACCTCGGGTGAATACCCGGTCTGTAAGGGAGCGGTAAAAGGTGGTTAAACTTCCTCTTAGAACAATTATACAAGACTGTGCTTAAACTGACACACAATATTTTTAGCGCAACGCAATCTGACTTTCAAAAATCCCTACAAAAGAATGGCCCTGACTAACATTAACCTATACCTTTCACAAATCACTTACCTCACAAAAATCTTCGTTACTCAAGCTACAGCAATACAGCGAGCGCCACTACTGCCAGCTAAATAACAGATTCAAAGTACGGAAGGCACTAACTACTGATAGGCATAGTTAGCAAATGAAAGATTTTGATAGAGAACAAACAATGTATCTACCTCAATAGTTTTCAAAAGTTATAATGTATATAGCAGTTCATGATATCCAGTATTACAAATTTCAAAACTCCGCCATCTCTCTCCCCACATCCACCACTGCTGGTGGCTCACCTCCAACTGCGCAACGCTACGTGCTGTTCACTTCCAGCTGCCCAACACTACAATGGCAGACAACAATGCAAACTAGCCACAGCACAGCCAGTGATTTTCATACAGAGCGCTACGTGGCGTTACCAATAAGAAAACCTAAACAGCCTACTTACATAGCCCCCATGCTGCCCACAAAAAAATTTTACAAATTGTTTTGGGCACTGGCCAATACAGATTTGAAAACATTTTTCATAATTACAGTAAGAAAAATATCAAATGCACACACTTATTAATACAATTTTGGTCAAAAGCTAAAATTTTCTCACAGTCCATAAAGACAGTCCTGATCATTCATCACAGTAAAACTGCCGTTTCTTTTCTCAAAGTCTGAGCAGTAAAAGACAATGCACATGGAAGTAGTGGATTTCCATGCAGTCTTGAAGAAGTAGTGTTGTCCTTCCAACGGAAAGACAGTGCTGACTCTTGACATGCTGACAGGTAATGGGCCACAACAGAGCAAACCCACAGCAGAGTCATTCGACGTTTTGAAGAATATTGGTAAGTAGGTCATCACAGAGCAGATCCACTGTAGTTCTGGTAGAGATTACGGTATTGGTGGGCCACCAGAGGTGCAGACACACTGCAGTCCTTGTAGAAATAATGGTACTGGTGGGTCAGCAAAGGTGTAGACCCACTGTAGTCCTTGTAGAGATGGCCAGCAGCCATTTGTTGTGACTGTGCAGGTGCACAATCACCACTGAAGAGTCTTGCGGATAATATAGCAAGTCCATAACCACGACTTGTGCACTCACAAACTTTTTGGAATTGTCCTTAGAACCAGCAATGCTGTTGTCCAGTCCCTTTCTGAATTATTAACACACGTGCAAACACTATCAGTCCCTACTTCTCATATATTGTCCATATACTATGACCAACAGGAACGTGTGCAGTGAAATGTAACTTACAAGTTACTTAATTCGATGAACTGGTGTCAATTACAATTTTATAACATAAGAATACAATAACAAAGGTACAAAATACATCATTAAAAACATAACAATACAGATAACATTTGTAGTAATACAGGCTTTACAAAAGAATAGAAATAGACACATACATCAGTGTTACAGGAATTATGACATAAGTAAGTACATAAAAGATCAGAATAATTATTGAAACATCAACTTCACACATGAGCATTAAAACAGAACAGAATAAATAATGTCTAAACATCTTTACAAAGTAAATAACATATTATTAACGCAAATTATATTTGAGGATAACAGTATTCCTCATCA
Source organism: Schistocerca cancellata (assembly GCF_023864275.1). NCBI lineage: Eukaryota > Metazoa > Arthropoda > Insecta > Orthoptera > Acrididae > Schistocerca > Schistocerca cancellata. The sequence continues at coordinate 858,879,976 of NC_064626.1, read as the reverse complement.
TAGTGAATGTAGCTTAGTATTAGAAGAGAAAAAGTTCTATGAAACAGTACACAGAGACAGAAAGAAAACAAATACACAAGGGTACACAAACACATAGTGGGATAACACAGGACAGTGTTTGTTTTCATTGTAACATTTGGTACTGCAGTCAAACCCAAAACTTCATTCCATAGATCTTTCGTCTTTTTTCAACATTTGTTTCCACCAAAAAAATCCTATCCAAGCATGCTTTCTGTATTTATTTCACATATTTCTTACCTCATTATTTATTTCCAAGAAAATCCTACCTAAACCTGTTGTCCCTAAACCCTACTTTTTTTGTTCATATCCTCTTTCAAAATACTTTTTTGGCCAAACCATTTTCTTATAGCTTCTCAATGCATTTCTTCCAATTCATCACAACTCGTTCACTTATATAGTTTACCCCCTCTTAAGCTAACTTAAATCTACTGAGCTCAGATGCTAAACTAAGGGACAAGGCAATGCAGCAGCACAAAATAATTAATACAAACAGCAATGAAAAACAATTGGAAATTGTCAAAGCAATTGCAATATTACAACTAATATAAGGCAATGAGCAGCAAACAAGAAAAATAAATCCGTAGTAAAACTGGCTTAACAGCGTAATACAAAGTCAAATTCAGTAACACTATGCCTGGCAAACAGCAGCAGCAAATGCTATAACTTATATCTAAACATGACAAAGCTCAAGCAGAAAAATATTACACTAAAGACAACTATGCAGATAAGGGAAATGTATATTCACATCTTAATGTCTATGTAATTAAAGTGGTGCACCACAAGAAGTTATTCTACCAAAAAAATTACCAAGTAGTTGAAAAGAAAATTCCGTATGCAATTCCTGTGAAGGGAAATGTCTTTGTGCTCCCCCATTTTTGGGAAGTGTATTACAAAATTAGTATTTACTGGATCTGTAGACAGAAAATATTTATATTAGTACATCTATAAAATTCTATTTTAACCAATGCTGCAATGCAGCTAGAAACTAGGTATTAAAAAAATGAAAATATGTACAAAGGAAGGCATGAAACATCATTCATTAGCCATATGGCATTTCATAAGGTAGTAAAAAATCTCTCAACTATAAAGACAGTAAATGTAAAATGTTTCTCATCATTTCATTAGGCATTTCAGTAAATATCATAAATTAAGAGCCCCACAGTGTAATCATATGTTTTCAAGTTTGAGTGCGTCGTATTTGCGAGGCTTTGGCACTAACTACTAGTAGGCATAGTTAGCAAATGAAAGATTTTGATAGTGAACAAACAATGTATTTACCTCAATAGTGTTCAAAAGTCATAATGTCTATAGCAGTTCATGATTCCAGTATTACAAATTTCAAAACTCCGCCATCTCTCTCCCCACATCCATCACTGCTGGTGGCTCACCTCCAACTGCGCAACGCTACGCGCTGTTCACATCCAGCTGCCCAACACTACAATGGCAGACAACAATGCAAACTAGCCACAGCACAGCCAGTGATTTTCATACAGAGCGCTACGTGGCGTTACCAATAAGAAAACCTAAACAGCCTACTTACAGTGGATGGCAGGCAGCGCGGGAAAATGCGCACGGGCGCTGCACGGCACAACGGGCTCAGCAGTAGTAGTTGGAGTCTGGCACTGGTTTGAGCAACACCTGCTGGAGCGAGGAGGCTCTCTTGGAAGGCGTAGCTTCATTGAGCCTCGGGTATATCGTTCCAACGCCCACACAGCATGGCAAAATTCCATAGGCACTAAATGGAAAAGTATTGCGACCCTAAGAAGAATTAAAGTGCCGGTCCGTCAAGAGCCATAGCTGTGGTTGTATGCGTGCTCTGTGCCACGCCATCTCGCCGCTCGCCAACCGCCGCATCGATACAAGCAGGTTGAAACTTTTAGTACTGTATTCGTATGGACCATAGAGTGAACTGTTCAATAATAACCTAAATTTTACCAGAACTTTCCCCTCATTTAATTATCCTCACAACTAACCTAGACAGGGTCCTTTCCAAATGTTGTGGCAATCCGAGTGTCCCAAAATGAAAAATTAAATTTTGTGTTAATAATAATTACTTGCAGACCTATTTATGTTAGAATGGTGTTTAAAGAACTGTTTTGTTAATGAACCAGTAAATGAATAACGAAGGTCTAACGAAGTTGAAAGATAACTTTAATACTGATATAGTAATGAAGTTTAATTATTTCGAGACAGATGTAAAGGTATTTAAATGAGAAGTAAATAAGATAAAAAGAGTAATAACTCATATACTGGAAATCTTGAACGCCTGATACTTTCAGTAGTCAATTTTTTTAATATAGTGATCATAACAGTTTCAGTGCCCCCTCCCCCCTTTACTCATTTGAATTCTGAAGTGTTCCACATTGGTTTGACCAGCAAAAGTTAAAGTCAATATATAAGTCAAACTTTATCAGTGTTTTATCTTTATTAAAATTGACATTTTGTGTGTGGCTCGAAAGTACTATTTCTAGGATAACCTATGCCCGATTTTGATCAGATCAGTAGACAGTACGAAGTTTTGTAGTATACATTATAGTGTAGTGTTATGTATTCATGGTTTTTCCATATCAGTACAGAACGTGAAACTATCAGTTCAATAGATTTTCTGGTTCTAAAATTTTACTATATTATGCAGTGTTACTACGTGTTGTTTTGCATGAATATACAGCAACTTGTACAGGGAAGAAGCTCAGTTAATGCCTAATTAGGCTGGCGACCGTATTATTATTAAATTGGTAGCATCTTCAGTGTTGCTTTTGGTCCATCCTGACGTGTAGTTGTATTTTGAACTTACTTGACGGATCATTGTTATTACAGAGTGGGTGTAAGTCTGATTTGCCACCATTCAGGTACACGCGGTCAATATCTATACGAAAATCTTGTCTCGTAAGGTGAACCCCGCTCACTTACCATAGTACAGGCTTTAATGAGTATTGTGTGCCCCACGCGCACGTTACAATTGTGCAACAAGACTAATACGACCAAATGACTTCCTTCCATTGCTCCACGGCCCAGGTTTTAAGGTTTCAGCACCACGTTTTCCTGTTACGGGCACTTGCGTAACAGATGTGCTCTGGAATTCACAGTGCATGGAGCTCCCTTTGTGTTTTTTAAGTGCTGACTGGGTTCACGAGATCGACATTCTTCTGCACTAAGTTTTGCAGCTGACGTCCTCTTATTTTTCATCACAATCCTTTTCAATGACGGTCTGTCGCGATCACTCAACAAACAGTTTCGTCGACATTGTGACTTAGCGGATGACGTTTTTCTGCTTTCTCTGTATACGGTATACAGGGTGATTCACGAAGATATAAAAATATTTTAATATGTTATTCTACAAGAAAAAATAAAAAAAAACAGTTCATTTAAACATGTTATTGCTGTTGTGGTCTTCAGTCCAGAGACTGGTTTCATGCAGCTCTACATGCTACCCTATCATGTGCAAGCTTCTTCATTTCCCAGTACCTACTGCAAACTACATCCTTCTGAATCTGTTTAGTGTATTCATCTCTTGGTCTCCCTCTACGATTTTTGTCCTCCACGCAGCCCTCCAATACTAAATTGGTGATCCCTTGGTGCCTCAGAACATGTCCCACCAACCGATCCCTTCTTCTAGTCAAGTTGTGCCACAAATTTCTCTTCTCTCCAATTCTATTCAATACCTCCTCATTACTTATGTGATCTACCCATCTAATCTTCAGCATTCTTCTGTAGCACCACATTTCTAAAGCTTCTATTCTCTTCTTGTCTAAACAATTTATCGTCCACGTTTCTCTTCCATACATGGCTACACTCCATACAAATACTTTCAGAAACGATTTACTGACACTTAAATGCAAATGTTTAGTTACGGATTTACGGCTAACAAAAGATTTGGCTGAAATTTAGCAACTTCGAGACACTGCAAAACTGTGCGAGATTAAAGCAAAGCACGATTTCTATTATTTTGTTGTTATTGATCTAGTGAATCAAATAAAACATGTCTCAGACGTGTATCTGCAGTAGTTTTCCAGAACACCCAGAGAAGCAAAGATTATTATACAAGTGCATCGTTTACGTCCGGGAGATCCTGCTCTTCGCTTGGAGTTGTGCAACTGGTTAAATACTAATTGGCAGTTACACAAATACATTTTATTTATTGACGAGGCACAGTTTAGTGGAGATGGTATAAGCAATCTACATAACGAGCACATATGGTCTGAAGCAAACCCTCATGCAACAGTACAACGCAATTTCCAGCATTGATTTAGCATAAATGTGTGGTGTGGTATAATCAACACACATTTTATTGGACCATTCATTTTCCGAGGACGTCTAGCTGGCGAGATGTTCTTACAATTCCTTCAAGAAGATATGTCCCATTTGCTCGAAGATATTCCACTTGCTACGCGATTGCAAATGTATTTTCAACATGACGGCGCGCTTACACATTTCACCAACGCCGTTACTACACATTTAAATGAACATTTTCGCCAGAAGTGGATTGGTCGTGGTGCTACCCGACTGTGGCCAACCAGATCACCCGATTTAACAACAATGGATTTTTGTGGTTGGAGATGAATGAAAGATATAGTTTATGAGGACAATGCAATAGACGAAATATAGAACAACCCTGTGAAACTGAAACGAGCAACAAAATCTGTTCATACACGCGCGGCTAAATGCATTGAAATGAAATGATCGTACGGCATTTTTGGCCGGGAGACCCCATGCGGGGTGTTGGGCGGCCGAAATTGCAAGTCCTTTTTAGCTGACGCCACTTCGGCGACTTGCGAGTCAATGGTGATGAAATGATGATGAAAGACACACAACACCCAGTCATCACGAGGCAAAGGAAATCCCTGACCCTGCCGGGAATCGAACCCGGGACCCCCTGCGCGGGAAGCGAGAACGCTACCGCAAGACCACGAGTTGCGGTAAGCTAAATGCATTGAATCCGGTGGAGACATTTTTAAACATTTATTGTGAATCTATTGTGAAATTGTACGTATACTGTACAACTTCCTTAACTCTGAGCTTTGTTTTTTCCGGTTTAACATGAATTTAAGTGTGCTATGGTGTTAATAAAAGCAGATTATCTGAATCATTTATGCAAGTTGAGTTGACGTTATTACGCTCATTTTTCCAAAATTAAATTCTCTACAACTTCAGTTGAAAACTTTGTGCAGTTGTTGAGCCGTGTTCTCTTTCCTCTGGCGCATCGCCAGAGGGGGTCGCGGTGCTTAGCGTGCGATCGCTGTCTGCTTTCGGAGAGGGAGGACGTATTGGGGAATGGCAGTTCGTGGCAGGAGGCCCGCGCGGACGGCCTCAACGTTTGACAATTTGAATCTGTCTGTGGTCGCGTGTGTGTGTTCACCGTTAAATGGTAGACTGTCAACTTGATCTGCAAGTTCGCATCTTGCGGGTTCATGTCGTGGCTTTCTTGTAGTGTTCCCCGAAATTTCCTGTTGTTAACGTGCACCGTTGAATGGCAATTTGTTTAATGGCAAGCAACAAGAGGAACCTTTCGACAGAGCAACGTTGAGAGTTCAGTGAGCGTACAGTTGAAATTACTGTTATTACCAAATACGTCGTTGCTCTGTGATTATTAAAGACTGTTGGCAAGATTATTACCTTTCGACAGAGCGCCGTTGATATTCCTGTTGTTGTTAATGTATACTGTTGAATGACAATTTGTTTAAGGGCAAGCAACAAGAAGAGCCATTCGACAGAGCGCCGTTGAGTGTTCAATCAGCGTACAGTTGAAAATACTTTACCAAATGTTTTACAGCATTTACAGCAACTAGCAGTTGTACTCTGTGCTTGTGACTTTTAGTTTTTTAATATATATATATATATATATATATATATATATATATATCCCATAGGACCATATCAATTGTCTGGAATTTAAAAAAAAAAACAAATTGGGCCATGCAATTAACAAAATAAAAATTTTACGAAATTATTTCTTTGCTTCTCTGGATGTTCTGGAAAACTATTGCAGATACATATCTGGGACATGTTTTATTAGATTCACCGGATAAATAACAACAAAATAACGTGGAAACACTCCGAGAAAAATAAACTTAAACATAAATGCAGATGCAAGCCAAACCTACAAGTCGCGCTTTACTTTAACGTCGTACAGTTTTGCGATGGCTTCGTATTAGCGAAGTTGCTAAATTTCATGATAAAATCTTTTATTAGTCGTAACTCCGTAACTAAACATTTGCGGACGTATGTTTATATGAACATATTTCTTTAGTTTTACTTGTAGAATAAAAAAAATAAAATATTTTCTTGTCTTCGTGAATCACCCTGTATATCTTCGATACGGTGCCTTTTGAAATGCCAAACACTTTGGCTACCTCGGTTACAGAAGCGACCACCATATGAGCACCAATAATTTCCCTGTGTTCGAAGTTACTCAGCTCCTGCATAATATACTCACAACTACACAGAACACTGTTCTGGCCACGACTGACACTTGCAACGTGTTGAGGACATTGCAGAGGTGCCGTTTGTGGTAAAATACTGTACAACAGCGCGACTTGTAGGTTTGGCTTGCATCTGCATTTGTGTTTAAGTATGTTTTTCTCGGAGTGTTTCCACGTTTTTCTCCAGTGCCCATAGGTGTCCAGTATGCACCATATGGACCTCGCGTAATACACATGTAAATCGCCTGCAATACAGACAAATACGCGTCGTTGTGTGTCCTATTTAGTTGATTCTGGTGAAAGTGGTAGTTCCTGTAACAAGGCGACGCGCTATTTCTGCGATATGGCTGCATGTGAACTTGCTGGTAACGTGAGGCTCACCCCACAAGAGGAGCTAATCTCTGAGCCGTCTATGCAAAGTGGGTGCGGGAGACGCGAGGCGATGCGACCGCCGGCAGATTGGCTGCCCGAATGACGAGGCGTCCGGACGGATCAGCGGCAGCCAATCAGCTAATGTGGAAGCGGATCACCCGTCGACACGTGTTGCTCGCCTGCGAGATTGCCGCTGTTCCCGCCTTTGATCCGCCACGGGCGCGCTCTCTGTCACGCGTCAGATCGGACATTCTCTTTAATGGAATCCATTCCCTTTGCTTTTATTCCTAATTTATTCGCGCTGACGGTACAGAGCTAAACATCTGTGTTTCGTTAATGACATCAGGCGGAAGTGACGACAAATGACACTGATTTGCCTACACTGTGGTAAATGGAATGTCAGGTTGTGATACCCGGTGAGTCTCATTACGTAACGTAACTGCTACAGTCCAAAAAAACTTAACGAAAACAGTGAGGGGGATTAATGAGAAAACAGTGGAATCCTTTAAGGAAAACTTTAAAACATCATTGACTGGGATGAGTCCTGAAACTTCTTTATTTGAATGAGTCTGTCTGTACTTAAATTGCAGAATGACTGAGAAGATGAAACTTTTACGTTATTTGAAACTTCCTGACAGATTAAAACTGTATGTCGGACCGAGACTCGAACTCGGGACCTTTGCCTTTCGCGGGCAATTGCTCTACCAACTGAGCTACCCAAGCACGACTCACACCCCGTCATCACAGCTTTACTTCTGCCAGTACCTCGTCTCCTACCTTCCAAACTTTTAGAAGCTCTCCTGCGAATCTGCAGAACTAGCACTCCTGAAAGAAAGGATATTGCGGAGACATGGCTTAGCCACAGCCTGGGGGATGTTTCCAGAATGAGATTTTCACTCTGCAGCGGAGTGTGCGCTGATATGAAACTTCCTGACAGATTAAAACTGTGTGCCGGACCGAGACTCGAACTCGGGACCTTTGCCTTTCGCGGGCAAGTGCTCTAACCTCTACGTTATTTGATTCGGAAACAGCTGAGTAAAACTGAATGTACTAAGCCTACTTTCTCTTTACTTTTTCTTATCATGTCAACACTGACCCACAATATTCTAGCGCAACGCAATCTGATTGCTCAAAACAATTACAACTTGACTTCAGATAATTAATTCAGAAGAATGGCCCTGACTAAAAAGAAATCGTAACAATAACCTATACATTTCATTAAGCACTTACCTCACAAAAATCTTCATTACGCGTACTACTGCAATACAGCGACCTTCAATACTGCCAGGTAAATAAAAGATTCTAATTACTAAAGCCACTAACTACTAATAGGCATGTGGTTAGCAAAGGAAAGATTTTGTTGCACACCAAATAATGTAGTTTTTACCTTAATGATGTGACATCAATTTCAAACACGAGTATAAATCGTCATTAACATCTAGTACAAAGGTATATAATGATGGATAATATTCAGTCTCCAAGTTGAATATGTGCAGATCGTTAGCCAACGCTAACACTTGAGACCTCTACCCTCCATCAATGCTAACTTCTCACGTCTAACATCCATCAATGCTGGCTGTTCACCTCCAACTGCCCAACAGTGCTTCCATCACTACTGGCGACTAACTTCCAACTGCCCAACAGTACTTACATCACTGCTGGCGACTAACTTTCACGAGTCCAACCAGCCACAGAGTCTCTCACAAAGAAAGCGCAGTCAGAGATCCAATGCAAAGAACTACACAGCGCTGCCAACACAGAAGCAGCCCACTTCCAGTCCAATGCTAGCTCTAAATCTGTATGTATAAAAAGCAACGTCCTGACTGACTGACTGACTCATTTTCGCCAAGCTCAAACTTGAAATGTGGCAAAGGTGTGTATCTTATACTGTAGGCGTTGCTTACGATGGGTTTTTTCGAAATTCTACTCTTAAGGGGGTGAAACAGGGGATGAAAGGCTTTTTGAAAGTATGTCGCAAATAGGGAAGTTTTGAAGTTAGAACTACGAAAACTAGTGTTTGGTTTCTCAGTCAGAAAATGAGAAAGGCACATGTTTCAGCATTTTTTTTTTAATTCAACCACTATTGGGATAAAATGGTGGATGAAAGATTATTTGAAAATAAGTGATTACTAAAGAATTTTAAGGCTACATCTGTAACAATTTGTGTATGATTTCTCGGTTACAAATAAAAAATACGTGGCTCAGTGTTCCTGGAAATCCAACTTCTAAGGGAGTGCATTAGGGGATGAACATTCTTGAGAAAGTATTTCGTTACATAAAAAAATCTTAAAGTTAAATTTATGAGAACTGGTATCTCACTTCGCGGTTAGATATAAAGAAATATTTGTTAGAGGGTGAAAGCAGTTATGGAAATATCTCCACAAGAACTCATAAGGCATGATTAACAAGAACCTTGAACTCCCAACTACCAGAATCGCTGTTTGGTCAAAAGATTCGGAAAACACCATTCTTATATGGCCTTAATTAGCGTGAAAAGCCTTTGAAAGTGTTGCAAATTGTGAACAACATAAAAATTCGATTTAATAAAAGCAAAAACAAGTCTCTGCATGCCATATAGTTTACTCGAGCGAAGCAGCGTGCGCCAAGATAGCTGAACATATTTCTCGATGAGTTTGTAATCATTTTTGAAAGTCATTTTTCCAAGAGAATAATTAAATGCAATACTAGGAAGTTTTCAAGAAAACCTTAACTCACTGCAAGTATTAAAGATCTTTCAGAAAGAAGAAAGGAAATCTACAAAATAGTCAGAATAAGTGTGGATCTCGAAGCACTTTCATGTCATAAACAGTACTGCATACCTTAAGAAAAGTTGTAAAAAATCCAGAAGTACCCACGTCTTGCCAGAAATTGGGAATCAGACAATAAAACCAAATGAATATGAAATATTATTAAGTGAGACACATCGAAAGAAGCCGTAGAAGACGGCACCACTGCTGCCAAAGAGCTTGGGAACATTACAAAAGGAAGTTAATGTGAAGCAAATATTTTAAATAACTTCTTATCACAAACACATGAGAAGATCGATTCAAGAATGACAGGACTGAAATCAAAATAGCACAATGAAGATTCAACACACAGGGGAGACGGTGACATGAAAATGTGGCACATTCAGGATACTTTCCCGGACATTAAAATACGGCTTCTTTACGCCTTTCTATCAAAAAGGTGACTCCACAGATATCTATAACAGCCAGCCATTCTCACTTCTTACACCAGTTTCCAAAATTTTAGAGACGACGTGGTGTACTAAGGGGCTCCCATCTTCCTGAGTAGTAATGGCATACTTAGTCAATCACAGTTTGGATTTCGAACGAGTTGCTCTACTGAGGAAGCAGTTTATGTTTACTCTGAGAGGATAATAAAATTGCTCAATGATGAAATATTAACAGTTGAGATCTCCTGTTACTTGTCAAAAACACGTAATTGTGTCAGTCAAAATATTCTACCAAAGAAATTAATTTTTTATGGCATAAATTGCTTAGGACGTGCTTGGTTTACTTCCTATTTAAGAAACACAATACAGTAAGTTACACTAGGATGTGTGAGTAATAAAACCAGGGACGCTCTTTCGCCCTGGACGTTCCTCAACTTCGATCGTAGGCCCTTTACTGTTCTTGTTCTCTATTAAAGATTTATCATTTTATTTTAAGCACGGGGCCAAATAAGTTCTTTTTGCAGATGATACAAATGTTACTGTCAAACCGATCAAAGGAGCAGCCTCAAAGAAAATAATACGTGATATTGCCGTAAAAGTTTTACAAAAAAGGGACTTGCTTTAATCTTTCAAAAAAACTCAATTTAGTATTTCAAAAATACTGCCTTGCTATGAACGTAGTTTAGAACAAAAAATAATAAACAGGGTAGTAAGTTCTAAGTTATTAGGTGTGCAAATTGAGTAAAACGTAAAATGAAAAAAAAAAAGAAACTAAGACCTGCTAAAACAGATAAGTTCCGCTAGTTTCGTCTAAGAATAAATGCTAACTTTTGGGACACATAAGTTAATATATTTTGCACATGTTTATTCAATGATGTCTTACGGGACAGTGCTCTGAGGTAATTTTTCAAAGAGAAAGACAATTCATTTTATGAAGAAAGTATGTAATTATAATTGTATATGTTGTTCACGGACTACATCTTACAATCATCTGTTTAACCAACTGGGATTATTAACCACAGCCCAACATATTCTCTCATGAAAGTTGTTGTCAACAATCCATTGCTGTTTGACAGTAAGAGAGATATTCGCTTGTACAATACTAGAAGTAAAAATGATCTGCACCCCCTTATAGGTGATCTAACTTTGGCACAGAAAGTAGTGGAATATTCAGCTATGAAACTCTCTGATAATCTCCCCATTGAAATAAATATCCGACAGACAGCAGAAGTGTTTTAGTATGTAAAGTAGTTTCTCCTTAACAACTCCTTTTGTACCGTAGAGGAACTCTTGAACAAAAATAAATCTGTAAATGGACAGCATGCAGTGATGATATATGCCTCAGGTAACAGATGCACACTACATCTACAAATTTAAGCAACAAGCTGATGTTTCCTCGTCCTGTGTATATTTCACGATATAATCATACAAACTGTCAACAGATGTCCGTACGGAAGATTGCAACCTGGTCAACGGTCAACCACACCAACGATGACGTCAGGGCAACTATCAACGGAATAATGTTTGCCGGGTAGTCCCACATTTACAATCGCTGTGTGCACAGTCATAGTCGATGCAGTACGGAACAGAGAAAACGCCTACCAGGCTGTCTGCGGTGGAGGGCCGTGGGAAGAATGGAAGCAGCACAGTCGCAAATTGATGTAGTCTGATGGCCTAATGTGAATCGTTCTGTTCTTTTTCGGATGTGGCGACAGTTTATAGAGATCAAAACTGTATCCCGAAGACCAGGGCTGAGCCAACCACGTGTAACATCAGAAAGAGAGAAATTTTATTTGGCTGTAAGGTCACGATATTACCGCCTTAGTACTGCACGGCATCTGACCTCGCAGCATCCACTGCACGTGTTCTAGCGAGGCAAGCAGCCTACTGAAGGCTTCGGCAGTTATTGTCGGAGACCTGCTATTTGTGAACCTCTGTCGCGTCTTCACAGAAGGGAACGTCTAGAATGGAGTCGTCAACATGAAACATGGACGCTCGAAGAGTGGGCCAATGCTCTTTCCACAAATGAGTCCCGATTTTGTCTGCAGAGTGATTATCGACGGATTCGGATCTGGAGAGAACATGGGACACGATTTCTGGACCCAAACATTCCGGGAAAAGACCGATTTCGAGGAGGGCCCCTAATGATGCGAGCAGGGACTATGTTGACCACTCGAACACCTCTTCATGAAGTTGTGTGGTTAAATCGAGAAGATTTAAGTGCTGTCAAGTATCGTGACGAGATCTTGGGACCTCATGTGTGGTAGTTGCGAGGTATTTAGGGACTACAATTCTCGCTCTCGTAGAGCACTCGTGGTTGATGTTTTCTTGGAAACGGAACATATTGGAAGCATGACGCGGTCTGCTCGCTCTCCCGATTCAAATCCCACAGAGCACGTCGGATGCACTGGGGAGACGGCTTGCATCACGTCAGCATCCACCAACCACCCTCTAAGACTTGCGAGCAGCGCTGTAAGAAGAATGTGTGGTATTGCCTCAACATGAGATTGATGACATCATACAAAGCATCACCCGTTGTTTTCCATGCCTATATTGCTGCAACAGATGGTCACACCTCATACTGAGCGCATTAACCAGTTGTCGGAATGTGTGTGTAAATTCGTTAAATTGGAATAAACTAAGAACATTTTTGTCTACCGTTATGCATGTTGCAGCTGTTTACGTTTTCTATTTTTTATACTGTTTCTACTTTACTATCACCTGATTGTACTGTTTGTGGCAAAATAAACGCAACCTTCCAAAATTTCGGTTTGTTGCTTTAATTTTGCACATCAGTGTACATACTGCACAAACCACTGAGGTGCACGTCAGGCGCTAGGTAGCATGGTACTGCATGTACTTTGTCGCATAGGATTTGTTGAAGTATATGACTGTATCAAGTAATTTATAGAATATCATTTTCTCAAAAAAATGGTTCAAATGGCTCTGAGCACTATGGGACTTAACATCTGAGGTCATCAGTCCCCTAGAACTTAGAACTACTTAAACCTAACTAACCTAAGGACATCACACACATCCATGCCCGAGACAGGATTCGAACCTGCGACCGTAGCGATCGCGCGGTTCCAGACTGTAGCGCCTAGAACCGCTCGTCCACTCTGGCCGGTTCATTTTCTCAGCTTCAGTCACGTGTCCTTCCCAATACTCTCAGGAGGTCATTTTTTATATATTTCTTTACATGTTATAGTTTCTTGCTGGTCCAATCGCATACGGAAAGAAAGCTTAAATGCTTCTGTGCGTGCTATACTGCAGCGTTAGCTTGTGCTCGTGACCCATACGAAAGTGTTACATAGGTGACTGAAGAATATTTCTAGATTCTCCACTTAATATTGGTTCTTGAAAATTTACAAGTAGGCCTTGATGAAGTAACTAGCTTTTATCTTCAGGCGTCGGAGGATTAAGTTTTTTCAGCACCTTTTGTGTCGCTCTCTTATGGGTCAAGGAAAGTGACCATTGGTGCTACCCTTTTTTGTGTACGTTCAGTACTCCTGTTGGTCCTATTTGGTAAGGGTCCCACACAGCTGAGGAACATTAAAAGATGGGTTGCACAAGTGTTCTGTAAACGGTATCCTTTGTAGACTGACTGAATGTTCATCGTATCCCTCCAAAGAATCGGGGTCCGCCACTTGCTTTACCAGTGATTGAGCCCGTGCGATCATTCTATTGCACATCCAAGAATATTGTTACATACATGTATTCGACTGACCTGAGTAAGTCCAACTGATATTTATTGGTATTATAGTTATAGGGTACTACTGTTCTGTGTTGTGCGGGGTGTACAATTTTACATTTCTATACATTTAAAGCAAGCTGTCAACCTTTGCCGCGCTTTCCAATCTTAACAGGATCTGCCTGGATATTTGTACAGGTTTCTCAGATGGTAATTCATTACAAGTAACCGCAACATCTACAAAAAGTGTGACATAACATTTTCTACCAGACTTTAATATACGGTATAACATGAACAGCATGGGCCCCAGCACGGTGTCCTGCAGAACACCTGTCGATGATTCTTCATCTAAGATTACTTGCCGCGTCATCCTTAACAAGAAATCACCCAGTAAAGAATTTCGCTTGGTCTCTCACACGATAGTACTTCCGATAATAAGCGTATATGTGATACCCATTCATCAAATACTTATCGGAAAAAAGATATACTGCACCCATCTGTCCACGTGAATGCCTTTGTAGCCCCTCCTACCCTCCCACCCCCCTCCTCCTCACATTTCTGTGTCCTTTAAACTCCAGGCAGTCGGTCGTAATCGGCTCGCCTTAGAGTTCTCTGACCATTTCAACTGATTCTTGAGGCGAAGATTTGCAAACTGCATGGAATGTAATAGGGATCTAACTCAGTCGCGACTGGGGAAGGCAGTCAACATCGTTGCTACTTGCAGGGAGTCCAGATTAATCAGGAGACTGAGGTTAACTGCACAGAGTATATAGCTCTTATTAAGACAAACTACAGTTTATATACACTGGTGCCCAAAATTATACAAAAAAAGGGAAATTTTACAAAGCTGTGTTTATTTTGCCACAAAACAGTCTAAACAGGTGATAGTAAAGTACAAACAAAGTAAAGACTACAGAGTGTAAACAACTGCAATACGCATAACGCTACACAAAAATGTTCTTAGTTTTTCCCAACTTAACGGATTTGCACACACATTCCGACAACTGGTTGATGAGCTCAATGTGGTGTGTGACCACCTGTGGCAGTAATATAGACCTGACAATGAGGGGGCATGCTGTGAATGATATCATTAATCTCATTTTGAGGCAATAATGGCCATTCTTCCTGAAGAGCTGCTCGCAGTCTTAGAGAGTGCTTGGTGGATGTCGACGTGATGCAAGCCGTCTCCCTGGTGCATTTCAGACGTGCTCCATGGGATTTTAATCAGGAGAGCGAGCAGGCCAGGCCATGCGTGCAATATCTTCCGTTTCCAAGGAAACATCAATCGCTCTTGCTCTATCAGGTCAATCATTATCATCCATCAGTACTAAATCTGGAACCATACCACCTCGCAACAACCGCACACGAAGTCCTAAGATCTCGTCACGATACCTGACAGCAGTTAAACCTTGCCGACCCATCCACACAATTTCATGAAGGGGTGTTCATGTGACCAACATAACCTTCGCTCGCAAGATTAGGGATCTTCCTCGATATCGGTCTCTTTCTATAATGTTTAGTTCCAAAAATCGTGTAACACGTTCCCTCCAGATGCGTATGAGGCCCCAAGTCGGGACTCATCTGTGAAAAGAACACTGGCCCACACTTTGACCGCCCATGTGGCATCTTGACCACTCCACTCTCGAGGTTCCCTTCTGTAAGGTCTCTGACAATAAAGGCCGTTATGCTGAAGCCTTCTGCACACCGTTTGCCTCGATACAACACGTCCAGTGGACACTGCGAGTTCACTTGCCAGTTTCCGTGCAGTACTAAGGCGGCACTGGCGTGCACTTTCAGCCAAATGACTAGCCTCTCTTCTGAAGTCACACGTAGTCGGCCCTGCCCTGGCCTTTGGAGTACTGTTAGGGTCTCTATAAAATGTTGCCACATCTGAGAAAGAACAGAACGATTCACATTAGTCCATCGGTTCTTCTCAGTTTGCGACTGTCCTGCTTTCATTCTTCTTACGGTCTTCCATCAGAGGGAGTCTGGTAGGCGTCTTATCTCTGCCATACTGCACCGTCGGTAACTGTACACAGCGATTGTGGATGGGGGACTAACCGGCAAATACAACCCCGTTTAATAGGTGCCCTGATGTCATCGCTGACATGGTTGTGCGTTGACCAGAATGCCATTTTGCGTTCAGAACACGATTGTGCAGACATCTGTTGATAGTTTGTATGACTATAGGGTGAATTAGACACCAGTCAGGGAAACAGCGGCTCATTGTTTTAATTTTGGACACCATTGTATATCAACTACCCATTACCTGCAGCTGCACTTACATGACTGATGGTAAGTAAGGAAACTATTGTAAGTGCAATAACGTCAGCTGCAGTCACGTGTCTGCCTGTTCAAGTACGCATTGCTCTTGACGTCCATCCTTTCTCCCCCCCCCCCCCCATCCCCCCTTCTCCAACTGCCCCAACGCACGACGATACGATGGCACCGCATGCGCAGCATCACTGCTGAGTGGTGTATATAGACGGCGCAGCTACGCCTCGTGCTGTTGAAGTAGCTATATATTATGCAACCAATGTGTACATCGAGCAACAAATTTAATAATTTTGAACGCGGTTTATGTTCACTGATGTAAACAAAGATGTTCCATTCCACACTTCGCCCTCTTAGGCATTGTTTTCCTTTTTTTAAAATATAAAGTAGCCTATGTTCTTCCTCATGGTTCAAACCATTTCCATACTAAATTTCACCGAAACTGGCTCAGCGGTTTAGTCGCAAAAAATTAACAGAATTATTTTCACTTTTAAAATGTTAGTATGGATGTATTCTCTCGCAATTCATAAAACCACAGACGAGGACAGACTTCACTGACAAGCTCAACTACAGACATACAGAGATAGTAATCAATGTATGTACGAATGAGCATAGATAATTATTGCGGTTCCAATGAGAGCTTACTAAGTGATGGAGGGGCCGTCTCAGCGCAATAGCACGACGTAGTCGTGTTCGCCGATTCCAACCGGTAGCGTCTGTATACGATCGACATTTATGTCATGTGCTCAAGATAACGAGCTGGCAAACTCATCTGACTCAAGGCGGTAAGTGCCGAGAGTACAACATGTGCACATCGAAGTCGTCTTGCTGAAAACGGTGGTCCGAAGAAAAGCTGGTAAATCGGAGTAGGAGCGGCTACGTCCTGACTTTTGTTGACTTCAGAATTCTCTGACACCGGTCAGCTTCCGTTCTCAAGAAACAGGGCGATTGCCAAGGACAGGAAGGAACAGTGGACAGCCTGCTGGGACTTGGAGAACGAATTTGTGTCTCAATTTAAAAGTGGCCTCTATCTTGAGAAAATGATGAAATTTTCTCAAAATTATCGGACCCTAATTTAGATTTTGGCATACTGTTCCTCAGTATGTCAATAATCTATCTGTTACAGACTGTCTTGTCTCTGAATATTTAATCTGAGGCAAATTGGCACTCAGTGTTTGGGGAACCTCGAAATAAAATAGGTAACGGGATAACAAGCTCACTACTGAGTCAATCATTAAAACTGAGTCAGGAATCTGCAAAGATATGACTGATTTTCACTTATCTGGGGTTTCTCTCTTTCTTAATGCCTTCTCTGGAACGCACACGTGCGCGTTACGACACGTGACGAGCCGTGCTTGATCCAAGGCTTCCAGGAGAAAAGAGCGAGTTGGGTTTCAGATGATCAATGTTTCCGGAAGCCACACTGGCTGTCGTGGAGGAGGACGCTCTCTGCGAGATACCTGAAACGTCCCCTTAGAACAATTATACACGACTGTGCTTAAACTGACACACAATAATTTTTTTAGCGCAACGCAATCTGACTCTCAGAAATCCCTACAAAAGAATGGCCCTGACTAACATTAATCTATACCTTTCACAAATCACTTACCTCACCAAAAATCTCCGTTACTCGAACAACTGCAATACAGCGAGCGCCACTACTGCCAGCTAAATAACAGATTCAAACTACGGAAGGCACTAACTACTAGTAGGCATAGTTAGCAAATGAAAGATTTTAATAGAGAACAAACATTGTATTTACTTTAATAGTCATCAAAAGTCATAATATATACAGCAGCTCATGACATCCATTTTTACAAATTTCAAAACTCCGCCATTTCTCTCCCCACATCCACCATTGCTGGCGGCTCACCTCCAACTGCGCAACGCTACGCGCTGTTGAATCCAGCTGCCGCTGCCCAACACTACAATGGCAGACAACAATGCAAACTAGCCACAGACTGCACACAGCACAGCCAGTGATTTTCATATAGAGCGCTACGTAACGTTGCCAATAAGAAAACATAAACAGCCTACTTACATAAAGAAAACAAACAGCCTACTTACATAGCCCCCATGCTCCCCACAAAAAATTTTAGAAATTGTTTTGGGCAGTGGCCAATAATGATTTGAAAAAATTTTTCATAATTACAATAACAAAGATATCAAATGCACACACTTATTAATACAATGTTGGTCAAAAGCTAAAATTTTCTCACAGTCCATAAAGATAGTCCTGATCATTCATCATAATAGTAATTACAGTTTTTGTTTTTCACAAAGTCTCATTAGTAAAAGAAATTGCACACAGAAGTAGTGGATTTTCATGCAGTCTTGAAGAAGTAGTGTTGTCCTTCCAACGGAAAGACAGTGCTGACTCTTGACATGCAGACAGGTAATGGGCCACAACAGAGCAAACGCACAGCAGAGTCATTCGACGTTTTGAAGAATATTGGTAGGTAGGTCCTCACAGAGCAGACCCACTGTAGTCCTGGTAGAGATTACGGTATTGGTGGGCCACCAGAGGTGCAGACCCACTGCAGTCCTTGTAGAAATAATGGTACTTGTGAGTCAGCAAAGGTGTAGACCCACTGTAGTCCTTGTAGAAATAGCTAGCAGCCATCTGTTGCGACTGTGCAGGTGCACAATCACCATCGAAGAGTCTTGCAGAGAATATAGCAAGTAGAGTGCTGCAACGCTCCATGTTTGACCGGTCATGGCTCGCTTGTTGACGGGGGGACCGAGCAGCTCGTGTCCGGCCCCACACCACTCGGCTCGGTCACGTACTCGCCCCATGTCTGTTGTCCGGATTCCGTACACGCGGACAACCGAGCATGACCGGTCACCGCTGACGTCTCACCTCGCCTCGCCTCGTCCCGGCTCGCCGCATGTACTGTACAAATCCAGCGCCTCTCTCTCTCTCTCTCTTTTAATACAAAAGTAACTTTTCCAAGAACGGGTACGTTACACAGCTTAATTCATAGAGCACTTTCTTTTATAATATTTACTCCCGTCTTCCTAACGTCCGGGAATTTTGTTGTAAATAAAACATTGATCACAAGAGACCAATCTGTGTTAATGTAATGAAATGTAAGCGTCAAATAGTGCGCCTGATTATGCGAATCAGTCCACATATCAACTGTCGCAGCACATGTTTTATTAATAACTTCCGCAATAACAGAAGGCATTATACTGTTTCGTATCGCATCAGCTTGTTCTTTGACATGTCTGCTTATAGTAGAGGGATGTGGCATGACATCTGCCACGTTAACTTTTCCATAATGCGCACCTAGATGTATTAATTCTTGGCCTAGTTCTCTGAAACCTTCACCGCAAGCAGCATTAAAAGGTCTTATATCTTTAGCACACATTGCAACACACTTTGCTGTAATACTATTTTTTATTACTGCCGGTATTCCTGAAGGAGCTGTATCTTTGTGAGGTTTCTTGCAACTGTCTTTCTTTAAAAAGTGGTTCGCGATTGGAAACACAATAATGTGGAGCAGTTTATGCACGATACGTACCCAGTAGACGCACTGTTTTCGTCTACAACCACCAAAAATATGCTCCGTACTTGGCTTTTTAGACCTTCCCGTCTCTTCAACGTGTAAACATTGATTTCAATCTTACGTCTTACTGCACTAGTTTCCTCGCACTGCATGATTGCAGAGAGAGAGAGAGAGAGAGAGAGAGAGAGAGAGAGAGACCACAAATGAGAAGCCCGTACTGGCTGCAGTCTCACACGGATAATGACACGTGTAATGTGTTTGATGTTGCGTGCTACGTATTCGGTCATGGCTTCTATGCTCGGTCACTAGAACTAGTGCGGGCAGCCTATCCAGTTAGGGTGTGCTCGCCCCATCTCGTATTTTGTGCTCGCTTACTCGGTCATGCAGGACTCTAATAGCAAGTCCATAGCAGCCTATCCAGTTAGGGTGTGCTCGCCCCATCTCGTATTTTGTGCTCGCTTACTCGGTCATGCAGAACTCTAATAGCAAGTCCATAACCCACCACTTGTGCATTCATCAAAAAAAATTTTTGAAATGTCCTTAGAACCAGCAATGCTGTTATCCAGTCCCTTGCTGAATTAGTAACACACGTGGAAACACTAACAGTCCCAACTTCTCACATATTGTGCATTACTATGACCAACAGAAATATGTGCAGTGAAATGTAACTTACAAGTTACTTAATTTGATGAACTGCTGTCAATTACAATGTTATAACATAAGAATACAATAACAAAAGTACAAAATACATCATTAAAGAACATAACAATACAGATAACATTTGTGGTACAGGCTTTACAAAAGAATCAAACTAACATATACATCAGTGTTACAGGAATTACGACATAAGTAAATACATAAAAGATCAGAATAACTTTTGAAACATCAACTTTACACATCAGCATTAAAACAAAACAGAATAAATAATGTCTAAGCATATTTACAAGGTAAATAACATATTATTAATGCCAATTATATTTGAGGATGACAGTATTCCTCATCAAAGTGAATGTAGCTTAGTACTAGAAAATTCCTAAAACATAAATATTATTAGCTAAACACATAAAGACAGGAAAAGCACAAATACACAAGAGTACACAAACACATAATGGGATAACACAAAAGGAAAGGACAGGGTTCGTTTTCAGTGTAACATTTGGTACTGCAGTCCAACCCAAAACTTCATTCCATAGATCTTTCGTCTTATTTCGACCTTTGTTTCCACCAAAAAAATCCTATCCAAACATGCTTTCTGTATGTTTCTCGTATAACCTCTCAGTGCATTTCTTCAAATTCATCGCAACTCATTCCCTTATATAGTCTACCCCTTCTTAAGCTAACTTAAATCTACTGAGCTCACATGGTAAACTGAGGGACGAGGCAATGCAGCAGCACAAAACAATTAACACGAACAGCAATGACAAAAAATTCAAATTGGCAAAGTAAGCAACAATATTACAACTAATATGCAATGAGCAGCAAACAAGAAAAATAAATCAGTAATAAACTGGCTTAGCAGAGTAACACAAAGTCAAATTCAGTAACACTATGCCTGGCAAACAGCAGTAACTTATACCTAAACCTGACATAGCTCAAGCAGAAAAAAATATTACAGTAAAAACAACAATGCAGATATATGAAACGTCCCCTTAGAACAATTATACACGACTGTGCTTAAACTGACACACAATAATTTTTTTAGCGCAACGCAATCTGACTCTCAAAAATCCCTACAAAAGAATGGCCCTGACTAACATTAATCTATACCTTTCACAAGTCACTTACCTCACCAAAAATCTCCGTTACTCGAACTACTGCAATACAGCGAGAGCCACTACTGGCAGCTAAATAACAGATTCAAACTACGGAAGGCACTAACTACTAGTAGGCTTAGTTAGCAAATGAAAGATTTTAATAGAGAACAAACATTGTATTTACCTTAATAGTCATCAAAAGTCATAATATATACAGCAGCTCATGACATCCATTTTTACAAATTTCAAAACTCCGCCATTTCTCTCCCCACATCCACCACTGCTGGCGGCTCACCTCCAACTGCGCAACGCTACGCGCTGTTGAATCCAGCTGCCGCTGCCCAACACTACAATGGCAGACAACAATGCAGACTAGCCACAGACTGCACACAGCACAGCCAGTGATTTTCATATAGAGCGCTACGTAACGTTGCCAATAAGAAAACATAAACAGCCTACTTACATAAAGAAAACATATACAGCCTACTTACATACCTTGTTACATTTGAGGGCCGTGGCCGTTTCTCATCCTCCTGCAGCGTTTGAAAAACATTGCGCCTTTCCACCCCAAAGTGCTCTATTACTCCTACACTTCAATTAATAAATAATTCGGATACTTATAACCACCTTGCCTTTAGTAGACCACTGTGGCGCGTATTCCGACTCATCCTGAACACACAATCTCGCCGTCTGCTCACTTTAACTGTTCAAGTTAATAGGGCCTAGATGTTTCCTCTCAGGGGCCACAACGAATAAATGAAATCCAGTACTTGATAAAGTACCTTATGATGCAGGACCTGTCACTAAGTCTCGCTAACTTATCTCCACTTCTTACAAACAGCAGCTTCAGCTTGACAAACCTCTGCTCCACAAGTAACAATTTTGCAACACTTTTAAAAGTATATTCAAAGGTATTTGTATCAGCTGCCTCACCCACGACAGGTATGTATCTAATAGAGCTCCAGGACGTTTATGATGAGTGTCAGCGGGACCTTTTCTTTCTGTAAGATTATGCTATTATATTAGTCTCTGTCGTCCTTGTTTGAGAAATACAAACAAATTGGCGAAACAAATCCAGTGTAATTCCAAATGAAGCGGTTACTATGCTGGTGTTCAAGTAAGAAGGAGGGTGCGAAATGCGTTCCGCATTGAGAGCGGGGTGGAGAATACTTTAAAGTGTCGCCAGTGTGCTCTGTGTCTGTCCCACGCCACACGCAGCAGCCTACACTGAGGTGACAAAAGTCAAGAGGAACTTACTAATGCCGCGTCCGACCTCCTTTTGCCCAGCGTAGTGCAGCAGCTCGACATAGCATGGACTCAACGAGTTGGAAATCCTCTGCGGAAATACTGAGCCATGCTGCCACTACAGCCGACCATAATTGCGAAAGTGTTGCCGGTGCAGGATTTTGTGCACGAACTGATCACTCTATTATGTCACATAAATGTTCGATGGGATTCATGTCGGGGAACCTTTGTGTCCATATCATTCGCTCGAATTGTCCAGAATGTTTTTCCAGTCAACTGCGAACAATTGTGACCCTGTGGCGTGGCGCATTGTCGTCATAAAAATTCCATCGTTGTTTGGGATCATGAAGTCCATGAACGGCTGAAAATGGTCTCTAAGTAGCCGATCATAACTATTTCCAGTCAGTGATCGGTTCGGTTGCAGCAGAGGACTCAGTCCGTTCCATGCAGACACAGCCCACACCATTATGGAGCAACCGCCATCCTGCACAGTGCCTTATTGACAAGTTGGGTCTAGGGATTCGTGGAGTCTGCGCCACATTCGAACGAAACCTACCATCAGCTCTTACCAACCGAAACAGGAACTCATGTGACCTGGCTACGGCTTTCTGGTTGTCTAAGCTGCAACCGATATGGTCACGAACCGAGGAGAGGCGCTGCTGGCGATGTCGTGCTGTTGGCAAAGGCATTCGCGTCGGCCGTCTGCTGCCATAGCCCATTAACACCAAATTTTACCAGACTGTCCTGACGGATACTTTCGTCGCACGTCCCACATTGATTTCTTCGGTTACTTCACGCACTGTTACTTGTCCGTTATCACTAACAACTCTACGCAAATGATGCTGCTCTCTGTCATTGAGTGAAGGCCGCCGGCGACTGCATTGTCCGTGATGAGAGGTAATGCCTGAAAATTCTCGGCACACTCTTGACACTGTGGATCTCGGAATATTGAATTCCCTAACGATTTCCAAAATAGAATGTCCAAAGCGTCTAGCTCCAACTACCATTCCGCATTCAGAGTCTATTAATTCCCGTCGTGTGGCGGTAATCACGTCGGAAACCTTTTCAACTGAGTACAAATGACAGCTTCGCCAATGCACTGCCCTTTTATACCGCCATCTGTATATGTGCATATCACTATCCCATGATTTTTGTCATCTCAGTGTATGCCTATCTCGATAACCGGCTACGCTGAGATTAAGGCCACAGTTTCTCAGTTTCTGCTTCTGACCCTTCGTGGAAAAATTAAAATGGTCGGACAATTATGCCTGCTGCTTCTTAATGTACTGTTCGACGCATTTGCTTGATGACATTCATAAGAAACACTATTATCTAAATGAATATCAAAGTCCTCGATAATTGATGCTACTAGTCGGAGTGCCACTTGGTAAACAGCCCATTGTTGCTGCTGCTTATCGCCCCACCACTCGCATTCTTACGTCAACTGTAACAACACTAACGTTATCCTACTGTATATGTAATAAATTTTTCACCTGAATTTCAATGAATTAGTATAATCGATATTCTGATTTTATTTCTTTTTTGTTTCATGCCATTATGTTAAAGAAGCTATAAACAATTTTCGATGTCAATTTTAATATTTATGTTCAATTTCAAGTAATGTTATAATGAAAGGGAAGTGGAAATAATGTTGGAAACTATTGTAAGATGTGAAAGTTGTAATTGTATGCCTGGTCCATACGTAGGCAATGTATTAGGATAAGTAGAATGTAAAACCTTTGGTGAATACCCTGTCTGTAGGGGAGCGGTAAAAGGTGGAGGCAGGCGAGCGCGGGAAAATGCACACGGGCGCGGTATGGAATAACGGGCTCAGCGGTAGTAGTCGGAGTTGGGCATCGATCTGAGAAACACGTGCTGGATCGAGGAGGCTCTCCTGGAAAAAATGGTTTCGTTGAGCCTCGGATGCGCTGTTTCCGACGTCTATACAGCATGACAATATTCCATAGGCACTAAATGGAAAAGCATTGCGACGCCATGAAGAAGTAAAGTGCCGATATTTCATGAGCCATTGCTGTAATTGCACGTGTGCTTTGTGCCTCGCCATCTCGCCGCCTGCGACCGCCTCATCGATACGAACAGGTTGAAACTTTTAGTACTGTATTCGTGTGGACCAGGGTCACTTTTGCTACATACTGTTCAATAACAACTTAAATTTTACCAGAACTGTCCTATCAATTAATTATCCTCACAACTAACCCAGACAGGGTCCTTTCCACATGTTGTGCAATCCGAGTGTCCCAAGATGAAGATTTAAAGTTTATGTTAATAATAATTACCTGCAGACCCATCAATGTTAGAATGATGTTTAAAGAACTTTGTTGTTAATGAAATACTGGACGAATAATATAGGTATGACAAAGTTGGAAGATAATGTTGAAATTGGTTTAGTAATGAAGTTTATTTAAATTGAGACAAAAATAACGGTAGTTAAATGAGCAGGAAATAAGAGAAAAAGAGTGGTAAATCACATATTGGAAATCTTGAATGCTTAATGCTCTCAATAATCAAACTTTCACTACAGTGATCATAACAGTTTCAGGGTCTCCCCCCCCCCCTTTTTTTCTTTTCCATTCATTTGAATTTTGAAGTGTACTGGACTGCTTTGACCAGCAAAGTTAAAGTCAATATAAAACCTAAATTTATCAGTGTTTTACCTTTCTTAAAATTGACATTGTATGTGTGTTTCAAAAGTGCTATTTCTAGGGTAACCCATGCCCGATTTCAGTCGGATCAATAGGCAAAACGCAGGTTGTAGTAAACATTATAGTGTATTGTTCTGTATTTATGGTGTGTCCATATTAGTACAGAAGTGAGTTTCTTAGTTCAGTAGATTTTTCTGGTTCTAAAATTTACCATATAATACAGTATTACTACGTGTTGTTATGCTTGAATGTACTTCCTCTTGTACAGGGAAGAACCCAGTTAATGCCTAATTAGGCTGGCGACCGTATTATTAAAAATTGGTAGCATCTGCTGTGTATGTTTTCTTGTCCGTCCTAACGTGTAGTTGCACTTTGGACTTGCTTGACGTATCATTGTTGTTAGAGAGTGGGTGTAAGTCTGATTTTGCCTCCATTCAGGTACACGCGGTCAACATATTTACTAAAATCCTTTCTTATAAGGTGAAGCCCGTCAACTTACCATAGTACAGGCTTTAATGAGTTAACGTACGCGAGAGCGTAGACGTTACACAACGCAGTTATATTTAGCATTTCTGGGAGAACTCTTTGCTCAGCTACATATAAAATACGTAGGCGAATGAAGAAAATAAAGGAAAGCTACGTAATTTGGTGTAGTGCTGACGATGCTGGCACAAAGACGAAAGGTAAGAAAATAGCCCTGCTTCGACATTTTCGGAGAGAGAGTCGCAGCCAAGCTGCTCCAGAGTTCAGACAGATTTCCGTAAGCGAGTCACGAATACGAGCCGAGAAGCAAAGCAAAGCAGCGTGTCGTGGCGAGATCGATTTGCGCCGTCGGTCTCTGCAGCGGCACAAGCGAAAGCTCTCAGCGGGGCCTCGCAGCAACCAGCGGTCCGACGTTCGCCAGCCGGCGCGCCCACAGAAGTACTGCATTGTTACCCACCTGATGCGTCCGCAGCGCGGCTCGCGACCCGGTTTCCGGTTCCGCAGATTCCTCGCTGGAGATGCCTAGTCGTGAAACTGCGACCTTTACCAAACATCCGTACGTCGAAAAAGATGTGCTTATTTATATGGAAATTTTTGCATCCACTTGGAGATAGTCTCTGTCAACCGTATCAGAATGACGTACTACACCAGGGGCGAAATGTAAAACCTCGAAAAGACATCCTTGTGGCGTCACCGCAACGAGAAATAGGGTCGGCTCAAGACAGGCCTCGTGTGGGGTACATCTATAAATAAGTACATGGCACAGAATACTTCTCATTGTACCACTTATTAGGGCATTCGTGTATGAAGTACAGGAAGAAGACTTTGTGCACTCTAAAATTAGTCTAACATTGTCTTCGAGAACCCTAGAGGAGAAAGTATATTTCTAGAATTCTCATTTAAAGCTGATCCTTGAAACTTTATAAGTAGACTTCCACAGTTAATTTGTGTCCTTTAAACTCTCCCACGGAGCAGACAAACCTGTGACCAGTCTTGCTGCCTTTCTTTGTACATGTTACGTATCTTCTTTTAGTCCTATTTGATACGAGTCCCACACACTGTTCTAAGGTGGATCCACGAGTGATTGGAAGCAATCTCCTTTGTAGGCTGAGTGCATTTTTCTAGTATCTGAAAAATGAATCGAACTCTTCCAACTGATTTACCTACGACTAAGCCTATGTGATCGTTCCATTTCACATCACTACAAATTTTTACACCCACTTGTTTGAATGAGTTGACAGAATCCAGCTGCATTCTTTCTGTAGTGAAGGATACTACATTTTTTTTCGTTTTGTAAAGTGCACAATTTAACATCTATGAACCGTTCAAGCACGTTTCCAATCGTTGATCATCTCGAAACCTTATCACGATCTCACCGAACAGACATGCTGCTCATTTCAAGCAGTACTTCATTACAGACAACTTCAACATCGGCAAAAAGTTTACTGGATTACTCCACAGTGTACGTATAGCTGTCGGATAGTGTCTTGAGATATATTCTCATATAAAAAGTACTAAGATCCGAAACGTTTGCAATACCAAGAAATGACAGGAAAATTACTTTACAAAATGTTGTACGAATTGGCTCTGAGCACTATGGGACTTAACCTCTGAGGTCATCAGTACCCTAGAACTTAGAACTACTTAAACCTAACTAACCTAAAGACATCACACTCATCCATACCCGAGCCAGGATTCGAAGCTGCGGCCGTAGCAGTCGCGCGGCTCCGGACTGAAGCTCCTAGAACCGCTCGGCCACAGCGGCCAGCCATAGAATGCTGTTCTTCACCTTGTTCTATTGTTTAGCCATTCGGTGGGAGAGCCTTTGAAGTTCCCACTAGGAGACATCTTACTGCGTTTACGCCGCAATTAATAGTTCAAGTATTTTGCATCTTCATTCAAGCATTCTTTCTATCTTAGAGGAAGGTTTATATCATCATTTACAAAACACAGCAATTGGATTGGACTGATTAGAATCTTAGGTTTAATAACAGCGTTTCAACTTCAAAATTGTGCACGTCTCCCAAGATGTTGAAAAAATATTTTGATCCAAAAAATGGTTCAAATGGCTCTGAGCACCATGGGACTTATTGCTGTGGTCATTTGTCCCCTAGAACTTAGAACTACTTAAACCTAACTAACCAAGGGACATCACACACATCCACGCCCGAGGCAGGATTCAAACCTGCGACCGTAGCCGTCGCGCGGTTCCAGACTGTATCGCCTAGAACAGCTCGGCCACTCCGGCAGGCTATTTTGATCCTCTACAATTTTTGGCTGATACCTCAATGCCATTGTCAGCCAACGTAAATTATGTACGTAGAATTTGGTTACAGTTAATTACATTAATATTGTTAATAATTGTCCTTAATTTGGCTGGAAACACTTAAATTTAGTAAAAGAGCAAGGCAGAGTATATGTGCTGCTTATGCTCCACTGCTGCTGTCGATATACTTGAATGCAGCGCTTTTAAGACTTGCTCTTAGATAAAACTACAATCTATGCTAGTACGAGGGTCGTTCAATAAGTATTGCAACATATTTTTGGTTTT
This sequence comes from Schistocerca cancellata, assembly GCF_023864275.1. Lineage (NCBI taxonomy): Eukaryota > Metazoa > Arthropoda > Insecta > Orthoptera > Acrididae > Schistocerca > Schistocerca cancellata. Next base: position 858,851,819 of record NC_064626.1, on the reverse strand, counting down.
ATTCAGGATTTCAGTACATCATATTATTCCACACAATTTTGGCTACAAAATCCAATTTTTCAACATAATCTCCGTTCAATGCGACGACCCTGCGCCACCTTACTGGCAGGGCCTGTATGCCCACATGGTGCCGGTATAATGGTCGACGTCGAAGACAACCGCTTGCTGAAACGTCCCCTTTGAAAAATTATAAATGACTGTGCTGGTAAACTTCTACGTTATTTAATTTTCAAACAGCTGAGCAAAACTCAATGTACTGACACTTCTCTCTTTACTTATTCTGATCATCACTAAACTGACACACAATATTTTTACTGATTTTCAACAATCCCCACAAAAGAATGGCCCTGACTAACAACAACTTATACCTTTCATGAATCACTTACCTCACAAAAATCTTCGTTACTCGAACTACTGCAATACAGCGAGCGCCAATACTGCCAGTGAAATAAAAGATTTTAACTACTGAAGGCACCAACATCTGATAGGCATAGTTAGCAAATGAAAGATTTTGGTAGAGAACAAACAATGTATTTACCTTAATAGTGTTCAAAAGTCATTATATATATATATATATATATATATATATATATATATATACTCCTGGAAATGGAAAAAAGAACACATTGACACCGGTGTGTCAGACCCACCATACTTGCTCCGGACACTGCGAGAGAGCTGTACAAGCGATGATCACACGCACGGCACAGCGGACACACCAGGAACCGCGGTGTTGGCCGTCGAATGGCGCTAGCTGCGCAGCATTTGTGCACCGCCGCCGTCAGTGTCAGCCAGTTTGCCGTGGCATACGGAGCTCCATCGCAGTCTTTAACACTGGTAGCATGCCGCGACAGCGTGGACGTGAACCGTATGTGCAGTTGACGGACTTTGAGCGAGGGCGTATAGTGGGCATGCGGGAGGCCGGGTGGACGTACCGCCGAATTGCTCAACACGTGGGGCGTGAGGTCTCCACAGTACATCGATGTTGTCGCCAGTGGTCGGCGGAAGGTGCACGTGCCCGTCTACCTGGGACCGGACCGCAGCGACGCACGGATGCACGCCAAGACCGTAGGATCCTACGCAGTGCCGTAGGGGACCGCACCGCCATTTCCCAGCAAATTAGGGACACTGTTGCTCCTGGGGTATCGGCGAGGACCATTCGCAACCGTCTCCATGAAGCTGGGCTACGGTCCCGCACACCGTTAGGCCGTCTTCCGCTCACGCCCGAACACCGTGCAGCCCGCCTCCAGTGGTGTCGCGACAGGCGTGAATGGAGGGACGAATGGAGACGTGTCGTCTTCAGCGATGAGAGTCGCTTCTGCCTTGGTGCCAATGATGGTCGTATGCGTGTTTGGCGCCGTGCAGGTGAGCGCCACAATCAGGACTGCATACGACCAAGGCACACAGGGCCAACACCCGGCATCATGGTGTGGGGAGCGATCTCCTACACTGGCCGTACACCACTGGTGATCGTCGAGGGGACACTGAATAGTGCACGGTACATCCAAACCGTCATCGAACCCATCGTTCTACCATTCCTAGACCGGCAAGGGAACTTGCTGTTCCAACAGGACAATGCACGTCCGCATGTATCCCGTGCCACCCAACGTGCTCTAGAAGGTGTAAGTCAACTACCCTGGCCAGCAAGATCTCCGGATCTGTCCCCCATTGAGCATGTTTGGGACTGGATGAAGCGTCGTCTCACGCGGTCTGCACGTCCAGCACGAACGCTGGTCCAACTGAGGCGCCAGGTGGAAATGGCATGGCAAGCCGTTCCACAGGACTACATCCAGCATCTCTACGATCGTCTCCATGGGAGAATAGCAGCCTGCATTGCTGCGAAAGGTGGATATACACTGTACTAGTGCCGACATTGTGCATGCTCTGTTGCCTGTGCCTATGTACCTGTGGTTCTGTCAGTGTGATCATGTGATGTATCTGACCCCAGGAATGTGTCAATAAAGTTTCCCCTTCCTGGGACAATGAATTCACGGTGTTCTTATTTCAATTTCCAGGAGTATATATATATATATATATATATATATATATATATATATAGAGGGTGTTTCAAAAATGACCGGTATATTTGAAACGGCAATAAAAACTAAACGAGCAGCGATAGAAATACACCGTTTGTTGCAATATGCTTGGGACAACAGTACATTTTCAGGCAGACAAACTTTCGAAATTACAGTAGTTACAGTTTTCAACAACAGATGGCGCTGCGGTCTGGGAAACTCTATAGTACGATATTTTCCACATATCCACCATGCGTATCAAAAATATGGCGTAGTCTCTGAATGAAATTACCCGAAACCTTTGACAACGTGTCTGGCGGAATGGCTTCACATGCAGATGAGATGTACTGCTTCAGCTGTTCAATTGTTTCTGGATTCTGGCGGTACACCTGGTCTTTCAAGTGTCCCCACAGAAAGAAGTCACAGGGGTTCATGTCTGGCGAATAGGGAGGCCAATCCACGCCGCCTCCTGTATGTTTCGGATAGCCCAAAGCAATCACACGATCATCGAAATATTCATTCAGGAAATTAAAGACGTCGGCCGTGCGATGTGGCCGGGCACCATCTTGCATAAACCACGAGGTGTTCGCAGTGTCGTCTAAGGCAGTTTGTACCGCCACAAATTCACGAAGAATGTCCAGATAGCGTGATGCAGTAATCGTTTCGGATCTGAAAAATGGGCCAATGATTCCTTTGGAAGAAATGGCGGCCCAGACCAGTACTTTTTGAGGATGCAGGGACGATGGGACTGCAACATGGGCCTTTTCGGTTCCCCATATGCGCCAGTTCTGTTTATTGACGAAGCCATCCAGGTAAAAATAAGCTTCGTCAGTAAACCAAATGCTGCCCACATGCATATCGCCGTCATCAATCCTGTGCACTATATCGTTAGCGAATGTCTCTCGTGCAGCAATGGTAGCGGCGCTGAGGGGTTGCCGCGTTTGAATTTTATATGGATAGAGGTGTAAACTCTGGCGCATGAGACGATACGTGGACGTTGGCGTCATTTGGACCGCAGCTGCAACACGGCGAACGGAAACCCGAGGCCGCTGTTGGATCACCTGCTGCACTAGCTGCGCATTGCCCTCTGTGATTGCCGTACGGGGTCGCCCTACCTTTCCAGCACGTTCATCCGTCACGTTCCCAGTCCGTTGAAATTTTTCAAACAGATCCTTTATTGTATCGCTTTTCGGTCCCTTGGTTACATTAAACCTCCGTTGAAAACTTCGTCTTGTTGCAACAGCACTGTGTTCTAGGCGGTGGAATTCCAACACCAGAAAAATCCTCTGTTCTAAGGAATAAACCATGTTGTCTACAGCACACTTGCACGTTGTGAACAGCACACACTTACAGCAGAAAGACGACGTACAGAGTGGCGCACCCACAGACTGCGTTGTCTTCTATATCTTTCACATCACTTGCAGCGCCATCTGTTGTTGAAAATTGTAACTACTGTAATTTCGAAAGTTTGTCCGCCTGAAAATGTACTGTTGTCCCAAGCATATTGCAACAAACGGTGTATTTCTATCGCTGATCGTTTAGTTTTTATTGCCGTTTCAAATATACCGGTCATTTTTGAAACACCCTATATATATATATATATATATATATATATATATATATATATATATATATATATATATATATATAACATCCAATTAAACAAATTTCCTTTTTCTGACGGACACACGTCCAGATCGTCCGCTCAAAACTTTGGCATCTCTCTCCCCACAGTCACCACTGGTGGCGGCTCATCTCCAACTGCCCAACGCTACGCGCTGTTCACATCCAACTGCCCAACACTACACAAGCGAATATTCCAACAATGCCAACCGGCACACAGCGCAGTCAGCGATTTTCATACAGAGCACTACGTGGCATTATCAACATAAAAACCTGAACAGCCTACTTACAAATGTAGCATTGTTAAGACTTGCTCTTAGGTAAAACTACAATCTATGTTACTACGGGGGTCGTTCAGTAAGTAACGAAACAATTTTTTTTTTAAATCGGGCTGGTTTTATTCAGGATTTCAGTACACCATATTATTCCACCCAATTTTGTATAAAAAATCCAATTTTACAACATAATCTCCGTTCAGTGCGATGGCCCTACGTAATCTGACTGGCAGGGACTGTATGCCCACATGGTGCCAGTATAATGGTCGACGTCGAAGACAACGGCTTGCTGCATCAGTAACCTCTCCATTATCCACGTACTGCTTCCAGTGGAGTGCATTCTTCATTAGGCCAAACAGATCGAAGTCGAAAGGTGCGAGATCCAGGCTGTAAGGTGGATGAAGAAGAACAGTCCAATGACATTCCGTGAACTACTCTCGTGTGCGCAGACTTGTTTGAGGCCTTGCGTTGTCGTGGAGAATGAGAAGTTCGTTTGCATTTTTGTGGAGACGAACACGGTGAAGTCGTTCGTTCAGTTACCTGAGGATAGCACATACGCTTCAAAGTTGATTGTTGCACCGTGAGGGAGGGCGTAAAACAGGACAACTACTTCAGAGTCCCAAAAGACTGACGACACAACTTTACCGTATGAGGGTGTTGCTTTGAATATTTTCTTCGGTGGACAGGTGGTGTGGCGCCATTCCATGGATTGGCGGGGTTTTCCGTTTCGAAGCAATGAACCTATGATGTTCGACATAAAATTGTCATGATCCACCTCGTAACGCGAAAGCAGTTCTGCCCAGATGGTCCTTCGATGCTCTTTATGGTCTTCCGTTAGGCGGCGAGGAGCCCAGCCTGCACACACCTTTGAGTGCCCCATCTGGTGGACAAGTGTGTTAACAGTATCAGTAAACACGTCCAGTTGTGCGAGTGTCTCATTGTGTTACGTGGATCACCTCGAATGAGACTGGCCGCGCGTACCAACATTGCAGGTGTCTCAGCTGTGTACGGCCAGCCAGCACCCGGGGGAGATCGAACAGGTTTGCGTGACCTTGTTGGTATGATGAAAGACGCCTCGCCTAACGATTCACCATGTTTTCTGTTCACTGCCAGGTCTCCGTAAAAATTCTGCAAGAGTCTTTGAATATCTGCGATGCTTTGGTTTTCCGCCAAAAGTAACTCAATGACAGCTCTCTGACTGGTACGCACCTCTCTTACAGACGTCATTTCGAAGGTTACGTGTAGCGCCGCCACTATCAGAACTTCATGAAACTTTAGGGGCTGGAGCCGGGATTCACCACGATGTCCCACAATAAATTCCGCATTTTTTCAAGCAAAATCGTCCTGGGAAAAAAGTGTTGAATTACTTATTGAACGCTCTTCTTAATAAACGACTATCCTGGAAGTTGGGCGAGTTACCAAGACTACTTGCAGGTTGCCTACACCACAGCTTCCAGAGCCAAATAAAAATTTCGTTTGCAGCATTTCGCGTGATTATTGACCGAATTAAAAAATTTAAGCTGCTGTCATAATCTACTCATTCAGAAATATAATCGTAGATCAAATATTTGACACAGTAAGACAAATATTACAGATAAAAATAGTGTGTTTGTCTCGAGCAAAGTAACAAATGACACACGAATACCCGCAATTTATTCACCCAGTTTATTTGAGAATGAGAGCACTTAGCGGCTTCCAACAAACTTCATACATAATTTCCAATCATTTTTAAACCTTTTATCGGCGACACCACCTACAAAATGACGAAAGAATAAAAGTATGTCGCTTACTACATTTCTGCTATTCGTGCAGTGAAATAGCAGCATCAGGCATGACGTTTTAATCTGTTACTTCTTTATCACTAATTGGCTTAGCAACATAGTTAGCAGAAATTATACATATATATCATTGAATGCACATGCAAAATTATATGACTGTACGACTTGTACGTGAGAGACGACTGGAGACACTCCAAGGTTTCAGATAGATTATTTAATGGTAAGACAGATATTTAGGAACCAGGTTTTAAATTGTAATACATTTTCAGGGGCAGATGTGGACTCTGATCACAATCTACTGGTTATGAACTGTAGATTAAAACTGAAGAAACTGCAAAAAAAGTAGGAATTTAAGGAGATGGGACCTAGATAAACTGGAAGAACTAGAGCTTCTAGAGAGTTTCAGAGAGAGCATTAGGGAACGATAGACAAGAACGGGGGAAAGAAATACAGTAGAAGAAGAATTGGTAGCTTTGAGAGATGAAATAGTAAAGGCAGCAGACGACCAAGTAGGTAAAAAGACGAGGGCTAGTAGAAATCCTTGGGTAACAGAGGGGATATTGAATTTAATTGATGAAAGGAGAAAATATAACAGAGCAGTAAATGAAGCAGGCAAAAAGGAATGAAAACGTCTCAATAATGCGATCGACAGGAAGGCAAAATGGCTAAGCAGGGATGGCTAGAGGACAAATGTAAGGATGTAGATTCATACAGGGTGTTTCAAAAATGACCGGTATATTTGAAACGGCAATAAAAACTAAACGAGCAGCGATAGAAATACACCGTTTGTTGCAATATTCTTGGGACAACAGTACATTTTCAGGCAGACAAACTTTCGAAATTACAGTAGTTACAATTTTCAACAACAGATGGCGCTGCGGTCTGGGAAACTCTATAGTACGATATTTTCCACATATCCACCATGCGTAGCAATAATATGGCGTAGTCTCTGAATGAAATTACCCGAAACCTTTGACAACGTGTCTGGCGGAATGGCTTCACATGCAGATGAGATGTACTGCTTCAGCTGTTCAATTGTTTCTGGATTCTGGCTGTACACCTGGTCTTTCAAGTGTCCCCACAGAAAGTAGTCACAGGGGTTCATGTTTGGCGAATAGGGAGGCCAATCCACGCCGCCTCCTGTATGTTTCGGATAGCTCAAAGCAATCACACGATCATCGAAATATTCATTCAGGAAATTAAAGACGTCGGCCGTGCGATGTGGCCGGGCACCATCTTGCATAAACCACGAGGTGTTCGCAGTGTCGTCTAAGGCAGTTTGTACCGCCACAAATTCACGAAGAATGTCCAGATAGCGTGATGCAGTAATCGTTTCGGATCTGAAAAATGGGCCAATGATTCCTTTGGAAGAAATGGCGGCCCAGACCAGTACTTTTTGAGGATGCAGGGACGATGGGACTGCAACATGGGGCTTTTCGGTTCCCCATATGCGCCAGTTCTGTTTATTGACGAAGCCGTCCAGGTAAAAATAAGCTTCGTCAGTAAACCAAATGCTGCCCACATGCATATCGCCGTCATCAATCCTGTGCACTATATCGTTAGCGAATGTCTCTCGTGCAGCAATGGTAGCGGCGCTGAGGGGTTGCCACGTTTGAATTTTGTGTGGATAGAGGTGTAAACTCTGGCGCATGAGACGATACGTGGACGTTGACGTCATTTGGACCGCAGCTGCAACACGGCGAACGGAAACTCGAGGCCGCTGTTGGATCACCTGCTGCACTAGCTGCGCGTTGCCCTCTGTGGTTGCCGTACGCGGTCGCCCTACCTTTCCAGCATGTTCATCCGTCACGTTCCCAGTCCATTGAAATTTTTCAAACAGATCCTTTATTGTATCGCTTTTCGGTCCTTTGGTTACATTAAACCTCCGTTGAAAACTTCGTCTTGTTGCAACAACACTGTGTTCTAGGCGGTGGAATTCCAACACCAGAAAAATCCTCTAAGGAATAAACCATGTTGTCTACAGCACACTTGCACGTTGTGAACAGCACACGCTTACAGCAGAAAGACGACGTACAGAATAGCGCACCCACAGACTGCGTTGTCTTCTATATCTTTCACATCACTTGCAGCGCCATCTGTTGTTGAAAATTGTAACTACTGTAATTTCGAAAGTTTGTCCGCCTGAAAATGTACTGTTGTCCCAAGCATATTGCAACAACCGGTGTATTTCTATCGCTGCTCGTTTAGTTTTTATTGCCGTTTTAAATATACCGGTCATTTTTGAAACACCCTATATATCACTGGGGGTAAGATAGATACTGCCTAAAGGAAAATTAAAGAGACCTTTGGAGAAACGAGAACCACTTGTATGAATATCAAGAGCTCAGATGGAAAACCAGTTCTAAACGAAGAAGGGAAATCAGAAAGATGAAAGGAGTTTATAGAGGGTCTATACAAGGGTGATTATGGGGATTATGGAAATGGAAGAGGACGTAAATGAAGATGAAATGGGAGATATGACACTCCGTGAAGAATTTGACAGAGCACTGAATGACCTAAATCGAAACAAGGCCCCATTAGAACTAAAGACAGCCTTGGGAGAGCCAGGCCTAACAAAACTCTACCATCTAGTGAGCAAGATTTATATGATTTGCGAAATACCCTCAGACTTCGAGAAGAATAAAGTAATTCCAATCCCAAAGAAAGCAGGTGTTGACAGATCTGAAAATTATCGAACTATCAGTTTAATAAGTCACAACTGCAAAATACTAACACGAATTCTTTACAGACGGATGGAAAAACTGGTAGAAGCATACCTCGGGGAAGATCAGTTTGGATTCCGTACAAATGGTTAAATACGTGAGGCAATACTGGCCCTACGACTTATCTTAGAAGGTAGATTAAGGAAAAGCAAACGTACGTTTCTAGCGTTTGTAGACTTATAGAAAGCTTTTGACAATGTTGACTGGAATACTCGCTTTCAAATTCTGAAGGTGGCAGGGGTAAAATATAGGGAGCGTAAGGCTATTTAAAATTTGTACAGAAACTAGGTGGCAGTTATGAGTCGAGGGGAATGAAAGTGAAGCAGTGGTTGGGAAGGGAGTGAGACAGGATTGTAGCCTATCCCCGATGTTATTCAATCTCTATAATAAGCTAGCAGTAAAGGAAGCAAAAGAAAAATTCGGAATAGGAATTAAAATCCAGGGAGAAGAAATAAAAACTTTGAGGTTTGCCGAGGGCATTGTAATTCTGTTAGAGACAGCAAAGACCTGGAAGAGCAGTTGAACGGAATGGACAGTGTCTTGAAAGGAGGATATAAGATGAACATTAACAAAAGGAAAACGAGGATAATGGAATGTAGTCGAATTCAACCAGATGATGCTGAGGGAATTAGATTAGGAAATGTGACACTTAAAGTAGTAGATGAGTTTTGCTATTTGGGCAGCAAAATAACTGATGATGGTCGAAGTAGAGAGGATATAAAATGTAGACTGGCGATGACAAGGAAAGCATTTGTGAGGAAGAGAAATTTGTTAACAACTAGTATAAATTTAAGTGTCAGTAAGTCTTTTCTGAAAGGATTTGTATGTAGTGTAGCCATGTATGGAAGTGAAACGTGGAAGATAAATAGTTTAGACTATAAGAGAATAGAAGCTTTGGAAATGTGGTTCTACAGAAGAAGGCTGAACTAATGAGGAGGCACCGAATAGAATTGGGGAGAAGGGCAATTTGTGGCACAATTTGACTAGAAGAAGGGATCGGTTGGTAGGACATATTCTGAGGAATCAAGGGATCACCAATTTAGTTTTGGAGGGAAGCGTGGAGGGTAAAAATCGTAGAGGAAGACCAAGAGATGAATACAAAAAGCAATTCAGAAGGATATAGGTTGCAGTAGGTACTTGGAGATGAAGAAGCTTGCACATGATAGAGTAGCATGGAGAGATGCATCAGACCAGTCTCTGGATTGAAGACAACAACAACAACAACAACGACTTACAGTTCAGGAGATATGAAATCATAAACTTTTAGATGCGTGAAGAACTAGTGTTTGCTTGAAATTTCGTGCAGTGAATCTTCAACATCACGCACGATGTTTTAAATTGTTACTTCTTTACTACAAACTCTATTGATAAAACACTTTGCAGGCAGTATATATATGTTCAACTGACTGTATCTCAAAAATTATATAATTAAAAGACACATATCTCAGAACACATGACGTCATAAACATCTAGATGCCTGATGAACTAGCCGTTGCTTGAAATGGCTCGTAGTAAAATTTCAACATCAAGCTTGACGTTTTAATTTATTGCTTCTTTACCTCAAACTGTATTCCCAATACACTTTGCGTAAAGTATCTACATATATCACTGTATGTACCTGTAAAATTATATCAATGTACGAGACATCGTTCAGGAGTTATGATGTCATAAATATTGCTTAAAATACAGTGCAAATTACGCAATTTCTGTTCATCCAGCATTTTGTAACGAGAGGACGTACCGAGATCTAACGAACGCAGCTTTAAACAGTCCCTAAATTTTCCCTCGCTTACATGCCTAAAGCAAAATATTTAACACCTTAACTCATTTGTACATGGGAGATAGATTATTTAAAGAATCGAAGGTTTACAGGTTAAATATTAACGCGGTCAAGCCAGGCAGGGTGACAGCTTGATTCGGCCGACACCAGTCATAGCAGTAAAATTTCTATATCTCTGCTTTGTTTATAAAATTACAAAAATCTCTCGCCAACAGGCGACAGTCATTCCGTCGTCTGCAGTGCCACATGGCGCAGGTAATTTGCACTACGCGTTCTAGAATGCGAATTTGAAGCAGAACAGTAAATTAGGACTGATTTTTTATCTACGCAAGTTTCAGTTTTTTTCAAACAACAATATTACCCCTTCTAAGTAGTTCCCTTCTGCAGGTTTACAGCAGCCGAGTCGTTGTTCTCAGTCTTGGTAGCAGCGCTGAAAGGGTTCAACTGGTAGAATTTTAACATGTCGGTCACTTTCTTTTGAATGTTTTCCAGAGTCCCAAAATGACGTCTTTTTAGGACAGTTGTCAATTTCGGGAAAATAAAAGTCACGAAGACACAGATCAGATGAACAGAGAGGCTGTGGGACAATAGGAATGCTGCCGAGAATTCTTCCAGGTTGTATGGCCGTGGTCCATGGAACTCTTCTATCCCTGAAGATTCGTCCAAAGTCAGGTTGTACATCTACGGAGGTGCTCCTGGTTGTGCTGAGTCTTGCCGACTGACGAGTCGGACATGGAAGAACGGCCTAAATACTGTGGAAAATGGGACGTGATAGCAGAGATAACCCTTGTCAAGGATAAAATGTAACTATAGATCATAGTACGTCAAAGATAAAAACTTCTCATCGATTCTGTAGCGCCACTGTCCATATATCGCTGAGTTTCTTTTCTGTTAAAATTATCCCCATTTCAGATATTTCAATGGATTGTCTATATAGCCGTGGATAATAGTTCGTCATTGTACATAAAACTTCAGTTTACGTCATAGTACATAAAACTTCAGTTTACGTCATAGTACATAAAACTTTAGTTTCCGAAAATTTCACTACGTGATCACACGACTGCAGAGCCTGTTCCGCCATGGCTGAATTGTCTGTTTTCCCTAGTCGGCAAAGACCTTCATGTTCCTTCAACCGTGTATTCACACTTCTCTTTGTAGTTTCAATGTAGACTCTATACCACATGTACACGGAATCTTGTGTACACCACTTGCACACAGAGGGAGACGTTTATCCTAAAGGGAACGAAGTGCTTGGCCTATTTTCTTAGTTGTTCTGAAAATTGGTCGAACGTTATGTTTCCTTAAAATCTTGACGATTTGATCCGCTACTTTTTGATGATAGGTAGAGAAACCGTGTTCTTCCATCGCTGTGTCCTATCGTTGTCCTCAGGTCTCCTGTTATTCGGTCGCAAAACTATTTATTTCCTTACTAGAGTACCCACTCTTTTCAAAAGCCTGCTTTCGATCTTATAACTCGGCGTCCGGGTCTACATTGGAACTACAAAGAGAAGTGTGAATACACGGTTGAAGGAACATAAAGGTCTTTGCCGACTTGGGAAAACAGACAAGTCAGGCGTGGCAGAACATGCTCTGCAGTCGGGTGATCACGTAGTGAAATTTTCGGAAACTAAGTTTTATGTACTATGACGAACTATTATCCACGGCTATGTAGAGAAGCCATCGAAATATATAAACATTAGGATAATTTTAACCGAAAAGAAGAAGCTATGAAACTCACCGATTTATGGACAGTGACGCTACAGAATCGATAAGTTTCTATTTTTGACGTACTATATCGATGTTATATTTTATCCTTGACAAGGGTTATCTTTGCTATCACGTGAAATCCAGATCATGCCAACTTTCCTTGGTATTAAGGCCGTTCTTCGACTCAGCACAACCAGGAGCACCTGCGAAGATGTCTAACGTAGCTTTGGACGAAACGTCAGGGATAGAAAAGTTCAATGGACCACGGCCATACAACCCGGAAGAATTTTCGGCAGCTGAAACATCCAGTCGTGAAAGCCTTCATTGTATAACAATAGGAATGAATAGGAATGCCTTTTGAGGTCAGAAAATCGGCGATGGAAATGGTCGTGTGACAAGAGGTGTTGTCATGATACAGCATCCACTTATTTGCGATGTCTCGCTCGATTCACCCTTTTCCTGATCCTTTCAAGCACCTTTGTAAAACACTTGGTTGATAGGTTGTCTTTATGCACGATGTCCCTACTGTCAAAAAGGCAAATCAGCATTGTTTTGATCTTTGATTAACTCATTCCAGCTTTCCTCGGTCGAGGAGATGTCTCAGTGTTCCACTGCTCACTTTGCCGCTTTGTCCCAGGATCGTTCTCGAAAGTCCAGGATTCATCACCTGCGATCACACGACTGGACCATTCACGCTCATTGGCGGTCCTTTCAAGAAGATCAACACACACGTTTCTTCGATAGTCCTTCTGCTCAGTTGCGAGGTTTGTGGGCAGCATTTTGGCACAAACCTTTCGCAAGTACAAAACTTCGGTCAAAATTTGATGTACGGTGAAAGCGCTTAACAGGCCACCCATCATCCTTATTGTTAAACGTCGGTCTGATCTCACAAGAGCAAGGTCACATTCCCGAGTGACTGGAAAAAAGCGGAGGTGACGCCTGTATATAAGAAGGCTACAAGGACGGATCCTCAAAATTACAAAATGGTTCAAATGGCTCTGAGCACTATGGGACTTAACATCTATGGTCATCAGTCCCCTAGAACTCAGAACTACTTAAACCTAACTAACCTAAGGACATCACACAACACCCAGTCATCACGAGGCAGAGAAAATCCCTGACTCCGCCGGGAATCGAACCCGGGCGCGGGAAGCGAGAACGCTACCGCACGACCACGAGCTGCGGACTCAAAATTACAGACCAATATCCTTAACATCGGTTTGTTGCAGGATTCTCGAACATATTCTTAGTTCGAATATAATGAATTTCCATGAGACAGAGAAGTTGCTGTCCATGCATCAGTACGGCTTTAGAAAGCATCGCTCCAGCGAAACGCAACTCACCCTTTTTTCACATATCTTGAGAACCTTGGATGAAGGGTATCAGACGGATGCCATATTCCTTGACTTCCGGAAAGCGTGTGACTCGGTGCCCCACTGCAGACTCCTAAGGTACGAGCATATGGGGTTGGTTCCCAAGTATGTGAGTGGCTCGAAGACTTCTTAAGTAATAGAACCCAGTACGTTGTCCTCGGTGGTGAGTGTTCATTGGAGGTGAGGGTATCATCTGGAATGCCCCAGGGAAGTGTGGCAGGTCCGTTGTTGATTTCTATCTACATAAATGATATTTTGGATAGGTGGATAGCAATGTGCGGCTGTTTGCTGATGATGCTGTGGTGTACAGGAAGGTGTCGTCGTTGAGTGACTGTAGGAGGATTCAAAATGACTTGGACAGGATTTGTTATTGGTGTAAAGAATGGCAACTAACTATAAATATAGATAAATGTAAATTAATGCAGATGAATAGGAAAAAGAATCCTGTAATGTTTGAATACTCCATTGGTAGTGTAGCGCTTGACACAGTCACGTCGATTAAATATTTGGGCGTAACATTGCAGAGCGATATGAAGTGGGACAAGCATGTAATGGCAGTTGTGGGGAAGGCGGATAGTCGTCTTCGGTTCATTGGTAGAATTTTGGGAAGACGTGGTTTATCTGTAAAGGAGACCGCTTATAAAACACTAATACGACCTATTCTTGAGTACTGCTCGTGTGTCTCGGATCCCTGTCAGGTCGGATTGAGGGCGAACATAGAAGCAATTCAGAGGCGGGCTGCTAGATTTGTTACTGGTAGGTTTGATCATCACGCGAGTGTTACGGAAATGCTTCAGGAACTCGGGTGGGAGTCTCTAGAGGAAAGGAGGCGTTATTTCGTGAATCGCTACTGAGGAAATTTAGAGAACCAGCATTTGAGATAAGATAAGATAGATTATGGCTCGTACAGAGGCATACAGGCAGTCATTTTTCCCTCGTTCTGTTTGGGAGTGGAATAGGGAGAGAGGATACTAGTTGTGGTACGAGGTACCCTCCGCCACGCACGGTATGGTGGATTGCGGAGTATGTATGTAGATGTAGATGTAGACATTTTCGTCGGTTTTTGAAGTTGGTCTCCCTGAGCGTGGTTCATTTTCAACGTGTTCTCGGTCTTCCAAAAAATGATGCGTGCCAGCAAAAAATTTGTGCTCTGGGTCAGGTATGTTCCCCATAGGCCTGTTTCAACTTTTCAAAGGTCACACTCGCGGATTACCCAAATTTAACACAAAAATTGGTGGCATAACGGTGCTCTAAATTTCGCTTTTCCCTTTTCGTAACACATAACAAATACACAACTTCACTGATGGCTCTCTCAAAAATCGCGTAATGGGTGTGCGGAGCTGAAACTCGGACTGAGGATCTGGAAGGGATCAACACACCAACCTGCACAAGTAGAACAACACAACGTAGCTATATCGATCTCAGTGTTGTCAGTATTATTACTTTTCTCATACACCTCGTGGTTATCTTGAAATATTCATCTTACCCAGTCGATGTTTAGTTCTTAAGGCAGAACACTAACTAGTGCTCCATCCCGTCTCTAACGATCTCCACTTGAACGAGACGCTATACTCTACAGTTCTTTTAATTTTCGTGGGGAAAGAGATTAAAATCTGTGATGTAATTGTCTGTAAGAGTCGAGCAAGAAGAACAGTCAGATGAGTTGGAAAGAACAGCAGGGTAAAAAAAGAGCTAGCTCTAAATGGCATGTAGGATGTGCGGTGTAGACGGCTTGCTGCGTTAATCTGATACGCGAGCGTGTAGCGCAGGGCTGACGACAGCGCCTCGCTGGGCGCCTCAGCCGGCTGTGCATCGCCCTCCCACACCCCGGCAGGGGGCAGCGCAAGAGCAGCCACTTGCGCGCAATGAAAGAAACAATATTTCGCGGCGGCGAATCTCTGCTGCCGCAGAACGCACTGCCTGCCCGCCAGACCCAGACAGACCGCCGCCATTTGAAATTCAAATGCCTCCCAGACGGCGACGCCGACTGCCGCCTCCTCGCTAGTTCCTTCTGTTCCGACGCAAGCGACTGCCTTGCCTGCCCCCCCCTGCATCACGCTCAGAAGCTCACTTCCTTCTTACAATCGAACAACTCGAGCTCCATGGTTTCACTGTAAATATTCGCCATTGGATTGTGTAAAGCCGAAATTCACTCCCAAAATTTCGGAGACGGTTCAGGGACTTTTCTGAATACTTCTCTATACGGGACTCGTGGTCTCCGGTGACTCATTACACGGTAACGACAGTTCGTTTTACTGTATTTCTTACCCTCTTTCATCTGTATTGTAACGAAAAATCATGGAGAATAGTGCAAATCAATGTCCTGCACAACCGAGTAAGCGAGCACTAACTGGATATGTTGTCTGCAGCAGTTACTGTGGCCGAGCGCAGAAGTCAAGACGTAATACTATGTAATGTTTGACCCCAAAGCCATTAAATGTGTCTTTATCCGAGTACGTTTACAGCGAGTACAGGCTTCTCACTTGTGGTTTGTCTTTGTAATCATGCAGCTGTTACTAACGGAAGTACTACAGCTGATATGTGGACTGACTCTTACAGCTAGGCGCATTATTTGACGATTGCTTTATAGATTTGTCTCTGATGAACGTTTTATTCATAAATAAATTCCCAGGCGTTAAGGGAGCAAACACTACGGAAGAAACAGAGGAAGGGATGGCTGGGTGGAACGTTTCGCCCGACGTATTGCACAATTTTGTTTTTGTCTCCGGCGATAGTTCCAATACACGAGTAATAAAAGCCACGGAAAATCGCGAAAGGCTTCCTTGTGTTGCTCATTGTATAAACACACCATTTAGCCACACTTTAGATGAAGACAGTATCTCGTTAAATCATGACCCGAACATCGCAGCAACGATAAATGTCGCAAAATGGAGCGGCCTCTGCTCCTCTTTGAAACAAGACGTGAACAGACGTCGGAACAGCTGAAGTACTTACAGACTGTGTATAACGAGGCTGTTGCTTTACTGACGGACAAGGATTCCGCTTAAAGATTACAGAGATATGATAATGAGCTTGCAGGAAGAACTGTTGACTTCTTGAAACCGCTTAACGAGGTGACAGGTGATTTATAATGCGGAAGAGACGGTTAGTCTTTCGTTTAACATATTTCAACAAATCTACAACGTCAATGACAATGACAGTGAGGTGAGTTTGATTAGCGCAGTCCCAACCAGTTTTCCATTACGATAGTGGTGAAATACTATTGCTGAGGTACGCTGATAGATACGTATTTTTAACGTGTTACAATGGATTAAAATATCTAACCTGTCTTTTCTGCGTGAGAAGATTGTAATTATTTACAAGTATAAAATTGATATGTTCCTCTGACCGTCTTTCCGTGATTCTATATGCTTGATATAAATGAAAAGAAGGAATTCTTGCCGTTATACTACAAATGCGCTTATGTTATGCAGTTGCAACATGAAATCATTAACGTCATCGTTTTTGTATAGTTAGTGCACAGTGTCTTGTAGATAAACGTAAGTAGGTCTTTTATAATTTGTGCAATATTTCATCAAAGCAAAAAGCATATTTTCCGGGTATGCGATAATGATTTTCACACAGAGAGCCAGCGTGTGTAGTGTGATCGTGCTGATCGAAGGACTGGAAGTAGCAGGCAAAGTATCTTAAAGTAGCCCGTCGATAATGATGTCAAAGTGATGGAGTAGACATGAAAAGGATCTACCACGCCTGGCTGCAGTTTCAAGACGTATTTTATGTATATAAGTAACAAGCGTACCTAGTGCAAAGTGTTTTAATAAAGCTGGCATGTTATCAATAAACGGCCACAGCCAATTTAATTCAGAACGCGTCAGTGATATACTGCAGATCAACAGTAACTATAAATTTTCTTTTCTTGCAAATAAGAGAAAACTGAAAAATTACAGCTGTAAATACATAATGTTCTTCGTATGTTTTGTTTACAAAGACAGTCGTGTCCTGGATTTCAAAGAAATACTTATTTAATGTGCCCGTAGTTACCTATTCTATATCTACATCTACATCTACATTTATACTCCGCAAGCCACCCAATGGTGTGTGGCGGAGGGCACTTTACGTGCCACTGTCATTACCTCCCTTTTCTGTTCCAGTCACGTATGGTTCGCGGGAAGAACGACTGTCTGAAAGCCTCCGTGCGCGCTCGAATCTCTCTAATTTTACATTCGTGATCTCCTCGGGAGGTATAAGTAGGGGGAAGCAATATATTCGATACCTCATCCAGAAACGCACCCTCTCGAAACCTGGCGAGCAAGCTACACCGCGATGCAGAGCGCCTCTCTTGCAGACTCTGCCACTTGAATTTGCTAAACATCTCCGTAACGCTATCACGGTTACCAAATAACCCTGTGACGAAACGCGCCGCTCTTCTTGGGATTTTCTCTGTCTCCTCCGTCAACCCGATCTGGTACGGATCCCACACTGATGAGCAATACTCAAGTATAGGTCGAACGAGTGTTTTGTAAGCCACCTCCTTTGTTGATGGACTACATTTTCTAAGGACTCTCCCAATGAAACTCAACCTGGTACCCTCCCGCCTTACCAATAATTAATTTTATACGATCATTCCACTACAAATCGTTCCGCACGCATACTCCCAGATATTTTACAGAAGTAACTGCTACCAGTGTTTGTTCCGCTATCATGTAAGGATCCTTCTTTCTATGTGTTCGCAATACATTACATTTGCCTATGTTAGGGGTCAGTTGCCACTCCCTGCACCAAGTGCTTATCTGCTGCAGATCTTCCTGCATTTCGCTACAATTTTCTAATGCTGCAACTTCTCTGTATACTACAGCATCACCCGCGAAAAGCCGCATGGAACTTCCGACACTATCTACTAGGTCATTTATATATATTGTGAAAAGCAATGGTCCCATAACACTCCCCTGTGGCACGCCAGAGGTTACTTTAACGTCTGTAGACGTCTCTCCATTGATAACAACATGCTGTGTTCTGTTTGCTAAAAATTCTTCAATCCAGCCACACAGCTGGTCTGATATTCCGTAGGCTCTTACTTTGTTTATCAGGTGACAGTGCGGAACTGTATCGAACGCCTTCCGGAAGTCAAGGAAAATAGCATCTACCTGGGAGCCTGTATCTAATATTTTCTGGGTCTCATGAACAAATAGATGCGAGTTAGGTCTCACACGATCGCTGTTTCCGGAATTCATGTTGATTCCTACAGAGTAGATTCTGGGTTTCCAAAAACGACATGATACTCGAGCAAAAAACATGTTCTAAAATTCTACAACAGATCGATGTCAGAGATATAGGTCTATAGTTTTGCGCATCTTCTCGACGACCCTTCTTAAGACTGGGACTACCTGTGCTCTTTTCCAATCATTTGGAACCTTCCGTTCCTCTAGAGACTTGCGATACACGGCTGTTACAAGGGGGGCAAGTTCTTTCGCGTACTCTGTGTAGAATCGAATTAGTATCCTGTCAGGTCCAGTGGACTTTCCTTTGTTGAGTGATTCCAGTTGCTTTTCTATTCCTTGGACACTTATTTCGATGTCAGCCATTTTTTCGTTTGTGCGAGGATTTAGAGAAGGAACTGCAGTGCGGTCTTCCTCTGTGAAACAGCTTTGGAGAAAGTTGTTTAGTATTTCAGCTTTACGTGTGTCATCCTCTGTTTCAATGCCATCATCATCCCGGAGTGTCTGGATATGCTGTTTCGAACCACTTACTGATTTAACGTAAGACCAGAACTTCCTAGGATTTTCTGTCAAGTCGGTACATAGAATTTTACTTTCGAATTCACTGAACGCTTCACGCATAGCCCTCCTTACGCTAACTTTGACATCGTTTAGCTTCTGCTTGTCTGAGAAGTTTTTGGCTGCGTTTAAACTTGCAGTGAAGCTCTCTTTACTTTCGCAGTAGTTTCCTAACTTTGTTGTTGAACCACGGTGGGTTTTTCCCGTCCCTCACAGTTTTACTCGGCACGTACCTGTCTAAAACGCATTTTACGATTGCCTTGAACTTTTTCCATAAACACTCAACATTGTCAGTGTCGGAACAGAAATTTTCGTTTTGATCTGTTAGGTAGTCTGAAATCTGCCTTCTATTACTCTTGCTAAACAGATAAACCTTCCTCCCTTTTTCTATATTCCTATTAACTTCCATATTCAGGGATGCTGCAACGGCCTTATGATGACGGATTCCCTGTTCTGCACTTACAGAGTCGAAAAGTTCGGGTCTGTTTGTTATCAGTAGGTCCAAGATGTTATCTCCACGAATCGGTTCTCTGTTTAATTGCTCGAGGTAATTTTCGGATAGTGCACTCAGTATAATGACACTCGATGCTCTGTCCCTACCACCCGCTCTAAACATCTGAGTGTCCCAGTCTATATCTGGTAAATTGAAATCTCCACCTAAGACTATAACATGCAGAGAAAATTTATGTGAAATGTATTCCAAATTTTCTCTCAGTTGTTCTGCCACTAATGCTGCTGAGTCGGGAGGTCGGTAAAAGGAGCCAATTATTAACCTAGCTCGGTTGTTAAGGGTAACCTCCACCCATATAATTCATGGCAGTCAGAATAAATATTCCGTTTGAAATGAGACTTATCTCTCTTCCACGATTCTTCTGAAGTATCAAATTATTTTTCACATCTGTGTGACGTTAACTATGAGATGTAAGTGTTATCGGAAACAGTTTTGTGTTAGAAAAGAGAGAAAGACAGGAAGAAAGAAAGAGAGCGGGAGGTGAGAGAGACAAGAAGGGAGTGAAGAGAGAGGCGTCGTCGGATTTGTGTAGTGTGGCGAGTCTAGACGGAGTTATGCGCCAAGGAAGAATGTTCACACTCGGTTATCCGCGTATCCTTAATCCAGAAGACAGGCTTGCGGTGATTGAGTGATCCAGCAGAGTCAAGTGGGACCGGCCAGTAACCGCTTGGTCCACCCTTCAGCGGGCGAATCGTTACCTGTCGAACAAAGAGCACTCAGCACCCTGGAGCAAATGTTGATAAAATGAACTATGTGTCTTGTTAGGAAACGAACTTGTCCCATTCACTCGCGGTACTTGCTGTTGACAAGAGAAAGGCCCACTTTACTCTTTGTCCTGAAGGCTGCATTGAGGACTGGTCCGGGTTTGTTTTCCCGCCTATGCTAGTCGTGTATTAACAGTGGTATGCAGCTATATGGATATGTTTAGTGTTGAAGCGTTGGTTGATAAGCACCAGGTATATAGGTTCGCTGAATGCAGTGGAAGAGCGCTCAGCAACTCTACGTTGTACTGTTCCCAGTATTTCTGCATCTGGTGATAGATATTAAAAGCCCTTTCACTGTTGTAAAGGATTTTGACAAACTATTTTTTGTATCACAGAAATCATAATTACACTACTACTCTGAGACGAGCTACCGGAACCACGAACTTATACCAACGTAATCAATCCCTGAACAATCCCAGAAATTTTATAGATGGAGTTCTGTTTCACCCTGTATTGGGTAAGAAAGCATACAAGAATGTGGCGAGGTCGCAACAGCAGATCGTACTGTGTTACAGCCTCCTCCACGCTGCGTTATTAAGGGACACCAATCCTGCAGATATGGTACTTCATTATGCGTTAAGAAACCCTGATGCCTGGGCAACGATAAGTAACATTATCAACCACATATTCCACAGGAAACTGCTACGGCTCAGGGGAAAAAGGAAAATAAACAGCAGCAGCGCCAGAAACTTCTCAAGAACGATAACAACGTTTCGTATAGGCTTTGCAGTTGGATTAGGTATTTTTATTTTATTCTGCATTACTGATCAGTGTTTCCTATTGAGCCAGTTTGCGGCGCACATGGTCTAGCCAGCACATGAGCGTCAAAAGTAAAATCATAATCTTTCACGTATTCAATGGTCTAGATTGGTCTGTACAAACTGTTTATGATATTTTGTACATACTTAGTCCAAAGATTTTCTAATATTTCTGTTCTTGATTGTGGCACAAATTATGAAACACGTAGGTATGCAGAATAAAATAATCAAAAAAATGAAAAATAAATGGCATAATGTTCAGCGAAATATTTGTTTGAAAGTAAGAAATAAAATAGATCTAAGAATCAGGTGGCTTTGAATGATGCTAGAAACCATGTAAAGCATCTGAAGTGTTCATAGTTAGCGACGTCAGGAGACCACTAAGTGAAATTACACCAGACAAACGCCCTCCAGAACTCTAAAATTCTAAACTTCTATGTTAAGTTTTGAACATTAAATTCACAATATGCACATCATTTGCTGTAAATGATTTGGAGCCTCATTCAAAGCCGTGTCAAATTTTTTGTAATATATCCTCTATATTATGTCTTGTAGGCAATACATTTCGCATAACATTTCAATGTTTTCCTCGGATTGTTTGTATTTTCAAGATTTGTTCTAAAAGCATGAAATGTAATAATAATTTATCCATTTTATCGTTGTTGAGATCCCTGCTCGTGGTTTATGTTACTTTATTATTTTATTTTATTTCATTTTATTTTAAGAAATACAGAACCAACCACTTTTTTATGTATTTTCGTTTATTTCAACTCGCGTTTCGGGCTTTCACCCGTCTTCGATTGGTGTAATACATATTCAGTCTTCAGACAAACGTCGTTAAAACATCTCCAGCAATTTGGATGTTGCAGCTGACCTGTGCAAATTAACACTTTTGTACCGCTACTGTTATTTCGCGAGCTATGTATTTACGATAGATTACCAGCTAGATGCATCACCTTCTACTTTGCTGCTGTTCTGACTTTAGCCTTTACGATCGTGACACACACACACTTTTTCAGTTGTATTTTGCACAAAAACAGAGCAGCATCCGCCAACTTGCCGACGAGGACACCTTTCTTTACATCGGCAAATTATATCTATGATCCAAGCTGTATTTTACTTGCTGGTTCCGAAAGCGCTGTTTGTAGTTTTTAGCTTCTGTGTGTTATTTAAATTATGTTGATTATCATAAAATATAATTTTTTGCTCTTCGTTTAAAAACATAAGCAAATCCACATTTTACCTTACAAGAGGCTGAAGAGTACCTCAAGTGACAGACGTAGGTGACAACACACAAACACGCCAGCTGGCTAAATACTGGAAAAGAATGAACTTGCTGGAAGAAACTGAAATTTGTTCTCACAAATGCACATTCTCAAAAGACATCGTAAATGACCAAACTTAACTACTCATAAAATCTTTTCTAAGCAATTTCCATGATTTACTTATACAGCCACACACTAAGTACAGTTGCGCAATGCGTAATGCAGTGCGAGACCATCCAGGGCACAAAGTAATCCAACATCAAGAAAGTCAGTTGTTCTGTCTTTATTGTTTGTTAAATGTCACTTCAGAAGAGAGTAAAATATGTAGTATTAATTCTTTTGTTTTCACAATATTCAACCAATTTTAATTTACCAATCACTACTACACTTATTTAAGCAATCACAGTTTTTTAGTTATACAGAAACTTAAAATAGAAACAATGCTTTGAGAACGTGTAAGCAGAATATAACTTTGACCATAGATGTCATTTTCCGATGTAAGCAAAGATGTCGGTCTGCAACATGTCGGGTACTGTGCTATTTTTGTGCAGAATACAAGTGGAAAAAGTGTGTGTGTTATAGTTATAAAAGTTACAATTGGAATAATAACAATCAGAGTAGAAAGTAACTACTTGTAACCAGTAATATGTAATACATATACAGCTCGTGTAGTATAGCAACTAAACAAGACTGTTAATTTGCGCAATCTAGCTGCAGCGTCCGAATTGATAGCGATGTTTAAAGGATGAATAACTGAAGATTGGATATGTGTTACGCCAACTGAAGATAACCGAAAACGCGAAACGCATATAGGCATAAGTGAAAGTACATAAACAAGTAGCTGGCTGCTGTACTTCTTAAAATGAAATACAATAATAAAACAGTGAAAAGTAATTTATTTGCATATCGACCGGTATTATGTTATTATTTAGATTATATAGATCAAGAGAAAGCAGAGAGTTTTCAATGTGTGCTGTGATTTGGTATTTTTGACACTTCGTAAACATAGCTAGCAGCAACTTTTGGTAAAATATTTCAGTTTTCCTTTGATCACTAATTAGGCTTTTTCTTAATTTCCCTGATTGCTTTAAAGCAATTAAAACATTTTTTTGTAGAACATGACCTCAAGCTGGTCAATCTAACACCCCACTTGTCGATTTATCACTTGACTATAAAAATCCAGACAAAAATACATTTAGTGATTTATATGGAATCTCGTTTTCGCTCCGCTCGAACATTTGATTAAGACAAACATTATGATATAAAAAACTGTCATAGTCATGCGTCATGTGCTCTGGCACTGTCCTGCATATAATAACCGTACATATCTTCATTCTTTGTTAGTCCTCTGTATTAAAAAGAAATAGTTTGCATTAACTGTTCACATACCTACTAGGAGTTAGGGTTGGTGGAAAAGATGGGTCTCGCAATTCGTGTTTGTTGTACACCACACTCCTGTTAACAAATAGCGCAGGTGCTCTTAGTGTAACTGATGGCGATCTTCAGAACTATAGTGTAGACTGTTTTGCAAGTTCGCGATCTCTATAATTTCAGCCATGCTTCATCAGAAAAAAGGGCGTTTCTGGATTAACTTCCGAATAGACAGCAGTTCTGAAGTCGAGCAATAGTATTTGAGACACAAAGAAATGAATTACATTAGATGATAGCAGGCATTAATTTAAATCAATAAGGAAAGTTGAAAATTTATGCCGGACCAGAAAGCGAACGCGGGTCTCCTGCTTACTAAGGCACTGGCGCTGACCACTCTACCATCTGGACACAGTGGTTATCGCAACTTCGCAGACTACCGTAGCCCACACCCCATATTCTCACATTACTGATGTGTTGCCACATGCCCATAAGAGTTCGAGCCTCGTGTACATCTGTAATATACAAGGTGTTGCAAAAAGATACGGCCAAACTTTCAGGAAACATTCCTCATACACAAATAAAGAAAAGATGTTATGTGGACGTGTGTCCGGAAACGCTTAATTTCCATGTTAGAGCTCATTTTAGTTTCGTCCACCTACGCTCAATGGAGTACGTTATCATGATTTCATACGGGATACTCTACCTGTGCTGCTAGAACATGTGCCTTTGCAAATACGACACATGTGGTTCATGCACGATGGAGCTCCTGCACATTTCAGTCGAAGTGTTCGTACGCTTGTCAACAACAGATTCGGTGACCGATGGATTGGTAGAGGCGGACCAATTCCGTGGCCTCCACGCTCTCCTGCTCTCGACTTTCATTTATGGGGGCATTTGAAAGCTCTTGTCTACGCAACCCCGGTACCAAATGTAGAGACTCTTCGTGCTCGTATTGTGGACGGCTGTGATACAATATGCCATTCTCCAGGGCTGCATCAGCGCATCAGGGATTCCATGCGACGGAGGGTGGATGCATGTATCCTCGCTAACGGAGGACATTTTGAACATTTCCTGTAACAAAGTGTTTGAAGTCACGCTGGTACGTTCTGTTGCTGTGTGTTTCCATTCCATGATTAATGTGATTTGAAGAGAAGTAATAAAATGAGCTTTAACATGGAAAGTAAGCGTTTCTGGACACATGTCCACATAACATATTTTCTTTCTTTGTGTGTGAGGAATGTTTCCTGAAAGTTTGGCCGTATCTTTTTGTAACACCCTGTATATACAAGGTGATTCAGAAGTGATGGTCAATATTCAAGGATATGATAGGAATAATCAGTCGATACAAAAAGTTCAAGAAAACATTGGTTCTAAAACGCATACCTTAAGAGCTATGAGCAATTCTTGATCTTCGATACTGTGAAACAAATCTCTTCTACTGCAAGCTCTTTGCTTTCCATATTTTGGGAAGTGGCAGTATGGATTAAAACGAGGAAAAAAGTCCAGTAAATACGTGCCCTAAAACGCATAACTTAAGAGCTATGAGCACTTGTTCATCTTCGGTATTTTGAAACACAGCTCTTCTAATGAATAAGTGCTCCTTACTTTTAAGCTATGAATTTTCGAGCGCATGTTTACTGGACATTTTTTTCTTGTTTTGGTCCATACTACCCCTTCTCAAAACATGGAAAGCAAAGAGCTTGCAGGAGAAGAGATTAGTTTCACAGCATCGAAGGTCAAAAATTACTCATAGCTCTTAAGGTATGCGTTTTAGACTCCATGCTTACTTGACTTTTTGTTTCGAATGATCATTCCTGTTATAGCCCTGAATATTGACCACCACTTCTGAAACACCCTGTATACACAGGGAGTCAGGAAGAAAGGTACATGCTTTGAGGGGTGATGGTATTAGTGATTCTGAACGAAGAACTTCATGTGGGCGTATGCCCAATTCAGAATGGTTTCCAAGGTAGAACACATTTAATATCACCTTGTAACGTTGTTGCTTTAATTTGCTATGAAAGCGGTGCTGCTATTCAAGACCATAAAAGTGGGTTAAAAGCTGTGAGCTGTCTGGGGAAGTTAACCTTGCATTACTGCGCAACTGTTTCACCTGTGTATCCAGTCTAGCTTACCAAATTCCCAACCAGAGTAACATTAATTATAATCTTTTAATAGTCATACGACAACCGGTGATAAATATATATAAAAAGAGAATTTAAATAGAAACTACTCAGTCTCCTCCCAGATAGTCAGAAACGCCACAGTAAATTTAGACGAGGAATTTATGCCGTAAATGACAACAGATTTCAGAAATTAACATGAAAGGAATCCAACAGAGACCTTTCGTAACCTTTTACATTTTTTTTTACTAACTCGAAAACCACACCCTCCAGCGAGAAGGTGTGGCAGTACAAAATTAAACTATATTAAATTTCCTACCAAAAAGGTCCTACTCATTCTTTTTCTCTAGAACTAATGGTTTGTGCGAAGGGAGCGCGAGAATGTTGAAAAACTCGCTCGGCGTACATGCGCTGTGGCTTACATAGTTTTTGTAGGCCAATTTGAGGTTTACAGTAGTATAGAGCAAGTTGAGACGAACAGTTTGATATCGGACGCTTGTGGCCTATCAAATCGGGAAACTACCTCAAATTGGCCTATAAAATCTGCGCCACATTTCGGTAACTGCACGAGCCATCTCCTTTAGACAGTTGAAGTAATGTAGCTTGTTCTCGCCGACTGGCTTCTAGCCAACAGTATTGCCCACAAGATCTGAAGAAAGCAGCAGAGACATATGGTCTAACACTGTTCAAAAACAAAACCCGTTCCTCCACTGGATGTCCAGAAAACTGTCTCTGATCACTACCTGTGTTACAGGTAGAGGATGGAGGCATGGTCTATCCAGATGTGCAGATGTGCAATGACGAACTACTTTATTTTCTGTGGACAGCCTTAGTAACTGGAGCAATTAGGAAAACAGATACTTCTTCAGGAGTTAATACTTTCCTACGATTATTTCAATTGAGATATAAGAGGCACAAAATACAGCCGTTGCACAACCCCGAATGAAACATTCTCCAACTTCGCGTCACGTTAGCTCTGAGTAAAACCGCAAGTTTTCGCTGACTACCGCCGTCATCGTCGTCAGTAGGAGCTCCTGACGAATTAAGCACTCTCGGGCTTATTGCCACGTCGTGATGATGGTAACAATCTTTCAGTTTTTAGATTTTGTAGTCATCGCAAGCTTGAGATTTTGCTGACGCGGTAAGAAACACGAGAGTGATTTTTTCAACAGTGTTGTAGCGTGAAACTTCGTTCTTACGAAATAAACTTATTTATAAATTTTGAGGAAGTCTTCTATAAAGTTTTTAGACAAGAACCATAGTATAATGAAGTATTATGATATCAGAAGATCATATTTATGTACTATCCTAATGAGCATCTACACTGTGCATAATATCTGCAGATGGTGTTTTAAGGAAATCACTGAGGTAGAGCTGAATGGTAAAATCAAATGATCGTGTGGCATTGATCGCAGGGATGCCCCATCCAGGGAAGTTCGGCCATCATGATGCAAGTCTTATCTCAGGAGACGCTGCATTGGGCGACTTGCGTGTGGGTGATGATGAGGACAGCACAACACCCAGACCACGAGTGGAGAAAATCTCCAATCCAGCCGGGAATCGAACCTGGGCCCGCTACCTGTTAGGCAAACAGCGAAGTAGGCGGACAGCTGAATGGTATCTCAGTATTAAAAAAAAAGACACGGTCTTTATGCTGACGACATTAGAATGATACGTAGGAAATAAAATGATCTGCATGTGAGAGTAGATTTTGCTAATGTCTGGTATGCTTATAGTGAGTGTTGACACTAAGAAAAACACAAAAGTTCAATTTTTTGTCCCAAACGGTTTTAAGATATGGTTATGTAAAATTTTCATAAACTTGCCAAAAATGTGTGAACAGACTTCTTTTAAATCCCTCTAGGAGCTGCCCTAATTGAGTTACAGAGCTGGGAATGGTGTAATTTTGCATCATATTTATGTTCTTCCCACTGACATACAACACAACACATGTTCTAGTTAAGAGTTTTTTCAGAATACGAACTGAAATTTAGATTTAATTCTTTTCCAAAAAGTACATAATTTAAAATTTTCAAAATATTTCCATAAATATTTAGTACTGTTGTAAATCACATGGTAAAATATAAATATGGGAAAATAAAGAGTTCACTGTTAAAAAATATATTTCTGACTCTTATTTTTTACTAATAGCCCGTTTTGACCAAACCAATCTTTAAGAAATAGAAATTTAATTAAAATGTAAGAAAGGTGACTGTAAAGGATCAGAAATATCAAAATATGATCACCTTAAAACAAAACCAATCAGCATATTCTGTAATTAAATTTAGTTAAGTGCCTACTTTAATTTTATACGATTTAAATATTCTATTAATCGGTAAAACAAAAATATTGAACATGGGACCTGTAACTATAAATTTAAATAAAGTATAAAAAATGTAAGTATTGATGCATTGTTCTGCTCTAAAAAGATTAATCAAAACGTACATTCCATTTCCACAGACTTAGGAGAGTGTTTGCAGGGTGAAGAAGTTGGTTCCTGTCTACACACGGGCTATGAAGAAGGTGAAACAAGCACAGTCTGCCTCGCGCCACGCACTTGCTATCTGTACAATCATTCAGTGACTAGTTTCTTTGCTGAGAGGATGTGTTCTGTATCGTTACCTTGTAACGTGGGTAGTTAAATTTTTTTTATTAGTGCTCCTAGCCCTTATAGTGCACCATGGTATTAGCGCAAAGCAGTTATTATCCCTACATTAATTTTTTTATAATTCATTTACAAGTAAAACTATAAAGTGAAGGAATGTTTTTAAGTAATTTTTGTATCAACGTAGAACCTAGCAAGAAGTCCAGTGCTATAAGAGTGCAGTGTTGTAATCCATCAAACAAATCATATCATTTTGTTAGATACAAAGAAAAAAAGAAAAAAAACAAATGTCTCAGCGAGGTTGCCTGCATTATTTCCAAAAATACCTAACAGCTTCATGATTTGTGATAAACGTAGGAAAAATGTAACCAAGTTGAAAAATGCTGAGTTAATCACTGATAAAAATGTTGAAGATGAAGATTCTTCTAGATTGAGTCGAGTTGTAGCAACAGCCCATCAGCATACTGTGAGTTGACAGTTTCTTGTAAAAAGTGACTTGTTTTAAATTTCTTCATTGTTGTTTAGCTTCAACTCCTGTATTTCATGGAATTTATCAGGCCATCTTTAGTATGTATAGTAACTGTGATTGCTATGTTCTGATGTGAGCTGAGTTGGTGGCCCTTCACTCATAGCTCCAGGTGGTGTTGACTTCAATCACACAGCTTGAGGCTGTTGTCTGTCGATATTCAGTGGTGATGGTGGTGGTGGTGGTGGGGGGGACAGGATCGGATGGTGCGATCTGAAGGACGTCCAGCATGACCCACATGCCTCTGATTGGTCCACTACTGTGGTTGCCCTGGGTACTGCTTGCATGTAGGTTGATACCTCACCTGTTGTTGAGTGGGAGGTCGTTCCAAGATGTGGTTGGGAGCGAAACATTTTCTGACAGACCGACTGGAGGGCTTCCCCTGTTCGTCTGACGAACAGGTTTCATCGCTGGCTGTGGTTGACGAAGTTCCTGAGTGAGATGGAGTCTCATACTCTGTTCCATAGGAAGCCATTTGGGCCATAATGTTTAGGCATTTACAGAGGGTGAAATTAATAGTATTTGGGAGCTCCAACTTTTTCGCCTGATGGGGCCTCTTAGGGAGATGGCTGCGAAGGAGGGGAAGGAATCCAGTTGCACTCTGTGTGCATTCTGGGAGGAACCATTCCAGATGTGGAGGAGGTGCTTGCAGATGCCATGAAGAGCACAGGGATGCCATGTACAGCACAGGTTGCAGCCAGCTGCAGGCGGTGGCTCATTTTGGTACCAATGATGTGTGTCGCTTTGGATTGGAAGAGATTCTCTTTCGTTTTGGGTGGCTAGCTGAAGTAGCACAGACTGCCAGTCTTGCTCGCAAGGCGGAGCTCTCCATGTTTACACCTGTAATCAAGAAAGGAAATAAGAGTAACCCGTTAAATTACAGACCATGTCAGTAACACTGATTTGTAGTAGGATTTTGGAACGTCTACTGTGCTCGAGAATTATGAATTACGTTTAAGAAAATGATTTGTTGACAAATAGCCAACATGGATTCAGAAAATATCGTTCTTGTGAAAGAAAACTAGCTCTTTCCAGAATGAGAATTTTCACTCTGCAGTGGAGTGTGCGCTGATATGAAACTTCCTGGCAGATTAAAACTGTGTGCCAGACCGAGACTCGAGCTCGGGACCTTTGCCTTTCGCAGGGAAGTGCACTACCATCTGAGCTACTCAAGCATATGAGCTCTTCATTCTCACGAAGTGCTGTCGATAGGGGACGTCAAATTGGTTCCATATTTTTAGTTTTTTAGAAGCCTTTTGACACCGTTCCTCACAAGCGACTTCTAATCAAATTGCATGCCTGTTTCTCAATTGTGTGGCTGGATTCGTAATTTCCTATCAGAAAGGTCACACTTTGTAGTAACTAAAGGAAAGTCATCGAGCGAACAGAAATAATATGTGGCGTTCCTCGAGGAAGTGCCATAGGCCCACTACTTTTAATGATCTACATAAACCTTTTACGAGACAATCTGAGCAGCCCCCTTAGACTGTTTACAGATGATGCTGTCATCTGCCGTGTTGCAAAGTTATCAGATGGCCAAAACAAATTGCACTATGATTTAGACAAGGTATTTGTATGTTGCAAAAGGCGGCAGTTGACTCTAACTAACGAAGACTGTGAAGTCAGCCACATTAGTACAAAAAGAAATCAGCTAAATTTTGGTTGCACGATAAAGCACACAAATCTAAAGGCTATAAATTCAACTAAATACTTAGGCTTTACAGTTACGAATAACTTAAATTTGAATGATCACATAGAAAATGTTGTGAGGAAAACAAACTACAGACTGTGATTTATTGACAGAACACCTAGAAAATATAACAGATATACTAAAGAGTCTGCTTCTACAGCGCTTGTTTATTGCTGTGTGGTGTGGTATCCGCATCAGATAGTGCTGATGGAGGACATCGAAAAATTTCGAAGAAGGGAGGCTCGTTTTATGTTATCGTGAAGTAAGGGAGAGAGTGCCACGGATATGACATGAATTAGGGTGGCAGTTACTAAAAGAAACGCATTTTTCGCTGCGGCAGGACCTCTCCATGAAATTTCAATCTGAAACTTTCTCCTTAGAGAAATCAAAGCTCGCACGGAAAGATTTAAGTGTTCGTTTCTCCCATGCGCTCTTCGAGAGGGGTACGGTGGAGAAGTAGCTTGAAGTAGTTCGATGAACCCTTTGACAGGCACTGAATTGTGAATTTCTGAGTAATAATCATGTAGATGTAGATGTAGATGGGAGGTAATTATCCCAGACAAAGTTCCAGACTTCGCTACAACTTCAATAGTTGTTCAAACACTTAACACATCATATCAAGAACTAGGCGAGTCCCCAATTGCTAAGAAAGAAGTGCTCTATGCAAATCAAAAGTGAAAATATGACCTCTTCAATTAAACGTAAACTTTTTGTTGCTGTCGAAATTTTCTTCGTGAGATAATGATACCGATATTGACGAAGTTTTCAAAGCCTCAAAACTAACTTTTTAATTTCTTCAAGTGGGGCACAAAAAAAAAAACTAATGAGTTTACCTGAAAAATGGAGTGTCAGGAAGATAATGAGAAAATTTAATACTCCTAATTGCATTGCTGGGTAATTCAAAAATTTTTGAAAGGAAAAGGTTTTATGGAAGGTTGATACCCAAAAACAAGGAAATGTTTACCAATAGAAACCGAAAAATTCTACAATCATTTCAGGAAAACTATGAAGGTAGCCGGACAGCGCCAAGTATTAAAGAATTCTTGACGGTTACACATCCAAATGGAAGTAAAAAAAATCAAAACACTTATTTTGTGTAACCTTAAAGAAGCTTAAAAATTTCAAAGACAAATTTTCTAACGTAAAAATAGGTTTCTAAATCTGTTGGGTTGAGAACGAAAGATCGTAAATTAGCTGAACAGAGTGGCACACACTCCGTTACTGGGTGCACAACTCACCAAAACGAAAAATTAATATAGAAAATGCCAAATTAAATACAGTAACACGTGGCAACCAACATTTACAAAAAATGCATTGCAAAAATGCTTTGCAGCCCATCATCAATTGATTGCAACAAGGGAAACTGAGAATATTGTCCAAAAGAAACCGTAACATGTAAATTTATACAGGACTCTCTTGATGAAAATTTAATCGAACGAGTTCAATTCCGCTGGTGGGTGTCAGTTGACCTCTGTAATAAGGAAATCGTACAGCAAACTTCTAAGGAATTTATAGATTAATTCTGTAGTAAGATTTCCTCAATTGTTCGGCTTGACTTCATTGTCAAGCAACAAAGAACATTCCTTAACTCCACAAAAGATAATCTTAACGAATCGGAATTTGTTGTTGCATGTGATTTTTCACAACATTATAGTATAATGCTGCACGAGGAAACTAAGAGATTACTGTACATTGCTTTATTATACATTACAAACAGGTAGAAAAAGTGAGCACATGAGTTTTGTCATTGTTTCTGATTGCGTAGAGCACATTAAAATTGCTGTTTACACCTTTCAAAATCAGCTAATTGCATACCTAACAAATCAACTTCAAAAGATTGCAAAAAAAGATTTGCGGTTTTTCAGGTGGTTTTGCCGCTCAATATAAAATAAGAAAAAAATTCTAAACCTTTACCTTCATTAGGAAGAATACAGCATAATAGTCAAATGGCACTTTTCAGACACAGCAGATGGGAAAGGGCTTGCGATGAAGTAGGGGGTTCCGTTAAGAGACTGGTAGCTCGTGCAAGTTTGCAAATACTATTTCGTTTCTATGGAAAAATAACTGAAATAAATACGAAGCAGGAGTAATTTAAAAAAGGGGATTAGTACACTGCAAGTAAAGCGCACTACATCGCCCAGACCGACAGAAGGGCTAAAATGAGATACAAATAACATATGCTGAAACAGAAAGGCAAAGCGCATTCGAGATATCTAATTTTGTATGCCATCTAATCAAAGAAAAGCACAATTTCACAAGCATAAATAATAACTTAGCCTCTTTGCATACAATGGAAAACGCTGCCCTCATGGTTGCTCTCTAACAATTTGATATTTTCAATTACTGAAATTGTTAGCAAGCATGGAACTAGGCTTGGTAAGATGCCAGGCCACAAGAAACATAACACATCACCCAGAAAATATTTGTTTAACAAGATGTGCCTGCTGCTGTTGCGAATTTTTTTTAAACACGTGAAATTTGACAAGCTAAGATGAATGTAATTATTTACAACTATGCAAAAAAATCATCGAGAAAAATGTAATTTTCCAAATTTGATGAGTATTAATTTAAAATTTCAGATCATTATCTCACATAGAACTCACGTCACTCAAGTGCTTCCATCTCAAAATAAATTCAGTAAAGTGCAGTATGAATTCAGGTAATAATAGAACAGACAGAAAAACATTACATTTAACAAATTCGAAAATAATACATCAATCACCAATAAACATTTACTTAATGCATCAATTACCACCTGTAAGCACACAAAATCACAATGGGCAATAAGTAACTACAAATACAACGCGGAATTAACCTTTACGTGCATGAAATGAACATTATCTGGACTCCCATGGGCAGGTAGCAGTTGTCTCTTTAAAGAACCCAAGACTAGGTACAAACAGCCAACAATGGAATTAGGTAAAAGGCAAATCTCAGTCAAGAGAGAATGTACCCATGTGAGTAGCTTGATCTTACGTTGCGATAACTCAGGCTACTTCTATCAAGGAATGTATAAATAAAATTTAGACAAAAACGCCCACACGCCTTATATGAAAACTGGAATTACATTAATCCTGAGTACATTTTTTATTTATTTTTTATTTGCTATTGTCTTTTAGTCCATTGTATAGTTCAGAATACATCATATTTTGCACATTAACTGGCATGAATATAGCAGGTAGTATTTGAACCTGATTTTAAACGTGATAGTGTAATTAAGCACTATGGTGTTCAACAGAAAAAATCTACATAAAAAGAAAAAAAAGTTACTTTTTTAAAAAGAAGAAAGGTCTAGATACTCCACGTGATCATCTGGCACACAGATATATGTTCATACGGAATCCAGATGGTATACGCTGCAGGTCTGTTACACTATGCTGCAATACTTGATCACAAATTTTTTAATTTAAAATTCTGTATTACACTTCTATACAGCACTACATCACACAGCACAACACTACTGTTCTTGGTATCAGAACCAAGAACCAAGCTAGGTTCCTCATTTGTCTGGATAGTTACCTGTGTCGATCGAGACAGTACGAAACCGCCTCCCCCCCCCTCCCCCTCCACGGTTACTTAGGCCTATAGGTACAACACTACAAATACTCTAGCACCGAAATGCGCGTATAATGTGGAAAAAGGAACGCATTATAAGCTGTGCGTATGTGCTAAGAACTGATCTACTATCATAAGTAAATAACGAAAGACCTGATCTACGAGGCTATGCCCTATTTTATGTATGTTCATAACCCAGTATCCCATTTATAACTGCAATCTAGCCACAAGTAAATAAACGAATTTATCACAGTACACACACTCATATAAATCTGCGCGACGGTAAGGAAGAATACGCATAACTTATATGACTGAACGACATAAAATTGGTAATCACTCCTTCAATTCTTCCAGAACTGTATAGTGTGAATACATTCAATTAGCAGCCAACTGCAGTGTAATCAGGATGGTTTTTCAGTGCTGTGATTAGAAACTTGAATTAAAATTATTAACCACTGGAATACCATAAGAAACCAACAGAATTGTAACGTAATCTAAGGACAGGATCTAAAGCATGACTATCATGTTCTACATAAGATGGCCGGATATATAAATACATACACTGTAAAGTATGACAACAGCCTGTGTTTCAGTCACCATGTCCAAACTTAACTTTCAGTACCTGTAAATTACTCATGCATAGGGCGGAAAACCGATTATCAATAAAATGAGAAGATATGTACGTTTGAACTGTTTGGTTGTTCGTACACTGAATAATCACTGAAAATATAAGAAGAGGGGCTTGGCAAGATGTATCGACAAGATGGCATCACACCAAGCATGCATCTATCTTAAGTGGAAGAACTGATAAATGTCCTAGCGAAAGCAAAAATAACTAACAGTAATACGGAATTAAAATACCATATTGATTTAAAATTGTTCACAGGGTAGCGACGTTGCGGGGTAGTGTGGTCAATACCGAAGTGAGGATGGTCTTTTAACGTAAGAGGGCGATATTGTTCTGTGACCGCCATAGGCAGAGAGATTGATTGAGTACTATGCGCGAGGCCTTAGAAACATGTATATCGTTGTCCGGTATACTTTGGTCGTTTTTATGTGTTCGAGAATTAAGTGTGAATGGAAGTACAGATAGTCATCTATCAATGCTCGCAATGATACTTGCAAAGTACAGGAGGTATGGTTTAGCTATGACATTGAAATTAGGAAAACATGCTGTCACATGATTGGCCAGTGTGCTTTATTACGAGGACAAGGTGCGCGTCGGAATATGGTTATCATTGGTTTGTGTTTAAGTATATAATATTAAATGGCCTATCCTCAGTGAGAGGGGTGTGTATGTCGGTAAAAGTATTTGCTTATTTGACTACATGTATTCGTAATTTAGTACATTTAAGTGTTCACCGAATATGGCTGTCTGTGGAAAAAGGAATTATTATGTTCTATTGAGCTGGGTTGTATGTGGGGGCGTAAATGCTTGTTCAAAATTATTATAACAGTGTGGGTGGCATATAAGTAGAACAAGTTCTGTGAAGCGTGTGGATGAGCGAGTGGATGACACGACTCATCTACGACTGTACCATTAGGACATGTAAATAAATGTCGGATAATCTAAATTGAGGTCATTTTTTTTCTTTTTAATCATATTTATGACTTCTGCTTGGAGTTATGTTTGTCTATTTGTTCTAAATGAATACTCATCTTTGCTTAGAAAGTGAGTTTTGACAGAATTTTCGGCGCAGCGTGAATGACGACGGGTTCGCTGGCTGGGGGAGACGCTGTTTACATGTCGAGTTGGAGATGCAGGGGAGGATAGAGATCTGCGCTATTCAGGAATCCGTCTGTGCAGTGTATGTCGTTAGACAATAGCTGGGATGTAGATTGTTCCGTTGACTACTTCTGCACATTCGATTCCTTTATTTAGCTGAGTGAAGATCGATTGTGGTGTGTTGGATACATGCTTGTCTGTTCTCTAGACCTGGGACAGACCTTGGTTGACGTGTAAATTATAGCCAAGATCTCGAAAATGTTACATGGCTGAGACCGGTATTCGAGAGTGGAAATATCATTTTGCGTATGTTTGTTTCTAGTTAGTCAGTGGTTTACAGCATGCTGCACATAGATAAAGTTCGGCGTTTGTAGAGAATTAATTTTAAGTCTATATCTTGGGAATTATGATGAACTAATGATTGGTAGGGTGTAGCCTAGTGCATGATATTGAGAAGTACAGCTAAAATGGTGTAATATTATGGAGAAAGTACATGTGTTCTTGCAGTCTATGAGTCTGAGGATATTTGTAGAAAAGCGAACAGATAAGGAAGGAGAGACAGTAAGGCGTTGTGCTGAGGAGGGGACGATACCGAATTTGTAAAAGGAGTTCTGAGGGTGACTTAGGTCCGCTGATGTAAGAGGGAAGATTAGCTCTGAGTGTCGGGTCTGTAGAGAGAACAGGTTGATGGTGCTTTCCTAGGATTGGGGAGCATTGCTGTATATAGACGCTGTAGGGATAGGATATTTTTTCCGCATGCTGTAGAGATATACTGGATAAGTGCACTGTTTTGTGTCAAATGTGTATATACTGTATTGTGAAGTTAATGTGGTTTACATTGTGTAGCGTTTGTATATACTGCACTGTAAAGTTAATATTGATTATGTTATGTGACGAGTAGAGAGGAAGTCGTAAGGACGATAGAGATATTTCCGGAGTAACAGCGGTGAAGAGAGTGTATTTCCGATACTTAGCTCATTGTGGAATGCCAATCAAATGAGACCGCGATCGTAAGATTTAACAGTATAAGTATAATGAGATCAACGACTTCGGTATTCGAGAGTGCGAATACAATTTTTTGGTCTGTTTGTTTCTAGTTATTCAGTGGTTTAAAGGATGCTGTACTTAGAAAAAAAATTCGTGTGTTCTTGTAGTCTATGAGTCTGGATAAGTTTGTAGAAAAAGAGCGAGCAGGCAAGGAAGAAGAAGAAGAGAGAGTAACGCATTTGTGTTGAGGGGAAGCGATCGCCGAATTTGTGGAACAGTTCTGAGAGGGACTTCCGTCCGTTGATGTAGAAGGTTGATTACTGCTGAGTGTGGCGTGTGTAGAAAGAAAGAGCAGGTTCACAGTGCTTCCTTAGAAATTGAGAGAATTGGGGCATGTAGTGGGTATTGTAAAGTTAATGTGGCTTACATTGTGTAGGGTTTGTATATAATGGATTGTAAAGTTACTTTTGCTTATGTTATGGGATGAGTACAGAGGATGACCGTGTGTGTGTGTGTGTGTGTGTGTGTGTGTGTGTGTGTGTGTGTGTAGATTGAGGGGGGCTGTGGAGGTAATTTAGCGATCTCTGTAAAAGTAAGCACAGGAAGCATCAGGAAGAAAAGTAGGATGGTACTTCGATAACGGGTCCTTAGGAAATTAGGCCAGTAAATTCGATAAGAAGGAATAAGAATGATTAATCGGTTGTGCTGGGATATAGGAGGGTTGAAAACATTTGCGTATGTTGAGAGCAGGAGAGGTAGGAGGTGGGGAGCGCATTCAGTATTATTTTAGTGAACAAGTTCTGTTAGGGTAAGAATTTGAATTTACAAATAAGCTGAGAAAACACGAAAGCGAGCGTTAACTATTTTTGGGGGCACTAAACAATTTCGGAGAGGTTGACTGGGCTCTTATTTTTTTTTTTTTAATTTTCAAATGATCGTTTTACATTGAGAGTGGAGAGAAGCGCTGGGATGTGTGCGGACGGTGTGTGTGTGAACTCGCTCTCGGCTATTATGACAACAGACGTGAAGGTGGAGATGTGTCGCATATAGGCCGGCAAGCAATGGAATGCGGCCTTAACATGTGTGTTGGACCGCACTGAGTTAGGACGGTGACAGACGACTCGCGTGGCCTGGCTTGGATAGTCATGTTCGGCGTGTAGGTGATATGAATTTCTCAGGTGTTCGGTGTAAATGTGGCTGTCATCAAGTCATGTTTGAAGGGTCGCACAGAGGCCTTTGAGCGAAATGAGAGCTGTCGGACGTGTGACTTAATGTGGAACAGGTTGATTGCGCGCGTCTGTTGAGTTACTTTGCTGTGCGTTATTTGGACAGATTACGAGTACTGATGGTGTTTACAGTTATGTGTACTGCATTATTTAGGAGCAGTTTGATATTGTGCACTGAAATTAGGAGCTGTTTGCGTGTCTGCCGACTATGCAACATGACACCTGGTATATCAGGACGAGTGTTTTTTGTATGAGAGTGATAGGTATACTCGATGCGTAAATAAAATGTACATTAAGTATTTGTGGGACGATATAGAATATGAGAGAGTTCGAGTTGGTTGTTATTTTTTCTACTTGGAGGGTTTGTTAGATCGAATTGCTGAGGTGAGTAGCTACGAGAGCGCGAGGGATGTGATTGCAGCATATCTCCGTCTCTCAGCGGTTAACTAAAGATGGGGCGAGCAATGTTCTCGGCTTAGGTACTGGGGGTGTGCTCTGGCTATGTGCTAGACCGTGTGGATTGAACAACAGTATTAGGGTCATAGTTTAGCTAGAATATTTATACAGGAGTATGTCTGACGCGAGTATAAAGGTCCAGACTGTGATGTGGGCGGTCTCGCGCTCGTGGTGTGTGAGAGAGGCAAAGCAGACGATTTTGAGTCATCATAGGCGACTTAGGTTAGTGGTTTCGTTTGCCAAAATTTTCTTGTGTTTGGTAGCGAAACACGAACTGACCATCAGAATTGAAGCTTGGCTTATTTGTATAGACAGAATGTGATATAAGTTAATGTGGGTTAGTACACGTTAGTGCACGTTAGTAAACGGAAGCAAGCATTAGTACATGTTAGCCAACGAACATGGGTCGGTAAAAGGACGTGGTGGTCGGTAGGGACTTTAACTATTTCATTTCAAGTCCAGGAGGGTATGGCAGTGGCAAAAATTGATTCCAAGTCTAGGTGGACGTGCCAGTTTTCCGCATCAGAGAGGTTAATTAATTGATCAGATTAATTAAATAGTCATGCGGACTTTGTTTCATTCACTTGCGGAGGCTCATGTGTACGGACGTGTGTTTTCGCCAAGATCCTGGATTATATAATCGAAGCATGTGGGCTGAATAATGAGAATCATGTGATCAGTTAACTTAATGAGAGCGTTCTTTGTCTCACAGAGCCACGTGGTCGATCGCTCGTTGTGACGTCAAGGAAGTCTCCAACTCGGTAGAAAAAACATTCCAGTTCGAGCGTGTCGGTTCCTGTGTCTATCGGTCTTGAATTGCAAAGTTTATGGGGCTGAGGGCGTCCTTTGTGCTCCATCACACGTGCTGGTGGGGCGGTATGTGGCGTGAGGGTGGTTTGGACAGAGCAAGTGTGTCGGTTCCTGTCCGTCAGTGCTGAGAATTTGCGAACTTTAGGACCAATATAGCTTTTAGCGTGTCACGTGATAGAACTTTCCAAACATCTCGGGCGGTTGTGTGAGGTAGGTATTTGCAGGTTCGAACCTGTTCAGAAAAATAAATTTGGGGTGGAACGTATCCTTTGTCCAGCACGTGGTCGACAGGTTCCATCCTGTCCAGCGTTAAGTGCTCGCGTGCGCGGAAAGATGTTTACGTAGTCGGACTCTGAGGCGAGCGCGGCTGTGCGGGTACCGCTGGTCGCTTGACCTCAGCCGGCCAGGGAGCTGCGGATGGAGCGGGCTCAGCCGGCCGCGCGTATGTCAGCTGCGGTCTGGAGTTTCGCTGTGTGAGCATAGAGAAGTCAGTTGGGACACACCTGCATGACCGTAATGTCTTAAATAAAGAGTCATTTTCCAGGTATTTACAGAAGGCTATGTCCGTCGCGTCTATGGAGGGTGTGTGACGTAAGCGGGGCGGGGCGGACCAAACGTGCTGTTATATAGTCATGGCGGATTCCACTGTCGAGCAAACTTTGCCGCCAAAAGTGTAGCACTGCGTTCTCGATCGCACAGGGACACGTGGTGGACGGTGAGCGGTCGGCATCGACAGGTTTGAACGTGGCGCCGAAAGTGTTGCAGGGAAATGGAAGACCGTTGTGCGATTCAGCTCCGAGACAGACAGTTTTGGCGGGAAACGTGTGGAGGCGACGAATACACGTGGTGAGCGGACAAGGGACCACTGTGACGTCAAACTCGACAAGTTCCAGCGTGTCCAGCGAAAACATGTTTGCGACGTGGGAGCGATCGCCGGGCTCGCCCCCGCGCTAGTGGTCGGCCGCCTCACGTGACGGGCGTAGGCAGTGTCTCTGCGCGCTGGCCAGGGGGTGGCGAGGATTTGAACTAATTCAGTTGGAGCGCGGACGTCGTGGTGACTGCACTGCGATACCAAAGATGTGTGTGCTGACTGTGTTGGAGAACAAGTGATGACCGTACTGCTTGAAATAAAGTCTTCAGTCCCTTCCCTCCTGCAAAATCAAAGGACGTGAATTAAGTTACTATAAGTGCAGTTTATTATTTGACGCGATTATGATAGGCTACCAGTGAAAAAAGATAAGTGACGGAGAAAGCTCGTACATGTGATCAACTATGGTGTTGGGGATTTGAACTTGTGATAGATTTTTGTTGTGGATGTAAGGAGAATGGCTTTCTCACCGAGAAAATCGGACATCTTGAATAAATGATAAATGATAATAATACATAGAAGTACAGTTTTCGAGAGAATATCGTGTTGGAATTTGAATTTGGCGCAATTTTCTAGTGGAGGTAAGCCTATAATAATAAATGATAATGAATGATAATAAATGATAATGAATGATAATAAATGACAATGAATGATAATGAATGTTAATAAATGATAATGAATAATAATAAACAAAAGTAAGGTTTTGCAGCCATTATCATGTTGGAATTTGAGTTTTGAGGGAATTTTCTAGTGGAGGCAGGTCAATAACAATAAATAATAATAAATGATAATAAATGATAATCAGTAATAATGAAGAGAAGTACGGTTTTGCATGCATTATCATGTTGGAATTCAAACTTCCCGCCATTTTTTTTCTTCTGGAGGCTTAGGTTAGTGGATGTAGCAAAACTGAAGTATTTCCCCGCCAAAATTCAAACTTCCCGCCATTTTTTCTTGAGGTTAGATTAGTGGATGTAGCACAATTGGCCTATTCTCCCACTAAAATCCGCCATCTTGGATGACGTCATGCGATGTTGCCAAGTGTACATGCCGCCATCTTGGATGACGTCATCGCCGCCATCGTGAATAAATTTGGCAACAATGCAATGTGTCTTCGTGCGCCCCTTGTCCCTCAACTGTCAGCATCCGGTGGAGGGGGCGGTAGCCGGTTCCGTCTGCGGGTGTCCTAGTTGCCGATCCTCTTCAGGACAGGTTGTTGGCAGCTTTTTGTTCTTTATGCCTCTTGCATGAGCGGAAACTGAGCGGATGTGCGCCGCTACGTAGGTGACACGTAGGGGGTTCTTCTCTGCTGGGTGAGCATTCCCTGCTGTCGTTAAACTAACTTACACTAAGGACAACTCACACACTCATGCCCGAGGGGAGCCGCCCAAACTTTGGCAAGGCACCGTAGACCGCACAGCTACCCTGCGCGGTGTGGCAAGAATCTTGACACCAGAAACACTGAACTGGGCTGCGGGACTTGAGGAGCTGTTCCACTGTTATACAAAGGTCGTAGAACTGTGAGATTGTAGATTTCTCTGCGAGCCAGCGGGTCTGACAGTATGACAATGCAGCGTACAGTGAGCTGGTTGGTACCTGGCATCCTGTGGTGCTCAATGCTCAACGTGGCGAATCCATGGTCTTCCAGCTTTTCTTTCACGTCATCATTTGAGAGCTACTTAGGAACTCCCTTAAAGAGTGCTTTGAGTGTTGGCGGGCGCACTGCCGGAAACATATAGTTGGACGTCTGTTGGCCCATCATGGCCTGGAGACATGGGCGTGTGCAGGGAGGAGACCCCCAAGAGGGATCATTGCCGATAAAATTTTATTAAATAATTTTTCCATTCATAATGTATGGCCGTAGCCGGCTTGGGCATACTGTGGTGGAAGGTGCTGGCCAGAAGACTGTGGTCGGCACGTGCTCCCAGTCAGACTCTAGTCCCACGGGTTGGTTGTGCTGACGTGGGTACACTACTAGCAAGGCGCATTGGCGGAATCAACCCTCCAATCAAAGACTAGTCGTGTGGTCACGTGGGAAGGCGGCCGGGATTGGCGAGGGCGGCTTGGAAACAGCTCCGCACTCTCTTAGCTTCAGACCACGGCCCCGAGTAGTCGCTCCTCTAGCCTCTGCTGCTCTCCTCAAACCTCCTGATGAGCAGACAGCAACTGCTCTTGGAGCTGCTCAGCCCTATGTAGGCACCCATGTACCATCGTTAAATGAATAAACAGGGACCATTCCAACTTCATTTCTTTTCATTTTAACAACGTCCACCTCTCCTGACCTCTATTCTGACGAACAGGCGGGTAAGTACTTTTCAATGTCAATAAATATCACCAACGGTCGTATATTTTTATTTATTTTATTTTATTCCGAAAGCAATTACTTTTGGCAGTGCATTTTGCCATC
Source organism: Schistocerca cancellata (assembly GCF_023864275.1). Taxonomy (NCBI): domain Eukaryota; kingdom Metazoa; phylum Arthropoda; class Insecta; order Orthoptera; family Acrididae; genus Schistocerca; species Schistocerca cancellata. The sequence goes on along the minus strand of NC_064626.1, from coordinate 858,809,159 downwards.
TTCAGGAATGTGCTTTCAGAATGGAGTAAAATATCTCAAAATATACGGCTGTTGGTGAAGTTGATTGACATTGAAAAGAAAAATAACGTATATTTGGGGACGCTATCTTCTCCTTGCATGACCATTACCATGACATAATGACAATGAATGATAATAAATGATAATGAGTATTAATAAATGATAGTGATAGATAATGAATGTTAATAAATGATAATGAATAATAATTAACAAAAATAAGGTTTTGCAGCCATTATCGTGTAGGAATTTGAATTTTGAGGGAGTTTTCTAGTGGAGCCAGGTCAATAATAATAAATAATAATAAATGATAATAAATAATTATAAATGACAATGAATGATAATGAATGTTAATAACTGATAATGAATGTTAATAAATGACAATGAATGATAATGAATGTTAATAAATGATAATGAATGATAATGAATAATAAACAAAAGTAAGGTTTTGCAGCCATTATCATGTTTGAATTTGAATTTTGAGGGAATTTTCTAGTAGAGGCAGGTCAATAACAGTAAATAATAATAAATGATAATAAATAATAATAAATGATAATAAATAATAATAAATGATAATGAATGTTAATAAATGATAATCAATAATAATGAAGAGAAGTACGGTTTTGCATGCATTATCATGTTGGAGTTCAAACTTCCCGCCATTTTTTTTCCTCTGGAGGCTTAGGTTAGTGGACGTAGCAAAACTGAACTATTTCCCTGCCAAAATTCAAACTTCCCGCCATTTTTTCTTGAGGTTAGGTTAGTGGACGTAGCACATTTGGCCTATTCTCCCGCCAAAATCCGCCGTCTTGGATGACGTCATGCGATGTTGCCAAGTGTACATGCCACCATCTTGGATGACGTCATCGCCGCCATCTTGAATAAATTTGGCAACAATGCAACGTGTCTTCGAGTGCCCCTTGTCCCCCTACTGCTGACACCAGGTCTTGGCCAATGGTCATGGATTGTCGAGCACCAAACACCCTCTCTGATTCTGGATGTGTTGATGCACTGCGCTGTCCGTCGCAACTGACTGCCCCACCTGCCACATAACATCACAACGCCCACCCGTACCGGCATGCTACACTGTTCCGCAGAACCAACAACAGCAGGCGTCTTCCACCTCGAGGAAAGCACCTCAGCGCACTCCTATGGACATCATGATACTGCTAGCGCAAATGACAGATGTCACCAAACAACTGGCGCAATTACCAACCACCATTGTCACCGCCGTCGAACAGGCGATCAGCAGAGCCTTTGCGGCAACCACAGACGTATCCACCACCGTTCATCATGGCTAGAGCCCCACGATTGGACGAACAACGGATTGTTACCTACAACGCCGATAATCTCACACACGATGTGCCTCAATTACAGCAGTTCATCATTGACGACAATATTGATATCTGCATGGTCAATGAGACCTTTTCAAGTCTTGTACACGTTCGGACATACCGAACTTTCCCTGTTATCGAACGGACTATCTGACATATGGTGAGGGAACAGCAATCTTCATGAAACAGTCCATCCATCATTGCAAAAAGCAGCCACCTGCCTGCTGCACCATCGAGACAACTGCCATTCAAGTTGAGACGCAAGTTGGACCCACCACATTCGTCTCTGTCGTCACAGCCACAGAAGAGTGCTGGGTCTTGACGATGCCCGAACGATGCTTCGGATGCCTGGGAAATAATACTTTATCGCTGGTGAGCTCAGCAGCAAGAATGCACTGTGGAACTTTCTTTGGCACCAACATGAGTGGCCGCCTTCATATGCAAGGAGTTGAAGAGCTCATATGTATGTCTGCGGCCCTGACGAACCCATGTGTTTCCCATCTCGTGGTCGTCCCGACGTCCTCGACGTCGCTATTACTAAAGGAATACCGCACTACATGACAGCTGAGGTAGTGCACAAGCTAAACTCCAACCACCTGCCGGTACTTTCCACTCTTTCACCAACCCGGCGGGATTAACCTCAAGAGATCAGATTGGAAGGCCTTCAAGAATTATGTCTCCTTCTTGGTAGATGAACTCCAAGACACTGAAGCAATGTCTGAATACTCTGCGGAACGCCTGACAGCGGTCATCACGGAAGCTCTCGAGCTAGCTACTCTACCAACGATGCCTCACCACCTGGGCTCCCGCCAGACGTTTTGGATGCTATCTGGGAACGAAATAGGCTCTATCGCGAATGGAGCATCGCTTGACTCCCGGACCTCAAGAGATACATAAATCGTCTGCAGCGGGACATCAAGGCCAGCATCATTGTCCATAAAAACCAGCAATGGTCGGCAAAACTCCGGTCCTTTACCCTGGACCCACTTCACTGTCATACCATCAAATTTTTCACGAAGAGCTGCACCAGGATATTGCCACTTACGCTGCAAGACAGAACGGTCTGTCGCCCAGAAGAAAAAGCCAACATGTTGGCTGATACATTTCAAGCAAATTTCCAACCGCTGAAAAATGGAGTAGACCCACATCGAGTCGCCATGATCGAGCAGGAAGCTGTAGCCCTCCTCCCAGACGATGAAGCAGATGCAGACCCAATCCCGCCTATCACCACAGAAGAAGCAACAAGCCCATGATTGCAAACAAAGCTCCAGGCTCTGTCGATATCCCGGCCGCATCGAGAAGCAGCATCCATGGCTGTTCAACTGGAGCCTCACATCAGTCGCCTACCCCACTCCCCAAGCCAGGGAAGAACAGAAAGCACCCACAGAGCTACCATCCAATTAGCCTTTTTCAGCACATTAGCAAACTTCCCAATCTCTTCCCAAGATCTAGGTCCTCAGCGGACACCAGAATCTCCAGAATCTCAGACACAGAGCTTGTAGGTAGCGGTGGTGTAGGTGCCACCACAGTGACTTGGTTCTTGGGGGTGTTCTTTTTTTAAGGTTTCTCTCACTGCTCCTTTGGTTTGTCCAGCGGGGAGGACTTCACTGATTCAGTGTCAGGGACTGAGGAGGACCTTGAAGCCCTACAATTTCCCAATCAAATGAGTCTGACAGCGCCTTGGTGGCGAAGGCAGTGTGAGGATGGGCGTTGTTGTGCAACAAGCACACTCCTCTCGTCGCCATTCCCCTCCTTTCGTTTTGAGTGCTGCTTTTCAGTTCTTTTAGAGTCTTACAATATCGTTGTGCACTAATGGGCTCCCCCTGAGACAGAAATTCGACGAAAGCGATGCCTATTCAGTTCCAAAACACTAAGGCCATGATTTTTTGCCCGAAATTGTGGTTTTCAATGTTTTGGCAGATGGGGAATTAATGTGCCCACGACTGTCCCTTTGTCTCAGGTGTGTAATAATTCACCTAAGTTTCATCTCCATTCAAAAGATAGCTCAGAAAATCCTCACCTCCCAATTCAAGTCGCTCAAAAAACCCACGGGCGCTACTGACTCGAATTTTCTTGTGCTGCTCTGTCAGCTGTTTTGGGACCCATTTCGCGCACAGTTTCCGGTACCTCTGCGTTTCTCTGAGTGTCTCGTATAAGAGAGTGATGAAAACATAAGAAAAATTTCATGCACTGTCAATAGCCGCTCTTCACTAACAGCGTCCTCAATTTTTTGCACCAAATCATCAGCCGGCCAGGGTGGCCGAGCGGTTCTAGGCGCTACAGTGTGGAACCGCTCGACCGCTACGGTCGTAGGTTCGAATCCTGCCTCGGGCATGGATGTGTGTGATGTTGTTAAGTTCTAGGGGACTGATGACCTCAGAAGTTAAATCCAATAGTGCTCAGAGCCATTTGAACCATTTTGAACCAAATCATCAGCCTAAATCGAAGGTCTTCCATTCCTCTGTTCGTCTCCACTTAAAGTCATTCTCGTATCGTGTAGGCTTTCACGGCCGGCGTTTGCGTTAATTACAACTTCCGAGCTAAGAAGCTGTGGTCGAACAGTAGAAATTCTTCCTCCTGACGTTTCATTGCCAACTGTGGGTAACATCTTCCGAGGTGAGCCAACGACTCGTTCTGTTCATAACATCTTCACCGTAAACCGTTTTTCTTCACGCAAAAATTTCGGTACTTGTTATATCTGCTGCGAGTAGGAAGCGGATCACAGCACGTGCTTGCACTTGGCGGGATTTATTACTAACACCTTTCACAGAGTTGGACACTACAAAGTGAGTTTACGTACTACCGTGTTTCTGTGACCCTCGTTCTGGTCAGGGAACCAACCTTCTACAACTCAGTGTTGCCAATCCACAAAAAAAAATACGACTGAGCCGTGGTAAAATTTGCTGTTTTGAAGAGCGCGCCACAGCGCGTTGTGTGAAGCACTCGCCCTCCGTTTCTGCCGGTGGCGCCGTTGTGGCAATCGCGGCTGTGGTGTTCCCTCTGGTGGAAAAGGGGAAAGGTTTCCTGTTCACGTGCATTTAAGGGGTGCTATTCGCTCGCCAGAGGCAGTAGGTCAGTCGGAGTGAGGTTGGGTGAGTCTCGCGTCACCAGTTGATGGTATGTCTCTCGTTCGCATTTGTGCGGCAGTTAGTGTCTGTCTGTCGTCGGAGTGCTAGTATGTCTGTCGTTTGGATCAAACTTTAAAGCCAGAAAATGAGTCTTGCCACTCCGCCAGTAACAGAACTCAGCTAGTGGTCTCCCGGTCGGGGCTGAGTTCCTGCTTCTGAGTCTGTGCGTTTGGCCGCCAGTCTGCTCGAGTTGCTCGGGCAACGGTCATTGGCGGTTGGATCGATCGGTTGGTCGGTCGCGCACTGAGACACAAGGTGACTTGTCCACCTTGAGCGTCGGCACATGTGAGGTCCTCACGTGAGTCCAGTGGGCCGCGGCGCATAGCGAGGGGTAGTGACTTCACGGTCGACACGAGAGCAACAGGAGTCAAACCACGACATCGGGCTGGCCGGTGCGAGCTGCGACGCCGTGAGGCGGGAGATCGGCGCGCCTTCCTGTGTCCGTTGAAGCGGCTGGCAGCGGACGGTTCGGGAGAGCGTCGGGGGAGCTGCGCCAGATCTTCACCAGAAATCGCAGGTTATTAGAAGTTAAGTGATTGGAGATATGTTGTTTCATTTACTTGTTAAATTCTACTTGTTTTCTTGGTGAGGTCACCAGTCGCTTTGTTTCGGGGTCGTCCCACCATTCTTCTCCATTTGCCCATCCGCGGGAAGGTGGTTATTATGAATTGGGTGGTCCGTTTTTCCCTTGTGGAGTAGGGGCGGGTTAGAGCAATCTGCGGTTCGGGTTGTTCAGTAATCCCCCTGTCAATCTGCCATACGTTAATAGCTGCCTCTGTCATGTTTGTCGGATTCGGTGTTAACGAATTTATTGCTTAAGGTGTAAAGTCTGAATTCCTGAAATACGTTTTTATCTTGCCTATCATCTTGAGAGGCGGTATATGTGTAATGTAGAGCATGTCTGTAGATTTTATGTAAGACTGCATTTCATGGGTTTTTATTTAAATGGTCATTTTAGTATATAAAGTTGCCACCCTTCCACCGAAAGAGTTTTCTTTTAAAAATAAGTTGCACTTTCGGTGGCAAGAAATTTTTTTTTAATGTGAGTGTTTTGTACCATTTCCATCCCTCCTACGGGCTGCATAGTTTATGTGTTTGTGTGAGTTGGTAAAATTTTTAGTTTAAAGTAATCTGGTGTGTTGCAGATTTGCACCAGTGTAGTCTTTCAGAGGTTGTTGTGAGCGGTCGTGACTACGGCCGTGTTAAAACGGAGCGGAAAGGTTCGCAGCCAAAAAGCTCATACTGTAAAAAAAAAAAAAAAAAAAAAAAAAAAAAAAAAAAAAAAAAACATATATATATATATATATATATATATATATATATATATATATATTTCTGCCTCCGAATAAATTGTAACTTGATATTTAGAGAGTGCTTTCTGATTATAGTTTTTAAATCTGTTTTTTTTTAAAAGAAAGAGTTTTTAGGAATAAAATTTCCATTTGTTGAAAGAAATTTGTTTTCATCAGTTACTCACTGGCAACTACTTCCACGCTCACATAGTGTGATTAAATGTGTTAATGTTCTTGATGAATCGCTAGTAAATATAGTAAATTCTTTAAGAAAAGATTTTGAAAGTAAATCCATGGTTCAGCGGCCCTTTATGGTCACAGTACACTTACTTTCTGAACATGTCTCGTACAATCTCTGTTTCAGTACACTCGAGGGACTCCGAGTACTAGGAACAAAATATTGGGAAAAAAAAAGAAGTACTAAGTGCCTTTCTTCCGCGTTTCGTTCAATCAGAGAAGGCCGGAGCTGCCCTCGGAGAAGACGCTCAGCGACTTGGCAGAGGGTGATTCTGTTTGGGGTGCTATTAGGCAGCAGCACGTGTCCCGGGGGACGGCGGCGAGCTGTAATCGGATTACGGGAGTCGGGGGCCGGCCGGCAGCTGACTCGGCGCCTGCCTGCCTGCCGCTAACAGAGCGGCCTTTCATCCGCCTCCACACCGCAACCAAGCGCCACCTACGAGAGCGCCGAGCCGCCCGTCATTTGTCACGTCTCAACAGGGCCGCCAACCGGCTGCGGTGGCGTTTCACTTCCGTTCTAATTAACAACACGGCGCAACAGCGTAGGAGAGGCAGCTGTAGCATGTGTTCGTTTTCATTTAGCATTAGTTAGCTTTTGGAGAAAATGGAGAGGGAGAACATCAGCCATAGTGGCTATAACAAATTACACTCCAATAGATCTCCTGGAGTAATAACGATTGATTGTTCTAGAAATGACGTTATCCGATATAATTTTCAAGTTGTCTTGCTTTTCTTTAGAGCAATAATTATGTGACTGCTTATTTTACAGATTTAGCAGCGATATTGTACGGTTACTATCTGTTTTGTTTATCATGATGTAATCTCGATAATCTTTGCTAGTAGTAGGCCTGCGTTTGGTGGTCTTGTGAACTCTCGGGTTATTTTGTAATATTTTGTGTGTCTATCTATTTTCTTCACGTTTTCTTGATTGACACAAGACCACCTACGATATCACCAGCAAAGATGACCGAAATTACAGCATGATAAACAAACCTGATTGTAACAAAACATTATCGTTGGTTCATCTGTCAAATAAGCTTCACCTAATTACTGCTCTAAAGAGAAGGGAGACAAGCTGAAAATTGACAGATAACAAGTTGTACCTAGTGTAACAAACCGTTATTACTCCAAGAACGCTAATGGAGTGAATTAAATCAAAGACCTCGACAGAACCACGATAACACATCGATAACAAATTAACTTTTGTCGTTTAATCAACTACCATGCTGAGAGAGATGTATATCCGTGAACTCGATGTGTTAGAATCGGTGGGATAAATTCATTGTTCTTTTACATGAAGCAAAGAGGAAGTTTATTAGGATCTTACTTCACACTCTTTCTTCTATCTAGACGCATATGAGATAGCCATGTTTGTAGTTTTATGTTAATTATGAATAATAATCGTGTTCTTCCATTAAAATGACTTACTATTTATTGAATACGTACCTTAAATATCACTAACTCTCAGCATAAGTTTCTTACATGTTTCAGCAGTTTAATTCCGCTGGTTCAAAATGGTTCAAATGGCTCTGAGCACTATGGGACTCAACTGCTGTGGTCATCAGTCCCCTAGAACTTAGAACTACTTAAACCTACCTAACCTAAGGACATCACACACACCCATGCCCGAGGCAGGACTCGAACCTGCGACCGTAGCAGTCGCGCGGTTCCAGACTGTAGCACCTAGAACCGCTCGGCCACTTCGGCCGGCCAATTCCGCTGGGAAGCGAGAGTTTGGTGATCGACGATTACGCGGCACAAGCGTGCTATCATATCTATATTTGCATCCTTTTTCTTAGAACCTGCAGCCAAAATTGTTTATTATACGAAGTACGATTATTCTTGCTGTGGACTAAGACAAATCTCATTGAGTTGTCCTCCATTTTTTAGACGGAGAACAACTACCCAACTTATCACCCGGCTACAGCGATCTCTGCCCCTGGTTTCATCGTAACAGGAAATTTAAAAGGTAACAAAGCACAGAATCAACTTCAGCGAGGAATTTATTCAAATTATATCTTAACTGAATATTGAAATGATCATTTTCACCCCCGCTCCAGTCTTTCTGGTTCATCCTATCTTTGAACAATTGGTATTCTGAGACACAATTCAATCTAGCATTCCGCATTTATTTTGATGAGATTTACGGGATAAAAAGTCACATAGCATCCGCGCAGATACGCACCAGTCAGACGGCACCAATTTCATTTCGTCGAAGGGGCACACAGGTAAAAGTTTTTTGCAGTTTAAAGCCTAAATGATATGGACGGTTACTATAAATGATTCATTCGTTTGCAAAACTCTGTATTTCAAAGGATTACAGGTACATATATGATTATAGCATGAATAGAACCGTAAACTCGTCAAGTGAGCATTTTGCAGTCAATGAGTGCCCCTCTGGTCACACGACACCCATCAAAGTTGTGTTCTTTCCATATCTTATATAGCAAATTCTGGCACCGATCATAGAAACGGAATTAATGCGTTGTCTGAGCTGTTAACAGTGTTCTCGGCAGTGGGGCACCAACAAGGACCTTAATATAACCCCAAAGGAAAAAGTCACAAGGGCATCAAAACCCACCTCTAATTTGTTTTCTTCTACTACACATACCATCATTCTTCTGTCACAATCAATGATTGCTTTTTTCTTTACCATTCAATTCATGCATATAGTTATTACTGTGCTCAACTGACACACCATTAGGTATTCATGTTCAAACGCAACGTGCCTAATATAATATTGCATCAAAATTTGAGTCTTAATCCGTTTACTACAGGCACCAGTACCACTCCTGTAACAGACATTTCGACTATATCCGTTACGGTTATATTTTGCTTGTAAAATGACTGTGACACAACATTAACCTAACTTCCACCATCAATTAACGCCTGAGTTTCCATTTCATATACAGTAACAGGTATCATAATTTGATCACATCGCTTCGATTCATTACACTTCCCTTCCCATAACAGGTCTTGTTACACTTCCAAATCACAAGGCGTCATGCTGTCTACGTAGCTTATACGAGGGTTTTACCCGAATTCCCCTGTTCCCTTGTGACACAAAACGTACCTTACTTCATCCTTACTCGAATGATCGGCAGGTTCACTTTCATCCTTATCATCGCCTCCGCGAGTCACATCTGTTTTTACTTCATATACATTACAACCATCTGTTTCGCTTATTAATTTTTTTCGGCTCTTGTAAGCTATATAACCAGACTGCACATTAGTCTCTGGCTAGTCGATCAAATACGACGAATTTCGCTGAATCGGGAAAGGCATCTACCAGGCATCTACCTATCTGCACCTCACGTGCCCCACCATACCCACTATATTCATTAATCTCATCATCATTACTCTTTATATTCCTATTAACTTCATTTGCTTCGCGCAGGTCTCCCTCAGATCGCCTGCCCCCACTGTCACACACACTTCACAATTTTATCATCCTCCACACTGACTAATTTTCCCACCAAAACATCCTTTCCGATTTCTTTTCCACTCCTCTGACCCATCATACACTTCACCTAATTGCCTCAGCCATTCCTAATCTTCGCCTACTGTTCTGACTTCATTAACTACCATAACACGCGTCTCCACGACCGGTCACTGCTCTTTTATCGTCGCCGCTGTACCACTTGTACTCACCATACCCGCTACCGCTTCGACATCACAAACAATTTCATTTGTTATCGCTTATGATTTGTCCTGTATACGAAGTTCATTGCGCCTTCATTGTTTCCTAAATACCTGACTCCTTATGTGAGCCCGCCACCGCTGTTATATTGTTTTCTTTGTGAGAGCCGCGTACCGCCAGCCTCACCAGTTTGCTTGACCCTTTTCTGTTGCCGACTTGCGTTTTCCCAGCAATAATTTTCCCAAACTCGGCCGTTAAGACGACTTATTCCACGACCGTCACCTCTTTCTCCTCTCCTACCTCCATCTACGTGCACACCTCACGTCGTAATCACTGTGACGGTTATTGTTTCGCTTGTTATTGAAATTCTTGAGAAAGTGTGGTTCAAATGGCTCTAAGCACTATGGGACTTAACATCTGAGGTCACCAGTCCCCCGCGCGACCGCTACGTCGCAGGTTCGAATCCTGCCTCGGGCATAGGTGTGTGTGATGTCCTTATCTTAGTTAGATTTAAGTGGTTCTAAGTTCTAGGGGACTGATGACCTCAGAAGTTAAGTCCCATAGTGCTCAGTGCCATTTGAACCATCATCAGTCCCCTAGACATGGAACTACTTAAACCTAACTAACCTAAGGACATCACACATATCCATACCCGAGACAGGACTCGAACCTGCGACCGTAGCAGCAGTGCGGTTCCAGACTGAAGCGCCTAGAAGCGCTCGGCCACAGAGGTCGGCTCTGAAAGTATGTTTTATCGTTTTCGCTCATAAGATAGCCTCGGATACGCCACTATAATTTTCCACGAAGTACCGTTAATATACTCTTTCCTGACATCCGAACTTCATATATTCTACTTTTTTAAATAGCACCTCGAAATACAATTTCAAATTTGTCTCTTTTAGCCGGCCGAGCGGTTCTAGGCGCTACAGTCTGGAACCGCGCGACCGCTACGATCGCAGGTTAGTCCTGCCTCGGGCATGGATGTGTATGAAGTCTTAGGTTCGTTGGGTTTAAGTAGTTCTAAGTTCTAACCTCAGAAGTTAAGTCCCATAGTGCTCAGAGCCATTTTTTAAACTATTTGTCTCTTTACTCAGTCGGTATGGAGAAGCTTGCATAAATTCCTGCAAAACCTTGTCCTGTTTATAAAAAGATCAGTATTTCTCTTCAAATTTGCTCAAAAATTCATCGTCAGTGGCATGCACTACTCTGCTACTTGCGTCCCCTACTAACTTCGTCTTCGCTGTTCTGAATCGATCCTCATCAGGCAATGTTGAAGGGATTATCTTCCTGCAAGCGTCTAGGAAAATAACTGGATGCATTCCTCCTTTTGGATCGAACTTTTCAATTTTGAAGGTAGCGTGACTGGGATATGCCCCTCCTAAAGTGAACAAAGAAGCCAAATTCTCTACACTTTCTAGATTTTTTTTATTTGCTCTTTGCTTTTATTAGTTTCGGATCTTAAATTCTCTACTCCATTGTTTTTGAACTCCATAAGTTTGTGATTTACGTCAGCTTCTAAAGAATGAGTTTTGTCCTGAACATCAGTACTAATCGCCTCTAGTGTTTCTTCTAATTTCTTTTCTGTTTCACTTGGAATCTTCCCTATCCAGTGGCGGATGTACATACAGGCCCACTAGGCACAGGCTTAGGGAAGGCACCTTGGGAGGGGGGGGGGCGGCATTTTTGCTCGGTACTCATTTTAACCTTTTACGTTTTAAAATAACTGATCTTACAAACGAGAAAAAATTTTAATATTGTTGAACAACTTGCTAGTTTAAATCAGCCTGAAGAACGAAATTTGACAATGCAAGCTTGGAAATATACATAGTTTACTTGGTGACTGAACGGAAATTTAACATTGGGCTTCTGTCTGGTATCATCTTCTTGACTGTTCAAAATATTTTGAAGTAAGCTGTAAGGACGGCAATCTACAATACAATGTTTGAAACGTTATTATTCCGAGAATGTTGTCGACTTCTACTTAGCCCTACCATCTTCCCCCCCCCCCCCCCCCCCCTCGCCGGCCGAAGTGGCCGTGCGGTTAAAGGCGCTGCAGTCTGGAACCGCAAGACCGCTATGGTCGCAGGTTCGAATCCTGCCTCGGGCATGGATGTTTGTGATGTCCTTAGGTTAGTTAGGTTTAACTAGTTCTAAGTTCTAGGGGACTAATGACCTCAGCAGTTGAGTCCCATAGTGCTCAGAGCCATTTTTTTTCCCCTCGAAAATACCGGGACCCCTGAAAAGCTGTGATAAACCAACCAGCAGTTTCTTAAATACTGTAGCATGTGTGGGCCTCAGTATGTAAAACCCGACTCTACTTAAATTTCTTGTAGAAATTACGGGGAAGTATCAAGTCAACCCTCCATTACTGTAATTAATGTGAAAGCTCTGTGGTCTTCAATATCTGAGCTTTGATTTAACAAACATGTCGACACTGGGAATGTTTCACATTTTAAACACATGTTTATACGAAAAGAACATAAGCGGAATATCTAATAATGTGTGGAATAGACTTCACAACAGTTTAAAAATTTTATTTATTTATTTACTTAGTTACTTTTTTTGGCGAAAAAAGGAGAAACCAACTTTCGTTTGTCTCATTTATTGTGCTGCAGCCTGCACGATATCAAAGTTCCCACTTTGTGCAATAGAATAGTACGTGACATTGCAAATTTTATATTAAACTTCTTAACTAAGCTTTTTTTTCGAGGAAAAGTTATTTGTATTTTATGTTGGAACAAAAGGTGAATTTTCGTGTAGATATAATAGCAGTGTTCACCCAAATGACAACACACCACATCAACTGCCAAGAAGACTACTTAAACTTTGTAGTCTGTCATCTCTACCCACAGAAACCTCTAAAATGTTGTAACAATAAGTGGGATAAGAAATTACAAAAATTATTTTCTTTTTAAATTAGAAAGACACTGTCAAGAATATTCAGAACATATTTGCGTCCCAGCTAACATTCCGGTGACGCGGGAAACAGAAGCCAAGAAAGGGACTGTCCCGTTTTATTTACGAGACGAATTCCAGCCGGCATGTGTGCTTCTACTGGTCACTGACAACACAGAAACAGGCGACAGTGAAATTAAATTATTTTGCATTGTCGTTCTTTCATAGCACAGTTGCGTCGAGTAATCCGAGTTGGTCACTTCATCGCTCCAAGTTTAAAGGAAAAATCTTTGTGCTCGTGTGCCGTATTCAAAGTAAAAAGTTTTGTGCTCATGTGCGGATTAGTACGATTGGAACTGGATATAGTCTTTCTTTTTTTACTTTTGCAATTTTTTTTATTTTGTTTTGACTGTTGGTTGACATTTTTGTAACTGCCTTAACATGAATAACAGTGAAAAAAAGCAAATGTGCAAAATTAAGTGGGGCGGCATTTCGGAAATTGTCGAAGGAAAGGCGACAACGGGAAGCCAATGTTCTAAATGCGCTTGGCAGAGTAGATAAATTTTTCGAGTTCAAGTAGTACGTATTATATTTCTGGCACTGCAGCTGTTGAAAAAGAAGTTAATAAAGACGAAACAAAAGTCATTTGTTCCTGATTTCGAGTTTTACTAAAAACTGCCGAGTCAGACATTACAAAAAGAAATAACCTTGTTAGTGATGATCCTGCAGAATGGTGTGTCAATGAATCAACATTCGACATTCCCTTACAAAGTAGCACTAATCAAAATTGCAACGGTGATTTTTCTAAATCAAGAAGATCAATAGGCGATAAAACCAGATATTTGAACAAAAATGTATTTTACCGTAAACTTTTAAATGGTGAATCAACTTTGCGTGATTTTCTAATATACTCCCGTAGCAGCGGTGCTGTTTTTTGTGCACCATGTAAATTGTTCGGAGGTAAGGCCGCCATTGCTACTAATGGTATTGCAGATTGGCAAAATATTTCTAATATTTTATTCATCATGAGAATTCACTTGAACACAAAAATTCTGAGTTATCACTCTTAACAAGAAAAAAACCACTTGAAACAATAGATAACCATTTCGAGTCATATGTTGAGAGAGAAGAACTGTTCTGGGGCAGTGTGCTGAAAAGCGTGTTTGCAGTAGTGAAGAAGCTAACGAGTCGTGGACTTTCGCTACGTGGACACGTTGAAAGAGTCAATTCATAACATAATGGTCAATTTATGATGTCTCTTGAACTTAGAGTTTGACCCTTTTCTCGCAGAACACACTGAACAATATGGAAATCCAGGGCAGGGACATACAAGTTATCTTTCTTCAGCAATCTGTGATGAAATAATAGAGCTTCTTTCTGAAGGAATAAAAATAATTATCATAAGTAAAGTAAAACACGCCAAATATTTCTCTATAATAGTAGATTCTACTGCACACATTTCACTTATTGATCAATTATCTTTCACGTTAAGATATGTGAATGAGAATGGTGAACCTTGTCTACGTTTGCTTCTGTTTTTACCAAACATGGGACGCAAGTCCGAAAGCTTAGCTGAGGCAGTGCTAAAATCCTGTCTACAAGTTCCATTGATACTACTGAATGTAGAGGCCAGTCATAACACAAAGGAAGCCATATGCCAGGAACCTAGACTGATTTGCAGTCACTCATTAAAGAACGAAATCGGAAAGCGCATTAATGTGCCTTGTGTTGCACATTCTTCGAATTTTGTCGGTACTAGTGCTACAAGCCGTTGTCAGGAAGCATGTTCATTTTTCAATGCAGTGCAAAAACCTTTATAATTTTTTCTCTGCTTCTATACAGCGCTGGGATAAACTTGTTTCTTTCGTGAAACCAGGAAGCAAAATGGTAAAATGTTTATCAAAAATACGTTGGTCAGCAACAGAGGAAGCCACGTTGGTCAGCAACAGAGGAAGCGTGTGTATATGAAAACTGGCAGGGCGCCATCAACGCCCCCACTCTTATTGCCAATAATACGTTTGCAAAGCCACTTGTGCGAAATGAGGTTTCAGCTTTATTGAATCAACTCAGCAGACTAGAAACAGTATTCATGATGACACTTTGGAATGGCATTCTTTAGAGATTTAATAGTGTAAATCTGAAGTTGCAAACTGTAAATGTTGATACTACATAGTGCATGAGTGCATAGTGCATAGTGCATGAGTTATATGAATCACTTGTAGGATTTATTGCATCTATTCGTGGAATGTTCGACTATTATGAAAATAAATCCGTGGAGAATGTGACTGATATAGACTATGAATTCACCTATAAAAGATCACAAAAACGCAAACTTCATGATGAAGATGCGAGCTCTGAAGAAGTTTTTCTGACTGGCAGGGAAAGATTTAGAGTCGAAACATTTCTCCCAGTACTCAACAACTTGTACGCCGAATCAATGAGGAGGAAGGAAAGCTACAGAACACTATTGGACTCCTTCACAGTTTTCAGTAAGCTTAAGAACAGTTCACCTGACGATGTTGCTAAACGTACAGCAAAACTACAAGTGTCATATGACACAAATTTAGAGCCTTCCTTCCCTAGTGAATGCGTACATTTCGCGGAACTTTTGAAATCTTCTGAGATTAGTGATTTACCAGTCGAAATGAGTAAATTTTTACGAAAAGAGAGGTTACAGTCCGTGTTTCCGAATGTAGACATTGCTCTTATAATATTTCTATGTATGGCATTTACAAATTTTTCAGCAGAACACTCGTTTTCGGCTCTTAAAAGACTGAAATCGTACCTACGTTCTACGTTGTCTGAGGAGGGATTGAACGCCTTGTCCATTCTTCACATCGAAGCCGACCTCCTAAGTGATAACCGTCAGAACTATGAAAATACAGTCAACGAGTTTTCTGCCGTCAAAGTCAGACGCGAACTTTGTTGACTGGTGAGTTTATTTATTTATTCATATTACTTTAAAAATTTAAAATTGTAATGTGATTTTTATTATACCTTAGAGCACATTCATTGGATTTACAAACTACATATTACCTGTTTATTTTACAACTGTCCATGGCAGAACGCGGAACTAAAACTCGTTTATGTGCAGACGTGACCGAAGGCGCCCGACAATAACGAAACAATACCCGAATGATCCAGGGCTCTCGGCGCTGTACGGTCAAGTCATACCCGTACATTACATGTATATTACATCATATATTACAACCTATGCGTATTCTTGGCGTCTGCTGAAATGTGTGGTTATATCGAAAATTACGTTATCGGAGAGTACGCTCAGATGAAAAAGTGTTAATAAATAACGTAGTTCAGTTCTGTCGATAAATACGTAAAAGCGTTGCTAATACCATTAGAAAGAACTATGGTGAGAGCAGTAGCTGCACTACAAAACTGTTTGGCCCTTACATGGATTAAAGCTATTGTGTACATTTATTATGCAGCATCTGGCTACACAGACCCTAATGCTTTTACGCGTTAACTATTAGATTATAAAACAAATCTGATTTTTCCACATTAGTCTGTAAAATTACGTACTAGCAGATCCAGTTCTGTGTTTGTCCACCTGTATTTAGTTATTAGTTGCTGCACCGAAATCTCTATTTCATTTTCATTTCTAACGCTTTCGTATAGATTCACGTATTAATACCGAACGTGTTTTTTTATCTGCTACACATTCAAGTTATTACATCGTCAAACGACAGTTTAATTTTAATTTTTAACGCATCTCTGTAAAAGTACGTATTAATTTCTAATGTATGTCACTTGCGCTTCAATTTTAGATCGTAACACGACTATTTTCATTTTCAACTGTTTCCTGAAAAAGAAAATATTAAAAGTGATTGTATAACAAAATTCCGTGGTCACCTACACGCTCTGCTGAATTATTAAGCCATAAAAGAGAAGTTACTTTCCTAGTGTCCGTTTCTGTTGCTGTTTTAAGTTTGTTTTATCTGCTGCCATACACAGAGTACAGTTCAAGAACCGTATTACATTTTGATTGGGCGCGGCTAGACAGCTGACGCGTCCTTCAGAACAACAAATAGCAGAGTACGGAAACAGCTCACAGCGCTCCCACCCAAAACGGCAACTGTGACGAGATCGGTTAATAGTTATTATTTAAAACATGTTTTTTTTGGAGGGAGGGAGGGGCTTATAATATGGTGTGCTGAGGGGCGCAAAATTTTTAAATCCGCCACTATCCCTATCTGTCCCTTCAAAGTATTTACAGATCGATCCAGTTCACTACGGGTTTTCGTCTGCTCATCACTCACTGTTTTAAGTTCCTGGTTTACTTTAGTTTCTAAGTCTCTACGGACCGAATCGATATCTCCGATTAATGTGCTATCAACTGCATCATACAATTCCTCTTTGTACTTTTTTATTCCACTGCTTGCAGATTTTTGTAAGGCCTCCTTTTCATCATCAAGCTCGTCACTTAACTCACCAATATTCTCTGTTATTTTATCGTCCAAATCCTTGCGTACTGAAGAAGATATTTCATCTTTTAAGAAACCCCTATCAGTTCTTAATCCACTCTTAATCGAACTCATCCTGTCGTTTATTGAGCCTATATCAGTATTATTCGAACACACATTTGAAATAACTTACCCCACTTCTTTGAGTTCAAAGCGCACGCCTGATTTTGTTTCTGTTTCAGTGTCCTGTACTTAATTTTCGCCCTCCGGGAACATTTGTCCCGAATTCTCCTGATAGCAATCATCAACCTCTTACTTGATAGCCGCTGTCGCTACTCAGCTCACCGTTAAACAGTTCCGAGTTTGGCCCACGCATTTGCGGCTGCCACCGCGCTTGGATTGTTGAGTTCAACATTTTTGCTTTTCTGTTGTTTGACCGAAAATTCCACTAACCAGTTTTACTTTTAAAATCAAATTTGGAAGGTCCGGGCCACTGGACAATCACAAGATTGGAATTGTCCTGTCACGCGGCACCCTCTTCCTCTCCGGGTGGTAGACTAATTAAAAAGTTACCGTGTTGCTAATGATTTGATATAAATTTGGGATAAGGCATCGGATCTGAAGTGAAAGTATTACCCAGAAGAAGTCAGGTACTGTCATAACTTGATCGTTATTGTGCGATTTACTTTGCGCAGTAACGATTAGCCGAAATAAAAATGAACCAAATAATACGGAAACTAGCTAGTGAAATTTTGGTCCGAAATGATGAATTAATTTTGACTCTGCTTGGAAATTATTCTAAATGAACGGTCGCCAGCGAAATCAAATAAAACTCTTGATTTTGAAATTAAATTACATTACTATTGCAGCGTGTTGGCAGACGCGGACAGTCACAAAGGCGCTGACTCGGGCACATTATCAAAACACAATGATCACCCAGAAAAATTTCAGTCATGGACGAAAGCAAACCTGCAACTACTACATAATATTAATTACTAGTTCTTTACACTAACTGTTACGTAACAACTGAACTGCATT
Organism: Schistocerca cancellata; assembly: GCF_023864275.1. NCBI lineage: Eukaryota > Metazoa > Arthropoda > Insecta > Orthoptera > Acrididae > Schistocerca > Schistocerca cancellata. The sequence continues at coordinate 858,791,162 of NC_064626.1, read as the reverse complement.
TCTGACTGTAATGCTAACTGCTAGTAAACTGTTTTGCAAAAGGTAGACTTTAGTATTTAAATTGACTATTCTACAACAATAACTGCTTTTTAAAATGATTACTGAGTTCGCTACTTTGACTTACTGTTACGTAAATTACTTCTCATACAAAATTTTCGGCACTTATGCAGTTTAGGGGTACAAGAAAAGTACCTATTTTTGAATGAAACGCGTATTTCTGAAGATGTAAGCATATATATGCACGGAATACCAAAAAATTGTTTATTTCAAAAATTGTGTGTTACAGTCATATCTGATGCGCTCGTCACCAAAAAAGTACTAATTTTCATATGGATACAAAAAAAGATCAGTTAACTGTCTCAAATTTTTTTACCAAAAATGATGTATTGCATAAGTATACACGGAATTTCAAAAACTTTTTTTTTTGCAAAAAAGATGGAATTAACAAGAAAATTTTCTCAAAAAATTATATTTGCTTATTTTGCACAGATATACATTAAAGCTCTAATCACTGATTAGACAAAAACAGCTACCTCAAGTTAATTTGCAGCATTAGGATAAATTTTTTGAACATGCTCAATGAAATTGTGGAATGGATTTTTCCCAAAACGTTGACGCCAGAGAAATTCCGCCATGTAGTTATTCAGCATAGCACTGTGAGTTCCGAAACGCCTTTTATTTTCTTCTTTAGCTTTTTGCCAGACTGACTCCACGTGATTTGTGGTTGCGTCTGTAAAGGGAGCGACAAAATAAAGCGAATGATTAACAATCAGATGATTGTAGCCCAAGTTACCTATCGTGTTAAAAGCTTGCCACAAATCAGAAACTACTGTGGTTCCAGGCAAATGGGTAGCAACACGTCGTGGCACAGGAACCATAAAGCTTTGCTTTGTCTCAACGCCATAACCACGAAAGACCCATTGCTCCCGCACCGTATGACCTCGATGGTACTTTCTCCTGACGAAGCAGCTCTCGTCTATTTCAACAGTATGGCCAGGGTCGCCCAAAACTATTGGCTCAATTAAGAAATATTCATGGCAGATATCCCAACAAAATTGGCACCAATCGACCACAGTGTTCTCACTGCCAGTTTTGAGCTCCCTCATTAAAAACTCTTGCTTATTGAGTTCGAAAGCCCACATGTAAGACAGTCTGCCACATATTTATTTTGTTGGTGGAGTCATAAGTAAAAGCGTGATCAGCGCATGTACCCCCTAAACTGCATAAGTGCCAAATTTTCTGCTAGTGAAGTATTGTTAAATATACTGCTTTGTCAAATTACTTGTCAATAATCAGCACTTAATTAATAAGCCCAAAAGACTATTTGTGACATAAATTACTTCTCACACAAAATTGTGTGAACATGAAATATTGTTAACTATACTGCTTTGTCAAACTATTTGTCAATAATCAGCACTGAATTAACAAGTCCAAAGAAACTATCTTTTTTGTTCAGTTTAATTTAAACTATTAATCAATTCGATAAACTTCACTCTTCTTGCCGGCCGCGGTGGTCTCGCGGTTCTAGGCGCTCAGTCCGGCACTGCGCGACTGCTACGGTCGCAGGTTCGAATCCTGCCTCGGGCATGGATGTGTGTGATGTCCTTAGGTTAGTTAGGTTTAAGTAGTTCTAAGTTCTAGGGGACTGATGACCACAGATGTTACGTCCCATAGAGCTCAGAGCCATTTGAACCATTTCACTCTTCTTATCATCCACTTTCAATTCATTAATTACATTCGTTATGGATACCGAGAGGATCCTGTCAGGTTGTTGTTACTGAGGATTACAAACTTTAACACACCTAAGTTGCTGACGTATTTGTTACTGGACGATTCGCAACTAACACTCGCAAGCCTTTTATAATTATAAATGATAAACTGGTTGGGCATTACTTCATAGGGGTGCGGTCTGTGCGGCGAAGTCCCTTATACCACGAAATATACGACCACAGGCTCTTCACCACAGTTGACTTTGGGCCCCCAGCTGTCTTCTTAAATGCTGATTAACCTTGATGCCTTGCGCTGTCCCCAATTACTTCTCCATATTACGCCTGGCCATACCGTACGTGGGATCTTGCAGTGAAACAAGTCTTGCGTCCTCTTAGCATCAGAATTCCGCCTTTACGTCCGACCCGCTTGCTCGCTACTAACCGACTCTCGACTACCACCTAAGCATAGACACAGCCCGACTGCTGCCGCGCCCCTCCGTCCAGCGACAGTACGACAGTAATAATAATCTCTTTGGTTTACTTAACAATATTTCCTAGCTTGGCCTGTGCGTCTACTATAATTCTCTTTCATTGGTCATTTTGCACACAGGAAATTATTAAAACATATATACATCACAATAACATATACAACATATTTATATACTTCATTTAAAAGTACATGGTTAATAAAGCAGGAAAAAATTTGTATGTGGACACTGTTTTTTTGTTACAATGTGACCTGGCGTCATGTCTACCGCTACGCCCGATGCAGCGATGCGGAAGTTCGTCGTTTAGGGAGCGACAAACATTGATCCTCCAATGATGGGGTGCCCCGTCTTGTTCGAAGATGAAGTTCTCCAAATCAGTTCTCAGCTGTGGAAACAAACACAACTGCAACATATGAACGTAAGAGGTACTCGTCACAGTCTTCTCACAGAGGAAAAACGGCCCGTACAGCTTCATTTGTACCGGACAGGAAACATTAACCTTCGGCGACTCTCGCACGTACGCCACAATTTAATGAGGATTCTCAGTGTCCCACACTCTCACACTGTGGCCCTTCACCTTTCCGCATAAAAGGAGGGTTGCTTCGTTGCTGAATATCAGCTTTGATGTTAAATGTTCATCCTCAAGTGCTTCCCGCTTTGTGACGCAAAGCTGAGGGCGCCAACGATAATCTTCCGGTTTTAATTGTGCACGAGCTGCAGACGGTACGGTCTGAAATGTAATCGCCGTCGCAGATCTTCCACAATATTTGCTGCGGTATTTCGAGTTCGTAGTTTGCGCGGACCGTTGATTTTTTGGACTGCGTACGAAATTATCTCTCCCTCTGCTCACGGTCGCATCCGGCAGTGCTCGTAAATTGTTGATGCAAATGCACATTGATCTGTTTACGTGGTGGTTCTTTCCCATAATTCTTTGTAAATGTACGCGGCACTACTGTAACAGATAAATATATCGCATGTTCCAACACACAAAATCTCTTGTCTAGCTTTGTCACTATTTTGTCAAGGAACTTTGAAAACTAATAAATAATTTATAGTAGCTCCGAATTTTGAAACACTTTGTCTTGCTGGGAAAGACAGCTTTAATGACGGTTGCGAACTGCGTCAGACAATACAATTTTTAATTTGACAACAGTTTTCTGTCACAATCTAACTGTCCTCATGTCGTCTGGTTCAAAGGCGAACAGGTATGTCAAGTGCACAAAATAACTGTGCATAGTAGCTCTTAAACAATTTTCATCGGATATACACTCATTATAAACAAATTTCACATAGTTTATACAAAGAATATACTTATAAATATCATATTGACTGTGAATTTCATAACTGCAATAACTGATCAAAATCACTCCATTTTGACATAACTTGTGATATGACTAATCTTCCAATGCAAACAATCAACATGCTTAAATCAACACACTTAGAATAACCACGATGCATTAGCTACTGCTACAGCTGCCCAAAGACCTTATGTTTCCGGCTCTAGATATTCTGAACGTTTTGACTATCGATATATTCTGACCTACAATATGCCCTAAATTTGGTAAATCGTCGCTGAAGCCAGGCTTTACATTATTTAGCCTTGTATTAGACAGTAAAAATTACCCTGTGAAAGTTGTTATAACACTGTCGATAAAACATGTAAATCATAAACGTGTGAATACATTTACCAGTCACAGAGCAATTATATACAAAAGATATAGCTTAAGTAAAAGCAATGTGCTTGTAGACGTCTGACGATGTACCAGCTTACGCTGAACAGCAATCGCTCAAGGATAAATAATAATGGAGATTTTCCAGCTGATTATGTACAAGGTGGGTAAAGTAAAACCGTGCTATAAAATATTTTATTCAAAGATGGGCAACCCAAGTGACGTCACCAACATTACTAAGCCCCTACACAGGGCATGGAAACCAAACTCAGTTCCATATTGTCTATGTAGTGGATTCCAGGGCAAAAAAAAAAAAAAAAACATTTGATTTTCCATATTTCGCATAAACAGTGACCGAATTTAAAATGCTTACATAATATACTCGTTAAGAGGTATAATCTTAGGTGAAATATTGAACACAGGAAGACATTGCGGTTAAAAACTGCGTATTTGTCTTGAGGCAGCGTAACTCACTTCGCTCACATAAACAGACTACATTCATCTAGTATTTGTGGACTCGAGCGCTTGGTGACTTGCAACACATTTTACACATAATTACAGACAATTAAGGCAGTTTTTCTCGATGCCACACACAAAAGGATGGAAGGAGAAAAGTTTATTGCTTATTACATCTTCGCTGCTCATGCAATAAAACTGGCACATCAGGCATGAAGTTTTAATTTATTATTTCTTGATTGCTAACGGTATTCGCAGAATTTTGCAGTGTTCACAATGTATCTGCAATGTATCTGCAAAGTAATATCATTGCAAACCACATGCTTCAAGACATATGTCGTGAAAAACACTGAGGTGTGTGAAAAACTATTTTTTTTCTTAAATGGGAGCATAAATAGCCCAGAATATACTTATCCAGTGTTCGATTTTTCGATAATAATCAGAGCACCAAACTTTAAACATCATTTTAAACGTTCATTTTCAACTTCTCGCAGCGTAATGAATAGTACATTAAATTTCGGGCATGCAGCCGCGTAAATAAAATTTCCTCCACTGATATTTCGGCCGCGATTGTCCGGCCATCCTCAGAGTGAGTAACCATCAATTAAACTAAAAATAAGATGATATAAGCACATGTTCAAATAAGGCCGTAATGTTCTTATCAAAATGTCATCGTGTTTTCAGTTTAATGGTGAATTTTATGAGCAGATTGATGGCGTTGCTATGGGAAGCCCCTCTCCCATCTGATAGCTAATTTATTCAGGGAAGACTTCGAGGACAAGGCACTGTACTCAGCAAGTTTTAGACCAACGTTCTTCTGGAGGTACGTGGACGAAACTATTGTGGTATGGCCGCACGGGATGGATGAATTACATCGACTTCTTGAGCATTTGAATTCCATCCACGCCAGCATCAAATTCACTCTGGAAATAGAAAAAGACGGCTACCTCCCACTTTTGGATGTTGCCGTTCGCCGTAAAGTCGATGGCACATTAGGACATGCCGTATATCGGAAAGCAACACACACAAATCTATGTCTTCATGCCAGTAGCTGCTATTACCTTTCACAGACCATAGGTGTCCTTAAGACCTTAGTGCATAGGGCGCACTGTATATCCGATAACGACAATTTGCAAGAAGAGCTCGCATACCGCAAGAGCATTTTTAAATCGAATGGATTTTCTCCGCAACAAATTCGTAGCGCATCCAATGCAAAACCTAGAATGCTGGTATGTTATGGGGAAGAAGATAGTAATTCCTTCAGATCTAGTGCGTTTTTGCCCTATGTGGGTGCTCTGTCCTCGAAGATAGGCCGTATTCTTGAGAAACAGTGTGTTAAGGTGATCTTCCGGCCCCCCACGAAGATTGCAGCTTTACTTGGATCTGTAAAGGACGATTTACAGCTTCGTAAAGCGGGTGTGTATCTGATTCCGTGCGGAAATTGTGAGAAGTCGTAAGCTGGCCGAAGTGGCTGTGCGGTTAAAGGCGCTGCAGTCTGGAACCGCAAGACCGCTACGGTCGCAGGTTCGAATCCTGCCTCGTGGCATGGATGTTTGTGATGTCCTTAGGTTAGTTAGGTTTAACTAGTTCTAAGTTATAGGGGACTAATGACCTCAGCAGTTGAGTCCCATAGTGCTCAGAGCCATTTTTTTGAGAAGTCGTACACAGGTCAAACAACACGCACCGTTCATGAGAGATGTGTGGAGCATCGAAGATACCCATGCTTATTACAGCCAGACAAGTCAGCTGTGGCCGGACATTGTATTGATACAGGGCACTCCATGAATTACAGTGATGTGAAGATTTCAACATCCACCTCTTCCTTTTGGGAATCTATCTTCAAAGAAGCTATAGAGATTAGATTAGTTAATAATTTACTAAATAGAGATAATCGTTTTAATTTGGATAAAGCGTGGAATCGGGTTCTTGAGGTGATTAAAATTTAGAGAAGTCGTCATAATGTCACCGCCGCAGATCATACATCCATAAGCGAATCGAATGTCTGTACGCCTTCGCTACAGGCGGTGCATGTGTAAGCGTATTTCTTTGCCGCCGTCCAACATCTGTGACCCTCATGCGCAGTACCGCCGCGGTGGAGCTTATAAGGCCGCGCTTGGCATCTTGTCGTCAATCTTGTGACTCACTCTGAGGATGGCCGGACGATACGCGACGAAATATCAGTGGAGGAAATTTTATTTGCGCGGCTGCATGGCCGAAATTTAATGGACTATAATTTTTAGTCCTTTTCTAAACTTTTTCCCGTTTACAAGCTTAAGGACGGATATCTAACACATTAAGGAATTTGTAAAGTAATCCGAAGCATAAAGTTGTTTTATACACGATAGTTCGATCCTCCAAAGACACAGGTGTTTACTGGCCCTCCCCTCTTGCGGATGTAGTAAGTTTTGTTGCTTGTCTTAAGGTGCAACACATTTACAGGACCACTTCTTCGACACCCCGTAAGTCTCTCCCATTGCGGTCGACACATTTGGAATTTGTCCCAAAGGTGACTACAACCTTCCTCTGTAATGGTACAGCAGCGTGGCGGCCTGCGACGTCACTCTTGAACTCGGCGGCGATTCAAACAAGATGTCGATATATGCGAAAAACAGGAGCTCAGAAGTCCATGTGAGATGTAAGTTGGGTTAATGATGCCATATTGGCACCAAATTTCACTATAATTCTGCCCAATACCACTGTGGACGTGTCACACTGTGGTAGTCGTCACACTCCTTATTACCCACGTCACTCCACCTTAGACACCTATGCGACGGACGTCACAACCGCGACGCCTAGAGTTGAAATCAAGAGGTTTTCTCATGACTGGCCGAGGAAAACGTTTCAGAGATATCGCCGCTCAAAATCGACACGAAAAGACCTTAGGGGGCGACATAGCGAGCGTCAGTGGACCACTGTTTTCCTTGGTGCGTTCATATATTTTGCGGTCGAAAACGATAGCTCGCAGTGGGATGAGCAACAGAGCGACGTTCTTGACAACATTTGACGCTGCTGAAACCTCTCGGGCGATTCAACCCCTCTATAAGGTCGTAGTGGGCCAGCAATCGCACTTAATGTGATCATATTCCTCTGGGGTGCAGCATGACCACAATTTTTGTTCTGGCATACAGGATGGAACCACTACCGACCGTTCAATACCATTCGACGAAATCTGAACGTGATTATAAGCAGCGGTTGGTGTTTACGCTTATTCCGCCCTCATGTTTCGAGCCCTCCTGTGGAGCGATCGCAGATGGGTGCGACATTGACAGATGCTTAAAAAAATGGCTCTGAGCTCTATGGGACTTAACATCTGAGGTCATCAGTTCCCTAGACTTAGAACTATTTAAACCTAATTAACCTAAGGACATCACACACATCCATGCCCGAGGCAGGATTCGAACCTGCGACCGTAGCAGCAGCGTGGTTCTGGACTGAAGGGCCTAGAACCGCTCGACCACAGCAGCCGGCACAGATGCGTAAACAAAATGGCAAAGGGTTCTTCTGAGACCCCTCAGTTTGGCAACACCCTCGGTGTCACCTCCTTGCCTTTCCTGAGCAGCTTAACAATGTATCTGTACAAATACATTGAAGTCCTAGGCCCTTTCAGAACAATGTATCTGTACAAATACATTGAAGTCCTAGGTGCTTGGAGAACAATGTATCTGTAGAAATACATTGAAGTCCTAGGCGCTTGCAGAACGGCAACCCCATCGACAACTTCCTATTCTGGATGGTCTGCTAGGAGGCACAAGAGCAGAGACGTTGCAGCTCAAGAGAAATAGCGTCTCACGTTACAGGATCTGTCTGTCCAGGCGTATTGTTGAGCTGTTCAACAAAGGCAACTGGGTGACACCGAGGGCGTTGCCGATCTGGGTGGTTCTAGAGGGACCCTTTGCCATTTTATTCACGCGTGTGTCAATTTCACATCCCTTTGTGATCAATCCCTAGGAAGGCTCTATACCGATAAGCCAAAACATAACGACACTGCCCCACTCAAGACTAAATACTGCCTGATGTCGTTGCTGATCACGTGTCGCGATTAGAAAAGTATACGAGCGGACGATAGGGGAATCACTCCAGCTTTGGTGTGGGCAAGAGATGCGAAAATCATCTAATGTAAACGACTGTGAAAAACTTCAGATTGTTCTGACCCGCCGCCTGGGGACGGATATCTCAAAAACTGTGAAGCTGGTCGGATGTTCGCGTGCCATTCTTGTGGGCATCTATGAAAAGTATCTGAAGGGCGGTGAAACGATGACTAAGCTACCAGGGGTAGGACGTTCAAGCCCCATCACAAAACATAGAGCTCGGACACCTGTTCGCTGTGTAAAGTAGGATATTCGGTGATTTATCGGAGTCTGACGATGTCTTACAATTCCGGTGCAAGCATAAGTATTTTGGAGCACACTGTTCAGGATGCATTGCTAAACAGGGGGCTCTGCAGCAGACTACCTCTACATATTGTCATGTTGACACAGCTATAAATCCAATTGCGATAGCGGTACACCACGGGAGACTGGACTGTAAACCAATGAAAAGTCGCTTGGTTAGACAAATCACGTTTCCTGTTAACACCAAGTCGATAGTCCTGTCCAGATACATCGTAATCGAAGCGAAAGGCCGTTCGATACATATTCCGCGCCAAGGTTGCAGGCCGTTAGGAGCAGAGTAACGCTTCCTATGTTTAGTTAGCTGGTAAAATAACGTCGAAAAAGCAGTTAAGTTTACCACTGGAAATTTTATTCTACTCACAAAACATTGTTTATAAATTGCACTATTGATAAAAGGAAATGTTTTAATACAGGATGGTAAAAACCAACTGCATTCAAAAATGTGAACGAATATTCCCTGAATGGGTTTCCAACTTCTACAATGGATCGAAGGATGACCTATGCCATATCACATCTATAATCTAGGTTTAAATTAAGTTTCACAAAAGAGAAAACTATCAAAATGGTCTACAGTGACCCTCAATTATCTTTAATTATTTATCTAACTTGTCGTAAATTACAGTGGCTGATGTGGCTTCTCAATAACTATATAACAGAAAAATCATCGCATTTCAGATTTTTACTTCAAGTGGCAAATGTGAACACCATGAGCTTTAATTGACGATCGACACTAGTATTACGCAAAAAGGGGGTGTAACACGTGAGACTTCTGCAGTTCTGAGTGAAGCTTTATGCGCTGTTATGCGGCATCGCGTGCGTTCATTACCTTGTCGATGTTCGTCAGGGGGTGGCGAGCAGCACAGCTCCGCTCACCTCACCGTCTCGTCGGAAGCAACTCTCTCCTAACTTCTCCTTACCACAATTTACCGAAGCTGGTTTAAAAAAAAACCATCTGGCTGTTTTTTCATGTGACCAATCAGGGTCTCAATGTTAACCTTAAGATCCGCCTACCAAAATTTCTGTCTAGCCAATGAGAAACGTTATACTTTTCGTGGTGGGACAATGTTTTTAAAGTTTGCAACGTAACAGAGACACGAAAAAGTCTCACGCTAAAACTTGCAGCTGGTGTGGTCCTTTTAGTGTTATCGTAAGATCTATACTGTTCTTCTGGGGGGCTCTATATTTTAACATGGGCTGAGGGTGGTCCTAATGTAACAGAGACGCGAAAAAGTCTCACGCTAAAACTTGCGGCTGGGGTGGCCCTTGTAGTGTTATCGTAAGATCTATACTGTTCCTCTGGAGGGCTCTAGCTTTTAACATAGGCTGGGGGGGTGGTCCTAGCGGTTAGCTGGCGACGTGGGTGTCCGTCCCTTATCGTAGGGCCTTCTAGCTTAACACAGTTCTGCTCTCGACTTCTGTTCTCGTTTATCCCCTCGGGACTGCGTCTGTCTCACGGTGGGAAGGTATGACATGCATTTAGGCATTCTTGTGTTAGTCTGTGGTATTCCATTTTCTCACTCATTACTCGTATTACTTTGGTTAATTTAATGCCACGATTTATTCGGAGCTATGTGACATACTACTGGATTTGCTTATCATGTCAGGGTTTTCATGGAAGGTGTTGGATTTGCCTGACACCTTATATATCACCACCCTTCGAACTTAATTTTTGCACTAAAGTTAGGCAATGATTGAATCATTGTGTAAGTCAGTCAAAAATTATTCCGTTTTCTAAATTTTGTTGCCTACTGTTCAGCCACGTTATTCTGGTCTATGCTAGTTTGTATTACTAATTTATATTTTTATATTCTTCCACATTATTATCAAAAATATGTTTATATTGACAAGGGAAGAATATTTTTATTCTATTATAATTATTATTTTTTAATTATTTCCTTTCTTTATTTAATTGTGAAGTTTGTTTTTTTAAGAAGTTTGTTATCGAAAGTGAGGAGTCTTTCACATCGATTTTCTTAGAAATATTGTTTTTATAAATATAGTAATTAAGTAAAATCTATTCCTAACACATTTTCTAAATATCATGTACAAGTAAAATGTTTATGTTTCTAGACACTCATTTCAACATTGTTACACTAACACATAAGAATTATTCCCAAGAATTGCTTTGACAAAGAAATATACATACACAAGTATTGAGATATTATCCTAACAAATGGTAAAGAAAAGGGAAAACATCCAACATGATAATTTTTTATTCTTTGTTTTTATAAGGAGAAAATAAGTAAAATATAGTTATTCTTTTATTTTTATGAGGAGAAAATAAGTGGCATATAGTTTTAGTGTTTATTATACCTTACTTTTGTTCTTTATATACTGTCCATTTCAGAACTAATGACTTATTTTTATCGATAGCCTATTTTTTACTTAAGTCCATTTTTATTGATAGTCTATTTTTTACTTAAGTCCATTTTTATCGATAGTCTATTTTTTACTTAAGTCCATAGTCAATGACTGTTATTTTGTAGTTTATTAGCTGTCTGGTGTGCTTAACTGATTTAGTTTTTCACACGTTTCTTTTGCACAATTCCTACATCACATAATTTGATTTCACACAATCCTATGAATGTTTAAGCATGAGGTTGGCGAATGTTTTTTTGCACGAAGGTGATGGACTTGAGCGAGATGGATATGGGCAAGTATTTGATGTACAGCTTCGTTCGTCATTCCTTGTTGGCTTTGCAAGTGTGTGTTGCTGTTGTGGAGGTCCCATAATGGAATGGAGCTGTGAGTGCAGAATCTTGTGGTTTACTGGCTTTGTATGCGTGTAACGTCATCGTTATGTGTCGCTGAAAGCGGTCGTTTTTCGTTGTAATACTTCGCAGATGACTAGTTTACAATAAGATAGGGATTTGGAAAGGTATGTCGTCTATTCTTCACCCATCTTCTTTCTTGGTCTCAATCTTGCGAATCTTCAACTTCTGTTCTTCCTGCTTTTTCTCTGCTTCTTACTTGCTTCTTGGTTCTTCTCTGTGCAGGATATGGAAATATTTATTGATAACTAGTCGCTTTGAAGTTCTGCTCTTAGTAACAGTTTGATAAATTGTTTGAGTGTGTCATTTTTACTTTGTGGAAGTTTTCTTCAGTTTCGTGTATCAGCGTGCTGTTTAATAGCAGTAGTGTGACTTTTACGCATATTTATTTTTTGCCAGTGGTCTTGTCCAAGCGGTCTTCTCGTCGGGCCGTTTTTTGCTCGCTCTGCTGAGTCGGGGCATTCGGAGACCCTTCTGGCATTCGGTGTCCTGTCATGTCTCTGCAGGGTTCTGCCACTGTGTGGTTCCATGTTCTGTCCCAGCAGGGTTCCGCCACCCTGTGGTTCAGCTTGGCAGCAGATTTATTTACTGCCCACTTCAGCTACAAGGGCCTTCTGTTGGTCTCGCTGTCCTTTCCCTTCTCTCGACGCTTCTGCCTTGTAGGAATCGTGTCTTGCTAATTACATCCTTTCCTTTCTTGATACTTCTCGTGTTGCAACTTGTGGGTCGTTGCATCTCGTCCTTGCTGGAGTTTTTACAATGGTTCTTACAAAAGTTTTACTTATAATCATCTAACATATGTCTAGTATCTACATTGTTTTACGCCTTCTTAAAAGCTTTACAAATTTCGGCGCCCTTTCCATGTTACAATTCTAAGATATTTTGGGTCTTAACATCTACAAGAATCCTCAAATTGGTTTTTTATTTTTGTGTAGTGTTGTGGTGTATAGCATTTTAGTATTTCATGCTGTTTGACTATCTACACTTTATCCCTTCACCTTAATCTATGTTACTATTGGTGTTATTTTTGTTTTTGTTTTTATTGAAACTACTTTCTTTTTTCCACCTTCCTCTCTCTTCATTCTTCTTTCTCCTGACGATCTTATCGCAACATAATCTTGAAATATTGTGCTGATTATTTACCAGTAATAAAATTAATCTTCAAACTTTTTGATATATCTCACATGGTGAAGTCCTAAGGTTTTGCCTGTTTTTGGGTTCATTAGTTCCACAGCATTATCATTAGCAATTCGGCTAATTATGACAGGTCCTTTGTATGCAGTGTAAAACTTATGTATTTTGTGTTTCTGTTTGCTGGAGAGATGGTGTGTTTTTTCAATACTTTCTGGCCTACTGAGAATGTTCTTTTAATTGCTGTTCTATCTCCTCTTTCTTTTCTTTTAATGGCTGCCTTTCTGATGTTGGAGAGTGCTGTTGCTACGACTTGTTTGTGCTGTCTACGTGGTACAATAGGAAATCTATCATTTTCTCTGGTTATGTTTGGGGGTTCAATATTTTTAAGTACAGTAACTGGAGGTAGTAGTGTAGTGCTATGTGGCATTTCATCTATTGCTTCTTGAAAATCTTTAAGGTATATATCCCAAGTGTTGTGTCTTTTGCCTGCATATAATCGGCATAAAGTGCCTATGTCCTTCATAGATAGTTCTGCTGGATTTACGCTAGGTTTGTACTTAGATATGTAGATGGGTTTTATTTTGTGTTGATTTAACGTGTTCTGCCATTGCACTGATTTTTATTGTGGGCCACTATCCGAAATTATTCGTTCCACTCGACCTACTTGCCTGTGAAGATCTTGTCTAAATGCTTTACTTATAGTAAGACCTGTTGTCCGTTTTAATGGTGTCAAGGTAACGTATTTAGAAGTAAGTTCCAAAACGACAAATATGAAAATATATCCATTTTTTGTGCATGGGAGGGGCCCCATTAAATCTGTTGCAGCTATTTGTTTTAATCGTTTAGGGATTATTGGAAACATAGGTGGCTTGGTTTGGAAAGTGAGGTGTTTAGCCCTCATACATTTTTTGCATTTGACTAATACTGTTCTAATTTGTCTTTCCATATTAGGAAAATGGCTTGTTTGTTTTATTTTTAAAAAGCATTTCTTTGGTCCAAAGTGGCCATTACTGAAATGTGTATACCATATGTACTTATTAATTAGTTCATCTGGGATATAAATTAACCATTCATTCGTTGCAACATTTCGTCTAAAAAATAAAACATTGTTTTTTACGAGATAGTGCTGTCGAATGTCTGGAAAATCATTACTTCTCCACTTGTGTTTGATTCCTAGTATTTCGGAATCCTCGTCCTATTCTTTGCCTATGTTTTTCAATGTTGTCGTAATGTAGTTTTCGAAAGGTACTTGTTTCATATAGTACATTGTAAACTGGTCTTCTGCTGCTTCCAAACCTATGTTATTGGATGCACCCTGTGGACATCGTGATAAAGCATCTGTTAATACATTTGCTGGTCCTGGTATATGTGCAATAGTGAAGTCAAATTCTTGTAGTATTAACATCCATCTGGCTAACCTCCCATGAGTTAGTTTGGCGGATAACTGAAATTATAATGCTTTGTGGTCAGTGTATACTTTTGTTTCTCTTCCGAATAGGAAGTATCGAAAACGTTGGAAGCCCCATACAATGGCCAATGCTTCCAGCTGCGTGACTGAATAGTTTTTCTCGCTCTTTGTGAGTACCCGACTGGCAAATGCAATTGTTCTATATGATCTTAGCCCTGCCTGTTCGTATTCTTGGAATAAAACAACTCCTAAACCTGTTTTCGCGCTATCAGCGGCCATACAAAAATTTTGTGTTAGATCAGGATGTGCTAAAATCGGTGCTGTTGTTAGTGCGTTTTTCACTTTTAAAAATTCTTCATTGGCTTGTTGATCCCATACCGATGGCATGTTTTTTCCAGTCAATGCACATAGGCGTGGTGTTGCGAGAGAGTCGATCCAAATAAATTTTTTATAGAATCCGGTGAGACCTAGAAATCCTCTGAGAGTTTTCTTATTATATGGAGTACAGAATTCTTTGATTGCCGTTAGTTTTTCTGGGTCGGGCATTATCCCTTTCTCGGAAATTATGTGTCCTAAAAATTTGACCTCTCGCCTTCCAAATTTGGATTTTGTTATATTTACTGTGACCCCATGCTCTTTCATGATCTGTAAAAACTGATTTAATGTGTCGTTGTGATGTTCCCAAGAGGGTTCTGCTATAATCACATCATCAACATAACAAGTAATTTTTTGTAACATTTCAGGACTGAGTATAGTATTAAATACCCTAATAAACGCTGCTGATGATATGTTTAAACCAAATGGCAATCGTTTAAACTGGTAACATCTACCGAATACGATAAATGCTGTAAATTTTCTACATTCTGGGGCCAATTCTATTTGCCAGAAACTACTCCGTAAATCAATTGCTGAAAATATCTTAGCACCGTGGAAGTTTTGAATCAATTCCTCTAATTTTTCTGGGCGATTTGTCTCAGTGATTATGATTGTGTTGATCTGTCTGGAATCAAGCACTAACCTGATGCTCCCATCTCGATTTTGTACAATATGGAGCGGGCTGTTATATGTGGAGGTAGCTGGTTCAATAATATCGTCATCTAACATTTTAGATATCTCCTGGAATACTTTATTCCTGTATCTTAATGGGATTGTATAGGGTGGCACTCTAAATGGTTTGTGCTGTTTTACTTCAAATTTGTACTGAAAGTGTTTAATACTGCCAGTCTTAGGTAAAAATACCTCTGCTTTATATCGTAAAATACCCTCTAATTCTCTTTTACTGTGTTCCGAAATACCTTGAACTTCTTGCAATTTTTCGTCGATTTCTTTATGGACTTCTAACATGAGTTGAGGCGATTCCCCCTTTTGTGCATGCCATTCTAATTCTTCATCCTCTTTATCTCGCGTCATTTTTAATTGTTTGTTTATGACTGGTATTTCTTCTAATTTTAGCTTTTGCTCAAAGAGAAGTGTGACATTCCCGAATGTTACGCTACCTTTCCCCATATCTATTATCGCTCGTCTCTCATTTAAAAAATCTGCACCTATAATCAAATCTACAGTTAGTTTAGGTATAATCACGAAGTTGGCTTCGGTCTTTTGACCTTGACACGAAAGAGTTAACCTTGTTTGTCTCGTAACTTCCGCAGTATTGTTTCTAATAGGACCTCTTACTTTAATCTTACGTGTTTTCAGAACTGGCAATTCCTCATTGGCATTACACTACATGAATAAATTTTCTGAGATCGCAGTCAGTTCACTTCCGCTATCAATTACAATATTGACTGGGATATGCTTTACCATGGCCGTCAGAATTGGTTGAATTTGAAAGGGTTGGTTCTGTTCTTCTTCTTCTTCTTGCATCAACGAATCCTCCACTGAATCATACATGAGTCTTTTTAGGAATTTCCCTTGTGAATTCGAACTTTCTGTAGGATAAGCTTCGACTGCTACTTCTCTCTCTTTTATTTCCTCTTCTCTATTTCTTCCTTCATTGACGCTTTCTTCAACATCCTCTACTTTTTCCTCATCCTCGTCTATCTTCAACTTCTTCGGCGCTACTTCCACATAATCGCATCTAAATGCTCTAATTATCGCTTCATAACTTCCTTTATTATATACGTTGGGTTGTGTGCCCACTCGTAACTTATTTTCAACTTCTGTCGACTGCGCATTATCCTCATTGAATTCGCTTTCCCTGGTTTCCATCTCAAATAGCTCTGCAATACTTGTTACTTCGTCCTTTCCTCCTACATTCGTTGTGCATGCCTCTGGTAATTC
Source organism: Schistocerca cancellata (assembly GCF_023864275.1). Lineage (NCBI taxonomy): Eukaryota > Metazoa > Arthropoda > Insecta > Orthoptera > Acrididae > Schistocerca > Schistocerca cancellata. The sequence goes on along the minus strand of NC_064626.1, from coordinate 858,774,855 downwards.
ATCTTCCTCGTCAGTATTCTCCTAATTAATTTCGTCCCAACACGATATTGTTATTTTCTTGTCTTCGTTTTCATCTGGTCCCTGCGGATTTGTTTCTTCCTTCTTCTCTTCTCGTGATAAGATTTTTACTTCTCTGTTCAAGGTGCTGCAATTGTCCTGGGTCGGTGCGTCATTCTCTTTGGCATGGGCGCTTAGCTGTCAATTCGAACGTTTATTGAGGTTTGGTGGTCTTACCTCCACCTCTTCTATCTGTATTCTCTTTTCTTGTTCAGCTTGTTGATAGTGGTTTCTTTGTTGATAATTTTTCGGTCTATTGGTTCTCCAGTACCCGTTCCGGTTGTCGTTATTCCCTCCGATGATGATGATGTTTGGTTTGTGGGGCGCTCAACTGCGTGGTTATCAGCGCCCGTACAATTTCCCAACCTTTGCTCAGTCCAATTTCGCCACTTTTCTGGATGATGATGAAATGATGAGGACAACACAAACACCCAGTCATCTCGAGGCAGGTGAAAATCCCTGATCCCGCCGGGAATCGAACCCGGGACCCCGTGCTCGGGAAGCGAGAACGCTACCGCGAGACCACGAGCGGCGGACGTTATTCCCTCTGTAATAGTTGTTACCGTTCTTGGGCGAATTATAGTTATTGCCATATTCTCTTCTAAATCCATAATCGGTTCTTTGTTGAAATCTATTGTCGTTTCCTGGTGCGAAGTTATCACATGGTTCGTAATTATTGTTTCTTCGTACTGTGTCTTGTGGATTCCACTGCTTTTTGCTTTCGTTTTCACGTGCGCTTCGTCTTTTTCTTGCGTCATCTTCCGAAAATATGAACTCTAGTTCCCTTAGAATACCTTTAAATGCTTCGACGTCATTACCTCCGCGACCTACTAATGATTGCTGGTATTTCAATGGTAGCTTCATCGAGCATAATTTAATCAACTCTCCGTCACTGTATGGTGCATCTAAGCATTGATTTTTCTTTGCCATTAATTCGAAAAATTTCACGGGACTCTTCTCTCCTGAATTTTCAAAATATGGGTTCTGTAATAATTCGTACTTCACTCTGTTCTGTGCTTCGCTGGACCAATATCGTGAGAGAAACTTCTCTCTGAAATCTTCGTACGATCGACATGTCGCTGCAACATTCTGCATGGTTTCTGCGACTGTTCCTGACATGTGTGCACATATAAAGTCTAATTTGTGTGCTAGCGTCCAGTGTTCTGGTAATCCTACTCGGAACTGATCAATAAAAGTTCGTGGATGTAATGAGTTTCCTTCTCGAAAGTGTTGAAATTTTCTGACTGTGAGGAAATGATCGTTGTCGTACTTCGTCATAGTTCCATATGAAATTCGCGATTCTTCGCCACTTTTGTTTCTGATCATTTCTCCTGTCGTTCTTTCTGGTTGTGGTAGATCCATTGGATATTGTCCACTGTAACTTTCGCCTACCCTTGCGTAGTATCGTTGGAGTGGTACGCAATAATTTTCTTCCATCGGTTGTGAACGTGTAGCTGAATGCATTGCACTGTACTCTTCGCGACTTGGCTTTCCATTGTCAGGTATTGGTTCTGTATCTTGTCTGGCTAACCTTGCTGCTTCATTGCACGATTCAAACTGTCTTGAAACATACATTTGTGGTTCCGCATGTGTGTGTGATGACGTTCGTTCATTAAGAATTTCGAAACGTGTTTGGTGCTGTGCAGGCTGTCTGATTTAACGTATGTTACTTTCCGCCTGTGATTGGAATCGCAAATGCGTAATATCTTCGTTAATTGCTTGTTTTTCCGGTGCTGTTACAGATAGGGATGTGGTTGCAGACTCTGTGCTTGTTCGATCCTGTTCACTACGCTCTTCAATGGTTTGCAACAACTCTGTTCGCAATTTCTGAAATTGTCGCTTCGTTTGCGCTTCTATTTTGACTATGCGGTTATCATATCTTTTCAGCGCTGCTTTTGTGGTACGTTTGTGTAACACACTGTTTTCAACAACTTCACGCGCTGTACCTGCTGCTTGTCTAGTAATTTCGTTTATCTGTTTCTCTAGTTTCTTGACCTCTCCCTGGGTGTTGTTACGTAATGTTTTGATCTCGTCCTGAATGTCATTACGCAATGTTTGTACGTCCGCTTGTACCTTGTCAATGTCTGTTCTCAATTGATTGTGACCTGTTATTAAGTTTCCTATCACTTCTCGAGATTCTTTTGCCTCGTCTTCAATATGACTTAGGTGTAACTGAGCTTTTTTGTTTTGTTCTTTAATCGCACGCATTTGTCTCGTGGTTTCTGCATTCTGAATTTGAATTTGGTTCGCTATGTATTTATTTTGCCTTGTTATGGTTTCCGTAATTTGTTGTAATAATTCTGCCAGATTGGTGGGTCCTATTGCGTTTTCTTCCGACGTCCTACGCTCTGTGTTTTCGCCCAAGTGTTGGTTCGCAACCGATTGCATTGAACTGTGCTGTGACACGTTTCTGCTCGCATTCCTTGTACTCTGTGGTGAGGGAGCTCTGATTACTTGTACTACGGGTTCTACGTATTCAAGACGCAAGTTAGAATCCTCATCGACTGTCTCTCTACTTTCCTGCCCCTCGGTCGTATGCTGACTTATGTTTTCTGTGCCTTGACGTACATTATCCTCGTTATGGTACGTTATATGTCCTATTTCTCGCGATACTGCATCGTCTGTTGTACTGTCCTCTATTCTCTGTCCATTTTCATGCTGGGTCTCTACCTCAATTCGGTCAAGGTCTCGATTTGCCATTGCTAATCTTTCCGAATCCCTTATTTTCTGTTTTAAAAGCAATTCACGCGCCCTACTTAGAGTCAACATGCGCTCATACGATCTCACGCGTTTCATAAACTTTTTGTTCACACGACTTGACACTTATTATACCCAAGACTGACAGTCCATTCACTTACTTGTTGGGTCAGAACCAACTTGTCAACGATGTATCCGCCACCTGTGCGCTTGCATTGAGGAGAAAACTTAATTCTAACAATTTTTAAAATTCATAACTTAATTATGCTATTGTCTCTGCTAGAACGTCTCACTATCTATCGCTGCAGCTACTGTTTTCAACTATTTATGCCTTTCAAAAAAGTTTTTTTTATTACAAAAATTTTTTAACAGGATATTTTTCTGACCTAGTTAGGCATGTGGTCAACCTTCAATCATGGTATTTTACCATCCCGGCAGGGTCGCCATTTTCTAACATTCTGCGTGGTGTCTGTTGCTCTATATCGTGTCTCCCTACTACTTTCATGCAATGACGCTCTGAGCGTGTTTTTTAGGGAATTGACTAGTTTGAACCTGGGACCTGTTGCTGGTAAGGACATGTCAGACCACACATGACATGTAGAGTTCAGAAGAGTTCAGTGAGACTAGCGATGATATAACAAAATACTTAATGATTTCAGCGTCAGCTCCACTGCACTCCCTGTAAAAGAATCTTAATACTAACTAAATTTAGTGGAAGGGGTTCAAGGCTTTCCTATTTTTAGTTAGCTGGTAAAATAACGTCGAAAGAGCAGTTAAGTTTACCATTGGAAATTTTATTCTACTCACAAAACATTGTTTATAAATTGCACTATTGATAAAAGGAAATGTTTTAATACATGATGATAAAAACCAACTGCATTCAACAAAAATGTGAACGAATATTCCCTGAATGGGTTTCCAACTTCTACAATGGATCGAAGGATGACCTATGCCATATCACATCTATAATCTAGGTTTAAATTAAGTTTCACAAAAGAGAAAACTATCAAAATGGTCTACAGTGACCCTCAATTATCTTTAATTATTTATCTAACTTGTCGTAAATTACAGTGGCTGATGTGGCTTCTCAATAACTATATAACAGAAAAATCATCGCATTTCAGATTTTTACTTCAAGTGGCAAATGTGAACACCATGAGCTTTAATTGACGATCGACACTAGTATTACGCAAAAAGGGGGTGTAACACGTGAGACTTCTGCAGTTCTGAGTGAAGCTTTATGCGCTGTTATGCGGCATCGCGTGCGTTCATTACCTTGTCGATGTTCGTCAGGGGGTGGCGAGCAGCACAGCTCCGCTCACCTCACCGTCTCGTCGGAAGCAACTCTCTCCTAACTTCTCCTTACCACAATTTACCGAAGCTGGTTTAAAAAAAACCATCTGGCTGTTTTTTCATGTGACCAATCAGGGTCTCAATGTTAACCTTATGATCCGCCTACCAAAATTTCTGTCTAGCCAATGAGAAACGTTATACTTTTCACGCTAAAACTTGCAGCTGGTGTGGTCCTTTTAGTGTTATCGTAAGATCTATACTGTTCTTCTGGGGGGCTCTATCTTTTAACATGGGGGGGGGGGTGGTCCTGACGTAACAGAGACGCGAAAAAGTCTCACGCTAAAACTTGCGGCTGGGGTGGCCCTTTTAGTGTTATCGTAAGATCTATACTGTTCCTCTGGAGGGCTCTAGCTTTTAACATGGGCTGGGGGGGGGGTGGTCCTAGCGGTTAGCTGGCGACGTGGGTGTCCGTCCCTTATCGTAGGGCCTTCTAGCTTAACACAGTTCTGCTCTCGACTTCTGTTCTCGTTTATCCCCTCGGGACTGCGTCTGTCTCACGGTGGGAAGGTATGACATGCATTTAGGCATTCTTGTGTTAGTGTGCGGTATTCCATTTGCTCACTCGTTATCGTATTACTTTGGTTAATTTAATGTCACGATTTATTCGGAGCTATGTTACATACTACAGGATTTGCTTATCATGTCAGGGTTTTCATGGAAGGTGTTGGATTTGCCTGAAACCTTCACCACTAGCCCGTAATTTACGGGAACTGGACGACCTCTTCATTGACATATGCTACCACATACCTCCCGAAACCGACTAAGGACTTCTCGAATCCATGTCATGGAGAGTCGCTGCCGTATTGTGTTCCAAATTTTGACCAACACGCTATGAAACAGGTGGTCATAATGTTTTGGCACGTAAATGTAAACAGAAGGGCTGAAAAAGCGTTGGCGTGTTCATATTTCGTCGAATAGTTTCGAGTTTTTCCTACTAGCTCTACCCTGTACAATAGACCAAAATTGCTATTGCACTACATTACAAATAGGAACGACACGCTCAATGGGGTTGCTGGCCCACGATGTCCTTAGAGAGGAGATGAATCGCCTGAAGGGTGACAGCAGCCGGCCGGTGTGGCCGTGCGGTTCTGGGCGCTTCAGTCTGGAACCGCGTGACCGCTACGGTCGCAGGTTCGAATCCTGCCTCGGGCATGGATGTGTGTGATGTCCTTAGGTTAGTTAGGTTTAAGTAGTTCTAAGTTCTAGGGGACTGATGACCACAGATGTTAAGTCCCATAGTGCTCAGAGCCATTTGAACCATTTGGTGTCAGCAGTGCTAAAAGTTGCCAACAACGTCATCCTATTGCTCATCGCACTGCGAACTATCGTTTCTGACTGTGAAATGTATGGAAATGAACGACCCAAGGAAAGTGAAGTGTCATTAAAGCCCCTTATGCCGCCCCCTAGGACCTTTTTGTGTCGATTCTGAGCGGCGGTGTGACTAAAATGCTTTCCTCAGCTACCTGTAAGAAAACCGCCTGATTTCAACGCTGGGTGTCGGGGTTGTGAAGTCCATCACAGAGGCGTCAGAAGGTGTGAAATGTAAGTAAGAGGGGATGTTTCGACCGTCTCATAGTGCGACGCATCCACAGAGGCGTTGGGCAGAATTGTGTTGAAATTTGTTGCCAATGTGACATCATTAACCCATCTTACACCTCACATGAATTTTTTAGCTCAGGCCTTTTTCCCTCGTGTGTCGATACCTTGTTGTATGATGCGTTTTTGAACCTGAAGGTGTCGTCGCAGGGCGCCACGCTTTTTCTCCATTACAGAGGAAGTTTGAAGGCACCTTTGAACCAAATTTCAAACTTATGCACTGTAATGAGAAAGTGGTCTTTTAATGCTGTTGCGCAGTCTATTTTCTGTGCCAGGTTTATGTTTCCCATCCCGTAGATTACACTCATGCTCATAAATTAAAGATAATTGCAGAATGTGGTGCCATACAACGTGGCACTACACAAAACTGGCGCTAATAACATAGGCACATACGGAACAAACACGACACAGACCTGTAAGTCCACGGTATTGGTGATAAGTTGAGAAAACCGTCCCAAAACACATGTGCTACAAAACGCCACTGTTTCCCGCGCATTTACCTCGACATCAATATGGGATATGATCACCATGCACACGTACACAGGCCGCACAACGGGTTGGCATACTCTGGATCAGGTGGTCGAGCAGGTGCTGGGGTATAGCCTCCCATTCTTGCAGCAGTGCCTGTCGGAGCTCCTGAAGTGTCGTAGGGGTTTGAAGACGTGCAGTGATATGTCGACCGAGAGCATCCCAGACATGCTCGATGGGGTTTAGGTCTGGAGAACAGGCAGGCCACTGCAATCACCTGATATCTTCTGTTTCAAGGTCCTCCTCCACGATGGCAGCTCGTTGGGGCCGTGCGTTATCATCCATCAGGAGGAAGGTGGGACCCACTGTACCCCTGGACAGATGGACATACTGGTGCAAAATGACGTCTCCATACACCTGACGTGTTACAGTTCCTCTGTGAAAGACATGCAGGGGTGTACGTGCACCAATCATAATCCCACCCTACACCATCAAACCACGACCTCCATACAGGTCCCTTTCAAGGACATTAAGGGGTTGGTATCTGGTTCCTGGTTCACGTGACATGAAAACCCGGCGAGAGTCACCGTTCAGACCATACCTGGACTCATCAGTGAACATAACCTGGGACCACTTTTCCAATAACCATGTACTGTGTTCTTGACACTAGGCTTTACGGGCTCTCCAGCGACCAGGGGTCAGTGGAATGCACCTTGCAGGTCTCTGGGCGAATAAATCATGTCTATTCAGTCGTCTGTAGACTGTGTGTCTGGAGACAACTGTTCCAGTGGCTGCAGTAAGGTCCCGAGCAAGGCTACCTGCAGTACTCGGTAGCCGTCTGGGGGCACTGATGGTGAGATTTCGGTCTTCTTGTGGTGTTGAACACTGTGGACGTCCCGTGCTGTAGTGTATGGACACGTTTCCTGTCTGCTGGAATCGTTGCCATAATCCTGAGAGCACACTTTGTGGCACACGGAGGACCCGTGCTATGACCTGCTGTGTTTGACCAGCCTCCAGTCTCCCTAGAATTCTACCCCTCATAACGTCATCAATATGTGTTCTTTGAGCCATTTTCAACACACAGTAACCATTAGCACGTCTGAAAACGTCTGCACACTTACTCGCTGCACCGTACTGTGACATGCACCAACACACCTCTGCGTACGTGGACTGCTGCCAACGCCACCGTGCGACGACCGCAGGTCAAATGCACCGCATTGTCATACCCTGAGGTGATTACACCCGCAAACCGTCCACCAGAGCGTTGTTTCACCATGTATCAGCATTATCCTCAATTTATGAGCATGAGTGTATTAGAGTGTCCTTAGCAATCATAGTTTCCTAAGCCATTTTTATAATATCCATGTACTGAAACGAATATCATCAAACTGTAAAATGATAAAAATGTATGAAAGTATTTAATCGAGCTACTACCAAACTACTTTCTTACAAAGGATGATAAAATGTTTTTTAATCATTTGAGGAACCGAAAACAGTAATAACAGAAAACACAAGAAAAAATAAAGTAGCCTGGGAAATGGTAGACGTGCTACTGATGTACACAGAAGGAATACCCCGACGACGGTGTGGCACTGTGGTGGTGAGATTTTTTTGGGTCGCGCAACACCATGATTGCAGTAATTCCTCGCAGCCTTGACACCTGTTGCTCATTATATGTGAAGGAAGTGCATGTCAATTCAGACTGCTGCCTGCA